>NC_092874.1:158286243-158917243 GCF_028372415.1 Notamacropus eugenii
CGATCCCAAAGGACTCATGATGAAAAATGAGAAAGAATGGGTGGCATCTGAACATAGACCCAAACATAATACTTTGTTTCTTTTTTCTTGTTGCACTTTTTTTACACAAAATATCTAATATGGAAATATTTTACATGATTTCACATGTATAACATGTATCAGATTGCTTAGCATCTCAGAGAGAGGGGAAGGAGGGGAGGAAAGGATAGAATTTGGAATTCAAAAGTTTTTTTAATGAATATTAAAGTTGTTTTTACATATGATTGAGGAAAAATAAAATATTATTTTAAAAGGAAGTATTTCAATTTATTCCTTTAAATTTTATTTATCTAAGGAATATGATAAATTCATCTAACTTCTGATTGCTTTGTCAGGGAAAGGAGACCCCAAGCTCTATATTCAAGATGATTCCTTCCCCACCTAATACCAATTTCACAATGAATACAAATAAAGAATAGAAAAAACAAAACAAAAACAAAAATCTACTTATTCAAATCATAGCAAAACAAAAATCATAAAGTTGCATGTATTATATCTCTCTATAAATAGATAGATAGAATACACACACACAAACACACACAAACATGCAAACACACCGGACCATACAGAGTAAAGGAATTCTCCCATTGGGAGAGAGAGAGCTCAGCTAAGAGACAGCGTCCTTGATCTTATACAAGGGAAAACTCTTTGAGGTCTCTAGAGCATCAATCTGGGAAAGGATGCAGACTGCCAGATCCTCTCATACCTTCCCCAAAACTTTCTCTTCAGCAACCTGAAATGGGCTTGGCCTCTTCTATCTTCTTTCTCAAAGATGACATCAAAAGACAACTCTATGCTTGAAGACTCAAAGCTTGAATATCCTGAATGGATATTCTTGCTTGAAGAGTCCCCAAGGCAGACTGGCTTTGGGAGTGTCCCAAAAGAGACTCAAAAGGGAACTCTTTCTTGGAGAATACTAAACAGGAGTGGTGAAGTTTGGCATGCTTTTGCCTCTCACACACTCCACTCTGCCCCTTATTCAAATGAAGGCAATTGTCTCCACCAATAAGGAAAGAGATGGACCTTGGTGCAAGAGTTATAGAAGCATGTGCGCAGATTTTGATGAAAGACCTGCTAGCCATTGTCCCCTACTGCCTCATCCAGTGAAAATAGAATTTTTCCTTTGATTGAAGGTTTTATGGTCTCTTCTTAAAAATACTAATAACTCAGCAAATAGTAAGGTATACTAGTAATACTGACAAATGTTAATCAGCATATATTGACATTGTAGGATGAACTGATACCAGCTTAGCTACTAGCTAATGTATAGAACACTCTAAGGTTTATAAGGGAAATGTAATATACCTCAATAAACAATGAAAGTATAGGAAAGAATATATAAGCGGAAAAAGAGATGCTGAATGAGGACAGGCCTAAGTGAGATAATCAAGTGAGGCATTTCACATACTACCCCCTCTCTGGGTACTTTCACCCTCTTCATCTCTGCCTCCTGGATTCTCTGACTTCCTTCAAATGTCACCTAAGCTCTCACCTTCTGTAGGAAGCCTTTCTTACTCCTCCTTAATCTTAGTACCTTCTCTGACACTATCTTTTATTTATCTCATATTCATCTTGTTTATATGTAGATGTTTGACTGTGTCTCCCTCATTAGACTGTGAGCTCCTTAACAGCAGAGAGTGTTTGTTCTTTGGCCTGTTTTTGTATCCCCAGTGCTTAGCACAACGCCTGACATATAATAAATGCTAGTTGATTGACCGACTGATTACTCTGAGATAACTAATTCCTAGTTATAACTATTATCAAGTGAGATAATATTTGTAAAGCTCATAGCACAGTACTTGGCACAAAAGTAAGCACTTAAATGTTTATTCCTTTACC
This sequence comes from Notamacropus eugenii, assembly GCF_028372415.1. Lineage (NCBI taxonomy): Eukaryota > Metazoa > Chordata > Mammalia > Diprotodontia > Macropodidae > Notamacropus > Notamacropus eugenii. The sequence continues at coordinate 158,288,122 of NC_092874.1, forward strand.
CCTTCCCAGTGCATAAATACCTTCATCTAATGCGTATTGGCAACTCATTGTAACTTCCTATATTAATGAATTTGGGAGGGAAAGGTATAATGCTAAGAAGTTAGCTGACGTGTACATGGTGAACAAACTACAGAATTGTGTGTATCAAGGTTGGACTTTAACCTCCATCTTTTTCACTGTAGGCTGGCTAACACTACAGCACACCATCTCTAGGGTCATCAATAGTTAAAGGAAATATATAATAAATTGACAAAAACATTAAAGTCAAAATAAATATGACAAAAAAATGAAAAGATAAAAAGACCTAGATGAGAAATACTGTGAATTTTCCTTTGTTTTTCAGTGAAAAGAAGAGCAAAGTGTTTATATGGAAGTCAACTAAATTTGCATCCAAGCACATTGCTTTAATAAAAAAGGATATGCTCCATTTTTCTTGCCAAAGGACTTCAGTTTTACACACCGCAATGGGAATTTGAAATCTTGACAGAAATCACAGATAAGATCACATCTGTGTATTTAGTAACATAATCAAGTAAACATGAAACAACATGACTTCAATCCTGTGTTTATTTTGTGCCTAGATCATTTGGCCTCATTACCTTAAAAATAAATAAAATTCTTAATGTAGCAAACTATTTCACATAACAATTCTATGAAAGCCAGAAATACTATTCTGAAGATTTCATTGTACTTTAGAGACCACAGCTTGATATCTTGCATTATAGGGTGGGGTTGCAATAAAAAAAAAGCAAATTTCTAGACTTAAAAATATAAGGCCAGATGTGCAAGACAGACAATATAATGAATTGCAAATAATAAAGGACACAATCTTTTAAAGACCTATTTCCATCTTAGATTATCTTACAATGATATCATACCTCTTTGAGATTAGAAATGAAATCATAGTTTCTCTAGGAGAAATTCATGAGAGTCAAGATGAATTTGGAGAATGACTGTAAAAAAATATACACATTTTAAAATCCAGATCCTTCCAAACAGATTGATAATGCAAGGGGAAATTGTGGAACTCTCTTTGGAATTGTCAAGCTGTTTATTTAAACTTTGTGTAAGTGAAGTAACTTGAAAATGATGGCACTTTTGGCTATGGAAATTTGGTGTATTAATGAATTTAAGTTTAGAAAATTTAATTCCTAACTCAATTCTGATTAAAATGTTCATTTTTATATACAGAGGTTTAAAATTTATTGATAAAAAATATACTAAATTAGGCTGATATCAGATAACATGATAATTCTGGAGAAAGAGAAACTATCTAAAGTTTTTTTCTCCTTCTAGTAAAAGACTCAGAAATCATAGGAATCCTAAGAATTTTATTTTTACATTCATAAGCAACATCTGAGTTTTTTCTACTTTTTCTATGAATGTGTCCTATGAGGTAATGTAATATAATATGATGATTTACTATGGTGATAAAAAGCTACACTAAAAAAGACAAGTTAATTCAAATGGTCTTGGTTTATCCTCAAAATTTGATATTAAAGAACAGTGTTGAGTTCCTGAATTCTAACAGGGTATCTCCTATAACATCTGAAAATTGGTATGGTGAGCAACCATCAAAAGGAACCACTCATAGAGTCATGTGATCACTCAACAACTTGTCTTCATGGTAACTGACAGCCTTCTACATATAACTGACTGTCTCTTGGTTCTCCACTATTTCCTCATCTTCTTTCTTCCTTCATCTCTTCTTTAATGCCTTTCACTTGGCATGTGTACTTATTCCTAATCATCATACTTGCTCCCTCAACTTTTGCCTCCACAGTTTCCTTCCCTAACCTCCAAGTCACTGAATGAAGGGGCTGGATGTTAATGTCTCAGGTAATAGCTTACAACCCATAGTCATAGATACATAGTAAGGACTCAATAAGTATATTTTGAATGAATTAACATATGTCTTGCATGATTTGGGGGAATGAAAACTAAAAGATGGAAAGAACAGACGTCTCCTTTTTCAAGGATAGTATCTCTTTTCACTACCTCAGTTTTGTCTAAAGAAGTCTTTTGGGAAAAAATTAGTCTAATCATTTGCTTTTATTTTCAGAGAGTTTGTAAATAAAGAAGAGTCTTTTCCTAGGTAAAAGAAGACTTACTAGCAAGGATTCCAGAATAAGAGCAGAAATTTAGGGGATATGATAATTTATAATATCAGGGAAGGGTACGAAACAAACTGTTCACTAAATTTCTCCATCACAAAATTATATCCACTAGTCCTCTTAGGAAAATAAAAAAACCTATTGGTTTTCATATTGCTAGTTCTATCCATCCTGAATTCAACATGAATAACTTTCAACAAGAATTGTAAATATTCTTCCAAGATCTTAACTGTGACAAAAATTGAGGATTTGTTGATAGATACTGCTACTAATTATATAATCAACAATGCAGAAATATATAAAATATATATACGTGTATGTATATTATGCTCAGAATATAGACTTATTATATAAAAGACTAATGAGTCCTACACAACAGTTTCAACAACCTTATATAGGTTTGGGTTCCATAAGTAGGTTAGATACAATGGAATTTAAAAGAGTACATAACGGAAGGAGATGATTTACAGGCCAAAGAACAGATGGCAGAGGGGGAAGATCTGTATCAGGTAAAACAGGATACTAGCAGGTAAACACTTCAGCTATTGCTGATATCCCAAGCTGTAAATCTGAAGACAGAGAGCAGGAAGTAGTCAGTTAACACAGGGGCCATAATTAATGTCTCAGCTTTATTTTTCAGACTCTAGCAAGTTATGTGATCTGCTCACCTTAAGTAAATGGCAGAAAGTTATTCTCTTATCACATGACTGTAGGCACAATTTCTTATTCTACTAACTTCACTTCTTACTGAGTTAACTAACATATTTAGTATCTACTCTATGTTGCTGGGAATTGTGCTAAGCACTGGGGATGAAAAAAAAAGACAAAAATAGTCCAAAGGAGCTAACAGTCTAACAATAAAAAGACATGCACAAGGCAAAAAGGAATTAGTCTTGGGAGGCAGACATTATGGTTAAGAAGGTCTTCCTGCAGAACGTGGAACTTTCAGTGATACTTGAAGGAAATCAGGGAAGCTAAGAGTTCCAGGCATAGGGAATTGCTGGTGAAAACACTGTTAGGAAATGGAATGCCATATGAAAAGAACGGCAAAGAGGCTAGTGTCATTGAGTCAGAATACATCGGGACAAGAGAAGAATGGAAAGACAAGAAAGACCCAGATTATGAAGGCCTTTAAAAGATGAACTGAAGGTTTATATTTGATCTTGCAAAGAATTGGGAACCACTGAGGTAAGTAATATAGAGGAGTGATATGGTCAGACTTGCACTTCAAGATCAGTTTGACAGTTAAGTGGAGAACTGATTGGCATGTGGTGAGATTTTAGGCAGAGAGACCAACCCGTTGGCTTTTGTGACAGTCCAGTTGTGAGATGATGGGGGTCTACATTAGAGTTATTGCACCATTAGAGAGAAGGGGATGTATGTTTAGGCCTCCAGAACCTGTCAATAGCCCTGTGTTATGATCTTCAGTTCCTAGGTCTGTTTTGTTGTTAGTTTTTGCTCAGTACAACGTTATAGTAATTTCAATTCATTCTTTACCTAATTTTAAATCAACATCCAACCATATCAGTATAGTTCTTACCTTGTTACTTAAATCTTTTGATTCTTTTTTTCAGCCTGGGCTAAGTTCCAATCTAGGCCCTACCTTCCAGCTTTTCTGATTCTGCTTCAAAGTTCAGTTCCCTATTATTGTCATTCAGTCACTTCAGTTGTATCTGACTCTTTGCAACCACATTTGGGACTTTCTTGGCAAAAATACTGGAGTGATTTCCCATTTCCCTCTCCAGATCATTTTATTATTGATGGGCAAACTGAGACAAACAGGGTTCAATTACTTTTCCAGGGTCACACAGCTACTAAGTATCTAAGGCCAGATGTGAACTCAGGAAGACTGTCTTCCTGACTCCAGATCAGGTGCTCTATCCACTGTGTCATCTAGCTGCCCTAAGTTCCTAATCACTGCTAAAAGAATTTGAACAATTGATCTGAATTGGTCCACAATGAATTTAATCCCTCTCACTTCACCTGGACCTTTTTGACTGCATAGCGATCCTTTCATTCATCTCTTATCCAGTGTATATTTCAGCCACCATATCAATCCTTCAAATCCTTCACTTATCACAGACCCCACAGCTCTGCAAATAAATGTATTTTAAGATCAAGAGAGTTTTATTGGAATGAAAGTGCAAGATGAATCAACAGCATGATTTGTCTTCTAAAAATGCTAATTCCATGATAGGCTGTGTAGGGGCCAAATAATGGAAAGTAGCAGATAGATATAGATATATCTGTTAGATATATGTCAGATAGCCCTGGTCAGAATCATTTTTGTGTATTATGTCAATTCTGATCATCATATTTTTAGAAGGGACATACAGAAGCCAGAGAACAACTGAAAAAGGGGTTTCCAAGTAGTGAAGGGCCTTGAGATTATATAAAATTGGTTGAAAAGGACTGAGAAGTTTCAATCAGGGGAGAGAATGGGGGATATAGATAAATGATAGAAATATAGATAGATAAATATGTAGTTAGATATAAATAGGGCATTTGTCAAGCACTTAATATATTCCAGGCACTGTGCTAAGTGCTAGGACCCAAGTTCAAACAAGTCAAATAGTCCCTGTCCTCAAGGACCTTATATACTAAAGGGAAGCTAGAAAGGTTGGAATGGTTATCTGAGCAGCTGTCCTAAAATGATGGTTCTGATGATTAGAATTACTCAAGATACTGATGCTGATGATCAGCCCAGAGAGGAGAGCCTCAAGGCTGAACAGTTTTCCAGGTCTGCAATGTGGCATGTCAGGAGAAGGAAAAAGAATCCTGAAAGAGACTCTAGGCACGAGCAGATGTGAAGACATCATAATTATCTACAAGGGTTTGAAGGCCTGCCATGTTGAGTAGGAATAAGGTGTGTTTTACTTTGTTCCAGAATGTAGAAATAGAAGCAATGAATAGAAACTTTAGCAAGGAATATTTGCACTCAGTATAATGGGAAGCTTCATACTAATATTACCAGTCCAAAGTGAAAGCAGAGAATGGATTATCATTTGTCATAGAGTTGTAATGTTTGTTTCTTCCTCCTACTTTACTGAAAAGGTCAAGGCAACTGAATGTGCTCTCTCATCTCTCCTCTATGACATCACTTATTGTAAAATGGATTTCTATACAGGCATGGTTTGAACTCTCAGGTCACTTCCAACAGTAAGATGTTGTGTTTCTGCCTACTACCTTACTAGGAAGGTCAGGAACGTTAAAGTGAACTACCTACTTTTCTATCCCATGTCCTCGCCTATGTCCTTCCTTCAGAAAGGATAAGAAAGCTTTCTTCATTTTTTCTTCCTCTAATTTTGCTTTTGATTCCCCGCCCCCATTTTGTATCCTCTACATCTTCACTCTTTTGATCATCCCACCTTTTTTTGGTTTTCATACTTTCCCACTGTACTGGTTCTGTCTTCTGCTTCCACACATGTTTAAGTTTCTCCAGTGTAAATAAAAACAACTATATATTATCTTGTCAACTCAGCCTAAATATTACCATTCATCCTCTTTATCATCAAAACCTTGTATTATCCCCATTCTATTGCTTACAGTTCCTCAGATACCACTAACTTGTTAACCTTTTGCAACATGGTTTCAATGTTTAGCCCTCTCCAAGATAATTAGTAGTCTTATTGTCACATCCTTTGTTGGGTTTACATTCTCCCTAATACTGTTGACCACTCTCTTTATTGACAGTCTCCTTCCTTATATTCCATGTCATTGAATTCTTTGTTCTTCCCTCCTACTTCTGTGATTGTTCCCTTTCTTTCTCCTTAACTTTTCCTCTTCTAGCTTTCTAAAATAGGATATCTCTAAAGGCATTATAGGTAGACATCAACTAGATTTGTGGTGGCACAGATTTAGAGACATCTCTATTCCAATGTTCAAATGATTTGTGCCAACCTTTGGTAGAGCCTTCCAAGCTCATACTGAAATGATTTGCCACTGTCAAACACACACTGTACCTTACCCCCAGCAACATGATGCCATCAATCCTCTTCGAGTATGAAGGACGATTAACAATAGCAATTTCTTGGTTCTGCTAACTTTGCTTTGCATCAAAACACATATCAACCAATGAAGTAAACAGAAGCAAGTAAACAGTATATGTTTTGACTATAAGAATGTAAATAGAAAGGACAATAATATCAACAGCTGAAGATTACATAATCTTCATTACCAAGGGTCTTCCTGAAGAGGAAATGAGAACATGTACCTTTCTCCCTTCTTAGCAGAGTTGTAGCAATATATAGAAATGATGCATTTTGTCAGCCACAATTTATCTATTGATTATTTTAATGAATTAGTTTTTCCCTTTCTTTTTGGTTCACTATTATAAGGAAGGGCTCACTGGATAGGGGAGGAAGGGCTGAACTCTGAAGTCAAGATACAGCAAACAAAAGATCATAAAATAGTTTAAATATAAAATGAGAGGTGATGAGAGAAGACAAGTATCTGCAGGAAATGAGAGAGAACAGGAAGAGGAGCAAAATGAAAAGGCTTGTTCTGACAAGGAGACAGGATACAGCATTCTTTGATGTTGGGACAAAGAGGGATGAAGATGCATTTTGAGATATAGAGGAAGAGACATGAGTGGGATAAGAATGGACTGCTTTAATGATCTCAGTAAAACAAGCGCTTAAGTTAGCAGCTGAAAGAGAACGTGGAAATGAGTTGTGGGGTTAAGAAGAAAAAATGAATTGGCATTATGGAGTCTATTACAGAGAGGCAATTAGACATGAGTAAAGGGATTGTCACCCACCAACACCTATTAAGCTTAAGTTGACGTGGTGTGCATAATTTTATGGCTTCTGTAGTAGCAATCACCCTGACGCATCTAGGATGACCTGCTAGCATAGGTTCTTAGAAATGCTTTTTTAAAAGAAAATCAGCTTTTGAGGGAACAACAATCTTCTTTAATTACATATACCAGCAGAGAAAATACAAGCAGAGAAATAAAGACCAACAGACAGTGCTTCTTATTGTCTGATCATAAGCAATACATACATCAAAGATCAACCGTAAGATCTATCTGTCTGATCATTACATACATACATAGTTACTAGAGAGAAGCACCAACATGTGCGTTTTCAAAGCTGGAGGGCTTCTTAATGGCTATCCAGAGTCTCATCTGCCACATGAACCTTCTTCCAAAGAGTAAGCCTCCAAAGTAAAATCTTGCCTCAGAGTATATATATACTTTTTAGAACCAGAGGGCATCCTGACACTCATGACCCAGTGCCTCACTAACAATAAACAAAAGGTGTAGGCCTTCCTACAAAGCAAGCCTCCTCTAATCAAGCTTCCCTTAATGGGCACCACCTGAGGTCTATTAATGGGGGGGGAGATCTTTAGCTCTCATTAATATTACAAAATCAAAAGACAAGGGGGCCAAAGATTTATAGGTGGAAGACAATGTTTTGTAGAACTGGCTAACTATGAATTCAATTTTTTGAAGAAAGGGAGGCAAGGACAGAACATGGGTTGTAGATTCCAAAGAGAAGAGGGATCAGAGGCCATTGTGAGCATGAAGGAAAAGTTTCCACAGAGTGAAATAGAGGGAAAGGTTAAAGAATAGATGATGATGATGATTAGAATAGAATTTCGTAGGGCAGCATATTCGACAGGGAAGAATCTGGAGTAATCTTAAATTTTTGGTAACCAGCTGAAGTAGAATTTAATTATGTGACTCAGCAACTAATGAAACTGATGAACTAGTAAATCATAATATTAGAATGGACAATAACATTGATAATGAAGTTTCTATGAATGAGGGTAGAGGTAGTAATGAGGAAAAAAATCAGTCAAGTGATAAGGAAAAAAAAAAGTGATCTACCTGGAGGTTTATAGGTAATATCAGGAGTTGCCAGAGTCATTCACATAAAGGAAAATTCAGAGAACATTTATTACATTTAAGCTGGATGCCTTTGGGCACTGAAGCTTCTACATTTCTCATAAATATCTGTGAATTTAAGATGGAAGCTAACTCTTATCATGGATATGAAGAAATGATAAAGATACTTGGCGGAATAATTTCCCATATGATTGGTAGTGAAAATAGTTGAGGACTTTGTACATTCCTCAAGAACATAAAGATCTCCTAATTGATATTTCTGGAATGTCCCTGGATATTCAACCAGTATCCTTCACAGAGAAGCTTCTTAAATGCCTCATTTCTAGTAGTAACAAAGGAGCACTAAGCATGAGTCAATGTCAAAGCAATTTTTATCATTAGAACAAACTAATAGCAACTTTTCAAGAGATTTCCCCGTATATTCTCTTGAAGGAACTGTGAAATTACATAGAAGAGCCAATGTCATTCCTTTTCATTCTAATCATTTTACTGTCAGTTCCTTGACCATCTAATTTTTAAAAAGTGCTTTCTTGTAGCTTAAAATACACTGTTAGGTACTGCAGTTGTACTAGTCCCAATCCTAAAGGTAAAGTGACACTTTCTGAAGCCTACAAATACATTATTATTAAAGTATTTTACCTGCAGACATACCCAGTAACTGCTGTCAACCAGCTCATTCTCACACTTGTTCAGGGTAAAATCCTGGCAAATCTTCATCACACCTAAACTTATCAATCATTGATTGTCACTGTTGCCACTGCAGATGCTCAACCATCACCCATGAAGAGAATTCTGAGTTAAATGTATTCAATTTGGAATTCTTCTTGCTTATGCTTTTTGTTGTATAATCGTGTGCATAGAAAATTTTACTTTTTAGGTTTTCAAATTCAATACAAAATTTCAATGATATCTTACTCATGGAATCAATAGGGGATGTGCATTAAAAAAGACTTGAGGAAATCCTACAATATTTATGTAATTCAATGCCTAAGAGGGGAAAAAAGAAACAAAGGAAAAAGAAATATGAAGTATGTACTTTCAGATTCAATGTGGTTTTATTGTTCAATTGTGGTGACTCTACTGTCCTTGAAATTGTTATGCAGTGATGAAATACTACTGGGTTATAAGAAATGATGAGCAGGTTGATATTAGGAAAAAAAAAACATGAAAGACTGGCATGAAATAATGAAGACTGAAATGGGCAGAACCAAGAGAATATTATATGCAATAAAGCAATATTGTTCAAAAAATAACTTGAAATAATTAAGCTACAATGAGTATTAAAAAATCTCAAATCAATTACAAAGACCCTATGAAGAAAGATGCTATCCACCTCTAGAGTATAGAAGTATGCAGAGAGGGTGGAGTCAAGATGGCAGAGTGAAAGCAGGGACTTCCTTGAGCTGTCTCCCAAACCCAGCCAAATATCTGTGAAAAATGACTAAACAAATTCTAGAGCTGCAGGACCCACAAAATGAGAGAGTGAAACAAATTTCCAGCTCAAGACAATCTTGGAAGGTTGACAAGAAGGGTCTATCTCACTGGGCTGGGAGCAGAGTTCAGTCCAACATGGGCCTCGCCAGCACAGACAGGCCAAAGCAGGACTCAGGGGACTGAATCACTGGCAGCTGTGGCAATTTCCAGACTTCTGAATCCACAAACACCAAAGACAACTTTGAGATTCAGTGGGAGGGTTCTGTCTGCTACAGAGAAAGAAGAGCCTGATGTAGTCCCAGCCCCAGCATAGCAGCAGAGACAGTGGCTACTTCTGGAGCACTCAGACTACAGAGAGTGGAAGAATCCAATGGCTAATCAGAGAGGGATGACTGGAATCTCTTTGCTGACAATGAATCAGGATTCCCTTCTTTGCCCTGCCTGGATATGGGTAGCAGTCTTGGATGATGAACCTGGAGCAAAGAGGAGTGCTGGTGTGGGAAGTTTGTGGCAGCAGGGGAGAGGGAATCTTCCTCACAATTCCAAGGCAGAAGAGAATATTTATTGTCACTTACAGACCAGAGCATAGGCCAGGAGAGAGGTAAGTACTTCTCTTTTGATCAGACAACCTTGGAAGAATTAAAAATTTATAGGTCCATAGAAATATCTCTGAAAACAGCTGCACAAAACCCTGAAGTTTAGAACAGTGCATTCTCCACTCTGGAGGTAGAGTTTTGTCTTAACAAAGAGCTCAAAAGTCTAGTAATAAGCTGGGGAAATGAGCAAACAGAGGGAAAAAAATCAGACTATAGTATCTTACTTTGGTGAAAAGGAAGATCAAAACATACAAACAGAAGAAGACAACAAAGTCAAAACTCCTCCATCCAAAGCCTCCAGAAAAATGTGAATTACTCTCAGACCATAGAAGATCTCAAAAAGGATTTTGAAAATCAAGTAAGAGAACTATAGGAAAAATTGGGAAGAGAAATGAGAATGAAGCAAGAAAATCATGAAAAATGAGTCAACAACTTCCTAAAGGAGACCCAAAATATACTGAAGAAAATAACAGTTTAAAAAGTAGACTAACCCAGATGGCAAAAGAGATCTAAAAAGCTAATGAGGAAAAGAATACCTTAAAAAGCATAATTGGCAATGGAAAATGAGGTCCAAAAGTTCACTGAGGAAAATAACTGCTTCAAAATTAGAATGGAGCAAATGGAAGCTAATGACTCTGCGAGAACTCAAGAAATTATAAAACAGAACCAAAAGAATGAAAAAAAAAAAAGAAAATAATGTGAAATACCTCACTGGAAAAACCATTGATCTGGAAAACAGATCCAGGAGAGATAATTTAAAACTTATTGTGCTACCTGAAGGCCATGATAAAAAAAAGAGCCTAGACATTGTGTTTTAAGACATTATGAAGGAAAACTGCTCTGATATTCTAGAACCAGGAGGTAAAAAAGAAATGGAAAGAATCCACTGATCACCTCCTGAAAGAGATCCCAAAAGGAAAACTCCTAGGAATATTGTAACCAAATTATAGAGTTCCCAGGTAAAGAAGAAAATATTGCAAACAGCCAGAAAAAAAATTCAAGTATTGTGGAAACACAATCAGGATAACACAAAATTTGACAGCTTCTCCATTGGGGGATTGGAGGACCCTGGAACAGGATATTCCAGAGGTCAAGGAGCTAGGATTAAAACCAAGAATCATCTACCCAGAAAAATTGAGCATAATACTTCAAGAGAAAAAAGTAGATATTCAATGAAAAAGAGGACTTTAAAGCATTCTTGATGAAAAGACCAGAGCTGATTAGAAAATTTGACTTTCAAATGCAAGGGTAGTTGGAGGGAAAATATATTATAGACAGAGGGAACAAGGTGAGTTGAATATGTAGGGTTGATATCTAAAAATAAAATTAAAGAGTGAGAGAGGAATGTAGGGAGGGAAGGAAAAAGGGAGAGTAAATTATCTCACATAAAAGAGCCAAGAAAAAGGTTTTACAGTGGAGGGGAAGAAAGGGGAGGTGAGAGGGGGTGAGTGAAGCTCAATCCCATCAGATCTGACTGAAAGAGGGAGTAGCTTGCACACTTAACTGGGTATGGAATTCCATCTTACCCTACAGGAAAGTGAAGGAGAAGTTTACAAGGGGATGTAGAAAAGAGGCAAATGAGGGGGAGGAGCAATTAGAAATAAACATTTTTGAGGTGGGACAGGGTCAAAGGAGATGATAGAATAAATGGGGGACAGGATACATTGGACGGAAACAATGTGACTACTTTGGGAGTGTTTTGCATAAGTAAACACGTATGATGTATGTCAAATTGTTTGCCTTCTCAATGAGGGTGGGTAGAGAGGGAGGAAGGGAGAGAATGTGGAAGTCAGTTTTAAAGACAAATGTTAAAAATTGTTTTTATGCGTAAGTGGGAAATAAGATATATAGGCAATGGGGTATAGAAATCTGTCTTGCCCTACAAGAAAAGAGAAAGAAAGGGGATAAGAGAAGAGGGGTGGGATGGTGGTAGAGGGGATGGAAGTTTGGGGGAAGGGATAATCAGAATGTTCTTTGTGTTGGAGTGGGGGAGGAGAGACATGGGGAGAAAATTTGGAACTCAAAGTCTTGTAGCAGTGAATGTTGAAAACTAAAAATATATTAAGTTCTCAAAAATAAATAGATAAATAAAAGCTAAAAAATGCAGCATGTTTAATATGGTTTTACATAACCCTATAGCTCTATATCTGTGCCCAATGGTGGTCTTCTCTAGTGCAGGGTAGGGAGGGAGGGAAGGAGGCAGACAGTTCAGAACTTAAAATGTAATAAAAACAAACTACATTTTTTAAAAAAAGAGTTATACAGAAGTGGTATGAGGAATGTATGACAGGACTAACATTTGTTTCATGTAGACTGGGTTAGTTTATCTTTCATACAGTAGGGAAACTACCTTTAATTAGGGTGGGAAAGGGAAGTTCAGGTGGAATGAAATCTCTTGATTGCTTAGGGTAGAAGAGTAAAACCTATGAAAAGCTATTGATTTTCAGACTTGGAAGAATTCCCCCTGCCATAAGGGTCAACATACCTTCTGTACAGATATTACCCACTGGATAAATACAAAAAGGAGTTGTATCTGTCTGGAATAGTGCTTTACCCTTATTCAATCTCTCTTTTATTGTTATATAAACTTTTATTAAATTTGATTTTATCTATAATATTTCATTGCATTCCAGTAGCAAGCCTGAATCACTTAGCAGGTCTGAATTTGACCTAGCCCAGAATATGAAGTTATGAAAGAAATGTGTGATCAGAAAACAAACCAAAAAAAAAAAAAAAGATGCCATAGTCATATATCAAGAATGAGAGAGTGAGGAATCACTGACACGCAGCCCATATGCTCTACTGGTGTTCCTTCCATGTAATGAGAAAAGGATGAAGACTCTCTCAGCCTGTTGGATAGGCTTGAAATGTTGAACTTAGAGGAAAGCAGTAGATCAGAGTAAGCAAACTTGAGTGTGTAGTAATCAGTATTACTGGAAAGAATGTCGACCATCAAATAATCACAAATACGTTGTAAGTTTTGAAGTATCCCTTTCTTTGACTACTTTATCAATGTTGTCTCACATCTAACCAAAGTTAAGTTTTATGCAAGTTATGCTGTACCTACTCTAAATGTTTCAAGCCTTAAATTTCTCTTATTTTCTTTCTACAAAACGCAAACATTGCTAAGCCAGTCCATTTCCTATTGGATTGTGGTGCTCCTTGGCCAGCGGGATGCTTTCCAGAATGTCAAGCCCTTATTGATTTCACAGTCTGTGCTAGCACATTAAGAACACAAACCTCTGTTTCTTCCTGTTGACACTCAATTTTATGGAGTTGGAATTATGCTGAGCCACAAGAAGCCAGATGGCACCAAGATATTCATTGCCCACTGCTCATGAACAATGTTGTCTACAGAGTGAAGTTATACACAGAATAGCGGAAAATAGCCTTTATATTTACCATGGGGAGAGGAGGATGAAAAAGATCAAAAAGTGTCATACTTGTCTGTCTGACCATGTAGTTATAAATTGTAGAGACCACAAGCCTATTGTGATACTTTTTTTTTGAAGAAGGAAGAGTAAGTGCAAGTTTGTACTTTCATTGTGATACTGGAGAGGGCTAAACCAGTATTTAGGACCCTGGAAAGAAAAATGTTATAATAGAAAAATTGTGAGACTTGGAATCAGGCAAAATCTTGTTTTGCTGCATACTTCCAATGATTATTTAGTAGTGTGATCACAGGCAAGTTATTTAAGTTCTCTGACACTCATTTTCCTCATCTATAAAATAATGACCATAATATGTATAGAATCTACTCAGTAGTACTGTTGCATAGCTCAGTCAAGACAATTTGTATATAGCACTTAAATGCTGAAGAATCATATAAAGCTGGTTAATTACATTAAAGGTTTATTAGCAAGGAAAGTGTGATAATCTACAAATTTATATGACAGTCTTGTAGAATATTGTGATTACATTCTTATAAAGCAATACCTTATATAAAAATGCTGAAAATATAAACAGTATATGAGGGACTCTAGGGAATATATTTCCAGACATGACAAAGGATTGATTATGGTTTGATGAAGTATAAGGTCAACACTGAAGTGATGTGGGAAAAAGCTGCCTCACTAATGATAATGTAAGCTCATGCCAGGGGAGTACATTGAGTTCTCAATATCTTGCATACAGGCTAAGTTCGTGTTCTTCTTTAGAACTTGCCTGATCATGGCATTTTTTTTGCATAGCTTATAAAAGTACTGCTATGAAATCTTGTTTTTCTTACTTATCAGTCTTTCATTCCTGAGACATCCCTGACATTAAATCTTACTGGAGTCTCCCTTCTCTAGAATCCTATTGGGACTTACTGATGGTACCATTCACTTGGCAAATGATGCTGCATCCTATAATAACTCTAATATTATTGTATTTAATTATTTATCACTATTTTTACTATAAGTAGTAGTATTTAACTTTTCTGCCATAGGGGCAGAAAGTCATAGCCAAGAGTACTGCACTTGGAGTCAAACGATCTGATTTAAATTCTGGTTTTAGGATTACTAGCTATATGACCTTGTATGAGTCTCTCAGTGTCTCAGAGTCTCAGTTTTTTCTTCTGTAAAAAGAAAATAATGCCTGACAACCACCACACTGGAGGCAGCATGGCATGAGGAATGCAGATTTGGTCTTGGAACTAGGAAGACCATAGTCAAACTATCAAACCTCTCCATGTTTTAGGCAACTCTTTTAAAAGACTAAAAATTGCAGAGAAGGCACTGAATTATATTAGCAGAGGGAGTTTCTTCCTCTAGAAATTCCTTATACCCTATTCCTTATACCAAATCACAAGTCTGGTCCTTGTTCCTATCATACGTACCTCAGAGGATTTTTGTGATATAAATTGATATTAAGGAAAGTATTTTGCAAACTCTAAGCCTATACAAATATAACCAGATTAGTATTAGCCTTAAAGAAAACTATTTGGCTGCACAGTGAATGTCAATCAATTAAACAGGAGACATCTTCTTCAACTAAATTTTCAATTTTATTTTTTTCTTCTATTATTTAAACATAATTAGTTCCAATTTCTTTTCCCCATCCCTACCTCTCCCTATCGAAAAGATAAGTAATATGATATAAATTATACATGTGAAATTGTGCAAGATATAATGCCTAATTAGGGATGTAATGGTAGGGGGGAAGGCAAAAAAAAAATGAAAGAAGTATACCTCAGTTTGCACTCAAAGTTCACCAGCTCTCTCTCTGGAGATAGAGACCACTATTTTTAATCATGAATTCTCTGGAATTATGTTGGATCACTGCAC
Organism: Notamacropus eugenii; assembly: GCF_028372415.1. Lineage (NCBI taxonomy): Eukaryota > Metazoa > Chordata > Mammalia > Diprotodontia > Macropodidae > Notamacropus > Notamacropus eugenii. The sequence continues at coordinate 158,303,384 of NC_092874.1, forward strand.
TGAATGTAGAAGCTAAGTCTTTCACAGTTGATCATGGTTATGATATAGCAGCAGGCATTTATCTAGCACTGAGAATACAAAAATAAACACCTGAGGAGATTAAGTTTTATTAGGGAAACAACATACACATGAAAAAGGTAATTGTTGTTCAGTCACATCTGGCTCTTCATGACATCCATGGAACATAGCACACCAGGCCCTTCTGTCCTCCACTATCTCCCAAAGTTTTTCCAAATTCGTGTTCATTGCTTCTATAACATTGTCTATTCATCTCATCCTCTGCTGTCCCCTTTTCCTTTCAATTTTTCCAAATATTAAGGTCATTTCCAATAAGTCTTGTCATCTCACTTTGTGGCTTCTATCTCAGTATTTGACCTTCTAGTGAATAGTTTGGGTTTAATTTTTTTTTAATACTGACTGATTTGATCTCCTTGCTGTCCCAGGGACTCTGAAAAGTCTTCTCCAGCTCCACAATTCATGAGTCAATTCTGTGGTGCTCAGCTTTTCTTATAGTCCAACTGTCGCAGTCATACATTGCTACTGGAAAAAACATGTCTTTGACTATAAGGACCTTTGCTGGCAAGGACATGTCTCTGCTTTTTAGTATGCTGGGCAGAAGAGATATAAACAAACTAAATACAAAATAATTTTGTAGGCAGAAGGTACTAGCAGCTGGAGAAATCGTGAAAGATGTCATGAGGGAGGCAGCATTTGAACTGAAATGAGCTTTGAAGGAAACTAGCAATTCCAAAAATCTAACTTGTTCCCCCTTCATTTTTGAAAAGGACCAAAGACATCTAGTGTCTTGACTTTTGTGTGAAATGGATTTAAGTGATCCAGAGCTGCACAAAGTTATCAGCCTCACTCTCTCTTAGAGAGTCATGGAGGTCCAGTAGCAAGACAGATATCAGATCTACTGGAGATGTTCTAGTGTCAGTAGATGACCTTGGTGGGTTCTGTGTCTGGCCAAGTGCTAAGCACTCTACAGCGTCTGCTTCAGTCATCTTCATAACCTTCATAGAAACAAACTGTTCTTATCCATCCATTCCACTTGGGGAAGTCTTCACATGCTTGGGGTAGATATCCCCCTAACTCAGCAATGGATCTGAAGCCTGTCAACTATTCTTTTTTTGGGAGGGGGAGGAGGACAGTGGAGGGTTTTTTCACATGTGGTGATGATGAGAGTTTTGAGGGACTTTCAAGAAGAATGAGGAGAGAAGAAGGGAAAAGTTTTGTTGTCCCATGGTAATGATATGACTAGTATAGTATCTAATGCCTGGCATAACTACAGATAGAGATGACCTCCATCTAAATAGATAAGCTAGGATGTAAGTATGACCTAGTGCATTTAATGGAAGGTGCTCACCCAAGAGCAGGAGTACAAAGAAACAAAGAAAAGAAAGGATAGACCTTACTGAGTTACAACTCTACTTTCATTTTTGTTTTTCCTAAATTTATCCTGCTAAAGAATTCCTTTGCTGGATTTAATATTATTTTTCATCAACATCTGAGCTTGACCCTATCATTATGTTGCTGGGTGTTCCTTTGTTTAGGCCATCATGGTACAATGTGATCTATGAGGGAAAAAGAGTCTTTCTTAGCTCATGACTGGGAGTGCCACCTCCCACCCCACACCCTTTATTAGAGAATTATGCTCTTTAACTGGGATCATAGTCGAGTCATTTCATAGCTTCCCTGCTAAATACAGAATTGCTACAAATTTGGGCCTTAATTTACAAATCTGTCTCATTGATATGAGTCAAGGAACTAGGAAATGGAATATAGGGCTCTTATATTTTAAGACAAAGTGGGGAAAAAAACATATGTAGGAAAGAAGGCTCTTCTGCTATCAGGCCTGCCAAATCATTATTTTTTAAATAGGAACCCTCTGATCAAAGTCCTTAACCTGTTAGACAAGGTACATTAAGCACATAGACCTGCAGGGTTCAAATTCTACTATCTTTTTTTCAGGCCTGGAAGGGAGACAAGTGGAAGATGGTGTTTTCTACCATTTTCTACCATGGATTAGTTTTCTACCATTGATTACAGCTATATTCTTTGGGCTGTACACTTCCTTCAAGTTTTATGTCACTTCACAATTCCATCTCACTACAGCAAGAGGTAAGAGTGGACTTCAATGACATTTTGATCTATTTTCTAGACCCTCTTCAATGTTTCAAGTTATTGAAAGCTGTCCTTAATCCCATATTAGATTTGACAGTTCACAGTATCCATTTCAATAAAAAGAACTTGGATTTCTGGGTATTATACAAGATAGAAGCGGAGTACAAATTGGACAACAAAACGTATAGACAGTTTTCAAGTAAAGGAAGGAGTGGGACACCTGCTGCAACCAAGAACCTGCTATTTCACTGGTTTGTGGTCTCCAAGAACCCCTTCACACAATGTTCTTTACATTTGTTGTACACTTCACAGATCTAGTCAGACAACCAAAGACTTTTGGATGGATTCCCTCTGCAGAAAGACAATGAATTAGTGACTCATTATTTCTTTGATCTTAACATAATCCTGACCATGAAAAGCCATTTGCAGCTATGACAGATATCTCTGGTTTGATTAAGTGCTACTTTATTTCACAGGCATAGTCACCTCAAGTATTTTGATACTCTACATAATTTTTTGGAAGTTGTCAGTAACAGAAAAGACATATCATTTCAGTATAATCAAGAAGCAGTGTGATATAATAGACAAAGGAGTTGATGTTGGTTAGTCCTGTTGGACTCTTTTGTGACCCCATTTAGAGTTTTCTTAGCAAAGATACTGGAATGATTTGCCATTTTCTTCTCCAGCTCATTTTATAGATGAGAAAACTGAGGAAAATAGGGTTAAGTGATTTGCCCAGGGTCACACTGTTAGTAATTGTCTGATGCCATATTTGAACTCACAATATGTCTACCTGACTCCAAGACCAACACCCTATTCACTGCATCATATAGCTGGTTTAGACTATTGTTCAAATTCTACTTCTGATAATATCTGTGATCAAGATTCTTAAACGTGTTGAACTGAAATTAGTATAATAATTCTTGTACCACCTATGTTAAAGGCTTTTATGAGAAAGAGCTCTTCAAACCATAAAAATGTTATATAGAAATATGAATTATTTTTACCAGATTCCTACATCCTGACTTGGACTTCACATCTTGATTGCCACTACAATATTTTGGTTACTAGTTTTGATTCTGATTCTGTACCAGATGCCACCTTCCACCTCTGACCCTTCAGTGGCATAACCCATATCTCCATTTCTAACTTTGGCCTACCACAAAGCACATCTTGCAGTTATGTTTACAAGAAGTTCTCAGCTGCAATCTCCATCTCTGGACCACCCTCCTTCCACGTATTGCTGCTTAATTTGAGAAGTCAATATAAGTGCTATTTAAGCTGATTGGGTGAAGCCAAATTTACTATTTTTTATTTGGAGTGATTAGGACAATCGATGTAGTTTAATAATATTGTCACAAGAAACCTGATGAAATAATTGGTTTATGATTTTTTTATAGGAAGCTTTCAGCTACATGTATATGACTAATATATGAGTGACCTATTATCTAAATAAACCAAAATGGATCATCTAGTTCATTTACTGCAACATTGTAAATTACATGGAGAGAAATGCTGTCACCTATAACTTATTGAAGAAAATTAAATTGTTCCTATGTATACATGAAACCTTTACGCATAAACATTACTGATTTCAAAATGTCCAAAACTCAATCCCAGGTCAGAGAGGAAAATCAAGTCTCCTAATTCCTCAATCAATACTACAAATTATTTTTAAAAGTAGATTTTATAAATAAATCATAGGGCTCTTTGGGACAATCATTCCCTGAATAATCTCATTCATTTCCATGGCTTTCCCTATCATCTGGTCTCTATTAAACGGTAAGCACTTTGAAAGCAAGGATTGAATCACTTTCATTCCATAAGAACCTCTTTCATAGAGCTCATGGGAGAACAATACGTATTAACCAAAAAAGTGTATTGTTAATGTGTGGGCTTGTTATTTCCAATGCTTATGCTAGTACTGACTAGTTACATAGACAATAAAGATCAAAATGACAGGCCACTATTGTAATTCTTAGACTTAGACTAACTTCCTTAGGCATTAGGGAAATTCTGAATTTTTGTGTATAGTATTTTGTATATAGTATACAGTAACTGAAAACTCCTTATGCTATTTTAGGGGAAAGCATGAAAATAGAAATAATTCATTAAAATAATATTAATAGTAAGAAAATGCTTCTTACTCTTAAATTAATGGCACTTTTGTTATGAATATTATTTAAAATGATAGAAGAACCTTATGTTGTTAAAATTTCACCCTGAATTTTGCAAGGATCGTAAAAATATCTAAGAAGTCAGGCTAATTAGGTCCCACATAGTTAATCAATAAACATAAACCTCTGCCTTTTGTGACCAATCTATGTAAAAGATATGATTTTGCCACTGTTGCCTCAAGGAAATTCCCAGAAATATTCAGGATATGAAATTTCCAAAGATGTAAGTAATGAGAAAAGTCAGAATTGGGAGAGAAGGAACAAATCAAAAGAGAAAACCCCAGTGATAAAGGTTTTGTCGAGATTTATTTATTTTGAGTTCTTAGCATTTACTACAAATGAAAAAGCTTTTCAAGGCTCTCAGGATAGCTGCATCTGTCATGTTGCTTTGTGGTACAGAACATAAAAACATAATACATTTTTTTCAGCTATAAGGACCAGAAAAGAGGAAAGATATATGACTTTTGAGAAAAGATGTATTGTTGGCCTCTGCCTCTGGCTAAAATTTTGTCTCTAAGAAGTGAAACAAAAAGGAAGTCTGAACAAGCTAAAAAATCTGCTAATGTCTATGGCTTGTAGGTCAATATGTAGACCCAAAGAATGTTATATTTGTTCAGGACAATATTTATGGAGGAGGCCAGGCTTCCTGAAAAGGAAAGGTATGAATAATGTCATTTTCAAAATTCTGTGGAAATATTTTTTCTCTTTATTTTAGACCATAGATGTTATCACAATTTGTTGATCTTCAGTTGTACCCAACTCTTTATGGTTTTCTTGGCAAAGATCCTAGAGTGGTTTGCCAGCTCATTTTACAGATGAGGAAACTGAGGCAAACAGCTAAGTGACTTGCTCAGCGTTACACAGTTAGGAAGTGTCTAAGGCTAGATTTGAACTCAGAAAGATGAGTCTTCCTGATTCCAGGGCCAGCACTCTATCTACTGCTCCATCTAACTGTCCCACTATCACAACAACAAGCCGCAGCACTGTGACATTTTAACATTTAATAGAATAACGTATAGAGAGCTTTTATGGCCTGTGTTGGAGAGAACTGACCTCAAAGAGAAGAAGGTTTAAGCTCTACCTTTGACACATATTGATTGTACGACAGTGGGCAAGTCACCTAGTCTCTTAATACCTAAACAACACAGTGAATAAAACTCTAGGTCTAGAGTCAGGAAAAACTGAGTTCAAATCCAACCTTATTAGCTGGTCACCCTGGGCAAGTCACTTAATTCTCTACTTACCTCAGTTTTCTCAACTTTGAAGGAGGGATCATGATAGCACCTACTCTCCATGGTTGTTGTAAAGATCAGATGAAATAATATTTGTAAAGTGTTTACCATATTAGCTGGCAAGCAGTAGGCACTTAATAAATTCTTACATTCCTAGTCCTTCCAAGCAGTTCTCTAAAACTGTGAAGTTGAAAAGAGGGTAATTATCTCCTTTGGGCAAGTTTCCTCTCAGAAACTTTTTTATGCCAAGGTCCCATTCAATTAAAAAAAGAATTTTAAAAGGTATTTAAAGTCCTTGAAGAAAAATGCCTTTCCCACAAGGCACTAGGCAGTTGGTTGCTACACCAGATAGAGGATTGAGTCCAGAATTAGGAAGATTTAAGGTCAAATCCAGCATCAGTCATTACTAGCTGTGTGACTTAATCTGCCTCAGTTACCTCATTTTTGAAATGAATCTAATAAAAGCACCTGCCTCCCAGGGTTATTGTAAGGAAATTTTTTTTATCATATTTGTTTAATGCTTTACAAGCCTTAAAGCTAGCTATTGCCACAAATTAATATTCATTAAATTTGAATTTGAATGACATGTCTATCCCACCCTCAGAAAGAGAGTGGGTTTACCTCACTGGAGAAACAAATTATTAAGACATATGGACCACAGGAAGCCTGAATCCAAACTCAGAATCCTTTCCTCTATTTAAGGGTAGGGAACTGGTGGCCTTCTAGATCCTTAAGTGTGGATTTAGATTTAGTCCAAAGGCTGCACTTACAGATCTAGAAGGCCACATGTGGCCTCAAGGCCACAGGTTCCCCATCCCTGCTTTATACCATGCTACCTCGCAAAATAATGTTATTAAATATTGCCTGGCTGAGCTAGAAAGAAATCTTAGTCTCATTTATGAGTTTACAAATTATGTCTATGTGACAAAGTATCTGTGTGACACTTTTTCAGTTATACATTGGATTAGATAGCTTCTGAGGTCCCTTCTATTCTGAGACTTTATAGTACTATGAATAAAGTTTAATTGTAATGAAGCAGGATGTACTGTGAAATAGAATTCCCTCTCTTTATTAGATTTGGAAACATCTGTCTGGATAAAATGTAACTGCTTTCCTGGCTTTTTAATGCTAGAGATAACACCAAAATTGTCACAGGGTAATGGAAAATGTTTGATAGAAGCAATATCCTCTTCAGAACATAGATAAAATGAACACCAGCTATTCTGCAACTCAACGAGAAGACTACAAAGCTGAAATTACTTTCTTTTCAGTGGCAAGTCAAAGCAAGAGATGTATGTTGTGACATCTGATGTCTTAATATTGCAGTTCAGAGTTAATGCTAGGGGAAACAAATTATTAAAACATGGAAAAAGCTATACATGAAGGGAAATATGTGTAAATTTAGGATCATACCCTTAAAGCTGGAAGGGACTCTAGAGGCCATCTCATAAAACACCCTTATTTTACAGAAGAGGAGACTGAGGCCCAGAGAGGAAAACTGACTTGTCCAAATTGATGTAGGTACAAGAAACAGAACAGAATTTCAAAACTGAAGTTATTTAAATTGCCAAAGGTGACACAGAAAACAAGTGGACAGGCTGGGATTCTAAGCCAAGTTATCCGCATTCACATTCAGCATTGTTTCCACTGAACCATGCAGCCTCTCAACTCAAGAATGTTATTTGGTACTCCCAAGTTGAGCTAGAGCTCATAGTTTCATTTATGAGTCTATATAAAGAAAAAAGAAACCTAAAACAAACTAAAAAAAGAACCAGAGTACCTTTTTTCTTTCAAGACTTTGTTGACTTAGCTGATATTTTTGGATATATGAAGATAAAGCCACTCTATCTCAATGAAACATCCTTTTCTATTGATATATCCACTATGAATATCATTCCATTTTAAACTTGGTATTGTTTTCTCCACATATAAATTTCCTTCTCCCTCCTTTTAAAGGGATAGCAACATTAATTTGAATGCTTTAATAAGTGTCATATGTGAAAATCTAAAGTTCACAGTGATGTTTATTACCAACATTTATGGATTGTGATGCTTGAAAATATAAGGCAGACTATGGCAGAGCTGTGGTATAGGCAGCACATCTCTAGTGGGAATCCCCAATTAAACACATTAAAAAATATGTGGTTTTAAATGGATGCTTATAAATAGTTACCAGATTGCTTCAAGGCAGCAGGCAAACTAAATTTGAGTCATTTTCAAGATTTTATTAGAATTTAATTAAAAAAAAACCCTCAAACCCTTGACAATATGTTGGAGTTCAGAGAACACTGGATTTGTAAGAAAAAGTTCAGGATTTGAACCCAAGCTCTGTTATATAACTCCTTGTTTGACTCAGGCAAGTCACTTAGCCTTGTCAGGCCTCAGTTGTCTGAACTGTAAATTGAAGGAATTGAGTACAATGACCTCTAAATTCCTTTCCAGAACCCCATCCTAACGTATCCCACTTGTCTGGACATCAGGCTGCACAATTATTTCTAGGGAAGCAGAACATTTATATAAATTATGGAGATTAGATTTCTGCCGAGTAGCAGAAAACATTCTAATATATTTTATAGCTAAATTTCTGTTCTTTTATAGAAAGCATTTTAGTCTTTCATAGAACTAGTAGATTCTAAATGTTTTCTGGATTATCCAGACCCTGTATTTGCCTCATTGTATGATCCTTTTCATATTTCATTTTACATTTTCTTTAAGATGAGTAGAGGTAGAGAAGTACAATTCAAATATGTTTATGTCTTTGGTTTCTCTAGTGCTCCTTCTACTTTTTTTCCTGTTGTATGCTGGAACTATAAAGCTGGAGTCTAAATATGATGGCCTCACTGTTATGGCCAAAATTTTTTTTTGAAAAACTGAAAACATGGCATTATTTCTTACCTTTTGTGGTAAGTTTTCCTTTGAGTTTCATCTTTAAATGGCTTGGGAATTTTTGTTTCATGGATTCTCTCACCAAATAGTTTCTAAAATCATTACTTTTTTGTCACTTTATGAGCTGATGTTAGCCATAGTCTTTTATTATCCACCTTTGTAAGATTTTCCAAATAGATTTGTATTCTATGCTGCTGTCACTCTTGACTGACATCTTTCTCCACTGAGCAAGGAAATCAAATTTTGTTTTGTTTTGTTTCTTCTTTGGTTGAGGCATTTTCTAGGATTTTTTTGGTCTCCTCATTGTCATTACTGTTTTCATTAATTAAATTTCTCTATAAAATGGTGTTATTCTGTGTGAATGCCTAAGCTTTTATTCATTTCCTATTTTTTAGTGTTAGTATCTACTTTAGATTGATTGAAATTGCCTCGATTACATGCCATATAATCTCATTTTTTCCTTTCTTTTAATTTTGTAATAATATTTTTCTTTTCTCTTGCAAATTGATGTTCTCACTGTATATAGACTGCTGATTTGAAATGATCTCTACGTAGTATCTTCCTACATGTTGAAATAGAATTAGTCATTTTTTTGCATTACTATGTAATTCTTAAATGTTGGAGAAAGTTTGTGTAAACTGATGTAAAGTGGGTGAGCCAGGAAAACAATTTAAATAACATTTTAAAGATTAACACTTTTGAAAGACTTAAGAACTTTAATCACATAATGACTGAACTTGATGCCAAAGGACCCATGATTAAGCGTGCAACCCATTGCCTGAAGAGAGACAATAAAACAATAAAAACTTTCAGTTATACTTCAAAGACTTACAGTTGGATGGAGAAATCTGTTTGAAGAGGTAGGACATATTTCACTCATTCATTGTTCAGTTGTTTTTTTTTTAGTTATATCTGACTTTTCATGATCCCATTTGGGATTTTCTTAACAAATATACTGGAATGGTTTGTCATTTCCTTCTCTAGCTCATTTTACAGACCGGAAAACTGAGGAAAACAGGATTAAGTGACTTGCCCAAGGTCACACAGTTAGTATCTGGTAAAAGACATTTGAATGTATTTTTATTTTCTATGCCTTACCAACATGGCTTGATGATTTCCTGCTTTCTTTCCTGTGTAGTCCTTCAGGATTCCTTATTAAATTTAGCTCTAACATAGATAACACAAGCTCAAAATATTCCAGCTAGACCAATTTTATTTTTTCCAGGCCTGTGTCCTTTCTTTGGGAGTGAGAAGATGAGGACAAATCCCTCACCACTGCTAGACTAAGGGTCTGTGCCAATATCTAATCTCTTACCTATAGAAGGGTATACAAGGGGCCCTACAGAACTTGCCATTATCCCTTAAAAGTTAGGAATAGCACTGTGGACAAGATATGTGCTAAGGCCAGTCAGTCATTCAGTCAATAAATGTTTATTAAGCACCTCTCATGTTCCAACCACTGTGCTAAATTGAGGCTACAGAGAAAGGTAAAAGACAGTTCTTCAAAGATCTTGCAGTCTAATTAGGGAGACAACATGCAAATAACTATGAACAGTCAAGAAATACAAGGGTAAAATTGGAAAAAAAACAACAGATGGAAAGCACTAGAATTAAGAGGGATCAGGAGAGGTTTCATGTAGAAAAGGTGGGATTTTATCTGGGACTTGAAGGAAGCCAGGGAAATCATGAGGAAATGAGGAGGAAGAGTGTCCCAGGCTTGCAGGACAGCTAGTAAAATACTTGGGCAGGGGGATAAGTATCTTGATCATGAAGCAGATAGTAGATCAGCATCACTAGATCAGGAGGTATAAAGTATAAGACTGGAAAGGTGTGTGTGTGTATGTAGGGGTGGAGTAGGGAGAAAGGGTACAGGTAGGTAGATTATGAAGGGCGTCGAATGCAGATTCAGGATTTTATATTTTATTCTGGACATGATAGGTTGCCATTGGAATTTATTGAGTGGGGTCTGGGGAAAATTACTCTGACAGTTGAGTGGCATATGAACTGGAGTGGGCAGATATAAGTCCAGGAGACTAACCAGCAGACTATGACAATAGTTCAGATGTTATGTGATGAATGCATTTACTATAGTGATGGCAGCGTCAGAGGAGAGAAGGGGAGTCTGTAAGAGATGTAATAAGGGGAAAATGAACAAGATTTGGCAAAAGATTAGATGGCGAGGGACAGGGGGAGAGATAGACAGAGATAGAGAGAGACAGACAGATACAGGGAGAGTCAGAGACAGAGAAAGACCCAGAGAGATAGAAAGACAGTGACAGCGAGAGCAATTGAGGATAAAACCTAGGTTAGGATACAAAGTGACTGGGAAGAAGGTGGTGCACTTGACATGAGATGATGAGAAGAGAAAGCACAGAGGCATAGAGAACAGAATGAATATAAAATGGAAGATAAAGGAAGAAAATAAGGAATGAAACTCACATTAAAGTATATGCTACGGGCCAGCTACTGTGCTAAGTGCTTTAAAAATATCTTAAGTGCTTTAAAAATATCTCATTTTATCCTCAAATGACCCTCAAGTTTTATTATTATGTCTGTTTTGTAACTGAGGAAACTTAGATAAAGGTTTAAGTGACTTGCCCAGTTTCACACAGTTAACTGTCTGAGGCTGAATTTGAACTTCCTACTTCTAGGCTAAGGTCTACATTCTAACACCTAAAAGCTTCATTCACAATGAAACATGTATCTTGAACATGGCCAATACACAAATCTATTTTGTTTCCCTCTGCATGTTTTTTTTTAAAGGTTTCCTTTCCTTTTTCTATTTTAGCAGGAAAGAATTGGAGAGAAGGAAAAGTTCTTTTTATTAGAAAAATTAATTTAAAAAAAGACAGACTCACAAATACAGAGAATGGATAGGACCAGTCCTGTGCATGATTCTTTTTTATTCTTTTTATGGATACAGAGATAATCTTCCCATATGAGTGATGATCCTGCTATACGTCTCACATGTTCTAGTGAGACAATATATCATCAAGAAATAAGCTGTAAAAATCATTGGAGAGACTTGACCTCTTGAAGTATCTGAACTTAAGGTGGATGATATAGATTGCTTCCATAAAGGAGATTAAACATCTATGTTTGCATATCACATCAAAGTTGAATTCTGTCAAATAAAATACCCTCTAGATATTTCCATCATGAAAGAATTATTGAAGGCTTTGAACTGAAATATTCATTTCTAACTCTGGATCAAATTTTAACCTTCATCTGTCTTTGCTAGTCAACAATTTACTCCCCTTTCCTTTCTCCCCAACCACCAATTTGGTATTATCATTATTCTGAGGAATAGACACAGGCTGTGATCAGTGTTTGGTCTGAGGATATTAGATAGCTGTTACTTTTGAAAAATAAGTATATAAAATTTATAATTACTTAGAACCTTTTTTTAACCGTACAAAGCATACCTCGCCTTTTTTGCCCTAATTGTCCATACAAACAGGATGGTTTCGCTGAACACATTGTATTACCTGACAGTGATGCTTACTGCTCCTTTGGGCAAGTTTATACTTATGTTCACTAAAGATTTAAAATAAAAGTTTCCCCCCCTCTTTTTTTAAAAAATACAATGTCTTTTTAGCTCTTCTCAGAAGAGCTCTCCCTTCATAAAATTCTCTGTCTAAAATTTCCCTCACCATGAGCCTTATGTCCGTAGGGGATTCCAGGACATTTTAGAAAGTTTCAGCTGTCTACAGTAAGTACTGTACTGATTACCTTCTATTTTATTGTGCCATAAAAATGGGAATCTTTCATCCAGAAACAGAATAAAAAATCTGCATGGATTGATAAAGAACTGAACTAAGTACAAACCTGTTGCCACATTACCTATTGAAATTGATCCTCAGTTGAATTTAGAGACAAATTTGCAGTGCCCTCAATCTATTGGCTTGTTGGCATTAATGCACACTTTTAGATGACAGGAAAATGGCACATGCTTAAACTGACAAGCTGAGAATGGTCAATATCAATATCCCCTTATAGGTCATTATTGTAGAGGAAAAGCCACATGTTACCAGTTTGAGACAGGAAACTCCATGTGCAAAAAAGGAAGGATAATCCCCCAAACAACAAAACATAAGTTTGTGTCACTACTGGAGGAAACAGTATGGATTCAATATGAACTTCCTGGATCATTCTCAAATTAGAATGGTTTATGTGTTTTAGACATACTTGTGTCTCATATTCCTTCAATGATATTTCAAATTTTAGCACCTCTGACCTCCCACATTAATAGCAGAGTTAAAAGTGGAAGTACTACTGCCAGAAGCAGTAAAGTTATGAAGACCTGTGGTATTACTAGCTATAACAAAATGGAAGGGGCCAAAAACTCTGCAGAAAAATAATCTATTCTCTGCAGATTTCTAGTCCAATTTTGGTAAAGGGTACCTGGGAAAATATTGGAGGCTGAGATTTCCTATCAAGAGTAAAACCATAACCTTTGGAGCTATGTTCTTTTAATATTCCAGAATCCACTGTGTAATGTTAATTGGGGGGAAAAACAAGGGTTTTTAGCAGGCTTGAGATTATGTCCTGGTCTTTGCCAGCGGTTATGGAACTTGCAGGTAATTTCACAAAAGAACCAGATAGACCAGCAATGCATAAAGTAATGTCTTTCATTAATATGTGTTTTAAGTCACGTTAGTCAAGATCGATCTGCAAGTAAGAGCATGGAGGAACAGGAGCAGAAGAGAATTAATTCATTGATCAACAAGCATGTATTAAGCAACTAGTAGTTGCTAGCTGTTATGCTACATCCTGAGGCTACCAATGGAATAAATGAAACAATGCTTACTGAAAAGGAGCTTGCACTTTAATGGGATGACAAATAGATATATAAGTATATAGATTAAATATAAAGAGTATAAATACAGATGCAGGGTCGTTTGGAAGGGAAGACAGTAGAGTTTGGGGGATGGGGAGTGTAGGGCAAAGGGCACAAATGCGACATCAGCAACTAAAGAATTCAGTTACCAAAGCTGCCAGTAATGGCCAGAAGTAGAAGATGGTCATTGATTGTCCTTGAAAGAGGAGCTGGTATGCTCTATCACCCTCCCTATCACATCCTCCAGTAGGTACACATATGACTGTGTTGGCATCACCTTACAGAAAGGACAGTTCAATGAGACAATAAATGGTCATGGGTTTTAATAGGCAAATGGCAGATTTTCTCTCACACACCTCTGTTTACTTTCCTATCTCTGATGTCAATAAGGCAGATGTTAGGTATTGTCTAATGAATCAATTAGGAATTAAAATCACAAGGTATGGAAGTTTTTAGAAAATGGGAAGAAGAGAGGGCATGTGTTGAGTCCACAGGAACGAACTTTAAGGGTCTTAGAGAGACCCATGAACACAAAGCATCATGTATTGCAATAAGAGTATTTCATTAGGTTACAAGAAACCTTTTTGGTTTTGTTTATAAAGCTGAGATGGAATTCCGTTATGAAATTTCTAAAAAAAGAAAAGTAATTCTTTTTTGAATGTACTCTACATAAAATAAATGCTTGATACATTTCTCCCCAGGAGAATGTACACTCCTTGAGGTCAGGAATGGACTGCTTATTTTTTCTCTTTGTATCCTTAGTGCCTAGCACAATGTCCTTGAAAATATGGAACAAATGATTGGTGGGTTGAATTTAAGTTGAGTTATTGGTCATTAATGTAACTTCTTATCAGTAAATCTTATTTCAATCAAATTCCAGCTAAAGGATATTTGAAAAATGAGATATTTGGAGTTACTTTGGAAAATGTCACACATACATATGCACACACACACATATATATATATATATATAATATGAGTATGTGTCTGTATACATATATACAGACATACATATTCACATATATACATAATACACACATATATACACATACACACATATATAACATGCATGTACATATACATACACACATATATATAAATTTTAGAGAATAAATTCTGTAATCTAGTTTAACCACAACTGACAAGTAGCCTTATGTGACAAAATGACATGAATTTACTCAGAACTCTTAATTTTACCCTCAATTTACTCGTAAAGAACCAATAAAATCTATAGTTCAATCTAGTCCTGCAAAATTTTGGGTAAAATAGAGGGGATAAAGGTCATGATGTTCAAACTTATATATTTACTTCTTACCTACTTTCCAGGGGAGTTATGAAGACTAAATGAGGATGCAAATGACTTGCAAACAATAAATTTGGGTTGCTACTAATTTGAAATAACTTCTACTCATTCCCTAAAGTAAGGAGCAATCATAAACAGCTCACAATAAGCAATCTAGGGATTGGAGCCAGTTTGTAGATGATATCCATATTCTTTGAATCCTGAGAAAGTTATTTCTTTGCTGCTGACAACTAACACATTCATTTGACAGTAGATCAGATATGAGGGCTTCCTTATGTCAGCTGGACTGAACTAGCCTCTAACCTGTAGATGTCAAAAGCAGGACAAAACAGTCTAGAGACAGGAGAGTCAGGAATCCAACAGAAGTTTAATTTCAAAGTGAGGGCAATGACTTGTAAACAGAGAGGCAGATTAGACACATGCTAGGGCTCTGCCCCTAGTAGGGGGATCTGAGACAGCAGGGCTGTACCTTGATTTACATTCTTGTGGCTAGACAATGAGTCAACAGTGTAGTGTAGCAATAGTGGTGAGACACAGAAGCCAATTGAGGCAAGGTTGTCTAGTAACTAAAAGTCCATTCATAGCAGGGCTTCATGCGTGAGCCTGTTGGTGCTTGCCCAAGCTCAGAGACCATCAATTCCAGAGGGTGAATGCAAAGGACAGTTGTTATGTCAAGCTCAGGGAGCAGTTTGCTTGCTGGACCTTAGCTCTAGAAAACAGGATGTCTCCTAATATCTTGATAATTACCACATCTAAAGACTGAAGTGTGGTGGTGTTTTTTTTTTATGTTGAAATAACATGCATATTACAATATTTGTCCAATTATAGATGACTTTTCATTCAAGAACTGATAGGAAATAGTTATACTAATCCATATCTACAACACCACAGCCCTGGATTTGAATCTGTACCTACTCTTTCTTGGAAATTTTCATTTAATCTATTGTTAAATCAATAAATTATTCAGATAAGCTTTGGAGTATGCCAAGAAGTCAATAGCCATGTTGAAACAATACTGAGCACCTGCATTAAAGTGAAAAAAAAAATAACAAGAAATGAAACTATCCCCTTGTTTCATCTATACAATATCAAACAAGTAAATATTTTTTTAAAAAAATCCATTTTAAATGAATGATTTTCTCATCTTCTATCCAGATGTTTTCATAACATAAATCTAGCCACTATTCATACTGACTATTCCTATAAAGAAATGTCTACTAAAATATCTTTTTAATTATATTAACATTAGACTTTTGCCAGAGTTGCTTTTCAATAAAGTATTGGAAACTCATTAAAAAAGTCTGAAACAATGAATGAATATCTACTTTCTGAATCTCCATTATCACTGGGCATGAAGAACTGTATTTGCTTCTTTAATCATTATGAGAATAATCATAGACTAATGTTCCCAGGGTCTATAAGAAATCAGAGTTGGTCTAATGAAAATCAGGCAACCAGACTAATGAAAAAATGTAATAATATACTCTGACTCCCTTTTTTTTCTCCTTTCTTTTTTATTTTGCTTCATGGGAACTTGCACTGAGGGAAACTGAGTGTATTAAATTGTCAGCAACTTAGGAACTCAAAGCCAACTAACATGAGGAGCCACAGAAGACATTAGGGATGGCTTGAGTGGATAGAAAGGTGCAAGGAACAGTGTAAATTGTATGGATCATATAAATAAATATTTTGCGGACCTAATTATTCCTGAAAACTATTTTCAAGACAATAATTCATGCTCAAATGTTTTTATTAGCTCAAAGTCTCTATTCCTTTTCTAGTATTTTTCATTACAAATGACAGCAGTGCTTTGACTCACTTTACAAGCAGTTTTTCAATACACTATTTTGTATGGGAATGTAAAATGACAATACTTTCAAAAGACCAATCTTATAGTTTCTGGACCTGGTTAGCCTATAACTAAATCTTAATTTCTGGATCCACCAGCAAACTGATGTTCCTCCCTAGAAGCATTGAGCCTAGAGTCAGGAAGACAAGTTCAAATGTGGCTTCACATTAGCTGCGTCACCCTGGGCAAATCATTTGACCTCTGTTTGTCTCAGTTTCCTCAACTGTAAAATGGGCATAATAATAGCACCTAGCTCCTAGGGTTGTTGTGAGGATCAAATGAAATAATAATGATAACAATGTTCTTGGCACTGTATCTAGAACATAATAGATACTTAATAAACGCTTATTCCCTCCTAATTTCTGGGATACATTGTTTAAGCATGTGATGTGTCACGGTGTCCCATGTTTATCCTGTAGCTATTTTTATGTTTCAAATTCATTTTTATTGACAATGACTTTTCTAGGAATTACAATAAACATGCAAAATTCTGTGGTGCTCTACACAATATCTAAAGCATTTATGTATAACTATGGACTCTTAAGATTTTTTAAAAATTCCCAAACCAATATTTTCTATGGGGGAAGAAGGAACTTAAATTCCCAAATAATTCCCATTGGAATTAAAATTTCCAAATGGGAATCTAATGGCTTTGACCTTGTTCATCAGAAGCCAGACTTGTCATGAGTCTAAAGAGAGTTTCTGATGAAATTTTAGATCTTAAAATAATGAGTCACGATCCTGTCAGTACCTCATTTGTCTTATATGTTTAGGCTCATGATTTGATTACAATAATAATTATTTTTAATCTTCTACTATGGTAGTGACTCACTGAAATTTCAGAAGCATTCTAACCGGGACTTGAATTAGAAAGTATTTATAGTACATCACTGCATTCTATTTAATGTTTTATCTCCTGTGCCAACTTATAAAATGCTGGAAGGAAAAAATAAATACTTATTCTTCTCTATCTCTCTCCTAGTATCTATGTGCACTTTATGCACATAATAGACATTAATAAAATTTTGCCAAATGGAATTGCCTTCTGTTTTGCTTTGCTTTCCGAGACTTTATATTAAAATGGATGTGCATTTCACGAGTTGTTACTATGGCAAGGAGACTGGGACTTTTAACTGAAGTTGGGGCGCTTTAGGTGAGTGACATGGTCCATAGAGGCTGAAAGTCAGGAAGATTTGAATTTACATTCAGCCTTAGTACTAGCTGTGCTTTCCTGGGAAAGTTACATGGCCTCTGTTTGCCTCTGTTTCCTCATCTGTAAAATAGAGATAATAATCACATCTACTTTCCAGGGTCGTTGTAA
This sequence comes from Notamacropus eugenii, assembly GCF_028372415.1. Taxonomy (NCBI): domain Eukaryota; kingdom Metazoa; phylum Chordata; class Mammalia; order Diprotodontia; family Macropodidae; genus Notamacropus; species Notamacropus eugenii. Next base: position 158,321,116 of record NC_092874.1, read on the forward strand.
GGATCAAATGAGATAATAAAATATTTAGCACAGTACCTAACACATAATAAGCACTACATAGGTGTTAGGTAGGAGGAGGAGCAGGAGGAGGGAGGACGAGGAGTAGTAGTAGAAGTAGTAGTAGAAGTAGCAGTAATAATTGTACCCTAATTTCAAGAGTTCATTTAGGGCCATCCCAGATAGCCTTCTTTACATGAGGAGCTACATCAGACTGTCTGGTCAATCCCATCCTCAACTCTCTCGTCCCTCCTCCCCCATGCCTTCCTCCAGGCACAGAAATTCTTAAAAAGCATATCTTCTCACTGATTTTGTGGAGTCAGATTCTTCTCACACGACTATTTGAAGCATTAAAATTGCACTTAATGCTATTAATAATTGCAGAACTTATTTCCCAACTATTTCCCCCCCTCTGCTCCACACTGCCCCTACGTAATCCTGAGTCCCTGAAGAACTTTGTGGTTTGAACCATTCATCCCAAAAGTCTGAGAGCCACTGGAAGACAAGGGCCATTTGTGCTCTGTGATTTTATTGCATTTTTTTCATGAAGCACTTTACCTTGAAGAGTACAAAAGTTTAAACTATTATATATGAACATAATGACCAGCAATAGAAATTGTATCTATGTATTTCTTTTATATGTGTGCGTCCATCTACTATATACCTCTATACCTTTACCTACTATATCTAGTTATATCTATTAATTTACCGTTTTAAATTATCATATATGTGTGTAAAATAAACATGTTAATGTAAACATATGCTGATAGAAACCTTTTCAGATGGTATTAATTTATCTTTTGAAATCACTGTATGTGTATAAATAAATATATGTATATGGTTATGTAAATAAACGTATGCATATTTATGCCTTTTCTGGTGGTATTAATCTATCTTTTTAAGTCACCATATATTCCTTTTCTGGTGCCTTAAAAAGATAAATTAATCTGGAAGAAAAGAAAATAAAGGACTATCAAGGAAATAAATACTTCCCTGTCACAACTGGAAACTGGATGGGAAATGCTGTTAAAATTGATTGGCCTACTCTTGTTAGCAGCTGTGGGAGGAAGGTGGAGGCCGGAAAGGGAGAGGAGGGAGGAGGGAGGGAAGAGCAAAGCATTCCCAGGTCCCTCCTTATCCTTCCGCTGCCCTGGAGCCAAACACCAAGCAGAATCATTCTTGAGATCTTCTCCTGCCAGCTCCTTTCCTCTGAAGTGCCTTTGTATGTCTTTGATCAGAGCTCAAGATAATAATCATTGGGCTGGTTATGTGAAATATGTTTTTAACACTTTACCTCCCCTTGGAATCCATCCCAACCCTCTAGCCCTACACTCAGAACCTCTGCACAGGATTTGTCTTCTTGGGGTCTGATTGTTTCTGTCGTTTCTACTCACAGGTCTCTCAGTGATGCGTGAGCTAACATCAGTATTCTGTCACCAACCGATTTTCATTTAGTTCTCAAGTTTCAGACTTGAAGATCTCCCAGCTCTTGTGAATAGAAACTTATTCAAGGTGGAACACAGAGCCTTGACAAAAAAACATATTATAGTACTAACATGGGTATTGATGTCCTTAGGATAAGTCCCTTAAATTCTCTTAGTCTGGCAATTTACAAATACAAAAAAAAAATGCTGGAACTATTTTGTTGGAACATTTTTTTTCTTCCCTAAAAGTCTGTATTTTCTTAAGGTACATAGGTGATGGAAAGCATATGTGACTGACCTTGTTGTTTGAAAGACTTAAGTTCAATTTTTGCCTTTGATACTTGCTCTGTGACCCTGAGCAAACCATTTAATTTAGGCCTTCTTCATTTTCCCACTCTGTAAAATGAGGTTAACAACAACACCTACCTCTCAGGGGTGTTGTAAAGAATAAAATGAGAAAATATTTGTAAAGTGTTTTGTAAACCTTCAAGTACTGCATGAATGTTACCCATTATCATTATTTATCTTCACAGATTAATTCCTTTTTTCAACTCCAAAATTCCTATCCCTAAATATGGATGTGATACATAATTAAATAACAATCTTCTAGATCAGTGATGTGAAATCAAATAGAAATGGAGTCACTACTCCATACCAAATGATCCCTGCAGGTGTATATTGACTTAGTTTTAAAATGAAATGTTATCTATATTTTATTGTGTTTTGTTAAACATTTCCCAATTATATTTTTAATATGACTCTGGCCTCACTCAGGAGTGCTGGTATATATTTGACAGCTTTGTCCTAGGAAACCAGGAGGAAATGTTAGAACAATTTAAAATTAGAGTAGGGTTGGGAAGCAGGTATGACTATTATTTAGTTCCAATTAATTGTAGCTAGTTCCTAAATTTACTTCCAACAACCTCTCCAGGGGACAATATTCTCTACAGGGAGCATTTAACAGTTAACAAGGATGCTTAAATAACTTGCTAGAGATCATGCAACTAGCCAGGAGAAAAGCTAACAGAGAATGACTATTATTTGTAGTGTGATGTTCATTCCACTAAATTAAACAATTTGCCTCCTAAGATATCATTAACTGATTTTTAAAAATGTACTAATATCCTTTGTTTTTATGTCACATCTCCCTCTGCAAGTATATTTCTTTCTCCTCCCCTCTAGGCTACTCGAAGAATCATCCCTTGTTACAGAATAAAAAAGATGATTAAAAAAAGCAATTGACTAAAACTTGATGGATCTAGTAACATATGAGATGTTCCACCTCCATAGTCCTCTACCTGTACAAAGAAGGAAGGGAAGTGCATATTCTCATTTTTATTTCAGAGTCAAGCTTGGATTACCTCAAATTTCTAATGAATGAAATGACTAACTTCAAAGTTTCTGCCACTATTACCAAAAGGACTGATTTTAGATAATTTCACAACTGGTTCTTTCTACTTCTTTGAAGTTTCTGGGGGTATGAATATGACCTTCTTTTTATGTTGTTTCAAGGATCTTGTTGGATCATAGGATAAAAGATTTAGAGCTAAAATTTACACTGTGTGTATCTTGTTTGTGTATTACTTATCACATGTTATCTCCCATATTAGAACGGGAGTCCCTTGGAGCAAGAATTTTGTTTTTACATATCTTCATATCCCCAGTAGCTAGCACAGCACTTACACAAAGTAAGTGCTTAATAAATTCCTCCTGCCTGAAAATTACTGAATTATTTGACTGAAAATTACCTTGGAGGCCATCTGGAGTCCAACACCATCATTTTACATATGAGGAAACTGAAATGATTTATTCAAAGTTACATAGGAAATAAGTAACAGAACTGAGATTTGAACCTAGGTCCTATAACTCCAAGTTCAGTACTGATTCCATTATGTCATAATGCCCCACTTTGATATTATACTGATTTTAGATGTGGATAAAGTTCAAGTTCTTTGTTGCACCTATCACTTGCCAACGTCTTGGACAAATCCGTTCCCTTGTGGGTCTCAATTTCCTCATCTATAAAATTATGAAGGCTAGATGATCCCTAAAGTGCCTTCTAGTTGGAATCTTATCTGAATTATTATTAAATTTGATTTTGTGAATTTGTATATATATTTATATAAATACCTTTGTATTAAATATACTTTTATATATATTTTATTTGCCTACAGACTCATGCTTTACACATTTTATGGATACACTCATACAATTACAAGTTTTTGCTATTAACATTCTTTATCAAAAGACCTCCAGCGAGTGACAGTGACAGTGGACACAGCAATGGCAGCACCAGTAGAGACAGGAGGAATGATGTCCCCCAGTAGCTATTGTCTTGGAGTAACTAACAAAAGACATTTGAGAGCATGCTTCTCTTAGAGTCATGTTCTATTCTTTGATGTTTCCTACAGAGGTTGATTATCATTTAAAAAAAAAGAATCAGAGGGCCATCAAACCACAAAATATCATCCGATACACAAATAGCCTATTGAAAGTATGTAGAGACAAAAATAAAATGCGAGGTGTGACAAACAATATTTGTAGATGCTGTATAGTGACAGTACCCATTTTCCTATAAATATATATAATAAATACCTTCTTTGAAATGAGAATTAGTGGTTACTGGACAATGGAAACAAAAAAAGCACATCACATACAAAAAATTGAAACTGACGCTCTTTTAGTATGTAGGTAATGACTGGTTTCCAAAGTGGATGTCAAAAACTGAATAAGATACATAGTTGGAACATCTTGTTAGAGTAAAAATACAAATCACCACCAAATTATAGGAAATAAAAATGAACTATCACATGAAACTGAACTAACCTAACCTATTTAAAAATACTAGTACTGAGAAAGTGATAGAGAAATAGATAAAAGATCAAATGTCATTGTAGACAGTCATCATTTTGTAAGGAAGTTTGGCTAGTATAAATCAATCAGTACAATGGTAAGAGACCAAAAGAACTTAGAAACATCATCAGTCAGCAAACAGTTGATCTCTTTTTCAAATAAAATGATCTGACAGCTAACAAAAATTGTTTTTAAAAACTCATTAAATACAATGGTGGAAAATATAACTTCATATAACCTCATAAAATAGTGAGATTTAATAAAGGGACAAAAACAACTTAAAAGAAAATTTGTTGACAGATAAAAGTCAGCCAAATCATCCCAAGACCATTTAAGGATAAGACTTAAAGGAAAATACTGAACAGGCAATATATTATATATATATATGTGAAATTTTCTGTAACAAATTATTTTCCCTACCAATAAAAGTGAAGACATCAAATTTGAACTCTAACATCACATTCTGAGGTATAAGTCCCATAAAGAACTAGAAATGGGGGGGGAGGGGGGCGGCATGGATAGAGTAACTTGGACAGACCAAGTATATAGAGAGGGTCAATACTGGAGGTGACAATTTCAAAAACAATGAGGGATTTCTTTTCAAGATATCTTTTGACAGAGGAGAAAAAAGACTTGGAAAAATATTCAATTTCATTATTACCAATAAAAGGCAATTGAAACAAATATGAATAACTATTGACTTATAAGTATACTTACTTTTTAGCCTCTAGAAAGTTTATAATGAACTGAGAACATCATTGATGAGGGATGGAGAAGGAAACAGACTTTTTAAAAATTAAATTTTGCAGTTGGCATGAAACGCAATTGATGGAAAGATATAAGCAGTACAATATCCTATCATGTCTATTATTTGTTGTCAATATTAAAAAAAAAACACATAGCTTATTTGGTAAAGTCTGCCTAAAAATCTTTCCTTCGATAATTCTCTTTCATACACAGCTAAAAATCAAATAGTCCTTAAAAGATGGAATAACAAAAATGATATTACATGATAACACTCTAATTGTTACTATCAAGTGATCAATAACTTAAGGAGATGTATGTTCACCCATGATCTCTGCTACCACAGCAGATGTCCACCACAGTATTAAAATAGAAAAGTGGTTGCTTAGAGATGGTGAGATTGGCCAGATGCTTCTTACTGTAGATGAGGTCCTGTTGATTGTATCCAGCCTAAAATACTGTAGAGCTTCTTAAAAAAAAAAGATAAACAATTATTTTTAAAGAATCAAACTATATAAACTATGTAAAAGGAAAACCTGAAGCATCAAGAAGGCTTATTATCTAGATTAAGATGTGAAACTGAGTCAGTCATTGAGGGAGCTCATCCAGATATTTTGGACAATGAACAATGAGCTGAATCCATCATTGGAAAGGAAGGAAAGAGAGGTGAAACACCTTCAGGAAATTGCACAGTAAATCTAATTACCCCACGTTTCTCCCTGAAAAAGAAAAAGGTCTTCTTAAAATCAATATTCTTCCATAAAGAATGTGTGGATGTAAGTGATGGAAGAATAACAGTCTCCACAGAATTGAAGTTGCAACCAAAGGGCAATGAAGAGGTATATTGTGGGCATGATTAGTCTGCAATGGATCATGCAGGAGTCACAACTCACAGAGGAAGAAAAAGAAGTTTGCTGAAAATGTGGTAGAAGAAGGAATAATTGATGAAATGATTCCATTATCCATTATACATGATCCATCGGTAGCCATACAATATTAGGAAAACTACAGTAAGTCCATCCAACACATTAGGTGAGTCCCTATTGAATTATTTATGGGAGGAAATGGTTGAGAATGTAGATGACTTGCACTCTGCAGAGCTAGAGGGAGTATCTGTGAGGTCACAAATTCAATGATGTACAAAAGTATTTAAGTGCAGACAGAACACATATTTGATCAACATAAAGCAACATATTACAGAGTACAAGTAACTACTGTACCTAAAAAGGAGATGTTACAGTCATTGGAATTATTAATTCACAGTTTCATGATGACATTGCCATATATATCAATTAATCAATAAAGATTTCTTAAGTACCTACTATATGCCAGGCACTGTGCTAAATACTGGGTACATTAATTGGGCTTTTTCTATATAGTGGTAGTCACTAAAATTTCAGCTTTATGACTTTTGTTGACATCCTAGTCTGACATTGGGTAATATAAAAAAAGTTGAGTAAAAACTATTTTCATTCTAGTTCTACCTTTGTTCCTTACTTGTTTATGTAAACCCTAGTTCCTAATTATCCAGTTCGTGATATCCCTCTAGAAGTCATCATCTGAGAAAGGGCCAAGATTTTAGTCTTTCTGCTTGCTATTTCCCGTCTAGACGACTACACCATAATGGTCTTTTGGATGACTTTGCTGGTCTTTCATTTTTGTTTTTAAACTTCACAAAATGATTTAGTTATGTTTTTTTGAGCTCTTGTGAACCTTGTGAATTAAAAAAAGCTTTCAATTAATTACATGAGCTAACGTATCTCTACCCTCTTCCTTCTACTCCAAATCTTGACTACTAGTAGAATCTACTGTATAATTGATGGTCTTTTCCTTTATTCACACTTAAGTTGTGGTTATCATTAGACTGAGAGGTGCGTATTTTCTAAACAAGAGTATTCCATTTGGTTATAGTCTCTCCTACCTATAAAATGTTCATGGTCTTCTAAGATGCATCATATTCTCTGGATTTTTTAAATAAATGTTGCATTTTATATAAATCGAAGAATAATTCTCTCTAAAGAAGTTTTTATTCTGAAATTTTTACAAATAACATACTCTAGGAATATCTAGTAATACTTTTCTTCTCTGAATAACAGCCCTATGTTTTATTGTTACCTTTTCATACTTAAGAAAATCTAATAAAAAGTCTAAAATCATCTTATTTTTAAATCGCACTAATAAAAACAATTATAAAACAATTGTTAGCATTTATGTAACGTTTTACATACATTGCTTCATCTGATCCTCCCAGCATCCCTGTGAATTAGGTACTAGAGCTACTATCATTCCTCTTTTTTGCATGTGTGTGTGTTCATCCTTCCTTACCAAAGAAGACCATGCCATCAGAGAAATGATGACATGACTTGCACTTCACTTTGTTTTGAGTGAGGGAGGGCTGTGCAGGTCACCAGCCTCACTTCTCCTCCAGAGCCATCTGAATCCAGGGACCAGATATTCATCAGGATGACTGGAGATGACCCAGGATGAGGCAATTGGAGTTAAGTGACTTGCTCAAGGTCACACAGCTAGTGAGTGTCAAGAGTCTGAGATGAGGTTTGAACTCAGGTCCTCCTGACTCCTGCACTGGTGCTCTATCCACTGTACCACCTAGCTGCATTCCTCGTTTATAAATGAGGAAACAAGCTCAGAGGGGTTAAGTCACTTACTCAGGATATCACAGCTAATAAATATTAGGTCTTGCCTGACTCCAAGATCAGGGCTTTTTTTAATATGTCAAACTGCCTCTTAAAATATTATTTACTTTGATTTAATTGGAGTCACCCCATAATCAGAATGAGATGCTTTTTCACTATAAGCAGAATAGTTGAAAAAGTTCACTTTCACTGACAGTAGGGAATTTCAGAGAAAGGCTTCAGAAAGGATTGACTGATTACCAATTTATACAGTACTCCCCATTACTGTGTACTATTTATCTAGGGAATGTATTTGGTGAGGAACAGTTTATAAGGCTGGTTTAAAATATTGAACTATGGATGGGATTTGGTGTGTCTCTGATTTTTCATGCGTGTTTTTGTGTCCTGGTATGTCAAAAGGGCAGCTTTCTTCTGTTTCCCTTGGCTCACTGATGGCTATTTCTTGATTTTTCCATAAGTATGCATCAGTGGACAAAAGCACACACATTTATGATATGCAACTTGACTTCATGTGTCGATCTCACAGTGGACTTTACTTTCAAGCCCGTAGTTAAACAATGTCACTTCTCTAACTTTTTGCCCAAGGCATAAGAGAATTTGAAAGCAGAAAGCATAGAGGGTGTGAATCTAGCTTACCACAAATTGTTGTTTGTCCCTATAAAAGTTTTCAAATGCTAAGCAGAGCATTCCACTTTGGCAATCTTGAATAATAGGCTAAAAAAAAAATGCAATTAAAAAGAAGTATAGAAGAATTTTTAAGTGCGACTCCCCTTGAACTGCCTGCCCTGCAGCACTCTAGTTTTAAAGTTTATTAAACCAAGTTCTTTGGATGGTATTACTAACGTTATCTGTGGAATGCTAATTATGTTTTAAAGAGAAGGCCAATTAAATGCAACCCACAGATTGCCATCCATTGTGTGTGTATGGATGTACACACACATGTATATATTATTTATACTTGTATATGATCCAAACCATTGCATTTTTATTTTATAAAAACCTTTCTTCATATCCTATAATCACTACATTTCTAAAATTGTTTTCCAAAAGAGAACATTTTACATGTATTATAATTAATGATAAGTAACAACTCACAAATTGCAATGCCAAATTTACATTTTTAAAATTAAAAAAAACCTCCTTTGTGCTTTTTTTTTCTAACATGGCAAAACATTATATTATGCCTAAGGAATTTGGACTTAATTATAAACGCATAATAATAAATGCATTGTGTAATTATTTGAAAAGCCAAGCTCTCCTTCATGTTTTAGAATCTGGTTATGATTTAATCCTCAAGAAACATGTATTTTCTTTTTTGGAATTAAAATAAACACCACACACATATATGTATACAATAATTAAGTGTTTCACTAATCACTAAATACTCCAGGAATCATAAATTTCTAAGTAAAATAATAATAGACTATTAAAGTATACAGCTTTAAAAAAATAACATATCCCAAATGACTGCCTGGGTGTGGTCTTGCTAAAACAGCTGCCCCCCAAGATAGGAGTAAAGCCTTAGGAGAGTGAAGGTGGGAGAAGCTGAAACCTGCTAATAGCATCAGAGAGCCAGGAGCAAAGACAGATAATTACACCAGAAAACTAGTTGAAACAGATGAAAACCATGCAATATTTATAGAGTAGATGGGAAACAGGTTTGTCCATTAATGGTACAAGTAAGTTCAACTAAAAGGCAACAAGCAACTTCAGAGGGAGGCTAAGATGAAATCAGTGTCCAGCCCAAAGTTCCAGGTCGTCAGTGAGAAGAGATGCTGAATGCAGAATCAAATGCAGGGATTTTAGAATATTTGAAACTAGGGATAATTGGCTTCAGTCTATAGATACAGACCCTGTTCCCTTGAGCTGAAGATTCACCTGAGCCTCACCTTCCATAGGATAAATCTCCGCTATGCTATTATAGATGACAACGGTCAGCAAGTGTTCACAAATACCAGTTACTAGCTATTGTGCAGTTCTCAGAACATAAATAATACCAGAGAATACACTAGGATCTTACACAACTCAGAGTTTGCATTTATGAGGTTACAGACACAGAAGGAACCTTTGCGTTCATCTAGCCCAACACCTCTCATTCTATGGATGAGGAAATGGAGTTTCACTTAGGTTGTGATGTATTTGAGGCCACACAGGTAGCAGGAATCAAAGTCTACTAAATATAGCCTTTGTAACAAGTTTGTCATGTAACCTTGAAATGACTACGTTTTGGTGGTTCTGTTTCGGAACAAAAGCAGCAGACTGGAATGGAGTATTGCCCTCTGGGTCAGAAGATCTAGATTTTAGTCCTGTCCTAGTTTCACTATAAACATTCTACTTTACTTTGAGGTCATTTGACTTTCCTGAACTTCATATTACTCCCCAGCTGAAAAGAGAGGATACTTTGCTAATCTCATGGGGCAACTGTGAGGCTTAAAAGATGATGCATGTGACAGAGTAGTGTGAATGTTGTCCCACTGCACAATTTGAGTAATAGGTCTCTGGTAAATATCATTACACCTTGAGATATATCCACATTTAGTGGATAGAATAGATGGTTGTCCTCAGAATCAAGAAAGGCTGAGTTCAATTCCTACCCCTGATGCTCATGGGCTCAAGTCCTTAACCTTTCAGTACCCTGGGCAACATTCTAAGAACTTAAATTACAGAACAGTTGCAGATCTGTATTAATAGGAGTTCCCTCATTTGGGATTTCCTGATGCAAAGGATATCACAAGTCCAGTCCCTATACCTATCAAAACCGCCAATTAACATTTCAATTTTTTCTCATTCCTTTCTACATTTGTAAATATCTTAAGAACCCTGTAACATTTCAAACTTCAGCTGAAAATAACAGTCAATATTTACAAAATGAGTAAAAAAAGTGTCCCACACCTATAGAATTACAAATACTCTATATATTTGTTTGTTCACTTTATACTTATGGTCATATAGTATATGTATTATATTTAAAATTAAAAGGAAATGACCTTCTTAATATTTCTTTTGTTTTAGCCAAAATATCACATTAAAAAAGCAAAAATTGCAGATTGGAAAAAGTTACACAAATAGTTCTGAATTGTAGGGGGCTGTAATATATTCATTGCATGGTCTAAACAACAGATGGTATCAGTGTTTCTACTGTTCATTATTAGCAACTACTGCTTTAGAACTTATTTTCTTTCCTCAGTGCCTATAAATAATTAGCAATTACTCCACTGAGTCTAGCACATAATACCTAGGTATTGAACCTACTCTTGGGGCTTATTTTGCTCTCATTTTACAAGTTTTAGAAAACCTACCAAAATTTTGCATTAAGTGAATACCCAGGGGTCTAGCTAAAGTCAATTGCCCTGTTCACTTAGTCCTTGATTATTGTTTAGAAAAATTACATTTACATTCACATGGGAATTCTTAGAAGTAGGAGTTTGTTACAAGGGACTGGCTACTGTAGAACACATTTCAGTTTTGTTCAGCAGAACCATGATTCAGAAGAGGGCCCCAAAGGCTCTAATGAGCATCTGAATGCTTCTTGTATACACTTCTCTCTCTAGATAAAAGGTTATAAACTGAGCAAAGAGACTTATTTTGTTACATTTCCAGGAAAGATTGTTGCCATGAATGTAAGCATCCCAAACTGCTTCCCAGGGTATTTTCCGCATATTGGGTTCAAAACTATCCACAATAGTATTTCATGAGGCTCAACTCACTAAATTTCCCCCTTTTTAGACTAGTCAAATCTCATTATATGTTCTTATCATTGTGAGACCAAAAATAGCTTGTTTTAAATAAAAAGCATTGGTATAAAATACCTCAAAGGGAACTCCCACTAATCCTAAAGCTGTTCCTATCACATTTCCATATCTCCAAACTCAGGTAATAAGAGACTTCTGCTTCTCAGTGCTCCTGTAGTATACAGTACTATTAGGTAGGGAACAGCCAGGGTTTAAGACTTGCCCATTAGATGACCACAAAAGGTGTTCCATATGGACCTCCATTCATGGGTGATGTCTTACCATCAGAGTCCTACAATCATGTCATGTCATGACAAGGCAACATCTCCTGGGCTACAAAATCATGTTGAGTCCATAGGCTTTGTTTGTTAGACAGGGAGACAAAGCTCAATGTTCACTGAGTGCCATTGGATCTTTCATCAAACTTCATCAAGCCCTTAGGCTTGGATGTGAAGAAGATCATCCTATATGCCCATTATAATGAAGATTCTTCTTTCCCTCCATTTCTGTCTTCTTTTCATTATGAACCTTGGCACTTCTCCTGAATCTCCTTAAATAAGTCTGTGCCAATAACAATGGTAGTTAGTATAATGACTGTAAGCATTCAAGCTATGCTAGAATCATACTCTAATAAAAGCTTCTGGAAAGCACAACCATGTTTATATAGACAAACTCCTTATGTAGAAATGAAGCAATAATATAAGTGCCACTGGGGAGAATTTGAAATGTTTAATTCAACCAAGAGTGGAATTGCTCTACGTAATTATTATATGCCAATTACAATGTATCATTACTGCTTGGTACTTTGCACTACACTTAACATAGTTCTTTGTCCTCTCATGGGCAAGTTTTAAAACATCAGCAATCTTTTGGTCATGGCCCAATAAAAAAGAAGCATTAAAAATAATTATGCTTAATCTTAGCTCATGAGCAATGAGTAACAAGCATTTATTAAGCAATTTACTATATGCAAAGCATGATACTAACTAAAGGGATAAAAAAATCCTTGTATTAGGGAAACAACATATAACAGCAAAAATTTATATATATATATTTGTATTTATATAGCATATAGATATGAGTACATATGAAATATACGTATAAAATCATACATACAGAAAAATACAAAATAAATCCAAAATAGATAGGAAGAGAGGACATTAACAGTTGTCATGGAGGAGATCAGAAAAGACCTCAAGTAGAGAAAGTGGGGCCTAGAACATGTCTTAAAGGATGAGAAAGGTTCTGTGAGGAAGAGCAGAAGAGGGAGTGTATTCCAGGTATAAGGGTAAACCACTCTAAAGGTAGTAAGAAGGGAGATGGGCACCAGATATGAAAAACAGTACAAAGGCTCATTTGGCTGGACCATACAGTGGAAGAATGGTAGGTAGGTGTAATAAACCTTGTATAGGTTGAGGCTAGTTTGTGAAGCAAGAAATAAAAGTTTAGCCTTGATCCTAGAGGCAACAGGGAGTCACTGGAGTTTATTGGGTGGGAAATTGCATGGTAAGATCTAGGATTAAGGAAAATCACTTTGTCAAAGGTGTGGAAGACAGTACGAAGTGGAGATAATTTTGAGACAGGGATAATTACAACGATCTGTTCAAGAGGATATGAAGACCAAAACAAAGGTGGCAATGAACTGTCATATAGGTAGAAAAGTCAAAATTTGGCAACTGGTTGGATATGAGGGGCCTGGGAGAAAGGAGAAGTAAAGGAAGATAGTTTACAAATATGAAAGACTAGAAGAACAATGGTCTTTTTCACAGATAGAGTGATGTTGTTTGTAAGTAAAGATAAAATCCTCTGTTTTAAATATATTGAGGTTGAGATGTATTCAGTGACTTCAGTTATAATTATCGTATGAAAGAGAAAATTGACATAATTCTTGGTAGGAATAATTTTTCCTCATAGAAACTTTAATATTGATCTATAAGTATTTCTAAAGACTTGGTAAAGTCTGCTCAGAGAAGGAAGATGAGAGTAATTGAAAAATTTTAGTCCCATTTCTCCCCTCGTCAAGAAATAAATGACCTAGGTATAAAAATATAATATAGTACTTGAAACGAAATATCTTTTCATAGGGTTAAAAGAGCTTTGGATTAATTAATCAGTCTTCAATATAGCTTCTTATAAACACATTGTTAGTATTATCCTAGCATTTCTTTAGTGCTAGATCTAGATATTCATTGAACAAAAGTGGAAATAGCGTCAGAACATATTAATATCTCAATTTTCCCAAAGTCTGAAGTCAGCATTTTATTGATGTGTCTAACCTAAAAGGATGAGCATAAATAGCTGCTCTCCATGTTAGTTGAATAATGATATGTGTTTACTTTGGTGTTAACCTGAAAACATGAAACACAACTCAGCAACTAATTTTTTTAATTCAGATTTTCCATTATTCTTTCAGATCACAGGATATTTAAGTATATTTTAAATTCTTAAAAATTATAGCTATTTAAGACATTTTACTGTTGATATAATTAATACTAACTAAAAGAAATTAGAACATATTTAAATGAAAATGGAAATGACATTTTTGTTAAATAAAATTAAAATATTACTTATATTTTATTCTTTTCAGTTTGGTAATCTAGCATTTAAGGAATTCATTAATCAAGGTCAGTACACAAATATACTAGATACAACTTGGTGTGATAAATCTTGAAGTAATACAGTAGATGAAAAATATTTTGGAGGGTAGCTTTTATAGAGACATTTTTATACTGACAATAAATGCAATACGCAAGTATATTCCTAAGTACTGCTTTCCAGTATGTCCATTTATGCCACCTACCACTAAGTTAATATAAATTATTTTTTCTACCAAAAGAAATGATTTGTTTCTTTCATTAGGACTATTTGAAATGCTGATTTGTCTTTGCGAGAGAGAGATAAGAATAGGTGAGGTATACTAGTAATTTCACCGGCCCAGGAAAATTGGCACAGGAAAATCCCAGGAGAGGAAATTCATCCATGAGTACAGATCGACAACTTCTCTTTGAAGTGGAATCTTAAAGAATTAGTGCAGAGGCGTCAAACTCTAGTCTCCCACAAAACTTTAAAGTGCTAGAAACAGATTAAAATGTAATTGGGAAATGTTTAACAAATTAAGTGAAAATACAACCTAATGTTAATCTTTCTTTTTCTAAATCAGCATGCAGTCAGCAGTGATCCATCTCTAGTCTCTGTTTGCTATTGCTACCACTAGCCTAGAGCCCTACAAAGTTACATGACTTGCCCAGGGTTCTACACACAGTGGATATAAAAGGCAGGGCATGATCCCATGTCTCTGAGGCCAACTCTCTATTCACTACACCATAATATGGAATGAGTGAATGAATGAACAAATGAAAATTCATTTTTTAAAGCACTGCCTCTGTGTAAAACATTGCATTAAGAGCTAGGAAAACAAATAGAAAAATACAACACTTCTTGTTCTCAAGTAACTCACATTCTAATGGGGGAATTTTAACACATGAAGGTGGTTCCTATTGCATGTCATATGGAAAGGGGTCCCATGGTCTTTAGTGTGCAGTGGAAAATTTATCATCTTTAATGCCATTTTCACTGATAACACCATATCCATGCATGAGGAGACTTGCCAATGAAGTCCTAGACCTCCAAGCACATACAATATTTCCTGCCTGTTTCTAATCCTACGTTTTTGAGCAGGAGGTCTGATGAGCTTGTTTCCTGACTTAAGTGTCTGAGGGTATTTTGGTGAAAAAAAAAATCTCCTAATTGGCTGAGTAACTGGAATCAATGGTATGTACATAACGTTTGAGTAGAAGTTTTCTTGCCCTTCTCTCCTGGCTTTTGAGTGAGGAAGAATTGCAGTCAATTACTGTATGAGAAAGAAGAGAGAGTTCAGGCAGTCCCATCCCTCCTAATTCCCTGGCTGCCATCTGATCCTGAGGGCATGGTGCCTCTATTTTTATTGCTTCTTTTTTTTTTTTTCCTGAATCTTAGATGAATGAGGATTTTGAGTGTGACTACTAATACCAGATTAGGAAATCCATGACAGCCCATTAATTAATTGAGGTCTCATTAATAATCAGAGTCCCTGAGCTAATGCCAGCAGCAGTAATGGAGTCCATTGTAAAACCGATAAACAAACTGAGCAACCTGTTTGATCCTCCCAAGAATGGATTGTTCGATCAACTAAGACATCATGTCCTAGGAGAAGTCATACCAGCTCAGTATCAACACCACTAGTCCCTGAAGCATATTTGATGGTAAGTACTTGAAGAGAGAAAAGCAATTTCATGTCTGGAATCAAGAGTTACTAAGTTCCCACTCATTTTCTCTACATGTGTGTCATCACTCATGGTATTTTAATTTGGAGCCAACTCTCTCCAGGGATTTTATAAGCTATAAAACATTTTACCCTGCCCCCAATATGGGTAGGATGTTTTGTAACTTTTTCCCTTATAAACATCTCTTTGTATAAAGAGCTCATTGGTGTCAGTTGGTTGGTTGATAATAGGGGAGCTTACCAGATGGGGACTTGTGAATAACGGTGTCAGAAGCCTCCTTAGGTTTACAGACAGAATTCTTAGATGGGGAGTGGTCAGCCACCCTCTGGGGACCCAATCTATATGTATGAGTTGGGGTTATGGGAGACTGAGCCAACAAAGGTACTTCATGCTTCCAATGCTGAAACATTTATGAATATCAGAAATATTTGAAAGTATCAAGATTTTGGTGGCAAGAACTATATTTTCTGAGTCTTCAATAGCTGTTACTACTGAAAAGGAAGGAGCTATGGCACCTGCTGAGGCAACTTCCAGGTTGAATCTCCACAAACGCTGCCTCTCAGGGTGATGGTTGTGGTGCTGAATTAGACTACAAGTAGAGTCAGTCTTCTGGAAGATGCTGCTTTTCCCATGACTCTTGGATATATATACGTGCCCTCTGGTGGCAGTTGCTTACTGGTTGGTTGTAGTGGTGAGCAATAGTCTGTACTACACAGGACTATATATGTGCACTTAATACGTTTGCAGAAGTGCAGAACCCCTTTCCACTTTGACAATTTCAGAATAATTTTAAAATGCATTAAAGAAGACTAACTTAAAATTATAATCATAAAATAATGTGGAATAAAGTAAAAAAAAATGGTCAACTGAAAAACCCCCTTGAGATGTGATAATAGCATCACCCTCCATTCTTTACACATACAAAGCAATAATGAAACTCTCAAGGCTTTCATCCCATCCTCTTTCAAACATCAGTCTTCTGATGTCTTTAATAATCCAGAAGTAGTCTGTATTTTCTTACTATGCCTTAGAACTGGAATTATGCCAGACAATCATGCTTCGGCTGTGCTAAGAGAATAGCAGCAGCCTCTATTATTACTTCTTCCACCCCGTCACTCAGCAGGCTTTGGACTTAAAGTACAGAAAAAAAAAATTCTGGTTTTATGTATGAGATTTCCACAGCATTTAGTCTCCAATATTTGGGGAAAGGCAGAACTTCCTGCCAGACAAAAAGGCAATGAATATATTTTGTTTATGGATTAAAGTATGGATTAAAATATGCTTTTCAACTGATTAAAATATGGATTAAAATATGCTTTTCAACTGAGGATGTTTTGCTGCTTTTTATTTGTTATAATAATAAGAGATAGGTATATGGTACACCATAATAATAAAATTATTTATTTTATTAAATTCTTTGGGGAACTTCAGTGATCTAAGACAATCCAAAGTTTTGTTTGTTTTTTCTGTCCTGCTTATTTATAATCCCTTATATTCTCTTCTGTGCATTTCAAAACGATACAAAAGCCTTCTTTTGTTTCTAGCATTACTATTGTTAATTCCATATTCCTGATCCCTCTCCAAATTAAAAACAACAAACTTGAAACAAATAAGCATAGGTAAACAAAATGAATATCTACTATACCCACTGAATAAATGAATGCCTGCTGTACTCTTTCTCTATACTTTGTTTCTGGCAGAAGGTGAGAACATGCTTCTTCATTGGTTCTCTGATGAATGAATGATTGGTCATTTCATTGATGAAAATTCTTAAATTCTTTCAGATTATTTTTTTCTTTACCATTTTACAAATTGATCACTCTTTCTAGTTCATACTACCCAGAATTCTCTGAAATTACTTGTTACTACACGATTATATTCTATTTCCTAAATGTGCTGTGATTTATTCAACTATATCTACAGTTATCCCTTCCACATCATGAGGCTTATGGGTATACTGTCCCTGCCACCAGGAAAATCCGTGTAAAATTTTTTTGACCTTCCCTTTGGAAGTCTGAATTTTTTTTCTTATTCTTTTATGGGCTTATTAAGGTACCTTATTGTAAAATTTGGGAGTCATAGGTTCTGTATCATCTGCTGGCTTTTGCTTGTTGTCTGTGGCTTCTACAGTACTCCTCAAAAGTTCCCATTTAATTTATTAGGCCAACTTATGATATATCAAAACTCTGATAAGGAAATCCTAGATATGGAAGAGATAACTGTAATTTAAGAGGAAATCTAAGCCCATTCTTTAGATGATAGTCTTTTCTCTTTTCTTTATTACTGTACTCCATCTTTTGTCCAAAATGGGTAGCCTCACATTCGGCTGCTTCCTGAGCTCCAGTACCCTTTAAACCACAATATTCCAACCATGCTCCCTTTTCTAGTGGGTCCAAACTAGTCTTGTGTTATTTTAATGTTTTTTTTCCTGTATATTTGAAGGGTCTTCTCCTGAAAGCTTTCAGAACTTGTTTCTGAATTGAATTATCAAATATTACTATGAGTGTATAGCTTTGTTTGTTAATTTTTTCCTGGAGGTGATCTATGAATCTTTCACACTGGAATTTCATTTTTGTGTCTCAAAGTTCTGGGCAATTCTCTTCTATTATTTCCTTCATTATGATATTGAGGTATTTTTTGTCCTGTCTTGCTCCTCTGGGAGAACTATGATGCCTTGGCTTTCTCTATGCATCCTGTCTTCAAGATCCTTATGTTTTGTTAGCATACAGAGCATATTATCTTTTAATGTTCTTGGGTTTTTGTTTGTTTGTTTGTTTCCCTTCTTGTAGACTGTCTTCAGCTTCTATCTACTTCCATTCCCAAATCATTCTTCTTTCTTTTTTGTATATTTTGTGAGATTTGCCAGTGTAGATTCAAGTTTTTCTATTCTGCTTATTATCATTGCTGTACAGGACAAAATTCTACTGTCATAATTCTCAGTTCTCTCATAAATCACTAAAGAACAGCATGTTGTTGTTCCATGCTTTCTTCAATATCCGCAGAGTCCCCTGTTTCACTAAGTGATGGATCACTCTCCATTTTGCAGTAAATTCATAGAGGCTTGAGCTTGCTTTCTCAATCTGCTGGCTGTATTTATTTTTGTTGTTACTGTTTTCCTTGTTGATTTATGTTTATGTTTGAGGTCATTGAGACTGTCTTCCTAGAAACTTTGGTACTTAGTCTTTTTTTCACACTTATTTTCCTTATTACTCAATTCTGACTCACTCCCTTCTCACAGAGATTTCCTTGTGGGGAAAGTACCTTGGCTTCCTCCATTGCTGGTTAATTTGTATATCACCAGTTTAAATCTGTTCCCCAACTGATTTTTGGGTAGTCAGAACTGGCTCGAAGGCTATGCTTTTCTATCAGACTTAGTAAAGTGTTGCACAGCTCCCTATACACACAGTGTTTTTTGTCTTGGTGACCTGTCCCACTCCCTCTGTAAGTTATTTGACCTAGCACCATCAGTTCAGAGCTGCTGATGCTGGTAGTTCAAAGTCTGTTTTCTCTGGTACTGGCACAAAAGAGCTTTACAGCATTGTGGTTTGTTTATTGCCACTCCAGCAGGCTCCTGAATGTGGTGAGACTGACTATCAACACCTAAGTAAACTTCCACAACCTAGAGCTGCGGTCTCAATAGCTCTGGAAAGAGGGAAAGGGACCACAGTGTAGGGATAGGTTCTAATGTAAGCTTGTGTCATGTACCTGCGTCTGCTATTATATTAAAACCTTGCTGCCATTAGCAAGTAGGATGGGAGGTAGTACAGGAGGAGTGCTAAGTGAGCTCAAGGTCGGGGAATATCAATTCCTAGGTTTAGGTTGGTTTTTTTCAACCTTCTGTTAGATTCCTTGTATTTTAGACCAAGGAAAGAACTGAAGTTGCTTTTTCTTTAGAGTGCATAATTTCTGTTTTGGGGTAGCGTGAGAGATCATGTGGACTGAAAACAAAGGCTTGTCTGCCATCTTATGCTTTTATGACCCAGAAGTCCTCTTGAAATATACTTTCAAGTATTTTTTTATTAATTCCAGTATTTAAGGAATCCTGTGACATGGAAATTATCTTTACTTATTTTTCAAGTAAATTGTTTTTGATATCTAATATCTTACATTTTCTTCTGCTTTTTTTAAAGTCTTTTACTCTCTAATATTTATTGCTTTCTCATGGAGTCATTGATTTCTACTTATTCTCCCCTAATTTTTCAAGTTGTTTACTCACCTATTAATTTTTTTTCTCTAGAAATGTCCTTTAAAAATGTCTTGGTTTCTTTTTTTCTATACATTAATACAGTCCTTTTGGAAAAAAACTGTTTTTCCCTTTGAAACTCTGTAGTTGTTTCAGATTTATTCCATGCTTCTTAAAATTTCTCTAAATTTGCTACATACACACACACACACACACACACATACACACATGCATACACACACACATTTAAAATGTTTTCATTTATTTGTTCATCTCCCCAGCTTTAATTCTCAAATAGGGGCTTTGTGCCAGGGGCAGAGCGTGACCCTGATTGAGCAGAATACCTGACCCTGCATAATCTTGATTTGAGTCTTTTCTGGTTTCTTGTGCAGACCTTTACAGCTAAGGGTTAACTCACTCTTTGGCTTTTGAGGTTCAGAAAGCTCGATCAGCAGAGTCCTCTCTGAAGTCTGCATACAGAGCATATTTTCTTGTAATGTTCTTGTTTATTTGTTCCTCTTCTTCTAGACTGTCTTCAACTTCTGTCTATTTGCATTCCTAAACCATGTTCTCTCTTTTGTGTTAGGGATATCACTAACCCCAGGCCATGTGATTAAATCATTCTTTGACATTCCCCCATGACAGGACCCAGGATTTCCACGATCCCAATCTAGTGTTTTCTAACAACACTATAACTTTCTCATGGGGATTCTCTAATCTTGCAGCCTCCAGATAGAGAACTTTTCAGGTTACACATGACTCTAATCCACTTAGGAAGCTATCATGGGCTATCATGTTGACTTTGCTGGAGACCTCCATTTTACCCTTGGTCTTCTAACTGATTCTGCGTTATAGATGAGTTGTAGATCTACACTGGGCAGCTAGATGGTTCAGTGAATAGAGTGTTAGGCCTGAAGTCAGGAAGGCTCATCTTTGTGAGTCCAAAATTTGGCCTCAGACATTTATTAGGTTTGTTACCCTGGAAAAGTCACTTAACCTTGTTTCCCTGTTTTCTCACCTGTAAAATGAGTTGGAGAAGTAAAAGGCAAACCACTCCAGTATCTTTGAGAAGAAAATTCCAAGTCGGGTCACAAAGGGTTGGACCCAACTGAAATGACTGAATAATAGATCTATATCTGTGAAGGAAATCATAAATTAATAATATTCTTTCTCTCTCTCTCTCTCTCTCTCTCTCTCTCTCTCTCTCTCTCTCTCTCTCTCTCTCTTTCTCTCCACACACACACACACACACACACACACACACACACATTATGTAGTATTCTTTATTACATTTTAATCTCACAGCCACCCTTTGAAGTAAATAGTAAAAATGTTATCATTCCCATGTTATTCAAATGAGGAAAATGAGGCTTAGAGAATGTACGTGACTTGCCCAAAATCACAGGTAGTCTTCTGATTCCATGCCCATTGTTCCTTCCTTACATTGGGGCCTGAGATTTCTTTTGCAAAACCATCTCACTGCTCTTTGAAACCTGAGCACTTGAGCGGAATTGGAGTCATAGAATTTGGGATCAAATTGCTCTACTACTTATCTGAATGACTTTTTTCAAAATGCTTAACCATCCCAGAGTCTCAATTTCCTCATGTAGAATTTGGGGTTTGATTAGAAGACCTTGACAATGCAATAAAATTAAAAGGTCTAGGCTATTCTCAATGATGACCTTAACTCATTAAATTGTTTCAACAAGTTCTGTTTAAGAAGTCAGTTATTAAGACCATAATTTAAGGAAAGGATTTTCAGCAAATGGTTAATATTTTTGTTGATATCATTGCAATATTTAATATTTAAATGGATCTATATTCTGATGGACATGAGTATTTCCTCCATTAATGCAGACTGCAACTTATCCATACCTTCCCATCTTTTACAAATCATGTCTTGATTTTCACATCATCCTCCACAGAGGATGATGGAGCCTCACTAAATTGCCTAGCCTCTCTCTCAGACAATAGACAAAAGATCCCTCTGTCATTGGCTACATTTTCCAAACCTTTCCAGGTTAGTAGCATCTGCCAGAGCTGATACTCTGTTGGAGGGACTATAAAAGATCTAGTCATTTGTATGGCCCCATGATACAGCTAAGTACAACATTAGTGGAAGAATCAAAATGAAGCCAAAGAAACTTGTCTTGAGGAATTCTATATTAGGAAATCCCTGATTTGCCATGAAGATCCAGGTCTATTTTGAAAGTACTTTGAAACAATGAAAATTGAGGTGCTGGAAGGGAGAAATGGCTTGTTGTTGTTGTTCAGGCATTCAGTCCTGTCCGACTCTGCATGACCCCATGGACCATAGTTTCCATGGAGTTTTCTTGGCAAAGAGAACGATGTGGTTTGCCATTTCCTCCTCCAGGGAGAAGTCTCTTTAGCCGATGGGAACCAAGTTTTGCTATGAAGTTCCAAAAACAGCAAAGCAGAGTACCTTTCCAAACGTGAAAAGGAAGTAAAGCATACAACCTAATGGGCTTTGCTTTTTGAATCTTCTCCAACTTTCTTCTGGCTATCCTAGTCATTCCTCAACTTTTTCACTAACAACTGCATAACTCTTGCTCCAGCAAGCCAAAGAGTGGTAGGAAAGAAAGAGATTCTATTCTGTTTTCTGTCACATTGTGGGCACTTTTACACTTCCCTGTTTCATATATTCATACTGTGTTCAATCATTCCTTTCCTCCTTCCCACCTCACAAAAAAGAGATTTGGGCTCCAAGCTATTACTAATAAATAGCCTTTGAGCCATATGAAGATGACGAAAACAGGCAAGGAGCTGAATGCATATGAAATACTGAGTCAAGTTCATGCTCAGGAGTGTCCCCACAGAAGCTAGCCAGCCAAACCTTACTTTCTATGCTGGTTTAGATGGAGTACAGATGTCACTTTAAAAACACTAATGTTTGTGTACTCTTGCTGGGATTATTACATTTCCCTCCAATCACTTAGAGCTAACTAAACTAAAAAAGTTGCTCGTCTAGACATTGCCTAATAGACCATAGGAAAAAAAGAGGACTTGAAGCAGTGTAAATATCTTGGCAATAATTTAAATGCCTGCGTGATGAGATGATTTCAGCTAAGAATCAAGAATACTGGCTGGAATCATGATGTACTTTTTTTTTGTATGAGAGAGGGAGCATTGACTAGGTTATATTAAAAAAAACCCAGAGATTACTATACCTTTTAAAAAATGTTTAAAATTTTGGATAGAATATACTCCTGCTGGGGAACTGCTCTACATACCTCAGTTTGGTGCCTGTAGCAGAAGAACTTAGGTTCAGAGAACAGAAAGAATCAACATTACTGAATCCTGAATGAACATTTCTATACTCTTAAGTAATGTAGGATGAAGTTGAGAGGGGAAAAAAGGAGCAGAGCAGCTCATCCAGAACAATGCTATTCCAATATTCAGGGATCTCTCAACCTCCTTAAAGTTATCTGGGGTTGATTATTGTAGCTGGGTTATCTTCGGTCCCACATGAGAGGTTAAAGGGAGATTGGAGCTCCTCTTATTTTAAAGATAAAGAAACTGAGGACTGCAGTTATTTAAGTGTTTTGTTCAGGGTCATGTAGTTAGTTATTGGCTGAGATAGGGCAAGAACTGGCATCTCTTGACTCCCCAACTACAGTTTTTACATTCTACTTTGCTTCCTATTTTAAATGCCCCAAGCTATTCCTCTATCTACCTTAAAAATGGCTTTACCTTTGATACCGATCTATAAAATGCCCTTGTGCTACTGACATGTGTATACTACTTAGAGTTCCTAAATAAAGATTCTACAATTTTATTCTTTCTAAGAATCTTGAATAAGTTGTTTTGCTTTTGTGTTTTCTGTTCTTGATGACATATTAGAAATCCGAGATCATATATGTTTTAGTCTGTAAACAAACTCATTCACCTCAGTTTCATTAAATAATTTAGCCCAATATAACCATCTGTGATTGAGGCAACCACATACGTTCACCAGAGAAATCATGACATAGTAGCTAATGTTGAACTTGCAGTTAGGAACATTTGTATACAAGCTCCATCTCTGATACTTACAAGTTGAATGACCCTGAGAAATTGACTTAACCTTGATTTTTAAGTAACTCTCTAGACCTTATCAACTGTAGTATATAAAAATTATAATCTGAATTAGTGAAAGCAATTATCACACTCAGATGTCCTTTTGTGGATGAAACCCCAGGTCTTTTGACTAAAGTTCATGAACACATACGTTGTGGCTTTTAATCCTTTGTTCTCCACTCACACACAAATAGGATTTAAGTGA
This sequence comes from Notamacropus eugenii, assembly GCF_028372415.1. NCBI lineage: Eukaryota > Metazoa > Chordata > Mammalia > Diprotodontia > Macropodidae > Notamacropus > Notamacropus eugenii. The sequence goes on from NC_092874.1 coordinate 158,345,246, forward strand.
GGAGGCTTTGCAGAAAGTCATCAGCCTCACTCTGTCTTCCAGAGTCTAAGTCCAACAGCAGAACAAAAGTCAAGAGGACTGGAGGTGGGCCAGGTGCAGTGGATGACTTTGGTGTCTTCAATGTCTGATCAAGCTCTAATTGCTCCATAGCACCTGCTTCAGCTGCCTTCGTGGCCTTTGGATTGCAGAACAACTTGTTCTTATTTCACCATTCCACCAGGGGAAGTCATCATGTGCTTATGAAGGCCTGAGGCTCATTAGTTACTGTCAGCCTAGTTTAACTCATATGCCAAGATGGTTTTATTGGGGTTTGACCTCTGTGCATGCTACATCTTCTTGGAGCCACTGATGAGAATTGAGTGAAGGTGGAAGAGCAGTCCTAAATATATATATATATATATATATATATATATATATATATATATATATATATATATATATATATATATATATATATATATAGAGAGAGAGAGAGAGAGAGAGAGAGAGAGAGAGAGAGAGAGAGAGAGAGAGAGAGAGAGAGAACATAAATTGATACAAGAGAGACTATTTGTTAATTCATTGGTCAATGAAACTTGTTCTGTGAGGAAACTTGTACCCATGCAGATTGACAATTGCCAGGCCTAGAGGCCTGTATTGGGTTACCCGAGTCTTTCTTACCTGTCCCAGGTCTTCGGTTGGCCAAACCGGATAAACGTATGAGAGAAAGGACGTTCCAGAGTCGAACAGGGGTTGAACTTTATTACAGGGACTAGTTACAAGTGCAGGGGAGTCTTCCTTAGGAGGAAGAGGGGGAGATTTCCTAAGGAGGCTAAGCTTAAGGGATTGGAAGTAGAAGTACAAGAGGGGAGAGAGGGGGAGGGGAGAGAGAAAGAAAAGAAGCGGAGCCTACTGTCCTCTTGGCTCCACACGTGCTAAGAGCGAGCTTTCAGGCTTCCTCAATCCTACTTAACCTTCAGCCACACAGTTTGCATCTCAATACCGTGCTGTTAGGTAACTAGGTGTGCTCCAATCCGGGATGACCTCGAGGGCAGGGAGACTCCACCCATCAGGTATCTCCCAGGGAGAGGCGGAAATACCCGAGCTAGCCGAGCTAGCTCAGTCTGACCTTCTCGAACCCCCGCTGTTCATGGAGGGCCTCGTAAGACTCTAAGATTTAGAAGTCCCACTTTTACCCGCCCGAGACCGTCCACATGGAATTGAGCTTCCAATCCCAACAGACAATGAATTGCTGTAGAGTGGCAGGGGCACTGAGACATTAACTGACCTACCCCAAATCATACATCCAGTGTTTTTAGTCATAGAATCATAGATGTAGAACTGGAGCGATCTTGAAGGTTATTGACTCCAATCCCTTGGTTTCACAGATGAGGAAATTGAGAGCTAGAGCCCAGGGTCACTGAACTAGTATCAGAGGCATGATTTGAACCCTGGCCTAGCCTTCTAACAGCATTCTGTAACAACCCTGTGAAAAAGAAAAAATTGAGTAAAACCATTTGTATTTGTCTATTTTGGGTAGGAGTAGCAAAAAATAAAAAACAGCAACAGGTTTATCTGAACTAACTTCTTAGTGAGTTTTTCAGTCACAATATAGTTTCACTTTTTTGCAGTCATGTAGCCCAGTGGCACCTTCAACAACTTTAAGAAAAGCCTTCAAATCCAACATGGTTTATTTTTCCTCTTCCATTTTCATGCCCTATTGTGTCAAGGCTTTCTTTCTCAGAACTTCAGAGACAGTAGAAAGAAAAGTGGCAGTGACAGCATGGTTAGATTGTTTGTTTTAAATTACAAGATTTCAATATTGTTTATAGAATGGCATGCTCAAAATACTATTCAGACTACTCACCACTCAAAATTCAAAGGATTAGCTGGGCTAGATTAGTTTACAATTGGCTTAGCATTTAACAAAGAAAACTTCTCCAATCAAGGATGGAACTTTGAGACCTCTACATAACACCAGTGAATTCAATGATAAATAAAGATTTATGTAACCTGGGTTACTTTGAGTCCCACTAGGGAAAACTAAAGAAATATACTTCTGTTTTCTGGGAGGTCTTTTTGCAAAATGAGGCCAATCATCAATTTGAAAATCTGTTTATAGTTAACTATGTTTTTATACACAGTCACAAATATGAATAGTGGAGACATATCAATGACTACTGATTTGAATTTTTGTGGTAAAGAACTCACAAGTTAACAAATTAGATATTTTAAACAAGGAAAACCAGGCTAGACATAAAGAAGGAACATAGAAGTCCAAGTGTTCTTACATTGTCAAATTAAAGACCTAACGTTGGTTCCTACCATAAAACAACCTAATCAAATATTATACCACAGGAATGGATTACCTTCGTCAATGACTGGTTTGCATGACATATGTAAATAACATGTAGGATACAAGATTTCTACATTTAGCTCAAGTATGATCTATATTCGTTTTATAGTCATGTAAATGTGGGAAGTTTAGTATGAGAATTGCTTTAATTCTTTCTCCTGTTTTGTACTTTATTGGAAACTAGAAATAAGATTAGTTACTTCAAATGGCTTACTGTCATTTCTGAGTTATTGTTTTCAGATGGCCAGAATTTCTATATAAGTTTTACTATATAAATCACAAAGGGTCAATCAGAAAAAAAATTTCAGAAAATGGTAGAATTCATTTAATAAAAGCAAAAAAAAAGTCATTTAAGAGTTAATTTAATCAGACTGTTCTACTTGTGGATAAAGTATCAAGCATCATTCACCAGCTCTGTCACAAATTGGCTGTGGAGAACTGGAATTTCACAACTGATTAAGAACACATTAGTTTGATTTTTCCTACCTACCCCATGTATCCTGAAGAGTATAACATATTACAGTACAAATTGAAGTGGTGATTAAAGAGAAAATACACTACTGAACTTGACATATAGCTGCTGTAAAACATCAAATTGAGTCTGTACAGTTTATTAATATTATTATCATAGATGGACTGCTAACCTTGAAGAATTTTGAATGTTGTATTTTGGTTGGGAAAAAAAGTGATGCCTGTCAAATTACCCAGTTTGAAAATTCATAATTTACAAACAGTAATTTATTCAATTGGTCATGGTTAAAATTGAACTAATGAAATTAGATGATGACCCTAATGGAAAGAGAGGAATTTTAAAAATATAAAATGTATTACTTAACTTTTAATTACTGTGTGCAGATTATATGATTTTCAGACCACAATCTTATTTTTCTTTTAAGTTTTGTTGATGCCATTTCTAAATGCCAAAGTCATTTACTAATAAAACTCTCATCCTTTCATTAAGCCTTCCCTTGTAACAAAAATAGTTAAACAAAATCAATTGCTAAATAAATCCCTATGGGACTCTGTCTGACAGCATAAGGAACATTCCACTTCCTCCATGTGTACAAGAGAAAGGTTCATCATCTATTTTCCAGGATCAATATCAATCATTGAAAGTGACCTATTTGGTGGCCTTTTAGTCCCATTTTCACTTACATTTTTTAGTCATGGAAAGAAGCATGCCAGATTTTAGATTTAGAAAAACATGAGTTCAAGTCCTGCCCCTGACACTTACACACTATTCATTTAGCCTCTCAGTGTGCCAGGTAACTCTATAAGACTTTAAATTATAAAGTATTTGTTTAATCTGCATCAATGGAGGAAGTTTCTATATTGTCACTTCCCCATGTAGATAAAAATCACAGGTCATTTATTCATCCCATCAACCAACCAGTCATTCATTCACTGAGTATTTATCTTACGTATATATAATAAGGTAATTTATGTATCTATATGGTACTTTATTTTGCTAGGCATGGAAGATAAAAAGACAAAACACAGAATAACAAAAACTCAGAACAATCCCTGTGTTCCTTGAACTTATATTCCCCACTATAGAACAAAGAAATCTGGAATTAGAAGAGACCTTTAACAATTGGAGCAATCCGCAAAGATCCCGGTAGCGCCCAAGCCCAAGCTGTAGATAGCACTTGGGCTAAGCTCAAAGGAAGCGGGAGATTCTAAAAGATGGAAGAGTACATTGTAGACGTGGGATATCTGTGGAAAGGCATGGAAACATGAAATATAACGAGTGTGTGAGGAAAATCAAGGAGCAGAGTCTGGCTGGAACGTACTGCTGCCAAGGGGGATAACGTATAACTCAGGATGAGAGGGAGGAGAAGAGGGAAGTAGAAGAAAGAGAACAAGCATGTATGTACATAGTGCTTACCATGTGCTAAATACTTTACAAAAATTACCTAATTTGGTCCTCACAAAAACCCTGAAAGATACACGCTATTATAATTCTCATCCTGCATTTGAGGAAATTGAGGCAAACAGAAGTTGTGACTTTCCCAGTCACAGAGCTATCTGGGCTAAATTTTAACTTAGACCTTCCTGACCCTAGACCCAGAGTTCTCTCCCCACTCTGCCAACAGTGGAAGAAAAGACTTGAACCAGAATGTGACAGGCTTTAAAAGCTGAACAGAATTTTTGTAGTTTAAAATAGAGACGACAACAGGAAGCTAATGAAAGTTCTTGAACAGGTCAGTGACGTGGTAAGAAGACTACTTTATGAATATAAATTTGGCATGGCTGTGGAATATGGATTATAACCAAGGCAGAGCAGTAGAACAAAAAATTGAAGAAGGAAAGAGTATACTGGATAGAAAGGTGGTAAGCAGTGTCAAGTGCTTCACTGAAATTAGGTAAGATGAAGATTAGATAATAAATTTATGAGCATAAACTTTAGCAACCAAGAGATCCTTAACTAAATAGGAAGGTAAAATATGTAAATAAATTATTCCTAAATAAAGAATTACAAAATCATAACAAAAATGAAAGAATGCTGTAGAGCATGAAAAAGAAAAATGCGAATTAAAACAACTCTAAACTTTCACCTAATATAATACCCAACAAATTGGACAAGATACAAAAGGTGATTGTCGTCAGTGCTGATGGCCTGTAGGAAAATGCACACAGTAATGAAGTGTTAGTAATGTTCTGAATCTATTCAAGCATTCTGGAAAACAATTTGAAATTATGCTAAGGAAATAACGAAATGTCTATTTCTTCCAATCCCCAGATTCCAAAGCTAGTTCTGTTGACAAGGAACTCAGTGACATAAGGATAGGTCCCATTTATACACAACTCTAATATTTATACAAGCACTCCTTGCTGTAGCAAAGAACTTGAAGCTAGGTAGATGCTCATTGGTCTAGGCATGGCTAAAAAAATGTGTAAGCACTGAAATTAAAGGAGTATTATTATGCAATAAGAAAGCATGACTATAAAGCAGGCTGGTTTTATATATATATATATATATATATGTATTATATATATGCATATATATGTAGAATTATATGAACTGATGCAAGTGAAGCAATTAGGAAAACAATATGTGCATGAGATATAAATAACAATTATAAAATGAAGACACAAAAACAAATAATGGAATTAAATAATGCAAAATTATAATAACCACATATACTAGGCTCCAAGGAAGAAATATAAGAACGTATGTGTTTGTCCTTTGCAGAGGTAAAGGACTAAGGATAAGAAAAATTGAATGTCAGACTTTTTTTTTTAATGTTTGTTAGTTTTGCTGAATTATTTCCCTAAATCCCTTTATAATTTTTTTATGAGACGATTTTTCATGCTCAGGGTGCAGGTATGTTCGGAGGTGGAAGGAACATTGAAAATGCAAGTTATTTAAAAACAAATATCAATAAAATTGCAGTTTTATTTTTATCTTTCTAATTTTTTTTAATTTATGGGATGACAAGCATTTCCATAACATAGTACATTAAAAAAATGATTGTGTATGAAACTGCAAATCTAGTATGCACAACTTGCTATTCCTTCCAAATATACACTAAAATTATCATATAAATTTCTTTTTTTCTTCTCCTCCCCCCCACTCTAGAGATGGCTACCATTAGGCAAATATATATGTATATTAAATATAGTACACATGACATCTATATATGTATGTAAATATATTTATACATATGTGAACACACACACATATATGTAAAATGGTCAGTTCTCTGGATGCAGATAGCATCTTTCTTCATGTTTCCTTTACAGTTAATTTGGTCATTTATAATAGACAAAATAACTTATTTGCTCAAAACTGTTCTGAATGTTACGGTTCACAATGCTCTTTTGCTTCTGCTCTTTTAGCTCTTATTTCATACAAAACTTTCCATGTTTGTCTAAAATCATTGAGCTCATCATTTCTTATAGAACAGTAGTATTCTATCATAATCCTACACCATATACCATATAATTATATTTTTAAAAGAAGAAAGGAGAGAAAGATAATTGGTAGCCTTGGAGAAAAGAGTTTCTATTGAGTGATGAAATCAGAAGCCAAATATTTAGGTATATCAAATTTTTAAAATTCAGTGTTTGTTCTCTTTGGGATATGAATTCAGCATTGAAGTGGCTATGTCCAAAGCTGTGAAAATGTTGTAACTTTTCTCTCATAATTTCAAATTATTTTTCAGAGTGTTCATATAAATTCATAACTCTGCCATTAATGAATTATTAATATGTCTCTCTTCCCACAGTTGCTGCGACATTTACTATTTTCACCTCTTATTCTTTCCAATTTGATAGGTAGACTTAAGTGGTTTATACTGTATTTTATTGTTTTTTCACCAGCATTAAGTACACTTCTGTTTGTCCTCTCCCCCATTCCCCTACCCAGTAGATGTTTAACATATCCAATATTGTGGTTAGCCCAAGCAAAATGTAATTAACAGTGTGATTTCTGTCCAAAAACAAAAACCTAAATACATGGGAAATCTACTACCTGCCCAAAGTATGCTAAGAGACAGGGTAGACAAACTCTAGGGTCTAGAGTCAAGAAGACTCATCTTCCTGAGTTCAAATCTGGCCTCAGACACTTACCAGCTATGTGACCCTGGGCAAGTCATTTAACCCTCTTTGCTTAAGTTTCCACATCTATAAAATGAACTGCAGAAGGAAATAGCAAACCACTCCAGGATCTTTGCCAAGAAAACCCTGAGGTCAAGAAGAGTCCAACATGACAACTGAAAAACAACAATGCATTCCAAAGTCAGATTACTTTGTGGAAAACCTCATCTTTGGATTTGTCTCTAGGGTAACTCCCACTACATGACCATCTCCATTCCCACTCCTCAGGGGCTGAGAATGCTTAGATAAAATCATAAATGTTGCGATTTAAATTTGCCACAGATTTCACAAAGCCTTCTCTGCTTCATGGCCATTTTCAAAATTCATATTCTTTCCAGTTTCCTATCACTTTTCAAACAGCAGCTGTTCCCAGCCTTTGTCACTTTCCAAAATTTCCCAGCTCCACTCCCAACTTTCTCAGTCTCAGTGAATGACCTCAACTAGGCCAATTGACTTGATCCTCCCTCAAATACATCCTTCCCATACTTCAAAAACATCTTTGTCTTCCCTCCAAATTGTAAGAAAGGTGCACCTCTTCCTTCTAAAAGCTAAATCTTCCAATTGCTCATGATCAAATTCCATCTCCTTTCCCATCTGAAATCTTGTCCCCTTCATCATTCCTTCTCTCCTGTCTTCTCTCTACAAATATACTCATGGCTACTTTAGCCTAATATAAACACACACACAGACATACACACACACGTTCAACAACAAAATGATGATGTACCCTTAGGTTGTTAAGCATTCTTCCTTTTCATTTCCAAAATTCTGGAAAGTTTGTATTCATTCATTCTTCTTCTTCATTAGCCATTGTCTCTGCAGCCCTTGAAATCTAGCTCTTATTTCCTCTCATGCATGGCCACTTTTCCAGTTCCTTGATCTATTTTCAGCACTTGTTATTGTTTGACCACCTCCTCTTTTTAAAAATTGCTTCATCCTTTTTTTGTTTTATTCTATTGATTTATATCTTTTTTTTGCATATAGCAAGCTCTTGATAAATGTTGTGTTTTTTTTTTTAATTTAAATTAAATACCTCTCAGGCCCTTCCTCACTCTTTTCAAAACAACTTTCTTTCATCTTATTTCTTCTTTGCCTCTTTTAAGTATAGACTTTTGACAAAGTCCTTTCTTTGGGTTTATTCTCTTTTCTTTCCCTAAGCTCATCCATTACTATAATTTCAGCTATCAAGTCTAAGAAGCTAACTATTAAATCTATTTTTTTCCAGCCTTGACTTCCTTCTTGAGGTCTATACTGTCATTTTTATCAGCCTCCTGATTATTTCCTCCCTAATGATAGAATAGCTCCTCTAACTCAGAAAGTACCAAGATAAAGTAATTATTTACCCTAAATTTTACCCTAAAATCTTCTTTTATCCTAAAATTTCTAAATTTTACCCTAAAATTTACCTTAAATTTACCCTAAAATCTTCTTTTCTTCACCTCCCAATTTCAATGAATAGAAAGCTAGTATTTTCACAGTACTCTGCTTTGAAACCACATTTATCTGAATTCTCATACTCCATAGAAAATCCATTGCTCAATCTTGCCGATTTCTGCATCTCTGATATTTGTAGGAGATAGACTCTGAAGTCATTCCCGAAACCTTACCTAAAACTGACAAATGGGATCCCCAGAGCTTAGCTTCTACTTCAATGGGTAGCTAACCCTAAAGGGTAACAAAGTGGCTCAGTGCATAAAGTGTTAGTCCTGGAGTCAAGAAGATCTGACGCTCTGACACAAGAAGATCTCAGACACTCACTAATTGTGTGACTCGAGGTAAGTCACTTGACCTATGTTTGTATTAATACTCTAGAGAAAGAAATGGCAAACCACTACAGTTTCTTTTACAAGAGAACTCCATACGGGGTCACAGAGTCAGATGCAAGTCAATAACAAGCCCTAAAGAGTTCCTCTAGTACTTTTATTCACAAGTTCTCATCTAATGGGGTCTCCCCAATGTCAATCACCAGTTAATATTTCCCCCAAGTCATTTGACTAGTTAACATAACCCCATCACCAAGTATATCAACAAGCTTTTACAAATATAATTTACTGAGAAGATATTGCCAGAATATAAATTCTAAGTATAACTTCCTGTAAAATAGAGAGGTTACTCTTCTGTAACATGTTAGTACCTGAAAACAGGATACTTAAAGTGGTGACTATGAACAGTCCCTCTACCAATTTCCCCATGTGTGGAGGTGGTATAAATAAGGGATGAGTCACTCCATAGCTTGCAATCCTTCCCTTTTAACTGATTGCTTGATTCACACCTTATGCTTGCTTTTTGTCTCATCACCAGGTGGTAGACGTCTGGAAGATCTCCTTACCTACTGAAGCTCTCAAGTTCATAACTTGGTCTGATCTGTCTCCTGTACTTATTCACCTAAGATTGAGAAGTCACAAAAGAAGGGAAGCTAGAGAAGAGAGGATTTGTGCATTTTTGGGCAGATGGTGATGGGCTGAGAGATCCAAAGGCCCTCCCCCATCCAGAGCCTCCTAGCAGTTTCTGCTTTGCTTGCAAAGAGATTTCTTTTGCCTATAGACATTTAGGTTTGGATCAAGAGCCAATTAAAAAGGCTTTACATCATCCTGCAGTAAGCTAACATGAAACTTTCATCTAATACCTGCCCATGCTTAGAATCGGGAAGAAAAAGGGCTTTACACATTTATGGAAGCAAGATCACAAAATTACTCTATATCTCCTATAGCTATCACTGCCTTTTTATTCCCACAAATAAAACTTTAGTTCACATCTCTGTTAATGCTCCTATGGATTATTGTATTAGTTTCATGACTGTTCTGCCTTCCTCCAGTTTTTACCCATTCCAATTCATCATCTGCAACATTGCACTAGTCCTAAATATATCGTTACCTGGCTCATAAGCCTTAAGTTGCCCTTTAATCTCTTTATCCTAGTATTTAAGACCTTCCACAAACTTTCTTCCAATTACATTTCCAGCCTTATTTCACATTATTGCTGTCATATGGTCTATGTTGCAGCCATACAGGATGACTCTTCACTTCTTTTTGAACTTCTAGTGACCCATAACTATAACACACACTCCAAAGCTCCTGATGAAATATTGTCATCTACCTCAGCTGCCACTCCCTTTCCTAAGTCTCCATTCTTCCAATAGGAAGTAACCTCCTGTTTTTCTCATTCCTGGTAATTCTTTGTGTCTGCCTCTGTCCTTTATTTGTAGTATATGCTTTTAGCATTGTTACCTAAGTACACATCTTTTTCTTTCAGTCATTCCCCAGTCAATGGACACTCACTTTGTTTCCAATATGTGGCTATCACAAATAGCACTGCTATGAAGGAGAGACAAAAGGGTTGAAGTCTTGGGGATCCACAATTATAGGAGTATATTGACTTCAAAAATAAGCGATTTCTGCCGATGTGGGTGTATGTGATTTCTGCCGATGTTCTCCAACACCCTGCAATGCCTCCACAAAGCATGAGAAGAAAACAAAGACAGACAAAAACAACATGCAGAAGTGTCTTCGGAAGGTCTCGCAAATAATTATGGAGCTTTTATACCCAAATTTGGATCTGCCAGTGAAAACTGAGCCATAGTTAACTAAAATCAAAGTGAATTAGAGGAGGAAAAAAGAAAATATTCAAGGCCAATTTCCTTCTGAGACACAGCCAATAATAAACCCCAGGCTGCAAGCAGATAAAACACAAGCATTTTTTTTAACTTTCCCTTTCGAATTCCTGGCAATTGCTACAGCTTTTGGGAGGCTGGGATTTTAAAAGAAAGCAACACCTCTTCTGAAGGGTGGGAGGGTGAGTTTCTGTGAAAGAGAAAGCCACAACACCAGGAGAAAATGAACTGAAAAAATAATGCTCTGATTCAGCTCTCAAGAGGAGAAAAGGAGTTTCATATTGAAAAAGCCATCATAATGCAGGGGTTAGGAAAACAAAAAGCCTGCTTCGATAACCATGTTCACTGCCTCACCTGACCCTGGATTCATTAGCCAGATGGGTTTAGTGAGATAAATGTTCCTTCTCTGATCCATTAAGTTGTATCAATGAATATATACTTCTCTCTAACTTACTTTTAAGCTCTGAGTACCCATCCAGAAGTATCCCTCTGGCAAAACATCTAGTGTTAGGTCTTTAATTCTCCCTTTTCTAGGGATGCCCCTTCTAGGAGAGTAGCTGTATGGCTAGACAACATGGCTAGGAGGGATTCTTCTTTGAGGTTTTGTGTCTCAATTACCTTGAAACAAATGGACTGTGATCTTTAAGGGGTGTGCCCAATAATTGTTCATCCAATGATGTTTCCATCTGACTTACCAAAGGAATTTAATTGATCTTAATAAAAGTATAACCTGTAGTGGCCACTTTTTTCACTTAATTTAGCACCTCACTATCTATGAGTTTTCTGTTGTTAGATACTGAACTTTCAAGTGCAAATTCCTTTATACATGAATACACTCACAGTTCACCCAGTTTCTCTATTTTCTTCCCTATTCCAGTACAATTCCCCTTCTCCTTCATTGCCCCAGATCAACCGTCATTGTCCCAGATCTAGCAATTCTGTTTTTTAATAGAAAATATGGATATTTAAATGATTATTTTAAAATATATATTGGTATAAGCATTTTGGTTGCAGTCTTCCACTAACACTTGTATTTTCCAGAGACATTATTAAATAAGAAAATAACCTTTTATCTTTGTGTGCCAACAATTTTTCAAGTTTATAGCTTCAGAGAGGTTTTTAAAAAAAAAACACTTATATCTCTACATTATATCTGAAACTAAAGACATACTTAACTTGTTGAGCCTAATATGTCACTCCAAATATTCTATTAACATACATGAATTCAATTACCTTGATACTGTTCTTAATTAATGTAGATTTTGAAAGGGCACATTTGTTTTGAAAAAAGTCATTTTTCTACATATAACTCGAGACAAAATAAATTTTTTAAAGGATCAGTGAAACATATCAGAAGCATTCAAGATAACGTTTTCTGTAGTTATAGTAGAGGGGAAGGAGAAAGAAAATGAAGTGAGAAAGAAACAAGGAAGATTGGAGAATTTGGGAAATTTCTGTTATTTTAGCATGTGTTTCATGCAAATAATTTGGGAGAAAAGCCAAACCTGGAGTCTGAATGTTAGTTACATTTTTAAGTTGTGACCATCCAAAATTGAAGGTGATATTTTTAAATATTGGATAATATAGTGGATAGAGGCTGGCCTTGGATATGTGTGTGTGTGTGTGTGTGTGTGTGTGTGTGTGTGTGTGTGTGTGTGTATGATATATAATGGACAGAGGCTGGTCCTGGGATTAGGAAAACCTGAGTTCAAGCCCCACCTCCAATGTTTAGAGTTTGTTTCATCATGGGCAAGTCATCAAAGATCTCATTAACCCCAGAAACTCTCTAAGACTAAATACTATAAATGAACTGTTACTATGTAATATTTTAGCTATAGAAAAGTTGTCAGTCTACATTGTTTGAGGGAGCACTCATCTCAGGGGTTTCTCATACCCATGATAACACAGGTTTGAATCATATAATATACATATATTTCTTCTTATACACATATATGTATATACATATATAAAACATACATGTGTATATTCATGTTTGGGCACATCTGTATAATAAACACATAGAACATTATTTATCCTACACATACACCCCCACACATAGTCTCAAATAAATACACCCCAGTGACCACTCTCTGCTTTGAATGATCTCAACACTTATTATTTGCAGCTTCTATCAAACATTTTAAAAATCATATATTGAATTGTATTCTTCATTATCTGTTCAAAAGCAGGTGTCAGTAAGTTCCATAGAGAAGAAATTCATTTTTACATTTCTTTAAATCTCAAAACCACAGTGTCACATATATTGTTCATAGTAGGCATTTAGTAAATATATCAAATGATTGGTTTGATCCCATGTAGTACTGTGCAACCTTGCACTACTTAATATATATGGAGAAATTATTGGCTGAGTATTTAAAAGCACACAAATGAATTGAGTTTGTTACCAAAGTCTTACTTTCAGCTAATCCAAAAGAAGAATATTAGCATGCATCACTTAAATATATAAATGGTCATAACCCCTCCTATAGTTGTCTGATTTCTGAAGGGAAATAATAGTCCTGTGTTTTTTCAGTTATCAGAATTTCATTGCAATTATCCTAGTTAATTGGATTCGTGTCCTCTAAGCAGTTCAAATCTATCAAAATTCTATTTATTCTGAAAATATCCAACACTCTGAAGTAAACCAGAATAAATGCCAAATCCAACTTTCACATTAACAATATCTTTGGCAATTCGACATTGAATTCAAGTGATTCTGGATTGCATTACATATGTTCTTTATTTAGACATAAACCCCCTTAAAAACAATAACTCCTAGAATACATACTATTGTTTGTTTCATGTGATCTTTTTTAAAGGGACAATGAAGTTTGTTTGCCAGTCAGTGATCAGTGAATTTGTCAATATGTGCTATCCTCCAAAGAGAGGTCACATTTATTTTCATAAATGAGAGCAACCTCAGAGTTTATAATTATTACAAATATAGTGCATTGACTTCTTTATATGCTCAAACTCAAATTTCATGTTATTAAAATGCATGCAACTTCATCTATGATATAATATTTGTATAAAGACAGAGAGTTGCAGCAGCTGTTGGATTTCATGCATTACCAGACAGTTAACAGTCCCATAGTACACTGTCACCAAATGAGCTGCTGGTGCTATGATCATCGTGCCATGTTCCTCAGTGCCAGCAGCTGGGCTGCATTCCAATTTTAGAAAGAAAGAAGGAAAAAAAAGAGGAAGGAAGAAAGGAAGGAAAGAAGGAAGGAAGGAGAGGGAAGGGAAAGGGGAGGAAGGAAAGGGGAACATAATAAAATAAGGAAGAAAAAAAAGAAAAAATGTATTAAGCTCTAAACTGGAAACCTGAAATATAGCCGTAATAGAGATTTATGCTCATAGTCATGAGAGCAATGATCAATGAAAAATTAATTAAAGTAACATACATTTTCATACCAAATTTATGAACCTAGTTTTTAAATTACATACAGAGAAAACTATTGCTTTATTGCATGTTTCAAATACCTACTTACTATGCATAGAAGATACTACAGTTTTTTCCAATTTTGGCTTAGTTTATCATAATAATTTATTAGAGTAATTTCTCTATGAAATAAAGTAGAACCTCTCACAAAAGATACAATCAACAAAAATCTACATATGGATGTAAACTATAGTGTATTAATGTGCTTTTGTTTTCTTATCTTGTACTGTATTCTCTAGCTGTCTGAGCAGAGGAAACATTTAAAATGCCTGACATAGAATATATGTTCTTAAATTTTCTTTACCTTCTTTCAAACAGTCCAAAATGAAACTGTCTCTGAAAATTGTATTGTAAAATGATATTGAACTTTTCTTCTCTAGGTCACTGATTTAAATCTAATGTAAATCGTTATTGACCTCCAAGCAGCTGTTAGGTGGCCTGTGAACAGTGACTATATGCCAAGTTCCAAACATTAGAGAACAGTTGCACACTTAGGCTACACAATGATCTCTCTGCATCCATAGACATACAAAGACTTCCCAATGAGTTCATTCAAATAGTGAATGCAATGAATACAACCATATTAGTTACAGATAAAATCCCAGTAGGATTCTGCAAATTCTGCAAATTATCCATGTTCATAAGTTGCAGTACAATTTCTATAAGTTGCTAGATTCTATGAGCTGAATTCATTATCAGAATCTATCTAGAGAATATGCTAGGCAAGGGTGTAGCCTATCATGGCCCTGCTTAACACTCCCTCCTTGTTCCATCATTCCACAAAGCTCTCTCCATTGGGTGGGACATCATTCCATTCATCTAGGTAACTGGAGGAAGGTAAGACAGGGTAGGTGTTTTAAATAAATAGTTGATATCCCTCTCAAGCATGTCTCATTAGCTTCCCACCTCTGACGTCACAGGTAGAGAATTCTAGGTAGCTAGAAGTTAGAAGTTCCTAGTTTGTAAAAGTAGAGACAAAGAAAATTTCAGATATTGGGTTTTCCCAAAAAAACAGGGCTAGAGAGAGGCAGGAATACAGCATATGACTAAAAAAAGCCTGTTGGAGAGACTCTAAACTTAAAAAAAAAAAACACTTTTTCTAGAAAAAAGCATTTCGGTTTATCAAAATATTTGTGGGAAGAAAGGTAATTATAAAAGGGGAAGGGGAAGATAATTTGTGGATCAAGTAGAAATTAATAGACAAAAAAGAAAAAAAAAGGTGAATTCTCTTTTGTGAACTTACCTTTGCACCCCAATATGATGTTCCTATTTGCTTCATATGTGACTTCAGGACATCAAACATTGAAAAATAAGCTATGGTTCTCTCTCTCTCTCTCTCTCTCTCTCTCTCTCTCTCTCTCTCTCTCTCTCTCTCTCTCTCTCTCCCTCTCTCTCTCTCTCTCTCATCTCTCTCTCTCTCTGCCTCTCTCTCTTTCAACATAGGTAGACAGAGAGATATAAGAAATTCCCAATGAATTCTTTCAAATAGTAATGCAATGAATACAACCATTTTGGCTGCAGATAAAATCCCATTAGGACAAACTCTGTAAATTACAAAATTATAATTAAATATATGTGTTTATATACACACATCCAGAGAGAGAGAGAAAGAGAGAGATGTGTGTAATGGATCATGAAGCCCTTGCTGTTCATGCCCTCTGTGGAACTCAAAACTCTTCTCCTAGATCTTCTTACTCCATTAACTCTTTGCCCTGAGCTCTGAATACTTTACTTTCCAGAACCTCTGCTGGTTCCCTGACTTTGGTCTCTAGGGTCCAACTGGTCTCTAGGTTCCAGATTTCTGCTGCCTCTTTCCCTGAATGTAGTCCTTTGCTAGCATACACAAAGAGTCAGTTCCTTCTGTCTCTAGGCCAGTTTCCCATTCTGGCTCCCTATCTCCTGTTTCCACAAAATTTCTGGTGTGATATTTCTCCTGGCTGCCTGAAACTCAGTACTGGAGATCACTTTTCTATGCATTTTTAACCAAATAAACAAAGTAGTTTGATGATGTCCATAAAACAGGGTATGGAAATATTTTGTTTTTATTACAGAGAGATGATTATTATAAGGATAGTCATTGTGATGAAGCTTTATTGGCATATTTATATAAGCAGTTTTGGAAACATCATTTTCTCCTCACTCCATGCCCTGATTAGAAAGTAGAAGTCTGAAGGCATTTGTGTTTTAGAAAAATCGAAAGAGAGGCATGGTAGCCTTGAAAGAAGCTAAGGATTTTCAAAAGGAAGATGAGGAGGAAATGTGTTCCTGGCATGGGGAACAACTTATAGGAATATTTAAAATGGAGATGGAATACTGAGTTCTGGGAAGAACAAGCCAGAAAATTTAGCTGAAATAGAGTGTGAAATGCAGAAAGTGAGATGTTTGGAAAGGTAGGTTGGCAGTAAATTATGAAGGACATTGTTTCACAGGTAATGCACAGGAGGCACTGGAGTTTTCAGTCTCTAGCCTCTAACAGGTTCACTCTTGATCTGGTCAGACAGGCAGACAGTGTTGGAGGGCTTAAATTTCACTTTATTCTAATCTAGTCTTCTCAAAGGGTTGCCAGAGAACCTTCTCTTACAGCATTCCCTATCACCCTTCTTACAGGGGCTGGCGAGAATGGGTGAAGGGGGGGAGGCAACCACCCCTATACCTCTGTGGGGTCAACTGAGACAGGCACAGCTACTGCACTCCCCTAGATCCCCTCAAGCCTCAATAGGGGCTGGTTGAGGCACACACAGATTCCCCCTATGGGTTTCCTGTGGTTTTCCCCCACTCATTGACCAGTGCCACCTGCTTTATAGAGAAACAGACAAGGAAGGCATCTTGCCAACATTAAGATCACAGGTTAACTTTAGCAATAGCATAGTAAATATCACATTATGTCATCCCTTATCTCACAAGCAGCCTTAACAGGATTGTCTGTCACTATGATTCTGGGAATTACTATCTAGAATCTTGGAGACTATTCCATGAGTTATTATCAAACACCTGGAAACTAGACATTTCCATGGCCATGGATCCTAAGAAACTAACTGTAAGAAGGGTAACAAAATCCTCCTTACATACAGACATTAAAGGTGAAAGTCAATACCTTGACTAGAGCAATCAAGGCTTTGGCCCAGGGAATCAAAATTTAGAGAGCATTAATATGACATCACATTTTTCAGCAGCATGGAACACCTGGGTTCAGAACTTAATTAGCACAGTTAATTCTTAATAGTAGGAAGTTGTTATCACGTCATGATGATTCCATTTTTTTTCTGAATAGGTAGCAGTAATAATCCATGAAAAGTAACACAAACTCAACAGCATATATAAAGTCAATTATCAATATACTATAAAAACAATGAGAAATAATTACAATAACTCTATAAGAAGGAAAAATGTTACCTACTCCTTGCTCTTATTCTGATTGGAAAGTCTGGAGCATACAATTAAAGCATAACAGATTTTAGTATTTTAATTGATCAGCTTATGCAGCATCGATTATCTACCACCACCACTGTCAATCATTGTCATGAAGTACATGAATAGAAGGTCCTGCTTTGGGTGTCACGGGGTGGCCCTCTGGAGATTGACAGAGGTGCTCAAGAAATAATGGGCTTCTTAAAAATATGAGGGTTTTGTTGTTGTTGTTTTTTGTTTCCAGAACCTGAGGTCTGGTCCATTAAAATACCAAGACTTTGAACCAACCTCAGTTAGTGGAGATTAGAGGAAGAGGGAATAGAAGTAATAGTTGTCAGCCTTAGGATATAAAAAGTCCTAAGCTTTTGTTATGGAGTTAGCCATAACATTTGAACAGGTAGCTTCATCAGCTATAGCTGTAAGTATGCCACCTAAGTCACTCTAGCCATAAAATACTTCATATAGTACCCTAGAGTATGGGCACCTCTTAATTTCCATAATTATACTGGCTTTCAGGGTAAATTGAGATAGAGGAAAAACAAGGAACAATGAAATAAAGTGCATTTGGAGAAATTCATGTCACTGTAATAGACAACTTGTGAAATCCCTTTTGCTTCTAAATCTTTGTATCTTACTCATGATTCTGCCAATATATTTTTTTAACCTCATTGGAAGCAAAAAAAATATTTTTTTCTTCTCAAATTAACCTACTTTTTGTCAAGGCAGACATATATGAGCTACTTGATAGTTTGTTTTCTGGATGTCAGAAAGTTATGAGCCTTTTTCCCCCAAATCTTTACTTTGCCTTTGTACAATCACTTTTGTTCACTTTTCCAAAGGTCTCTTAATTCTACTTTAATCCATTTAGTGATAATATCGAGTGTCATTCAGATCCTAATTTGTCTCTGTGTGATGAGCCTCACCAAATTGAATTCAGATAAGAACACAGATTGAGGCTGATGGTGTAACTGTGATCCAGAAAATACATTATGAGTGACCTTCTGTTGCTGTTTGGTGTGAAATTTGGTATCTAACTGTTGAACTAAAGCCTTCCTGAAGCTGGGCAATTTATACTCAAAGAATGGCAAGGAAGATAAGACCATTTGTTCACAGATCTACATCTTGCTTTGTCACTACAATCTTGGTGTCTGAGTGTCAACTAAAATAAATAAGCATTGATGGCCTTACTTGATCACTTTACTAGATAACTATCTCTTGCTGCCAACGTGCAGCTGTTAGTACCTTCATACTAGTGAAAAGGGAAAAAAAAATCAAGCAGCTGCTGTTTGCTCGTCCTGACGTACGAGGGAGAAGTATGGTAGCATGAGCTGCAGGAGGGTGGAAAAGCACTCAACACCAAAGGCTAAACTCAGTTGTCCTTTGACACAACTTTTCAAAGGTCAGCATGTGGCCAAGTTCAACATATGGCTGGGGACAAATTCTTATGTAGATTGACAGTTAGCTATCATTATTAACTTTTAATGGAAATGCTTACACAAAGCTATTTGGTTTCCTTACTTCTTCTTGCAGAGGACGCAGAGATAACTAAATAGTTAATTAAAAAAAAATAATTTCAACTTAATTCTGCCATCGGTTTTTTAACATCATTCCCTTACTTCCAAAAACACCCTTGAAGAATGGTTGTGAGGATCAAATGAGATAATATTTGTAAAAAGAACTTAGCCCAGTGCCTGACACACTTATTCCTAAATTTATCCTGTATGTATCTTGTTTGTACATAGTCATTTATATAGTACCTCTTCTATTAAAATGTGAGCTCCCTGACATGCCCTTCTTGGTATGCCCAGCAATTAGCACAATGCCTGGCACATAGCAATTATCTATCCATATCTTTTACACACACACACTTTTTTAATTCTACCTGACTTTGCTATGTTATAAAGAAGGACAGGATTCCTCTGCCTGCCTAAGGTGATATGGGGAAAAAATCAGAGATTTTAGCAATCCAAATTCTAAACACACAGGCCTGTAGTGTTGTCTTTGGCAAACTAACAGGATAGTCAGGTGTCTGAGAGGGTGGAAGTATTCTTTGGTTGAAGACGGGGAAAAAAAAAAGTTTACTTGTTGGGCCCTTGAAGGAATAGGAGGGGGTGCTCACTCCCTCTTTTTTGCCCCAGGTCTTGGATTCTGGGTATTGCCCGTCTTTCCCAGTCATCCCTTATCTCCTCCCACTAGCCACTGCCTTTGGCTCCCCTCCCATTCCAAAAGATACTCTTGAACATGAGTGGAAGTAAAAAAACAAACAAATAAACAAAACCCTAAAACCAAAAATCCCACTGGAAATTGGCCACGTGACCAGCTCAGAAAAAATTCCCTACCCCTCCCAGAGAGCTCAACTGCTTTTTTAGGCTTATATTCCCTTTAGCCTAGGACTGTATACCCAGGGTTTGATACTTCTATGCTTTAGAGAAGTTTAAATATGAGCATTAAAATAAGACTGCTACAGCAAAGGATCTCCCAAACAGAACAGAATCCTAGGACCACAGGCTCATAGCTCTGGACCAGGAGGGACCTTACAAGTTGTCTAGAGACTCTAGTCTAGACCAATTCTGAGACTCAGAAAGAGGTTCAGGAACCTCCGTCTCTTTTTCTTTATATGCAGGCAGCTCTGCTATAACTGTGTGTTTGGAAAACACGAATTTGTTTCAACGCAACCAATACATTAGGGAACATTTTTAGCATAACGGGAATTTCAAATTAGTTTCAGTGAGATTTTTTCCACTCCAGAAATCGAGAACACAGAAAATGACACCACTTCACAATAACTTACAAGCTGCAACCGCCTCGATGCCCACTACCACAAACAATGTCGGGGCTCTGTCAAGGTAAAATGTCATATTTCTTGTGTATATCCCGGTGCAGTGGCTGCCGAAGGCTGAGGTGGTGTGGGTTGCACGGAGCCCACCCTCCCCAGCTCATCAGGCCGCCTGGCCCCACTTGTTCTCTGGGCCTCAGACAAAGTGGCCAGGCCACAGACAGGCCACTATTTATGAGACTGTTTATGCATTCTGGAACCACTTAAAGTGTATGAAACTATGCTACTTTTTTTTTTTCAGTGTGTCTCTAATTCCCTTCTGCTGGTAAGGTTTCGGGTTTTTATTATATTATTTTGCCTGTGCAGTGCTTTGGGGGAATGCGTAAACTTAGGGTGTTTATTCCCTCTTTTTGGCAATTCTCACTTCACCAAGACTGAAGCCCTTAAGCCTGAATGATTATGATTGATCATTATATAGCTGATGAATTCAACACTAATAAAATAAATTATAACCATAACTGAAAAAAAGAGCTTTGGACTAAACACCTACACCATCAGACAAAAAGACAAAAAAATCCAGCCACCATGCATTTATTTAACCCAGCAAACATCTGTTAAATGTTCACTGCCATATACAAAAATACTCGTAGTAATTTTTGCAGTAGCAAAGAACAAAAATAAACTGGGGAAACTCTGGCTTAGCAAATTATATAAAACATGATTGAATGTTATTGTACTTTAATGACAACTCGGGCAGACTTATATGAACTTTACAGAGCTTATATACAGGTAATTGTTCACCCAATAGAATGCCTGCTGCTTTAGGGCAGAGCTATGGTTTTGCCTTTCTTTTTACCCCAAATACTTAGAACTTAATAAATGCTTATTGACCAAGTCTCCAGAACTCATCTTTCGTTTTCCCCAACAGTAATGTGAAAGCAAGATTCAGTATGTGTTCAGGCTTTTATTTATTTATTTTTGTAAGTACGTATTTCATTAGAATTGTTGCATCTATCACCTAAATATCCCTCCACTCATGCTGCACTGCTTCAAGAGAGAGTGGGAGGTACAGGTGGTAAAATATATGTCATTAGAGAAGCTCTCATTACTGACAAAGGTGTATTGAGGCAACCTACAGATTAAGGTACTAGGTTTCAGCTGCTTTTCCACATACTTCCATCCAGAAAGGCATACTGCATTTTTCTTTCCTTTTAGGTTAGGTTTCCTTTTAGGGTAAAAGGTTATAGGCAGAAAACGGTTAAAACTTTCCTGAGTGCAGAGGACCCTGGCTCAATCCCAGGAAAAAGATACCTCCAAATTTAATATCTAATTATACAGTCAGGCAAGGGGAAAAGAGAAGGGGAACAGAAAGAGGTGAAGCCTAGAGCTGCAAGAGTCCTTAAGAAGTCATTAAGTCAATTCCTTTGCCTCTGTGCAAGAAGAACTCAGCTATATGAACATAATCCTCAAATGATAGTGCATTGGATGAATTCTGAGTTTGGATGAATTCGGAGTGCAGGAACAGGGGAATCAACTGGGTAAAATCCAGGGTCTGAGGATGACATCTTTATCTTCAAGGATGCGTGAGGATGTCCAGTGGCACAGGTGGAGAGGAACTAGAATTTTTTTTCCTTGGCCGCCCTGGTTAGTCCCTCATACTATTAGGGTGGTATTTTGTTTGGGCAGAAGTCTACCCCAGGGGCAGTACCAGTTACTTCTC
Organism: Notamacropus eugenii; assembly: GCF_028372415.1. NCBI lineage: Eukaryota > Metazoa > Chordata > Mammalia > Diprotodontia > Macropodidae > Notamacropus > Notamacropus eugenii. The sequence goes on from NC_092874.1 coordinate 158,367,142, forward strand.
TCCTGCTTTTAAAGATCCCCTAGGCCCTATTCAGACAGCTGGCCTAGAAGAGCAGAGGCTATTTGCACTACTTGGATGAGCTGGAATCACCAATTCTGAATTCCTCTTGAGATGAAAGACTACCAGGCCTTCATATTTTTACTACCACTGTGCCCTAAAGTCCCCCAGACCTACCATTTGCTCCAATGGTACAACCTAAAGTTCCCTGGGTCTTGCTCTCCTCTCTGCTACAGAACCTAAAATGATTTTCAGGCCTTGTTATCCACCATATAGCTGGACTCCTTTATAGATGCTATCTCCTTCATTTAGAAGTGTTTTTCCCCCTATTTGTAGCCCCAGCACTTAACAGGGGACTCGACATATACTAAGTGATTGATGCATGCCTTTTCATTGATTCCATTAGAATAGAGGGACCAAATGCATGCCCACAGATCCACAACACTCTCAAGTGCTGCTCAAACCAGACCGAAACGTAACTGGAAAATATTTAACAAAATAAGGAAAAATACTGTAAAATATAGGTTACATTGCTTTAAAAAAAAAACTGCATTGATATGTGACCCACTGAGATTCTTATATACAGATTAGTGGCCCTTATTTGTATTTGAGTCTGACACTATTACATTAGAATCACATGGCAGTGGATGACATGGGCTTGCATCCAGCCTGATAGGAAAGTGCAGATCACTTGCTGACCAGACTTTCTAAGAGAAAAAAGGATTTTGAATTCATTAAGCAGTATGATTCCCTCAATCTAATCTTCTAGCCAGAGAAGCGAGACTTTCTGAGTAGCACCAGCTTTTGGAGTTACTTCTTGAACATCCCTACATTCAAATGTCCTGAGTTCATAAGTTTGGACCCAAGACTTTCTAGAGAGAGAAGACTACCTATTTCATTGTACTCTTAGAGAAAAGTGAACAATCTACATTGTTCCTGGGTAGCATTCTAATTAGAAAGCAAAGCCAATGATTTATTTGGAGAAGTGCAAGTCTAATGGGAATGGGTTTGATTTTTCAGCAAAAATAGCAAATTTTGTTTCTAGTTCAAAGATGGCATTATGAGTCATGGGGAAGTTATGCAAGAAGGTGAGGGAAAGGGCTTCATTGGAATGATAAAATGTTGTTTCAAATCATCTTCAAGGTTATTTCCTTTTTGGGCAGAGCTTATTTATTTGAAGTACCTTATTTACCATATTTGTTATGGATTCTTGTTTATAGGATCTGTCATTATTGTCTTATGAATTTCATCATGGTTTTATGAATTTTCTGTGGGGTGAAATAAAGATTGTTCCATATCATATATTGACCAGATCTATGTGTCTGTGTGTCATCAACCCAGCGAAGAAACTTTGTGGTTGTTCTTTACTCATTTTAGGTTTGCTATAGATATTGGAGTGGTTTACCATTTCCTTCTCCAGCTCATTTTACAGATGAGGAAACTGAAGTAAACAGGGTTAAATGACTTATCCAAGGTCACACAGCTTTTAAGTGTCTGAGGCCAGATCTCCCTGACTCTAGGCCCAGCACTCTATCCACTGTGCCTCCCAAGTGCCCTTGAAGAAACCGAGCCACAAGTTATATCTAATCTTTACTTTGGAGCTTTTCTTATGGTACTACTCTGTGGTGAGCAAAAACCAGAGAAAAACCAATTTCCTTGGGAGTTAACCTCCAGAATAGAAATGAATTTTTGTGAGTCCATAGGTTGTATAATTACCTTTCTAAATGTTGAATTTCCCCAGGAGGATGAAAGCTCCTTGGTGTCAAAGATTGTCATTTTGTCTTTTTGTGAATTTAAAATACAGCTCTTTTAGAATAATGCAAATGTTGTCATCCTGAGTCAGTGAATTAAATGTGAGTGTGTGTGGTGGTGGTGAGGAATCCAGCTTTTCTCTTATAATATGGGATCAATTTGTTTCTCTCAATCTTGACCAGAAAAGACAACTCTTGTCTACAAGATTCCTCATCACTGGTACTAAGCTCTTGGGAACACAGAGTAGAGCTATGCAAGTTAACTTGGATCCTCAATCTAAAACCTGCTTTTTAGTCTATATTTCCTGATTCCAAGGGCTGTGTCTTTGTTAGGAGTCTCCATAAGGCTATAACTATTCTAACTAACTAAAGACTGTTGGTCTTGGACTCTGAAGATGTGAATATACTTAATCTCTCTGAACCATACATATTTTATCTTTAAATGGCAATGACATAACTTCTACTTGCTTCAGAGGTTTATTGTAAAACAACAACAAAGCATTATGTAAGCTTTGCAGTGCTATAAGAATATAAGGACTTTTAGTACCTATTTTCATCATCAAAATTGCAATCTTGAGAGTGAAGGAGGTTGCCCAGAAAGACAGTGTAAAGAGAAGATAGAAGAGGATTAAGGGGGAAAAAATCTTAGGGTATTGTCTACTTTAAATGTTTCTGAATTGTAGAATATAAGCTCCTTGAAAGTAGGGATTATTTCACTCTTTGTAACCATATTTTCAGAACCTAGTAAAATGACTTGCCCTCAGAAAGCACTTAACAAATACTTGCTGATTAATTATGAAAGAAATGTAGAACCTGAAAAAAAGGGATAGTGAAGGCACCATTAGAAAGGAAGGGAGAGTACCAGGAAAGAGATTATAGGGTCTTCAAGACCAAGAAAGAAGGACACAGAAAGGCATAGTCCACAGTGCAAAAAGCTGAAAAGAGGTAAAGAAAGATGAGGGTTTAGAAAAGATGGGTGAATCTAGTGGATTAAATATCATAGATGAGCTTTAAGGAAGAAACTTTAGTAGAGTAATGTAGGCAGAAATGAGATAATAATGTGTTAGTAAAGGCAATGAGTATAGACAATTTTTTTTCCCCGAAAGAGTTTGGTAATAAAGTGATGCACAGGATGAAAGAGTTAAGTGAAATTTTTTTTTTTTTTTTTGGATTGGGGAACCTGAGCAAGTTTGCAGGCATATGGGAAGGAGTGAGTGGAACAGAGCCAGGTGAAAAAACAACTTTCATATGTTGCTTTAAAGTTCCTTAGCATTTTAAATGGATTACTTCATATACCTGTTTGATGGTCCCAGAGAAGCTTAGAGTCCTGAGATATTGGTAATATTGTCACAATCATTTGTTATATGTTTTCCCTTCCTTCTTTAAAGACACAGAACATTTGAAATTCTCAGGGATATATAAGTAAAGGAAGGACTGCAGACCCCAAAGCTTGAATTTTTCAACAGGGATTGTATCAAGTCTGGGATTTTCACCATTTGTCATGTCATAGTTCTGACCAAAATGCTCCTTGGTGGGGAGATCAATATACATGATGGTACTGCCTGATGATATATAGACACTGGGCAGGAGTGTGTGAGTGATGACCTTACCAGATGAGTGTTGAGGTAATTGTAGGAGCTTGACCTATAAGAACACTGACTGATTCAAGCATTAGGACTGTTTGGGGTTGGGACTGGGGGTGGAGGGAGCAAAGATAAAAGGAGGAAAAGGGAACAAAAGCTGCCTTCTTTCAAAGTTCCCCATAAATAAGCTACTCTAGAGGAAGAACTGGTTAATGAATAACAACCATTGAATGACTCCCATAAAGGCAAACAGAGAGCTATTCTGTAGCTACTTTTTTATGCAGAGGTTACTCATTTTTTCCTGAAAAGTCAAGTATTCCAGATCTAACCCCAAAGAACAGGGCAGCCAGGGAGTACTTAGGTAATGAACTTAGACCAAAGAGAATAGTTAAGAAATGGGTAGGAACGAGGAAAGAGAACTTGACCACAGTGGGATGGGTCTAGTGCAAAGGGAGAAAGGGGGAGAGTGTTGGGAAAAGAAAGAAAAGCTTGTTTTCTAAGTGAAAAATGTGACAGACTATTTTGCTTAGTGGCAGACTAAAAGCCTGAGTCATGAGTTCAAATCTTCATAATCAAAGAATTTAAATTTTCTTTCCCTCAATTTCCCCATATGTGGGCTGTGTAGGGCAAAACCCAAAGCATGATTGACATAATTATAGAAACAGATCACTACAGCATGAGAAATTTCGGGTCCTAGAGTGGCAAGATTTATAAAAGATCGGGTCATCTTAGCATTATATCCTTTCAGCTACAGCAGCACAAGAATGAAGACATTATATAGACGAGTAGGTTTTGGTCTTTTTTGTAACTGAAAGATAAATCTTGCATCTCTTTTAAAAAATAGATCCTATAGGCTACTATTTTTTTTCCTTTACAATACCTTTTTGGGTATTGCACTATTTCTTTCTTTTTCCAGTTAAGTCTTCAGATCTTCTTTCCTACTTATAATAACATCTTCTGGACCCAGAGACTTAGCATTATAAGGCAATAAAATTTAGAGTTAGGAGGTATACGGGAAGTCACTTACGCAGACCTCCACATTTTATGCACAAGGAAACTGAGACACTCAGGGTTTAAGAGATTTACTTCAGGTCACAGAGCAGAATCAAAATTAAAGCCCCTGTCTCTGCCTCCAATTCTAATTCTGTTTCCATTAAAACACAAAGTCTCTAGGTCTTCCTCAGATGTTAGATGGTATGATTTAATAACTTTAATCGATGTAGCTCTGGCATAATGGAAAGAATGCTATCACAGGGCTTAGGAAGGCATGAGTTCATATGTGTCTCTTATACTTATTGTGTGGATTCTCTACCAGTCACTTGCCCTCTGTGTGCCTCAGACAACTCCTTAGGACTTATTTAAATTGTAGACAATTTGCAGTCTTCCATGGTAGAAGGAGTTTTCACACATGAGATAAAATAGAGATCCTTGTAATTATACAAGGTTTATTCACTTAAGGCCATAATTCTAGTTGATGTGTTTTCCAAGATTATTTTTTAACAATGCCCAGTTTAAGAACCATGCTCCAAAAGACCACAGAATATGAACAAATACTTTTCAAAAGAATATTTGCATATTATTAACATCCCATGAAAGATTGTTCCAAATTATAACTAAGAGAAAAATGAAAAATTTAAAAAAGAAACAACTATCCTGAAGTTCCACCTTGTTCCCAGAAAATTGCCAAAAATATAAAAGATAGAAATAGTCATTGTAAGGGTAAGATAAGACCTATTTCTACAAGGTTTTCTTTCTCCTCCAACATGTTAGGCTAGATTTTCAGCAGAAAGCAACAATGACAAAACTGGGCTGTGTAGGGCAAAACCCAAGCCGTGCCTCCTGAGATGTAGCTTCCCTATGTCCTCTGGTTCTATTGATATGTTTTTTTGTTCAACTAGGGGCATAAGAGGTCTCATCCATATGAGTACCATTCGGGCTTCGTGGATGTCAGCAGTTGAATAGGTCTGTTTCCATATAGAGTGGAGGTGGTGGGTGGGGTGGCAGAGGCCTCTATGGAGGTTAAGAATTACTGCATCCTTATTGCATATTCTTGATATTTGAGGACTAAGTACACCTCTTTTTGTTATGTCATTGATCTTTAAGCACTTTATTTCATTCAAATAGGGAAACTGAAATAACAGGGTGCCCACATCAGGCCTGCCTTTTACAAGAAGCTATGAAAGCCAAGAACACTGGTGGGGTGGAGCTGCTAGGTGGTCAAAGTATTTGGTAAAGCAATTTGGAATTGTGCTAAGATAGTGATTCAAATGTCCATAACCTTAATCCAGAGATCCCGCCTATCACATATCTATGAAGATCAAAGATATATCCATATACATGTGACACTTTTCGGTTAGCAAAGAGGGAAAGGGAAGAAAAGGAATAACATTTGTATAGTGCTTATAATATTCTAGGCGCTATGCTGTATTTTTAAAAATATTATGTCAGCATAACCCTGAGATGTAAGGACTGTTATTATCCCATTTTATAGTTGAAGAAACTAAGGCAGACTGAGGTTAAGTGTCTTGCCCAGGGTCACACAGCTAGTACAAGTCCAAGGCCAACTTTTAACTCAGGTCTTCCTGACTTCAGGTCCAATGCTCTATCCATGGAACAGTCATTTTCAGAGGATTGTAAATATATGTAGATGTTCATCATTTGGAAAATAGCTAAACATATAGCAGTATATGAATGTAATAAAATATCACAGAGTCATTAGCAATGATAAATGTGGACAACAGAGAGAAAAATAGTAAGTTTTTTATGAACTAATGCCAAATGAAACAAGCTGAACTAGGAAAACACTAACATACATTGACTATAACAATATAAATGAAGAGAACAGCAGAAACCAAATACTGTATAATTGTGACCAAACTGGGTTTGGAAAAATAGGTGAGAAAGGGCACTTCCTTTTTTTCTTTGCAGAAAGAGAGGACTGTGGGTAAGAAACATTGCATATAATGTCAGAGTCAGTTGGCATTGTAGGTTTGTTTGAATGAGCTGTCTTTTTTTCTCTGATATTCTTTGGTGTAAGGGATGTCTGTCTGGGAAGTGGAGGGAGGGAGAATTTTTGTAGAAATGGAGGTGATGCAAAAGCAAAGATACAATGAATTTTAAATTCCATATTTTATGCTTATTTCTATTTTTTCTTATTACAGGCAAATATTAAAATTTCAATTTTGATTTTTAAAATTTTCAGTTCCACATTCTCTCCTTCCCTCATTGTCCTCACCCTTTCTTTGAGAGGACAACAATTTAATATAGATTTATGCAGTCGTACAAAACATTTCCACATTAGTCATGTTGCCACAGAAAATAGACATATACACACCTCTGGAAAGAAAAAAAACAAGAGTAATAAAGTAAAAAATATAGGTTTTCATCTGACTTCAGAGTTTATCAGTTCTCTTTCCAGAGGTAGATACCATTTTTCATCATGAATCCTTTGGAATTGTCTTGGATCATTACCTTGATCAAAGTAGCTAAGATTTTCACAGCTGATAATCCTTACGCTATTTATTGTTACTTTGTACAGTGTTCCCCTATTTCTTCTCATTCCACTTTGCATCAGTTCATGTAAGTCTTCCCAGGTTTTTTTTCTGAAAGCATTTTGCTTTCTTATAGCACATTTCTTATAGCACCATAGTCTTCCATCAGAATCATGTACCATAACTTGTTCAGCCATTCTGTAATTTGATAGACATCCCCGCAATTTCCAATTCTTTGTTACCACAGATCTGCTATAAATATTTTGTACATACAGGTTCTCTTCCTTTTTTCTTTGATCTCTTTGGGATGCAGACCTAGTAGTGGTATTTCTAAGTCAAAGGGTGTGCACAGTTTTATAGTCCTCTGGGCATAGTTCCATAATATTCTACAGAATGGTTAGATCAGTTCACAACTCCACCAACATTGCATTAACATGCTTCTCTTTCTATATCCCCTCCAATATTTGTCATTTTCCTTTTCTATCAAATTAGCCAATCTGACAGGTGTGAGGTGGTATCTCAGAGTTGTTTCAATTTGCATTTCCCTAATCAACAATAATTTAGAGCTTTTTATGTGACTATACATAGCTTTGATTTCTTCTTCTGAAAACTACCTATTCATGTCCTTTGAGCATTTATCAATTGGGGATCAATATTTATTTTTAAATATTTTTTTCTTTTTGCTTTTCATTAAAAAATTTAGCTTTCTGTTGTCAATATATTTCTTGAGGAAAAAAAAACATCGCTAATCAGTCTTCTTATACTCACAAGAGTCAAAACAGCAATATCATTTTTATCATACCCTCAGGGATTCACATATGTCTCTACACTGAACTATTTCTAATACTTCAGTCAAATATGATGCTTGCAGAACTCACCCTGGACATTCTATGAGCTTCAGGATCAGGTTGAGTGGACATGTGAAACCTGAATGTGTCCTTTATACTCAAACTCCACTGTCAGCCTCAAGAATTTGTTAAAATTTAATCTTTCAAGCTGGCAGGAAAATCAAAGATGAGCAAGTCTAGCATCATAAAGAAGTGAGAAAATGAAATATTTTAAATATGACAGTATAGTCACTCCAATCTAAACATTATCTTTTATTGGCAAGGGGATCATTACTGGGGATAAGAAAGAGAATCAACAAATGAATAAGTAAGATAAAATAAAAATATCAAAGTGTCTTGAGATTATAGAACCTTTTTGATAACATGCCCATAGTACTTTGGGATGATTGATTAGATTAGTGATAACAATTATGGCCACTAAGGACAAGTACAAACAATGTAAAAAGTTGGTTGCTTTCTTGTGGCAGCTAGAAAGGCACAGGAAAAAGCACAGCATTACACAGAGATAGCCTTATTGCCCTTAATTCCTTTCTCTTTGAACTTAATAATGATATGTGCTAGCCTGGAATTATTAACTAAATTCATACAATAATGGAAGTAGAGCAGTGGAAATAGCCATATTATCTAACCCATACTCAGAAACAATCTCTGCATAATGAACATCCAGTGGTCATGCTGAAAGACCTCAGTGAGCAGGAACCCATCACCCAACAACACCCATAGATAACCCATCCTCTTTTTTGATAGCGGTAATTATTAGGATTTCATTTTCTGACATTAAACCTAAATTTGCCCCTTTAAAACCCATTTCCCCTCTGCTTTCTAGGGCTGTAGCAGCAAGCACCCTGACACATCCAGGGTGGCCCGCTAGCACAGGTTCTTAAATCTGCTTTTCTAAAAGGAAAACAACTTTTGAGGGGTCAACAATCTTCTTTAATCACATTTATCAACAGAGAAAATACAAACAGAGAAATAAATGCCAACAGACAGGACTTCTAACTGTCTGACCATATGCAACACAGATCACAGATCAACAGACCCATCTGACTGTCTGGCCATTACATACATATATCACTAGAGAGAAGCACCAAAATCTGGGTTTTCAAATTGAGGGTGGTGGGAGGAGAGAGGGGTAGGGGTAGGCTCCTTAACAGCTACTCAGAATCTCATCTGGTACGTGAACCTTCTTCCAGAGACTCAGCCCCCAAATCAAATCTTACCTCAGAGTATACATACACTTTACAGAGCCTGAGGGCAAGACCCTAGTGGCCCAGTGCCTCATTGGCAATTAACAAAATGTGTGGGCCTTCCTACAAAACAAGCCTCCCCTAATCAAGCTTCCCTTAATGGGCTCCATCTGAGGTCTATTAAAGGAGGGGGGAAAATCTTTAAGTCTCATTAATATTAAAGTGCTTAACAGATAAAGTCTAATTCTTCTTACATATGGTAAGTACTTTAAATACTAAACCCTAGTTCCCATGTCTTCTCTGAGCCTCTCTTCTGCAGGTAAAAACCATGATTTCTTTAATCTGTACTCATAATATGGATTCATCAGAAATGATGTGGCAGCTGGAAACTCTGGGTTCTTGTTAAACACACCAAGGCCATTTTAAAGAAAACAGATAAACTGTCCATGTACTAGCTCTGCCACGTAATATCTAAGTGATTTTGGGTAAGTCACAACTGTTCTGGGCCTCATCTGGAAACTGAGGGTGTTGGAATAGATAGCCTCTGACTTCTCTTCCAACATTATGTCCATATATTCTATAATACCATATATATTTTAGATTCTTTCTCCAGGTTACCTGAGAATATCTTGATCATTTTTTTTTTTTTTTACCATATTCCCTCTTCACTGTTAAACTCAATTGTAAATCCTGGAAAGACTCTTCCATTTATTTCTTCAAATAAATCTGAAAAATAGTAGAAGCACTTAGACTTAGATAGTTAAAATGAAAGAGGTTACAGATTTTATAAAGTTATTCAAAGGTGAAAACACAAAATACTTCTTTATAAGAATAGTCGGCTAGGACACCACTATTAGGTTTTTATCCCAAAAAGATTAAAAAAGCAAAAAAAAGAAAAATACCTATATGAACAAAAATGTTTGTAGTACCTCATTTAGTCTTGGCAAAGAACTGGAAATTGAAGAGATGCCTATAAATTGGGGAATGGCTGAACAAGCTGTGGTATTTGATTGTGATGGAATATGATTACGCTATAAGAAATGATGAGTAGGATGCTCTTGGAAAAACCTGGAAAGACTTCAACGAAGGAATGCAAAATGAGTTGGGCAGAACCAAGAGAACACAGTACACAATAACAGTAGTACTGTAAGAATGATCAGTTGTGAATGCTTTGACTGTTCCCAGTAATGCAGTGATCCAAGACAATTCCAAAGGATTTAAGATGAGAAGTGCTATCCATGTTCAGAGAAAGAACTGATGGAGACTGAATGCAGAATGAAGCATTCATTTTTTAATATTTTTTCCTTGTGTTTTCTTTCATACGATTGACATGGAAATGTTTTCTGTGACTTCACACGCATAACTGTATCAAATTTCCTGCCTTCTCAATGAGGGGGAATTGGGAGACAGGGAGAGAGAAAATTTGGAACTCAAATTTTGAAAAAATGTTAAAATTGTTATTACATGAAATTGGGGGAAATAAAATAACAAATATTTTTAAAAATAATAATCATCTAGATGGCATATTACATATCTTAAAGTTCGAAAGAACTAACTTCAAGTCTTGCCTCAGACACTTTTAGCTATGTAACCATAAGCAAGTTATTTAATCTCTCAGCCTGTTTTCTCTTATGTAAAATGGACATCATAATAAAACCTGCCTCCAATTGCTATTGTAAAGATTAAATGAGAAACCATGTAAAGTATTTTGCGAACATTAAAAAACCACAGAAATACTAGCTTAATATTACATTACAAACATTTATTGCTAAATGTTTAAAATATTTAACTATATTTATCTATTATATAATTATAACCAAATATATAATGACTAGAATTTATTATAAATTAGCATAAAAATAAATTGTATATTTTATAGAACAAAATACATCAAATATATAATTTTAATTTCATAAATACATATAATAATTATTCACCATAGTATTGATATGATGTTAAATATAATAAGTATGAATATTGTTGCTCTGATTACTATTATTTTAACTACTACTACTATTACTGCTATGTTGGTGAGGCGTAGCAGAGTCTCAACACTTTGATTCTTCATATTTTATTAGTATAAGTGATTCCTTCAGGGCTTCAGATGGCAACAACTTCATACCCTGATAAATATGTCTTTGGAGAGGCTGTAGTCAAAAATGAACAAAAAGCCAAATTATAAGTTGGCCAAGTTTCTAGAGATGAGGGATGAGGTTCTAATTTTTGTAGTCCGTAGTCAAAAACCTGAGAAGTTGTCACCTAAACTTAGGCTGGCTGAGTCTTGGTTTGTACTTTCTGTCTCTGTTTCTCTTTCTGTCTCGGTTTGCCTGTCTCACACACATGCATGCACGTATACACACACAGAGACATACATAAACCTTTCAGAGGTTTTGCTCTAAACAGCTTAGTCATCTCCTGAGTAGAATTATATTGGAGCCACAAATCATGGGAATGTCTTTAGAGACATAATAGCTTTCCATGTGACCATTTTATTTGATGGTTAATTTTTTTTTTATTGTTGATAAGTAAAATTTGCACTGAATTCCAGTTATTTCTTAAACTTTATGTATGAAAAGAAGTTCTTTATTGCTTTACAGCTGCAAATAAGAAATAGCATTGGCATAAATTAATATGTATTTAGTAATGAAAGTGACAAAATAATGAAAAAGCCCCTGAAATGCTTATTTAACTGCTTTTTTCAATTCACAAACTTATTGCAGTCTCATGTACCTAGAAAATTCTCTTTAGCCAAGATAGTTCTCTAAGACTTTGTTTAGCTTTCCTAATCTTGTTCACAGTCCAAAAAGGACATTTCTTTTCAACTTCCTAACAAAGCTCTACTGAATTTTTATTGGTCTAACTGTGAGAATGGAACAGGAGATGGTATTCCTTGAAAAAGTCTTTTATGTTTCCATCTTTAAAACCAAGAGGTAGGTATAACTTCTCCTTATTGGTTTGGATAGCAGCCACTGTCAAGTTGAATGTCTTGAATGTACTTTGTAAGGAAGGTCTGGACTTCACATTTATAATACAACTCTGAGAACATGTCAAGAAGGGTGGTTCGAACATAATGCCACATATCAAACTAACTGAGCTAAGGTAACTCAATATGCTCTGTGTACTTTACTCCCACATTGGCAAGTGGGTCATCAATCTTTTTTCTTAAATTTAATCTCTGCTGAAAATTTACAATCTTATACTCCCTAAACATTTTCCATCTCAGTTTGTATGGCACCCCAAACTACCTACTTGCTTAATAAATTGAGTAAAAGCTTTAAGTGCCTATTTAATTTATATTTAATTACTGGATTAACTTTAATTAGTTGTTTTTCCACATTGAGAATTTTCCAAGACAATATGTGCTAGATTCTAAGTGCAACCTTGGCTTAGGCAGAGAAGTTGTACTATAATGATTCAGATAGTTTTTTCCCATCTCTTCTAGAGCTATTTGACAATAATAGAAGTTAGGATTCCCCGATGAAATAAGGAAGTCCAAGCCACACTGTTTACAACATTTTCAAACAAAAAATTTGGAAGCAAAACCATAAGATTTAGTGAACCAATCAAGAAATTCAGCAACCAAAAAATCTCAGCATTTAATGAAATATATGAAAATACAACTTCTTTTGACAACCATATTCTCATGTTGATTTTATTTTTCACTATGATTCAACATATATTTATCAAATGCCTAATGTGGGTTAAGCGTGCAACACATGGTAAGATAAGCTTCACCACTGACTCTTTCCCTGCTTCTTCATGCATTTGAATAACTCCTGGCAATCTCCACACCTTAATACTTCCACTGAAGCCATAATCCCCATTCTTCCCCATATTGGAACCTTAGACGCTGCCTCCAAGTACTCCAGTATTGATAGTTGAATTTTTTGTCTTATCTTGCCCAAAACCAGGACTCCACCCCATTGCCACCAATTTTTATCCTTTCTGCCTCTTCTCCTGATACGTTGCCTTTCTCCTTTAAAACATAAGCCTTTTGAAGGCATTAACTGTCTTGCTTGAATCTATCAAACAATATGGCAAACGATTTATAAAAGCTCTATTTATCTGTCTGTCCCTCTATCTGGCTATCTTCAAGTTACGGTGTTACATGCTGGAGACAGAAAGACCAAAAAAAAAAAAAGAATAGTCCCTACCCTCAAGGAGCAAACAATAATTACAAAAAGTAATTGGGAAGAAGTAATGGTATTAAGTATGAGAGGAGAGTGGGGGAAAGAGAGATTAAAATATTATAGAACCATTACTTCTCAAATGAAAGTAGGGAAGACAAGAGCGTTTAAAGCCATTATAACTTTCTTCATGTTACTTCCCACCCAGTACACAAAATGCTTCAATAGTATCTTTGTTGCAGCTGCTCAAAGAAGAAGCTATTGGAAAGCTGTGTTATACATATATATGTCCTCCATTTAACAATACATTGATCAGATGAATACTTTTCCACTCTTGATCTCAGTGCAGATGACTTGAAAATGTGCACATTTGCAAAGACGTTTTCTGAACCAGTGAAGCATGGAGGTAGTGGTTTTTGCAAAGCTTTGTTCTGTAGATATCACTGGGTCCTGACCTGGGCCACTGGAAATAAGAAGTGTGATGTTATCTCATGGGAAAAAGCATTCACTTCCATAACAGGTGACCCATCTTCCATGGCTGTCAAAATCTGGGTGTCACTAGATCCAAAAGGTGACTGAACAGAGCAATGTGCCTGAGATTGGTTTCTAAAGATAAAGTTACAAAGATCATCCTTCAAAAGAAAATAGAACTGAGCTGCCTCATTCTGTTTACTTGAGGAATGTAAAAAGACCTAACCTGAATGAGTTGTCACATATGGCTATAAGCTCTCCTGGAAAAAAAATGCAACAAGACCAGAATACCAGGTTCCCATTACTAATTCAAACCACTACGTTCTGAAATTAAGATTCTAAAGGCAAGCTTATTTTGGTCTCCTGTGAATTTATACTAAGGATGTGCAATATATAGCAATTGCAAAACGATAGGCCTTTGACCCAAGAAAGAATACTTAATATATTGAATCTTGAGCAGAATTGGGAGAAAAAACATACCAGTAATATCCTGTAGAGATACAACAAAGCAAGTGACAAGCAACAAACGTGGTTCTGCACCAGCAAAGACAAAATAATTACCTATAGCAAATGCCTAGAGCTGACCTACTTCGAGTTGTATTCTTAAGGAAAATTGTGGAGACATGGAGTGTTCAGAAAGATATACACTGTAAGATTCCACTCCCCAAATAACAATTCTTCCAGACATGAAAGAGGGACTTGATCATGTATTAGTTAAAGCACATATACAAATCTAAACACTAGACACACCAAAGTCTAAGAAGTTATTTTGACCTGATTAAAATATTTTCGTTTGGTTGACATAAAATTTTTCTGTAATGCTAAAAACAGAAAAAGTAATTTTCAAAAAAAAGCAAACAAGACAAACTCAGTGCCTTGCATTTGTATTCATATTATATTCACATTTAAAATGTTCCCCTAGACTGTTTTCTCTGAATATTTGCTATTTGCTTATACTGTAGCTTAGCTAAACTTAATATATTTTGATTTTCATTAGTAGTGACTTACTTTTGGGTTTCAAAGTCTTAAAATAAATATACACATAAATAGATAAATAAATGAATAAATAGTAACCAGATCATTTTCCTATAAAGCAATTACTTCATTAGAGTATTAGCACCTGATAGGATTTAGCAAGTATGACAGTCTGTCTTTTCTTGGAAATTAAAATGAAATATTTTCTCCCCTCAACAATATTTCAAAATATTTACTGTCCCACTACATCTAAACATATAATCCTATGACTTCTTGATAGGATGGCTGAATGAGTAGTCCCCTTCATCCCTGCAAAATGGAAAGAAAAAGATCAAATAAAGAAAATTAAGTATGGCAGTTTGGTTTGAAAGAAAATTCACTGAGTGGGAGAGGGGAAGAGAAGGGAGAGTTGAGATAAAAAAAAAAATCATAGCCCAAGGAGAGAAGTAGCCTGGCCTTCTAAAATGTATGGATTTGGGGGTGAACAGTGAGTGATATCTCTGCTTACCTGATCACAAACTCAGATCAATGTACATATGATCACCACTAACTAGAAAAGAAAATCATCTGAAAGGAGTGATGGAAAGTAGCTTGTGCCACCATCACTACTGTCTTGATGAGCACCTCCTCTTAAAGAACGATGGAGATAGCCCTGTACTCTTAATCCAAGAGCTTTGGGAACAGCAGTGTCCCCCAAAGCACAGAATCTACTCCAGGTCACAGCCTCAGAGCCATTGTTGAGGGAAACAATCTCTGTGGAAAAGGAGTCCGTCCGCCTGTCTCACCATCACCACCATCGCCATGTGCTAACTAATTGCCACCAACTAGTACTTCAAGAGCCCTGGTAGTAGCAGTATCCCATCACTACTGCTTATTTTTCTTCTATTCCAGTCCCCTCCCCCCCTCCATCCATCATCCGGGGAACCAATCCCCTTCACCTTGCCACCCACCCCAGAGGTCCAATGGTACCCTAAGAATTTCAACCTGCTAGAACTGATTGAAATTAATATGCATATCTATACTGTCTGATGGGTAAATTATAGCTAATTCTTTGAAGGCTGGTATTCCAAGATTTAAAACAATACATCATTTACAGAACAATATTGATGTTTAAAAAGATTGGCCTTTCAGCGAGGAGTTTAAGTTAAATTTACAAAAGAATGCTTAATTTCATATTTATAATTAGAGTTATCAAACAAAATTATCTGATATTTCAAGGACTCTCATTTAATTGTAACATGCATGAAAGACAATTTATTAGAAGAAAGCTCTTCAAGTAGTATTTTGCTCTCCTGGATCTAATTCTTTTCCCCCATGGAGTTAACAAACCATAAGTATAATGGGGTTTTATGCTCACTGTATATTTCTGTCAGTTGTGTGATGGTCAAAATGAAATCGTCAATAGATCATAGTTTACAAAAAACCTGCCTGATCCCTCCTTACTACATTGTCAAGGATGCTCTTGATGTGTAAAAACTGTCATTACACTTGACTTTTCAAAAGAATTCCATACTATCTACTTCTTCCTCCTATACTCTCCCTCTTGCCTTTGTCTTTATGACATTGCTTTTTCCTTCTTCTCCATCTACCTGTCTGACCATTCTTTCTCAGCCACATCACCAATTTAAAGGGCCATTTCACTTCACTGTAGTGGCAAAATCTTCTCCTGTCGAAGTCACCTCAGTCTTTGGGGGAAGGATGAAAACTAGGTTCACAGCTTAGCTTAGTTCCTATAAAGCATAGTCCTTCCAAGCTCCATGTCAGCCCATCCCAGCCTATGTCCAGTACCTTGGCTTCTCAGAGCTCCCCTGCTGGTCCAGAAACAATATCTGCTTGGGAGTTCTGGCTCCTAGATCGTGATGACTCAGGGTACTGAGTCTGGGACAACACTTCCTGCAATTAGAACTGAAGAGGAAAAATAAATCAGACCAAAAGCCCAAGCGCATTTTGGGGGCCAGAGGACATAAGAAAGGATGATGTATCTCTTCCCCCACCCAGTCTAATGCTTGGTACTTCTGCTTCAGATGACAAAGTCCCTCACCCAGGAACATCATCCATTAGAGAGATGGTCTCTGTTTCCATCAGATATATTTAAAGAATTTCAATGGAAAAAGGCTGCTCCTACCAGTGTGGTAGGGGAACCCAGAATGTCTTCTCCCCAGAGCAGGTCCATGCTGCCTCTCACATGGGTGTCTTTATCTTACATGATCTAGATATGCATCAAAGCTCTGTTATATATAAAGAAACACTTGGATTCATTTTCTTCACCCTCACAACTGAAAAATAATAACGAATTATATAAAGATGCGAACAATTTAAAAAACACTTTTAAAGTATTTAGTTCAATAAGTTAGTTATAAGAGGCAGCATGACAAAATGAATAAAGAGAAAACATAGAAGTCAGAGAGACCCAGGTTCAAGTCCTGGCTGACATATACTGACTGTATGACCTTGGAAAGTCACTGAACCCTTCAATATCTCTCACAAGTGTACCAAGACTTTTAAGATAAAGAATAGAAGTGATGTGCAATGATAAAGGAAATTTCCTCATCAGACATTCCCTATATCAATGAAATAATAGTTTAGATCCAACATTATAAAAGCTTTACTAAAGTTCTACTCTAATGGTTTATTTTGATGCATAGTTGACAGCAGAGGGAAAGGTTCTGCCTATCTGGAAAGCTTTCAAGAGTAGTCCTGGTGATGGACTATCCATTTGTTGACCACACACCACTGTAGCTTAAAAGGATAATCACCAGGTTGATTAAAGGATGGTGAAAACTTTAGTTGTAGTAGCACTCAACATCCATCTATTAATGTTCCATGAAAGGATGGAAAACCATGCTGATAAAATTAAACATCCGTGATATGCTGATATAATTTAAGAAGGATGTATCATTTTTAAGTATTCACCTTCTCTTCTCTCACTTTTACCATGAAAAACCAAGTAATGTAATTTTTTTCTTTTATATTAACCAATTAGAGAAGCATGATGAATAAAGAGTTAACCTTAAAATCAGAGAGACCTATTTTTAAGTCTCACTGTTAGCTCGTACTAACTATGTGACCCTGGGCAAATCACTTACTCTTTCCAGGCTCTAGGCAACAATATAAGTTGTAAAGAAGTAACCAGTTTGCATTGGCAGTGGTACTTTCCTCATAAGGACTTTCTTATTGCATCAAAATCAAAGGTCCTATCTCTATTTTCTTATTTAGGCACAGATATAAAAATATTAAGCAACACTTTCAACTAAGTACTAGAATGGATCTGAATACTAATTTTTCAGTTCATACTGAAGAATTTGGCCTGTCTTCTCATACCTGTCATTGTGAGAATTAATACATACAGACTTCCATTCTTAACATTCTGGGGGCCATCGGTGCTAAGAGCAGGTGTAAATCACACTATAGACTACCTCTCTGGACTCAACAGTCTGCAGGTAAAAAACAGGTTAAAATAAACATATAATCATCAAAATACGCCTGAAAGGAGAAAGGGACAAACGTCAAATTGAAAGGTATATGTAGAAAGGAGGAAGACAGTTGTTTTACCACTGAAGTTATGGAAGGTTTATGAGATTTAGAGAAATCTCCAGTCTTTTTTTATTTTTTTTTAATTTTAAGTATTAGTTCAAGAAAATAAGGTCATGTAGGAAGTTTGAAGCAATCTAATCTTTCCAGACCTGGCCCCTGGCCTGAGGACTTCAATGAAATTCATTCATTGTATAACTAATAGGATCATATTTGTGATGTATATGTATATATATATATATACATATATATATTCAAAAATAACATCTCTGGTGTTCATAGTTTGGTCGGTTAAAAAAACATGACTAGTTGTTAATGATAAAGAAATATAATGACTGATTCAAAAGAAACCATGGAAAAGAAATATATACATTCTAGTATCTCAAAGGATAAATTATTTTTAAAGTGATATAATGAAAATATATTACTTTTTATGAATTGCTTTTCTTATATATAACGTGTATATGGATATGTAGATATGCATACACATAAGTTATTAAGTATCTGAGGTGTGATCATCTTTAAATTTATAATCTATCTAAAGTCCATTCTTTCAACTTCAAAGCCAAAGGTTCTTTCCACAGCTCACCCCGCCCCCCCCCTCCCAAGCTCTTCTCCTCTCTCAGGAATCCCAGTAGTTCTTTAGCCTTACCACTGGACTTCAATGACTCTGGAAGAGAGAGTGAGACTGATGACTTTGAGCAACTCTGCCTCACTTAAATCTGATTCACACACAAGTCAAGACATCACCCCATGATGTCACTGGCCCCTTTGAAATGAAGGATGAGCAACAAATTCTTTGGTCTATTAATCTTCAGAGGTGGAGACTCTGTGAGACAAAATTTTATTTCCTGGGGTTGTAGTCTTACACCTTAAGTTCATTCCTACTCTTCCTCATAACAATTTCAAAATTTTTTTTCCATTTGGGGGGAAGATGTGAGGGAGTATAATTGACTAACACATTCTTTTAGAAAGCTGTTTGCACCATAGGTGCTTGATGTCTCCTAATGTTACTTGTCTGTGAATACCTGCACCAATTAGGATGGGATATCTAGAAGTCTGGAGTAAAGTCTTAGTCAGCAAGTCCTAGATTTGGTCAGCGATGTTTCATTGCTGTGGACTGGGGGTACACCAGAGTAGTAGAGTGCCTTACAGATGCACTATGAATACGATTGTAGGAGTAAGACATTTTACCAAAGCACCCTTCTGACTAATGTTTTAGAGTCCTAGCGAAATTACGAGATCATGGTGGCAAACCAAAAACGAATTTCTTATAAAATTGTCATCCTCCTTACCTTGCACCATACACTGCAAAACTAATCATATTTAATATTTTGCTCTTCTCATTCATGTTCTGAGCAGAATAGAAAACAGAGATTTCACAAAGAAAAGAAAATGGCAGCAAGATGTATGTGTGCTGCTTTTACAAGTTCAGTGTCTGTTTTGTTCTAAGATATCGTTCCCTCATCACCAGATGGCATATCGTCTTCATTAAGAATCAAAGACGATAAAAGTCCTTTTTATTTTGACATACTGTACATCTAATTCAATATCTTGAGACAGGGAAACATTTCTGCACTTAGGGAAAGTGACTAGTTATTGGAGTTCTTTCCCTAACGTAACGGATAAATCTTTTCAGAAGAGAGAAACCAAAATTCAGGACCAGTTACTGATCTCTCTTTTTTATTAGCTACATATGTGTAGTCATAATTAAAATGGTACTGTTTCCAGACATAACAGATGTGACTTCAATAGCCATAACCCTCCTCATCTATCAATCTTGAAAGAAATTGCAAGAGATCAATAAAAGAGTAAAATGGCAGCATTTATAAACTCTGAATAAAAACAAAAGTTGCCTCCCAGGCTAATTTTTTTGTGAGTTTTTCTTTAAATTCTGTCTTCCATAATAGCAACAAATGTAATATTAAACTATAAAATATTAAAAAAGTTAAAAGACCTATACTAAATGGCTTAATAGGCCTACAAATTACAAGTTGGAAAGATAGTTTCTCTTCTTTAGGCACACATGGAACCAAGTAGAAGGCACTTATCTGCCCTCTGCAGACTGCCATATTTTCTATCTTATATATACAGAATACCCCTTTCCAATATTAAGTGCATTTGAAATCACAGAAAACTTTATCCATAAAATCCATGTCTCTGTTCTTGTCTCAGATGACAAGTGACAATGTGATTCCTTTCTTTACTTTATGTTGCTTCATTTATGTGGCTTCAGTGTTTTAACTTTCTTTTCTGGAATTTCTGTCCTTCCATAAAAAGCATTAGGCCTGAGGTACACTTGCTTTGATATTTTGATGATGCTGTGACGTCTTCTATGTGCATGTTCCTTCCAAAGACACAAATTTCAACCTGTCCACAACTGATCTTGTGAAATTTTTGTTAATGTCTTCCCATAAATTCACCATAGAAAATATATCCAACAGTTTGAAGGTTTTTATCTCAGCCTTGTACCATTTAGTAGATACCAGGGCAGCAAACCTGGTTGCTTCCCTTTAATCAACCCAAAACAAAGTGGAATTTTCAAAAGGTTTTTACTAACAGCTAAAGGGAAAGAAGGGAAAAGAGAAATGACTTGCATTTTATGGAATTGCTAAGCTGCATAATGTGGGAGCTTTCTTGAAAGATACCCCTAGCCTAGCCAGAATAGTCAGTTATCTAGGATTTATGAAGTACCTCGTATATAGCAGGTACTGTTCTAAGCAAAGATACAACAGCAAACCCAGTCAAATAAATAAAATAAAATGTGCTCTTTCCTGTCAAAGAGCACATAGTCTACTGGGGGAAGATAACAGGAGAGGGAGACAGAGAGACAGAGAGAGAGAGAGACAGACAGAGAGAGACAGAGAGACAGAGACAGAGACAGAGAGACAGACAGAGACAGAGAGAAAGAGAGATTGGTACCATTTTTACATACATGTATGTGTCTATGTGTGTGTAAATTAATGGCTAACATTTGTATAGTGCGTCAGGCACTGTGCTAGGTATTTTCCAGTTATTATCTCATTTGATCCTTACCACAAGCTGGTTAGGTAGATTCTCTTGATACCCTCATTTTATGGATGAAGAAGCTGAAGGAGACAGGGATTAAGTGGCTTGCCCCTGGTCATACTACTAAAAATGTCTGAAGCCAGATATATAAGATATATTCGGAGTAGTCTTGAAGGAAAAAAATTAAGATAAAGAAGGACTATTCTTGCAATTGTAGGACTTTAGCTAAAACTTGAAAGAAGCCTGGAACTTTCTAGGTTAACCTGCTTAATAACATTGTATACACCATCCAACTTAAACATTATTTTGGCACCCTGTGAATATCATTTTTCAACTCTATTTTCAGATCAGCTCCTGATGGCATTGAGTAGGCACAGTAGATGGAGTGCAAGACCTGGAATCAGGAAGATCTGAGTAGAAATCCAGCCTCAGACACTTACTAGCTGTGTGATCTTAAACAAGTCACTTAACCTGTTTGTCTCAGTTTCCTCATCTGTAAAATGAGGTGGAGAAGGAAATGGCTAACCCCTCCACTATCTCTGCCAAGAAAATCTCAAATAGGGTCACAACGAATCAATCATGACTGAAACAGCTGAAGAACTACATCACATGACATAATGCATGGATGAAAGGCATTGGAGTCAGAAAAACATTAGTTCAAGTCTTGCATCTGAAACAAATTATTTGTGTGACCATGATCAAGTCACTTAACTCTTAAGAATCCCAAGCAACTCTCTAATGATAAATAATAAGTTTCAGATAATTCGTTTATCTGCATGTGGTTTGCACACTAGACATTTCCTTTACAGGTGAAATTATAAGTGTAGAAACAAAAAAAAAAAGAATAATAAGTTATATAGAGTTTTACATCTTGCAAAGTATTTATATACATTTTCTTATCTCATCTCCACAACAGATAGATTGTGAAATGAGCACTATCATTATCCCTGATTTACAGATGAGGGAACAGAGACCAATAGAAATTAAGTGACTTGCCCAGAGTCACAAGTATATGGATGAAGCAAGATGTGTATACAAATATTCCTGACTCCAAGTCCCACTTAGCTGATCACAGATTTAAAGCTAGAAGAGACTTTAGAAGTCATTTGGTTCAATCCTTTCATTTTACATATGCAGAAACAGAAACCCAGAGATCTTATGTGACACATAGACAGTAGCAAATCTAGAATTAACTCAAGTCCTCTTTTTCCAAATCTTCGCTATGTCATGCTTCTTGAAGTAACTAAGAAGTGCCAATTCTTTGTTGTTAGGCTTTATTTATGTCATGAAAAGTAGATTTGAACTTCATCTCTATCACTTTTTATATGACTGATCAAATCACTTCACTTCTCACTTGTAAAAGGCACATGGTGAACTAGATGGAGTTTGACCTTGGGCAAGTCACAGCACCTCTCTAGACTTCAATTTCTTCAACTGTAAAATGGAAAGGAGGGTCAAGCAGATGACCTTTGATGTCCCTTCTATCTCTAAAACTATAAATATGTAAATATATGTGTGTATGATTTCTTTTTTTAGTGTTCACTTTTTAGCCACTGGAAAAATAATCCATTAAAAATATTGAGTTAAATTAATATTTATAGATGGTTTAAGTTCACATACACAAATAATTATATGAGAGATAGTATGATAAGTACCATATGACTAATGTATACACTAAGTACTATGGGAATTAGAGGCAGAGTTCACTTTTGACTGAGAGAATCAGGCATCTTTATTACTCATCTCCTCCTGGCCAGGGCAGTAGTACTGGGTCTTAATTAAAGACACATACACTTGAAACCATTGACTACGTATGTTGAATGAGTAAACAAATGATGATCAAAACTGTGCTTGGGGAATACATATGTAGACTCAATTCCACACATTCTCTCATGCCTAATTAAACAAAGGAAACCACAATGTATAAAAGGATGTCATCAATAAAGCCAAAATTACATTGCTCTGGGCAAACACAACACTTTATTTATAATTTATGTACTGATGGATAACTCAGCTCCTTAAGCATATTTCTTTTCAACCTATGAATTCCCAAGAACCTCCTAGTCTCAAAACTGTGGCCCAGTATCTAGTTCATGCTATCATCCTTGTGCTGTTGATGACTCTGCATAGAAAACTTTGAGATATAACAAGTTCCACTTGTTATATGACTGCTCTGATGTGTCTTAATGATTTGAACTTAATAACCTGTTAAAATTCTGTATCTTCAGAGCAAAAATTGAAGAGAGCTGGGGCAATATTGATTCTTTGAAATAACAAGAAATATGCTTCACTAAATATTTAAACACAATGATCGTAGAAATAGATTTAGGACTGGTAGGGGTCTTAGTGGTCAGCTATTCCAACCTACTTAGTTCACAAATGAGGAAAGAGAGGCTCGTGTAGGTAGAGTGACTTACCTAGGGTCATCAATGTAATAAGTGACAGACAGTATTTGAACTCAGGTCCTATATCACCAGTTTCACAATTCTTTCTACTACATCATGATACTTTCCCAAATGACTTGTCTCTGGCTTATATTCCAGAGTTTTCTGTGTTGAATATACTTACATTTAATTTAAAAAGGCAATATCATGATCTATTTTATTTTAGTAATCTCATCTGTAAAATGAGATTGGTATTATCTTAACCGAATAAAGGCAAGGGTTTTGACCAGAAGATTTCATCGAGCCCATTCTACTTTAGCTTACCAAATAATGACTCTGTGATGTAGATAAATATACTTGGTTAGAAAACCACCATGAAACATGAAGGTGTGGTAGGAAATGATTAAACATTACACATTTTTCTTAAGAATCGTGCTTGAGATACCCACTCCTTCAAAATAAATTCTTCCTCCCCTCCTGACTTAGAATGAAGTCATTGAAGAATGTATCATCTATCATTACAAAAAATGTTTCAAAATCCTACATTGACAAATTTAGTTTTCTATTAAATAACATTGACCTGCAATAAGATTAATCAAGGGTCCTCTTTAATCTAGTTTTCCCAGGAGTTTTACTGTCTTTGAGAGATTAAATATTTTTAAAAATAAACTTTTGTGGGATTTTAAATCAAGAACAGACAGCAAGAAAATCCTTTATTAAAAAAACATAACAAATATTAAAAAAATTGTTGAATGACAAGGTAAGGGAGAGGAGAGGACTGAATAAGAGGACAAAAGATAGATATGGGTAGGGAAGGAGAGTTAGAACAAATAAGAAAAATGAAGAGAAATAATGAAAAAGGGGAAAAGAAAAAGAAGCAGGAAGGGAATGGGGAAAGAGAGAAGAAGACAAAGAGAGTAAAAAAGACATGTCGTTCTACAAAAAGAGATCTGTCAAGGTAAAGGAGGCACTTATCAGAGTCTGAGATGTATATTAATGAAGTAACTCTACTTGCAACATCCCTGCCACACTTGGCTCTTCACGTGGATAGTCAGAATGGGAGCCACTCCCTTGGATTGCTAATTAACTGGTTAGCCACTTATTCACATCTCTTCTAACATTTTTAATCCATAAGTTTTTACAATTTCCATAAAAATCTATCAGGAAATTTATCCTCTGAGCTCTCTCTGTAGTGCCCTAAGCACCATGTACTCCAAGACCTAGAAGAAGTCAAATTGAAAGCCAAGTATGACTTCTCAAGTTTTGAGTTCACTACCCCCTTTAATATGCTGAGCAAATTCAGAGTGGATTTTTAGAAGAAGAAAAACATGGAGACAGTGCTTTCAGACTGTGCTTGAGTGGGTTCAGTGATAGATTCTTGTCTGCCACGCAGGAGGCTTGGTTTTGCTTCTGCCTATGTATCCTACCTTGTTAGGTAAGATCATTTAATGGATAATACACTGGGAACTTAGGAAGACCTAGGGTCAAATCTTGCTTTGGACACTAGCTGTGGGAACCTAGACAAGTCATCTCTCTGGGCCAAAATTTCATCTGTAAAACCATTGGGGTTATACTTGATGAACTTTATTTTAAGATCTCTAAGACTATCATGGTCTCATGCTACTGCAATGGGTAACTGGCTAATGAGAGTGCTATCTTCTGAATATGTGCAGCCTATTCATGGTACAGCCAAACCATAACACAGTCCTTCCCCCAAAACCCCTGTTGAAACAGGCTACATTATTTTATTATCACATTATGTAAAAGAGAAAAAAGGGTTTAAGCAGGTTGATAGATTTCATGAGGCAAAAAAACATTGCCTTTACTGGTGAGAGAATATTTTCCCTAATAACAGGTGTTCTTTAACCGCAGTCCTAGGGGCCACATCCCCAAGGAGAAATTTCTAATGTGCAGATCATTCCAGAAACGGTTTTCCTGAGCATTTTGCTCCACTAGCTAAAAGAGAAATGAATCAGCTGCTGGAGACTTCAGACAGTTCCTAATAGGGGTTAGACTGAGTGATCTCTGCGGTTGCTTCCCTCTGTGTGACGTATCAATGACTCAGCCACTAAAACAAACATCACGGACATATAATTGCATAGCTGCGGTAGACAGTACAGTTAATTTACCTTTTGTTTTTCTACTATAACTTCCTTCTTTCCATTCTCTGTTCAACTGATTTTTGCCCCGATCCAGGCTAAGGATAAAAAAGGGGATTTTGTTTTTGTTTATTCCTTTGCTTACTGAATATAGGCAACGTTCAGTCATTTTCAGTTGGGTCTGACTCTTCATGACCCCATCTGGGGTTTTCTTGGCAAAGATACTAGAGTGGTTTGCCATTTCCTTGTCCAACTCATTTTACAGATGAGAAAACTAAGGCAAACAGAACTAAGTGACTTGTCCTGGGTCACACAGTTATTAAATGTCTGAGGCCAGATTTCAGCTCAGGAAGATGAGCCTTCCTCACTCTGGACCCAGCATTCTATCCATTATCCAATCTAGCAGCAAAACAATAGCAATAACAATTCCCTACACATTGTTCCAGCGACTGCTTTCCAGGTGATCTCCTCCCTACGTGGCCTCATCCCAGGATACATTTCCTTACCCATAATCGCAGGCCACGTGCTGCAGCCTAAACTTATAAAAACCATTTCCCTTCCCACTGGTACCCACTTCATCTTTCCAGGAGTGGCCAGTCATTCAGCAGAATAGAGAATTACTATGTGGGGCATGCTTCTACAAAGCCTCCAATGGCTTTGTCCCAGGTAGGTTTCTTTTGTACCCTCTTATCTCCTTACTCCAAGTCTGTAAATGTCTAGTTATGGCTCTCACTGGTGTCAAATACTGGAGAAATTGGTGAGTTATCTTCTTGATCTTATTCCTAGTAAAGTTCTTAGTGTTCAAGTAGTTTACAAATAGCTTAACACTTTTAAAGCCTCTTTAGTCTCAATTGCATGTGTTTTGTTTTGTTTTTTCCATAAGTTTCAAGACAGTTGCCTTTATAACTTGGGGCTTTATCCTCAGTGTTTTAATGCAGCATTCGACAATTTTGGTGAATTACTTTCAAATCTTTCAATGAGGGACATGGTATTTTTTATATTTATAGTTTTAGTGTAGCAGAGTATTTATGTAAAAGTCACTATAGTATATACTTGGAACTCAACATATATTTGAAATTATTTACTTCAAAACTGTTCTATATTAACCAAAGAATAACTAAGAACTTCTTGTTTTAAGATATATAGTGAAGGTCTAAATCTCTATAGTCTAGTACTTTTGACAAAGACCTTCTCTAAGGTCGCTTCCAGCTTTAAATCTGTGACCCCATAATCCTCTGATCACATCCTTTTCCCCAGTCTTAAGAGATCTCAGCCCAACTAGAACTTTACCTAATGTAGAGGAAACAAGGCTACATTAAATACCTAAGTATAAACTGAGGAGAAAAGAATTTAGATATACTACACTTGGGGATTAAACTAGAAATTTCTGACTTAAATTTTTAAAAATTGTAATTTGTCAGTCAGTCAACAATCATACATTTAAATGCTCCCTATATGTCAAGCACTGTGTTCATTAAAAGAAACATTTACATCTAAAAATAAGATTAGGAGTATAAAAATACAATGAGAAAGTACTAGAACTTTGTGTGGAATTAGTCATTCTGAAATATTAACTTTAAAAAAATTGATCATATAAAAATGCTGTAAAATTGATTAGAAAGCTGCAAATCAAAACAACTCTGAGGTACCGCATTTTGCCTCTCAGACTGGCTAACAGATTGACAAAATAGGAAGATGATAATTGTTGGAAAAGATGTGGGAGAGTTGGAACACATTGTTGGTGGAACTGTAAACTGATAGTTTGAAACTATGCCCAAAGGGCTACAAAAATGTGCATACCCAGCAATACCGCTTCTAGGACTGTATCCCAAAGAGATCATAAAAATGGAAAAAGGTCCCACTTGTACAAAAATATTTATAGAGCTCTTTTTGTGGTGGCCAAGAACTGGAAATCAAGGGAATGTCGATCAGTTGGGGAATGGCTGAACAAGTTGTGGTATATGAATGTAATGGAATACTATTGTGCTTCAGAGAGGCCTGGAGGGACTTATATGAACTCATGCTGAGTGAAGTGAGCAGAACCAGGAGAACATTATGCACAGTGTTAGCCACAGTGTGTGAGGACTGTTTCTGGTAGACCTGGCCCTTCACAGCAATGTAATGACCTAAAACATTCCCAAAGGACTCTTGAGGCAAAGTGCCCCAACCACATCCAGAGAAAGAACTATGGAATAGGAATGCAAAATGAAGTAGAACATTTTCTCTTGTGTTATATTTTGGTTTGTTTTTTTTCTCATGGTTTCTCTTATTCATTTTAATTCTTCTATGTAACATGATTAATGTGAAAATGTTGTTAATAAGAAAGCATGTGTAGAACCCATATAAGATTGTATGCAGTCTCGGGGAGGGAGGCAGAAGGGAAGAGAAGAAAATCTAAGATTTATGGAAGTGATTATAGAAAACTGAAAACCAATAAATTAATTTTTAAAAAAATGAATAAGAACAAATTAAAAATCTCCAATTAAATACGAAAATAGAAAACCTGAAACTGAAGGGGAAATTAACAAAACTGAAAGTATAAAAAAGTCTAATAAATAAAATTAGAATTGGTTTTATGAAACAACTAATACAACAGCTGGAGCATTGGCTAATTTGATTTTTTTTAAAAGGAGGAAACCAAATTACTAGTAGCAAAAATTAACTGGGTGATGAACCATCAATGAAATTTAAATAAAAGCAAATATTGGGAGTTATTTTATCCAATTATATGACAGTAAAACTACCAAGTGAAAATTAATGAATATTACAAAAACATATACCATGCAGATTAATAGAAGAGGAAATAGAATACTTAAATATCCCCATCTTAAAAAAATAAATTGAATAAGCAGTAAATGAGCTTCCCAGGAAAAAAATCCCCAGAAGCAGATGTATTTACAAGTGAATTTTATGAAACACTTAAGGAACAGTTAATTCCACGATTACATAAAATTTTGGGGGGAAAAGGTAAAGTAGTCGTACCAAATTCTTTTTGCAACACAAATAAAGTTTTGATGCCTAAACCAAAGAGAACATAAACAGAAAAAGAAAATTATAGATTAATTTTCTTAATGAATATATTTGTTATTATTGTATTCAGTCATATTTGACTTTTCATGGACCCACTTGGGACTTTCTTGGCAAAGATAATGGAATGGTTTGCATTTTCCCTCTCCAGCTCATTTTATAGATAACAGAACTGAGACTAATAAGGTTAAGTGACTTGCCCAGGGTCACACAGCTAGTAAATGAGTGTCTGAGGCGAGATTGGAGCACAGGAAGACAAGTTATCTTGACTCTAGGCCCAGCATTCTATGTACTGAGTCACATAGGTGCCAACTGAATAGTGATTAAAAAATTTTAAATTAAAGGAGATTGTATATAACAAAAATCATACATTAATGATCATACAAATTTATACCAAGAATAAAAGACTGGTTCAATAGGAAAACTATTAAAATAATTCACCATATCAACTAACAAAATAGAAAATCATATGATTATATCAATAGATGCAAGAAAAGCCTTTCACAAAATACAACACTCATTCCTATTCAAAATACTAGAAAATATAGGAATCAATGGAACTTTTTTTAAAATTATAAGATGTAACTATCTAAAACCATGAACAAGCATAATTCATAATGTAGATAAACTTGAAGCCTTCCCAGTGTGATCAAAGGTGAAGAAAGGATGTCTTAGTCAATATTGTCATAAAAATGCTATCTATAGCAATAAGACAAGAAAAAGAAATTGAAGGAACAAAAATAGACAATGAGAAAACACAACCATCACTCTCTGCAAATGATATGATGATATACTTAGAGAACTCTAAAGACAATTAAAAAACTAGTCAAAATAACAACTTCAGCAGAGTTAAAACTATAAAATAAACTCACATAAATCCTCATTATTTCTACATACACCAATAAAACCCAGAATGAAGAAATAGAAAAGGAAACTCCATTTACAATAATAGCAGATAAGATAAAATATTGGGGAGTCTTCCTACCAAGATAATCCCAGTGACTATATGAATGACAATTACAAAATACTTTTCATGAAAATAAAGACATCTCAGCAATTGGAGAAATATTCATTGTTTATGGGTGGGCTGGGCAAATATAAAAAAGTGACAATTCTAAGTTAATTTATTTATTCATCACTACACCAATCAAACTACTAAATAATTATTTTATAGAGCTAGAAAAAATAATAAAATCTATCTGGAAGAATAAAAGATCAAGACTATCAAGGGAATCATTGAAAAAAATGTGAAGGAAGGTTGCTTAGTTGTACCAGATTTCAACAATATTTCCAAGCGGTAACCATCAAAACAATCTGGTACTGACTAAGAAATAAATACATGATATTAAGTGACCATGGTTATCTAGTATTTGATAAGTTGCAAATCCAAGCTTTTGGGTAGGATATTTGGATAAGGTAATTTGACAAAAATTATAGAGAAAACTGGAGAGCAGTTTGGCAGAAACTAGGCATAGACCCATGTGTTTTATACCACATTCCAGGTTAAAGTGAAAACGGATAATTAATTTAGACATAAATGATGAAATTAAAAGCGAAGTAGGGGAGCATGGGATAATGCATCTGTCATATATATGGATAGAGGAAAACTTTGCAACCAAAAAAGAACTAGAAAGCATCATGAGACATGAAATGAATAACTTTGATCACATAAAACTAGAAGGCTTTTGCACAAGTAAAACTAATATAGCCAAAATGAACAAAACCAGGAAACTGGAAAAAATTATAGCAATTTTTTTTTTATAAAAAATAAGAATCATTCCCAAGTTGATAAATGATCAAAGGATATTAAGAGGTAGATTTAAAGAGAAGAAATCAAAGCTATAATATTCACATAAAAATCTAAATTACTACTACTTAGAGAAAAACAAATTAAAATAACTCTGAGATACTACCTTATAACTTATCAAATGGCTAATATGACAGAAAAGGAAAATAACAAATGCTTACGGGGATGTGGAGAAACTGGGTCACCAATGCACTGTTGATGGAATTGTAAACTAGTCCAACCATTCTGGAGAACGATTTGAAACTACATCCAAAGGGCTATAAAAATGTTCATACTCTTTGACCCAGAAATATCTCTACTAGGTTTCTATCCCAAAGTGACCAAAGAAAAGCAAAAAGGACTTATTTGTACTAAGCTATTTGTAGAGCTCTTTTTGTGGTGTCCAAAAATTGGAAATCCAGGGAAATGGGAAATGACTGAGCAAGTTGTAGTATGTGATTGTGATGGAATTCTATTGTGCTGTAAGATATAATAAGCAGGATGATTTCAGAAAAACTTGGGGAAACTTACATGATCTCATGTGAGGTGAAGTGAAACTTACATGTTCTCAGGTGAGGTGAAGTGAGCAAAACAGGAGAACACTATAGACAGCTACAGCAACATTGAAGGATGATTATGAAAAACTTAGCTGATCAAGACAATGCTTCAAGACAATTCTAAAGGACCCATGATGAAAAATATTATCTCTCTCCAGGGAGAGAAGTGTTACATTCAGAATGCAGATTGAAGTCTACTTTTTTTTTTTTTTTAATTTTACTTTCTTTTTTACCCTTTGTTTTCTTTTGCAACATGGCTAATATGCATATATGTTTTGCATGGCATCATATGTATAAACAATATCAAATTGCTTGCCTTCTCAAGTGTAATGCTAATGAGATTAAAGATCTTCCCCATCCATTAATGGGCCTGTCCATTAAGGGGAATTTATTAGGGGAGATTTGTAGGAAGGTCCACACCTTTTGTTAATAAGGCACTGGTTCTTAAGGGTTGTGAGGCCCTCTGGCTCTGAAACTTGTATAAATACTCGGAGGTGAGGTTTTACTTTGGAGCATACTCATCAAAAGTGTTTGTTTGGCCAGATGAGATTCTAGGCAGCCACTAAGGAGCCCCCTGGCTTTGAAAACCCAAATGTTCATACTTCTCTCTCTCTGGTAGCTATGTATGTATGGTCAGACAGTTATCTCTCTGTTGATCTGTCAGGCAGCCGGAAGCACTGTCTGTTGATCTTTATTTTCTTTGTATTTTCTCTGAAGTTCAGGGTGCTGACTTCCCCCATGAACTAAGTGAATGATACCTGTGCTTGATTAAAGTGATTGTTGACCACTCAAGTGGTTTTTGTTTTAGAAAAGCAGATCAAAGGCTCTCCTGTGTAAGTTGGGGTCCTTGCTTTTCCACCAAGGAGGGAGGAAGTGGAGGAGTAACCAAGAGAATTTGGGACTCAAAATTAAAAAGAAATTCATGTAAATTTTTTACATATAATTGAGAAATATTTATCAAAATATATGAAAATAATAAAGAAACATTAATTCCATAACTATTTATATCTCTATTCAAATTCAAGCAAATAGGCAGTGAGTTATTTTTTTTAAATGAAATTCAGTCTAATTGAAGGAATAGAAAGACTCAGGAAAGTCAGAAGAGAGTTAAGGAGAACACTGAAAGTGACATGGGTGTTTACTGTTTAAGACCTCAGTGGTATTTTCATCTGGGAAACAAGCAAAATGAGGAAATTTGTGGAAGGAAAAGATAATTTGAAGGCTATTCAAAAGGCAAGTTTTTGAGACACTGTATCTGGAAGGAACCTAGTTCTACAAAGACTCATTGACATCTGGAGGTCTCTCACTGCCAATTCCACTAGAATTACCTTTTTTACCCCTTGTTTGCTGTTGTCTTTATGACACCACAGCACCCAAAATCTGTTTCTCTTTTAGTTATCAGATAGATTTTGTAAAAACACACAACAGACACTGGTGACCCACTGCTAAGAAGGCAAAAAAAAAAAAAAACAAAACCATATACACACAAAGAAAAAACTCAAATACCTATATTTATAAAAGTTTATGAAGGGCAAATTTATTAACTGTTTCCATCTTCTCCTTAAACCTTAAAAAATATCAGGATTATAAATTTGAAAATTGTGTTTCCTATGAAACACAGAGAAGATTAATCCATATAATACCCAGTATCCCATTCAAAAACAAAGAGATAAAATCCACCAACTGTTTCTAACATAAACATTTTAACAAGAAACATGACTTCCAACAATCCACTTGTAGGCAATTTATATTTAAGACAGGTTGTTTTGTTTCTTATCTTATTTTTTATATAGTAGATACTAATGAAGAACATATATGCTTTTCTCTGTCAGCTTGTTATATATTACAAGCCTTCTCAACTATATAAAATCATATTTTCCTGAACCAGAGGGATAGATTAAATTTAACTGTTATTTGTGTTTTTGTATTATGCCTGCATTAAACGTTTCATGAGTCATGCATTTGTCATTATTAATAGTATTTTGACTTTGTCTTCCTTTCCTCTTTATATCTCTATATAATTACAGAAAGGATTCATAATAGAGAATTTGTGGTTTTCTGGAGTTATAAATCAATCCAGTATTTTGAGTTGGAAGAGCTGATCTTTTCCAATCCTATCATTTTGCAGATGAGAAAACCAAGACCCCAAGAGTTAAAGTGATTTGTCCAAGGCATTCACCACTGAAGGTAAATATCACATCACCTCTTCTCTGGACTATTGCAATGGGTTTCTAATTGGTTTCTGTGACTCAGGTTTCTTCTCCCTCTAATCTACCTTCCACATAGCTGCCAAAGTGGTTTTACTTAAGCACAAATTTTGCTATGTCATTTTCCTAATCAGTAAAACATAGACATTCCACCTCTGTGGCCTCTAGGATCCCATATGAACTCCTCTCCCTATGAAAGGCTTTCACAATCCGACTCCAACCAAGCTTTCTGATCTTATTATACGTTATTCCTTTCTTGACTCTGGAGTTGAGCCAAATTAGCCCTCTTTCTATTGCTCAAACGTGTTATTCCATCCCCTTTTCCTGTGCTTTTACCATGATTATATACATTTGATTTTGACTCCTTCCTCAACTCCACTTCATAGAATGCCTGTTTTTTTCCCTAGATGCAACACAAGTAACACCTTCCATATGAAACCTTTTCTGATCCATTTAATTGCTAGTACAATTACATTTGATCATGGTTTTTGTGTATATTTATTTATGTATTTCTGGTTTCAAACAATAAAATGTTAGGGTCTAGAAAGCAGGAATCATTTAATTTTTTGCATCTCTACTCCCACACCTAGCAACTTGTCTGGCAAATTTTAGGTACTTAATAAATATTGTTAAAATTGAATAATGAAATAAGGAATATAGAGAGGATACTGGAAGATGAAAGTGATAATCTTGATTGCATAATTTTTTAAAAAATGTACACACACCCACACATACAAACAAACAAAAAACACTAGAAAGCTAAGATTAAAATGAAAACAATTAAGTGGGGAAACTATATTAAACTAGTTTATTTGACAAAGGTCTCATTTACAGGATTATATAATGCAATGATTCAAGTTTATAAGAAAAAGAACCATTTTCTATTAAATGGTCTATAGATTTGGGCAGTTCTTAGGGGAGGAAATCTAGGCTATTTTTAGTCATATAGGGGAAAAATGCTCTATATCACTACTGATTGGAGAAATGCAAATTAAGGCAATTCTGAGATTCTAACACACATCAGAGTGACAAAAAAGACAAAGATGGAAAATGATAAATGTTGAAAAGGTTATGGAGAAACAGGTACATTCATACAATATTGTTGAATTTGCGAATAAGAACCATTGTGGAAAGTAATTGGGAATTGTACAATAAAAACTATTAAAGAGTGTTTGCCCTTTGACCCACTAATGCCACTACTAGACCTATACATAAAAAAAGATCAAAGACGAAAAGATCTTTTATGTACAAAACTACTTGTAGCCATTCTTTTGTGATGGCAAAAGAACCAAGGATGGAATCTAAAGGAATGCCAGTCAATAGAGAAATGGCTGAATGGTTTGTAAGATGTGAATGTGATATAGTACTATTTTGCTATAAGAAATTAGACAAGAGATCATTTCAAAAGGACATAGAAAGACTTATATGAACTGATCCCAGAGTGAGATAAGCAGAATCAGAACTTTTTTTACTATGGCATTGACAGTATAAAAGTGAACAATTTTGAGAACTTTTAGGAACAGATTACGAATGAAATAAGAAGAATCAGGAGAACAATATATATAGTGATAGTAACATTGTAAAAGCAAAAAACTTTGAACCTTGTTTTTTTTTTCCAACTCAAAAATAGTTTATTTCATATTTAACTTTCCTAGATTGAAGTCAAGAATAGAGGGAGAAAGCCCAAACTGACCAGCGATCATTTTATTCTTTTTTTTTCCTTTTAAATGTTTATTTATTTATTTTTAGCTTTCAGCATTCATTTCCACAAAATTTTGAGTTCCAAATTTTCTCCCCATATCTTGCTCCCCCACCTCAAAATGCATTCATTCTGATTACTCATTCCCCCAATCAGCCCTCCCTTCTATCACACTCCTCTCTTTCCTTATTCCCATCTTCTCTCTTGTCTTGTAGGGCAAGACAGATTTCTATACCCCATTACCTGTATTTCTTATTTCCCAGTTGTATGCAAAAACAATTCTCAACATTCGTTCCTAAAACTTTGAGTTCCAGCTTCTCTCCCTTCCTCCCTCCCTACCCATTCCCACTGAGAAACCAAGCAATTCAATATAGGCTACATATGTGTAGTTTTGCAGACAACTTCCATAATAGTCATGTTGTGTAAGACTAACTATATTTCCCTCCATTCTATCCTGTCCCCCATTTATTCTATTCTCTCTTTTGACTTTGTCCCTCCCCAAATGTGTTGACTTCTAGTTGCTCTTTCCTCCCATTTGCACTCCCTTCCATCATCTCCCCATCCCACTTATCCCCTTCTCCCCTACTTTCCTGTAGTGTAGGATAGATTTTCATACCAGATTGAGTGTGAATGTTAATTCCTTCCTTAATTCAAATGTGATGAGAGAAAGCTTCAGTTTTTTCCTTCTTACCTACCCCCTTTTCCCCTCCATTGAAAGAGCTTTTTCTTGCCTCTTTTATAAGAGATAATTTGC
The DNA here is from genome assembly GCF_028372415.1 of Notamacropus eugenii. Classification (NCBI taxonomy): domain Eukaryota; kingdom Metazoa; phylum Chordata; class Mammalia; order Diprotodontia; family Macropodidae; genus Notamacropus; species Notamacropus eugenii. Next base: position 158,402,625 of record NC_092874.1, read on the forward strand.
CCCATTCCATCTCTCCCTTTCTCCTCCCAATATATTCCTCTCTCACCCCTTAATTTTACTTTTTTTAGATATCATCTGTTCCTATTCAACTCACCCTGTGCTCTCTGTATATATCTATATCTACATATATATGTATATATATATATATATATATATACATATATATATACATATATATGTATATATATATATATATATGTATGTGTGTATATGTGTGTGCATATGTGTGTATAATTCCTCCAACTCCCCAAATACTGAGAAAAGTCTCAAGAGTTACAAATATTATCTTTCCATATAGGAATGTAAACATTCAACTTTAGTAAGTCCCTTATGATTTCTCTCTCCTGTTTACCTTTTCATGGTTCTCTTGATTCTTGTGTTTGAAGGTCAAAATTTCTATTCAGCTCTGTTTTTTTCATCAAGAATATTTGAAAGTCCTCTATTTCATTGAATGACCATTTTTCCCTTGATATATTATACTCAGTTTTTCTCGGTAGGTGATTCTTGGTTTTAATTCTAGTTCCTTTGACTTCTGGAATATCATTTTCCAAGGCCTTCGATCCCTTAATATAGAAGCTGCTAGATCTTGTATTATCCTGATTGTATTTCCACAATACTTGAGTTGTTTCCTTCTAGCTGCTTGCAATATTTTCTCCTTGACCTGGGAACTCTGGAATTTGGCCACAATATTCCTAGGAGTTTCTCTTTTTGGATCTCTTTCAGGAGGTGATACGTGGATTCTTTCAATATTTATTTTGCCCTCTGGTTCTAGAATATGAGGGTAGTTTACCTTTATATTTCATGAAAGATAATGTCTAGGCTCTTTTTTTGATCATGGCTTTCAGATAGTCCCATAATTTTAAAATTGTCTCTTCTGAATCTATTTTCCAGGTCAGTTGTTTTTTCACTGAGATGTTTCACATTATCTTCTATTTTTTCATTCTTTTGGTTTTGTTTTGTAATTTCTTGGTTTCTCATGAAGTCATTATCTTCCATCTCCTCCATTCTAATTTGTAAAGTACTATTTGATTCAGTGAGCTTTTAAACCTCCTTTTCCATTTGGCTAATTCTGCTTTTTAAAGCATTCTTCTCATTGGCTTTTTGGACCTCTTTTGCCAATTGGATTAATCTATTTTTAAAAGTGTTATTTTCTTCAGCATTTTTGGGTCTCCTTTAGCAAGCTGTTGACTCACTTTTCATGATTTTCTTGCATCACTCTTATTTCACTTCCCAATTTTTCCTCCACCTCTCTTACTTAATTTTCAAAATCCTTTTTGAGCTCTTCCATGGCCTGAGACCACTGCATATTTATTTTGGAAATTTTGAATGCAGAAGCCTTGACTTTTATGTCTTTCCCTGATAGTAAGCATTGTTATTTCTCAGGTGAAAGGATGGAAGAAAATACCTGTTCACCAAGGAAGTAACCTTCCATAGTCTTATTTTTTTTTCCCTTTTTTGGACATTTTCCCAGTCAGTTACTTGATTTTTGCGTCTTTTGTCAAAAGAGGGATATACTCTGGGGACCTGTAAGTTCTCAGTTCCTCCAAGGTGGCACAATCAAGGGAGAGGAGCCTGCGCTCTGGTCTGGGAACTACCAAAGCTTTTCTTCCCAGGATCTGCAAGTAGAATTTCCTTTCCTGAGCCTCCACCAGCTCTACCACACCAGTCAGCCTTCTTCCTCACCCCAGGACTGACACTCAGGGCTGAGACCCACATCAGTGGCTCAATTTCCCAAGGGCTTTAGGCTGAGGGCTCCAAAAATAGACACTGCTGCAGCTACCCAAGCCTGGGGCTGGGGCTCAGGGAAGAGCCAACCCCTTTCTCACCCAGGTCAAAAAGCTTTCTCACTAATCTTTGAAGCTGTCTTTGTTGTTTGTGGGTTGAGAGATCTGGGAATCACAGTTGCAGCTGGGATTAACTCTCAAGGCCTACTCTAGTCCTGTCCCTGCCAGTCTGTGCTCTGTGCTCCATGGGCTATGTTCCATTCAGCCACCCGTGTGATAGACCTTTCCTGTAGGCCTTCCAGGAAGGCTTTTCACTCTGTGAAAGGAAATCTCTTTCACTCTGTCGTTTTGTGGCTTCTGCTGCTCTAGAATTTGTTTAGAGTCATTTTTTACAGGTATTTTATGGCCTGTGGGGGAAGAGCTAGAGTAGGTGCGTCTTTCTACTCTGCCATCTTGGCGCTGCCCCCCTTGAATCTTGTTAGAAAAGAAACAGTGAGCACTAATTATTCCATAGGGCCAATGATGAAATGTTATCCATTACAAAAAAAATGATGTATTTGGGATGCAGAATGTAACATATTTTCATATTGAAGGAATTTGTTTTACTTGACTATGCATATGTGTTACAAGAAAGTGTGGTGGGAGGGAGAGAAAACAGATTAATGATTTTTTTAAAATAGAGAACTGCAGATGGGAACTGCAGCATTTTCATATGAGGTCATGCATTACTAATCTGACTTAACTGTTTTATTTATTATAGAAGACGTCTCATAAAGTGGGAATAATATGTAAATATTTGTAATGAAAAAACTAAATGCATCAATAGAGCTTAAACAGAGAAAATCTGTGAAATCACTTGACTGATTGAACTGTAGATCTAAGATTTAAATTAAGTTCTTCCAAATTTATCATTCTTTTAAACAGGTGGATAATCCTGAACAAATTAATTAATCTTAATGCTTCAGGCAACAAAAGATTATAATGTATAGGATAAGTGTCCATTTCTCTATCAGCATTTCAAAAAGTTGCCTCATGAAGAGTTTATTTTAATGATGAAATCCAGGTTAAAAAGAATTTTTTTTTCCTTTTTTTGTAGCACTACACAAATTATCACTTCCCCCTCATCCAGTTACTTCCTTTTATCATAATCACGTTTCTGATTATTCATTTTCAAGTTCAAGTTAACATTTACTCAATTTGAAGTGAAATAGGTAGTAGGTCAAAGTGGACAGAGAGCTGGTACGCAGCCAGAAGACTTTTGAAACATACTGGCCTATTTGCCATTGGGCAGGCAATTTAGCCTCTCAGTGGTATAGATTCTCTCTAAAACTATGAATGTCAAAGAAAATGCTAACCAGAAAAGGTAGTAAGAACTTTCTGCTTCCTGAAATCCTTATACCAATGAAATCAAAGATGTAGTCCCTATTCCTGGAGTGAACGTCCTGTAAAACTAAATTCTTTGAAGCTAAGTTGCTATTTACATCTATCCCTATTCCATTAATATTAATAACTTTTATATAGCATTCTGAGAAAGTTTAGAAAATACTTTCCACGTGTCATTCATCTTATTTGAGCCTTGCTATCCATTTGTGAGATTTAGTACCGCAGGTATCATTATTCTTATCTTACAGATGAAGAAACTGAATCTGATATATTAAGTGACACAACCTCAACCTCATGCAGCTAAGCGAGCGAGGCATAGTTTAAAACTCAGGCTTCCTGAGCCCAGTTCCAGCACTTTTCATTGTGCTAGGTAGCAATCAATAACCTGATTATTTTCAGAGCTCTTTAGATCTTTTTTTGGTTCTAGAAACTATTTTATTTTCATTTGAGTACTTGAAACAACTGAACATCACTTTAAAGTCAAGTCATAAGCTGAAGGAAAATATATCAAAGCAGCTAAAGGTTAAGCTTGATTTTCCCATCTCTCTTTTTTTAAACTTTACTAGCTTCCACATTCAAGACTGAATTTGTAGAAATGAGATTTGTCTAATCTGTTTAGGTTGAAGAAAGCGTGAGGATGTATCCCTATCAAATGAATTGGTGCCTTCATCCATTTTATTACTTCTATATGTGGTATGATTGATTACCTGGATCCAAATACTACCTCAGATATTCTGCGCCTCCTTTGCCTTATTTAGAAAATATGGAGTTTAAACTCAATAGCTTTTACGGTTCCTTCCACTGCTAAATCTATCATCCTCTAATCATACAAATTGGCCTAATTAACTGAGCACTTCCAACATTTGGAAAGAGAGGTTTCTGGCCTGCTTTGGTCAAGGGTATAAAATATTGCTCACTTCTTAGGACTATTAAGTTGGCCTGAACTTGTAGTCACATAGTGGTGTGTCCCACACACATACAGGAAAGATAAACATGACCTCAGAGATTTATTTTCCACAAGAAGCTATGCATGGCCCACCAAGAAAAACAAACAGGAATAAAACACCATGATGTAACTAGAAACTTGCCTTTCAACATTTGATCCCTGTCTTTACTACTGCAGTGCAGAGTGCTGGGATTTGGGGTCAGAGAACCCTGTTTTTAACCCCAATGTCTTCCATTTTCTACCTATGTGACCCTGGACATGTCACTTAATATTTCTGGAATTTTTTCTTTGCCTCTTATCTGAGAGGACTGGATAACAAAACCTCTCAGAGACCCCTTCATTGATGGTCAGCATTTGAAAATCATTTTTAAACAATCCAAGCTGAACCCACTAATCCCCAAAATATCAATCACAAAGGATTCTGTGTTGCTATTTGGAACCAAAGTTCACATATCCAAACTGTTAATCTCTCTACCTATGTTTTGAAGAGCTTACAAAAACAGATCCTGGCTTACTAGAAACCAAAGGAGATTGCTGTTCAAGATTCTTTTGTCTATTTTCCCTAAAACTCATTTAGGTCACAAACTTCATCATTAATGCTCTCATATGAAAGACATATGATCACTGCATAAGCTCTGACTCTAGGTTTCCTTTCTCTTTTCAGATTTTTAGCATTCATCATGGATTTTTATTAAATAATTAATGTGCTACTCAAATCTCATCCATGTTACCTCTTGTCTGTGCTAATTTTGGGTTCTTGTGTAAACAGACCTGGCACAGGATCTCCTTTTGTTTCTTTTAGAATTTTCTTGCAGACTTGTCCACAAAATAGCAAAACTATCACTTGCCATGTGAAAAAAGAAAGGTTTCAGATAAAAGGCATACCATCTGTACAGTAGTATCGATTTTTATTTGAATACAACAACTGTTTACTGCAGACTAAAAAAATGGAAAAGCCTATAAAGAACAAAGCTTTATTGCCAACCTTAGCATTCACTTGAAGCATATGCCCTTTGAGGATATGACTTTAGCAAATAATATGAAGAGTGTGCTCTAAGCTATTTTGGATACCAGTTTTTCCTTGGGTGGAGTGGGGAATGGAGAAGGCTGAGGGAAGGGCAAATGAATCACAAACATGTGGATTATATTTTTTCCTCAAAAAACAGGGATTTAAAGAAATACTGGATTGGCAAAATGCTTGACAAATTCTTTGAAAAGTGTTCTGGCCTAAAAAGAAACTGGATTTGTCCCTCCCCTGAGGAGAGCAGCTGTGGTTGTATCATATAATGAAAAAACTAAAACAACCTGAAGGTTAGCTCAGCTGTGTCTACAGGCAGGCCTGGCCTGTCAGACATAAATGCTTGTCCTACTGTAGAAGGTCACTCAAGGAAGTGTCTGCATTTACTAAGAGGAAACAAAAAAGAATATCAGTTTTCAGTAGCAGAATTATGAACATTTATTGCTCTGAGAAGTATTTACAGACCATACCATGATCATTTCAAGCATGCATTTTTGGAATAGCAACGATGAAGTTTCCATCCCGATGAAGATTGGATTTGAATGCCTTTTGGACCTGACGAATGTGCTTAACCTCCCACCATGAAACTGGCAGTAAGGGTGGGAAAAAAAAAAATCGCCTCCTATGGGCAGGGTACTTTGGTCCCAGGAGTTCATGGCTTCTTGCTTCTTAGGGGTGTACACTCAGTGGGAACCCCTGTGATTGCACCGAAATTTTCAGCTTTCTTATGCAAAGGGACATCCTAGCAATACTGCAGAGCAGAGTTGGTCTTTGGGAAAGGTCTGCTTCATAAATACATGAATGAAATGATAATGGACTGGAGTTAAGAGAGACAGGTTTTGACACTTGCTAAATAGGGAACCGCTGGCAAGTAACTTAACCTCTTTGAGTTTCAGTTTCCTCCTCTATCGAAAGGTCCACCTGGCTGAGAATCGCCCTTTCTTCTAAGGGAAGCACAGTTCCGTTCTTAGAGGACCTACAGCGCTATGCACCTCCCTGATTTTTACTTTTAATGATTGTACGCTTGCTTCCTCTCAGCGCCTTCTCTCCACACATAATGGTATTGGACTGAGAAGCAAAAAGCATGGTTTGGTGGGTGCTACACCACAACAGGGAAGAACCAGCGCCTGCCACACATGATCTCCTAGCAAAGCCCTGGCTTCTCCACCCGAATTCTGATTGAATTTTCATCCTATTAGTCTTATTACCCGTACACAACATACTATCTCTAGGTTTCATGCCTCTGCATAAGCTATCACTCGTATCTGAAAATCACTCTCTCCTCCCCTCTGCCTTAATGAAGCTCTATCTTCTTCTAAAATTTAGTTCAAGGGCCAATTTTTAAAGTCCTTCATGATTCCTCTCAATTGCTGTCACCCTCCTCAAGTACTTTCCATATGTATTGTATTTTCTTTCTTAAGATATATTGTTCTCTCCCCAAATAGAAGGTGAGCTCCTTGAGAATAATAGGTTTTTGTTTTTGTGCCTCCAGCACCTACTGATATGACTGGCATGTAGTAGGTCCTTATTAAACACTCGCTGAACCAAAATCAGCAAATGGAAATGACACAAATCAGATGCAATTACCACTAGATATTTTAGTGGGGAGGGGGATCGTTTCCCCACAACAACACTCAGAGTTGTACCACAAATGGCCTCTGTGAGGACCTTCTTCCTACCCTATCCAGTCCCATAGCCCAGCTAACTAGATACCTACTCTCAGTTGCATCTGATCTGTTCTTACCTTTGTCAAGAATCAACTTAAAGCCCACTTTTACATAGACATTTACAGCTTTCTTATGTGTTTATATGTTAGTCATCTGCCCCCATTACTATATGACTTCCCTAGACAGTAGAGACCACCTTGATTTTCTGTTTTTATTTTTAATTCATAAAGTACAGATCTTCAGACATAATAAATGCCAAATAACTGTTTTTGCATTCCATATAACACAGACTGACAAACTTCTGGGTTGTATTGTTTGCTACGCAACAAACATCTCAATGCCTACATGTATTTATTTAAGCTCATAGTTTTAGAATTGGAAATCTAGAGAGGTTATCTAGATATACCCCATTATTTTTTAGAAGTTCAAGATAAGATAGTCGAGTATCTGCCTGAGACAGTGCTATCCCAGGTACCTGGGAAGCTCAGGCTTGCTTATTTCTTGGACTCAGGACTTGTGAGCTGCAGTGGGCTGAGCTGATCAGGTGTTTGCCCCAAATTTGACATTAATGTGACACTTCAGAGTGAGGGACACTGGGTTGCCCAGAGACGGGCCAACTGGATCATGTAGGAAATAAATCAAGGCAAAAGCTCTTTGGTCTCAAGAAAAACAATGAACCAGAGAACTTAATTTTCTTTGGTCGAAATCAAAGACATAAGAGTTGAGATTTGAAGGCAATTCTTTTGACTCCAAGTCTAACACTTTTTCCATTGCACCAAACTGCCTAATTTCAAAGTACCTGTAAATAAAATCCCCATTTCCCAAATGATCTAGCTGCAAATATACCCAAAACCTGACAAGAGTACTGGATGGCAGTTAGTCTATCCATGATTCTGTCATTCTAAGTCAATAAAAATAGCATGGAACACCCCAAGAGCATGAACATGCTGTCTATACTGTCTACCATGCACTGAATCAGATCATATTAATGGTGGATTTTGTAGATTTCTTTATTTAAAAATGGAAATATGATCATTAGAAGATAATTAAGAGTACATTTCAACTTAGTAATTTAACTATGTCAGTCTCACAAAAGTTCTTTGTAGTTGAAATGTTTATTTAATGATAAAAAAATCCTTCAAGTTTTTATTTGGCTTGTATTCATTCTATTGTGTTTCAGTAGTGAAATAGAATGCTAGACAACAAATAAAATATTTTCAGTGGCTGTCATATTTTTTTCATATTTCTTACCCTTGAGTTTTGGGAACTCTTTTACAAAAATGCTTATGTGACAGGGTATAATTTTGCTAATCTTTACTAGCAACCAAATCTTCCTTACCTAATCAGGCATTTCTCTCATTTATGCTTTGTCTAATCTCTTGGGTGGGGACTGAGAAAGCATCAGTTTTTATTTCCTTGAGTAACAGTTCTATGAACTTATTTCTTGAAAGGAAGAACAGCTAATTCTTCTTACAGAAATTATATATTATTGTATTGCTAGTTTTTTTCATACAAGTCAACAATGATTTCAGTTTAATTAGTGTTTAAATCAGAATATTAATATTATAAATCAAAGTCAATTCCATTAACTTTTTATTAAAACTTATTTTTAAGGAGGTAGAGGGAATTCAGACAAGTTATATCGATATTCAGCTACATGCTGGGATGATGTAGTGAAAAGAACTTTCAAATGAGTCAGAAAATCTGTGTTTTAATCCTAACTTTATAATTAAATGGTTTATGTGATATTTTATCTCTGGATCTTAAGTTAACTTGTGTAGAAAATTAAAAGCTATGACCTGTAAGATCCTTTCATGCTACTCTATTTTTGGAATGTCACTTATCAGTAGCTGATATGTAATAAAACTGAGTTCTTTCTTTATTGGGCATATAAACTTGGATTCACTAGTTTCTATGTGACAGAATGTCTTACATTAGAAAGTAGTAATTATATAAGTGTTCAAGATAGACTAGATGGTTGCCAGTTAGGTTTGAGTGGAGAGATTTCAAAGATTATACGTTTCAATAAATTATTATTGCTGAACTTTAAAAAACCAATACCACTACCAGACTCCCCAAGACTTCTGATGTGTACAAGTCTGAACAGATACTTGCTCATGTTCTGTGAGTGAATGAATATTCAAATATTCCCTCTCTCTAAATATAGTTCATTTATACCATGCTTATTTCTTAAAGCCTGTTTGCTTTGAAATCTCACTGTTCTCTTCACTCCCACTATATTCCTCATAGGTGTCAAATTAATATGCTTAAAGCATATATCTGACCTTGTCATTCCCCCAGTCAAAAAATTTCAGTGGCTCCCTATTGCCTCTAGGAAATAATACCATTACCTTAGTTTATTATTCAAAATCTTGTATAATCTGGCTCCAACCTATCTTTCCAAAAGGTAATATTATACTTCTTCACACATTCTGTGATCAAAACAAACGGGCCTCCGTATTGTTACAAGAATATAACAATCTATCTTTCTCACTTCCATACTTCATCATAGTCTATCCCTCATTCCTGGATGCTTTCCAGACTTGGATAATCCCTAGTACTTCCCCTAAAGTTCATCTGAAGTGCTGTTTCCTCTTGGAGGCCTTCCTATTATTTTTTCTCCCACCCTGAAATTACTTTTTATTTATAGCATATACAAATATAGATGATATATGAAAAGTGCATGTAGTACAGAATATATTATCAATCTATATATATATATCACATATTATATATATATATACATATCACAGACCCTTAACTTATCAGTAATAAGATCAAAATTAGTTTAAAAAGGAAAACAATTTAAATTAATGAAAACTATGATGTGCACTTTGAACAAATTAACCCTCAATTATTTTTTTAAATTAATTTATGTATTTCACTTTTAACATTCATTTTCACAGAATTTTTGGGCTCCAAATTTTCTCCTCCCTTGTCCCCTCCCCCCACCCCAAAACACCGAGCCTTCCAATTGCCCCCATCACCACTCCGCTGTCTCCTCCATCATTCCTCTCTGCCCTTGTCTCCATCCTCTCCTCTGTCCTGTTGGGCCAAATAACTTTCTATACCCCTTTATCTTTATTTCTTATTTCCTAGCGGCAAGAACAGTATTTGACAGTTATTCCTAAAACTTTGAGTTCCAACTTCTTTTCCTCCCTCCTTCCCCTCCCCCTCCCTTTGGAAGGTAAGCAATTCAATATAGGCCAAATCTGTGTAGTTTTGCAAATGACTTCCATAATAGTTGTGTTGTGTAAGACTGACTATATTTCCCTCCATCCTATCCTGTCCCCAATTACTTCTATTCTCTTTTGATCCTGTCCCTCCCCATGAGTGTTGACCTCAAATTGCTCCCTCCTCCCCATTCCTCCCTTCCATCATCCCCCCCACCCTGCTTATCCCCTTATCCCCCACTTTCTTGTATTATAAGATAGGTTTTCATACTAAAATGAGTGTGCATTTTATTCCTTCCTTTAGTGGAATGTGATGAGAGTAAACTTCATGTTTTTCTCTCACCTCCCCTCTTTTTCCCCAAACTAAAACAATCTTTTGCTTGCCTCTTTTATGAGAGATAATTTGCCCCATTCCATTTCTCCCTTTCTCCTCCCATATATTTCTCTCTCACTGTTTGATTTCATTTTTTTTTAAGATATGATCCCATCCTATTCAATTCACTCTACGCACTCTGTCTCTGTGTGCGTGTGCATGTGTGTGTGTGTAATCCCACCAAGTACCCAGATACTGAATAGTTTCAAGAGTTACAAATATTGTCTTTCCATGTAGGGATGTAAACAGTTGAACTTTTATAAGTCCCTTATGACTTCTCTTTGCTGTTTACCTTTTCATGCTTCTCTTCATTCTTGTGTTTGAAAGTCAAATTTTCTTTTCAGCTCTGGTCTTTTCATCAAGAATGCTTGAAAGTCCTCTATTTCATTGAAAGACCAATTTTTCCCCTGAAGTATTATACTCAGTTTTGCTGGGTAGGTGATTCTTGGTTTTAGTCCTAGTTCCTTTGACTTCTGGAATATCATATTCCACACCCTTCAATCCCTTAATGTAGAAGCTGCTAGATCTTGTGTTATCCTGATTGTATTTCCACAGTACTTGAATTGTTTCTTTCTAGCTGCTTGCAATATTTTCTCCTTGACCTGGGAATTCTGGAATTTGGCCACAATATTCCTAGGAGTTTCTCTTTTTGGATCTTTTTCAGGTGGTGATCGGTGGATTCTTTCAATATTTATTTTGCCTTCTGGTTCTAGAATATCAGGGCAGTTTTCCTTGATAATTTCATGAAAGATGATGTCTAGGCTCTTTTTTTGATCATGGCTTTCAGGTAGGCCCATAATTTTTAAATTGTCTCTCCTGGATCTATTTTCCAGGTCAGTTGTTTTTCCAATGAGATATTTCACATTATCTTCCATTTTTTCATTCTTTTGGTTTTGTTTTGTGATTTCTTGGTTTCTCATGAAGTCATTAGTCTCCATCTGTTCCATTCTAATTTTGAAAGAACTATTTTCTTCAGTGATCTTTTGAATCTCCTTTTCCATTTGGCTAATTCTGCTTTTGAAAGCATTCTTCTCCTCATTGGCTTCTTGAACCTCCTTTGCCAATTGAGTTAGCCTATTTTTCAGGGTGTTATTTTCTTCAGCATTTTTTTGGGTCTCCTTTAGCAGGGTGCTGATCTGTTGTTCATACTTTGCTTGCAAGTCTTTTATTGCCCTTCCCAGTTTTTCCTCTACCTCTCTAACATAATTTTGAAAATTTTTTGAGCTCTTTATGACCTTTTCCCAGAACTGATCCCATTGAGTGGGCTGGGATGTAGAAGCACTGACTTCTGTGTCTTCCCCTGATGGTGAGCACCACTCTTCCTCATCAGAAGGGAGGGGAGGAGAAACCTGCTCACCAAGAAAGTAACCCTCTATAGTCTTGGTTTTTTTCCCTTTTCTGGGCATTTTCCCAGCCAGTGACTTGAGCTCTGAATATTCTCCTCACACCCACCTTGCCTCCGTCTCTTCCCAGCCAGCGCTTGGGGTCTGAGGTTCAAATGCTGCTTCCCAGCCTCAGGGCTTTGGGCAGGGGCAGGGCTGCTATTCAGTGTGAGATCAAGTTCAGGTGCTCAGGTGGGGGCAGGGCCGCCTCACGGGCTCAGTTCCCTCAGGGGGTTTATGCAGGGACCTTCAATGATGGATCCAGGCTCCTGCCTGCTTGGGGAACCCTGCTCTGCTCCCGCCTCCGCTGTTGCCTCCCGAGGGGGCCTGAGTATGGGGGCACCCCACTCCCCTCTTGACCCACCACAGAGACCTTCTCACCAACCCCCGTCACCTGTGGGTGGAGGACCCCGCGAGGCCGCTGGAGATCCCATCCCTGAAGTCCGCTCGGATCTGTTCCTCTCGGTGCCAGGGCTGGGGCAGGGCTGGGCTGGGCTCCGCGTCTGCAGCGCAATGGACCTTTTGCGAGAGGTTTGCAGGTCCCTCTGGAACAGAAATCTTATCCACTCTGCTGTTATGTGGCTTTTCCTGTTCCCGAATTTATTGGCAGCTCTTTACTACAGATATTTCATGAGCTGTGGGTTTGGAGCTAGCGTATTTGTGTGTTCCTACTCCGCCATCTTGGCTCCACCCCCCAACCCTCAATTATTAAAATAAGTAATTAAATATGTAATTAAAAATGAGAAATTGACAACAGAAATGAGTAATTAATTCAGAAATTTAACCAATGTTAATGAATTGCCACAACAAGAAGACTGAACAAACTCAAAAGTAGCTTAGTGAGAATCCATCTAATTCCTTGACAAATAAAGAGAGAAGGAAAGCCAAGGAAACATGGAATAGATTAGAAGCCTATTTGTGAAATCTTACCAAGGATGTTAGATTAGCATAAGAATCAGTTTAAGGAAAGTTAGACAATCTAATTATGCAAAGTTTTGCAAAAGCCTAATATTAAAGGATGAAAAAAGAAATGACCAAGCAATTAAAATAGAAAAAAAATATTTTAATAGGTGCTTTTCTTTATGAATTAGGGAAGAACTACCATATTTGGACCCTAACATCACAGACCCCAATATGCTCATAGAGAAGATAGAAATGACACTGAAAAGAACAAAGATAGGGAAAGCATCCTGAATGAACCAAGCACATTTAGAGAACTATTATTGAAGTAATACAATTGTGAAGGCATTGTGAAGACTGATACACCAAGTTTCTGGAGAGAAAGATACCAAAGTTGTGGGGGAAATTGTAGACCTTATTGAAAGTGAAAAAATTGGAAAAGATGATATTAATAATTACTAATTTGTTTGCTTAATTTCCCTTCTACAAGAAAAAATCCTTAAAAGAATAATTTATCTACAAATCAAGGACATATTTGATATGGGTATTAAGAGAAAATAATAAGACTTTAGCAAGCAGTACTCAAGAATAGAGCACATCTTTTCTATTTCACAATTAAATGAAAAATACAGAGAATTTAAGATCCCATTGTCCCTTTTTTCTTTATGAAAAATATGATTTTTATTTGGTACAGAAAGTACCTTGGAATCATTCAGGATTCATTTAAAGATCTAATAACAAAAATAACCCTAAATTACTCTGATAGTAAGCATAAGGTGAGGCATAAAATAGAAAGATATATGATCTCCAAAGGTATTTGCTACAAGGAAATCTAACTCAAGAGTCTAATGTGGATGGTGACAGATGCCTTGAGAGATACAACAACAGAATTGATGACTCTGTTCAAAGACTCTCTGATAATAAATATCATATATATATATATATTTAGATACACAAATAGAAATGTATCTCTATATATGTATACATTAGTATGTGTATATATACTTATATTTCTCTTTATTATGTCACAAAGCAAAACCAGCTTCCTCTATTTAAATTTCACTTGCACAAATTGAATTTTTTTGAATTGATTTTAGATGTTGGGAAAATCAGAAATATATTATCCCTTTCTTAAAATTTTACTCCATTGTGTTTATGTGTTTTAATACATACATAAGATAATCTTACATACATATGGCTAAAAGCATAGGCATTTGAATTTTCCACACGTTGGATGTCATCAAGTGAGAATCTCATGTGTCTCAGGCATTCATCATAATCATTCCAGTCTGAGTCAATTCACCTTTACTAATTTTCAATCCAGATGAACTTTTTGTAGTCACGAATTGCTCCATACTTTACTCTTGAAATTCACAGACAGCTCTGGCAAAATATTTTGGGACATAGATACCACGTATAAAGGACTGTTTCAACTTTCCTGATCTCCTTTTAAAGGAAATAAAAATATCTGCTTTCACTTTAAGTCTGGCCTTTAGAGAATTAAGAATTACTTTTGGCTAACCATTTAGGTTGCAGTGCCAAAATAACATAATTAAAGTGCTAAAGACAAATCAAATGTATTTTGGTGATGAGAACACCTTGAATTCTACTTGGTGTCTGTGAACAAGAGTTTTTTGTTCAAATCTTTAGATATCCTAAAGATTCCTAAGTGGAACCAGAGGTTCAAAGAGTACCCATAACATTAAAAGAAATTCTGTGAGTTAATTGTGGGCTAGGATAGAATGGAAATTCATTTTATAGTTTATTGAATGATCATGTCTCATTCTACTTACTATTACCTTTCTTCAGTTTTCTCACTGTTTGTTTTCTTGAGTGGAATGATCAGTTTTAATTAAAAAACAAAAATTCATCTCAGCAAATATTCTATATTAAAAAGAAAAGAAAATATTAATTAAAATAAAATATTAAAAAGAAAATAATATTCTTTCGCATATGACTTTGATTTCATTAAATATTTGTTTTAATTACTGAACTTTTTTTTAAAAACTTTTTTCTGTGAAGTAATTACATATAGAAACATATACACATGCCCACACATTTCTTGAAACCCTATCTAATTCATCATAATAATTTAATTGTTATATATAAAATAAGAGTTAATGAATTCAGTTGTGCAATCAAATCCTTCCTCCTTTCTGTCATCTAGTTTTTTTTCCATTCAGATTTCCAAAATACCTTGCTGATTGGAAACAGTAAATACTGTTTTCTTTATAAATCTAACATTATTCGCATTAGAATACAGCTCGAATGGCCAAAGGACCTGAGTTTTGAATCCTAACCAAGAGAAAAGTTGTATCCTTCATACCTTCCATCTGACTATGAGGCTGTATCTAAACCAAGGCAATAGTATCCCAAAGTGCATACAATAACCACAATAATGAAAATGGAAAGAGTAAAACAATATTAGCTATACCACAACAACCAAAGACATTGAATAGAGTGCTAGATTTGGAGCCAGGAATATCTGAGTTAAAATCTGGATGGAGAAACTTAATATCTGCATGACCCTGGGTAAGTCATTTAACCTCTACCTGCCTAAATTTCCTTAAGTGTAAAACAGGGATAATAACTCGCAGAGTTGTTGTGAGGATCAAATGAGATAATATTTGTAAAGTGTTTTGCACAGAATAGGCGCTTAGTCAGTGCTTATACCCTCCCCCACCCAAGTTTCAGTGACCAAGCGTGACCCAAGGAGAGTCCTTCTCTCTTCTGAACAGGTGGGAACAACTACGACATGGATATTGCCTATGCTGTCAGACTCAGCTGATGTGTTGGTCAGTTATACTACGATTTTTTCCCATTCATTTTTTAAATTCATGACTCACTGGGTAGCAACAGTGATGAGAGATATATTTGGAAATGAAGTTAACATAAAAACAAATGATGTGTTTTTTTCAAGTGAGATAATAGGGGAAAGAACTGAAAAATGGAAAGAATGCTGAATTTGAAGTCATAAAAATGGGATTACAGTTCTGACTCTCTTCTAAGTAACCTGGGCAAGTAATTGCATTTCACACATCCTCTGTCTCTTCATCTTTTAAGATGAAGATTGGACTAAATTATCTCCAAAGCCCCCATTGCCTCTAAATTCCATTATCCTAAATAATATATAGACCCTATTTCATCATTTTGTTACTGGTACTATTCAAGATGCTTGGTGGTGGTGTTGAGTCATTTTCAGTCGTGTCCAACTTTTCACAATCCTGTTTGGGGTTTTCTTGGCAAAAATACTGCAGTGGCTTGCCATTTCCTTCTCCAGTTTATTTTAGAGATGAGGAACTTAGACAAACAGAGTTAAGCGACTTGCCTAGGGTCACAAGTTAATGTCTGAGGCCAGATTTGAACTCAGGAAGATGTCTCCCTGACTTCAGGCCCAGTGCTCCAACCACTGTGTCACCTAGCTCCTTTTTGGCGCATGATTAAAATCATAGGGATTTTGCCAAGAGGGTTATAAATGTTCATAGCTACCAGCTCATTTCCAGGTTACATTATTTTCTGGTTATGAAATCATGCCCCTTGGACATTTTCATTTTCATCAGGAGAAATGAATCTAGACCATTATCAGCTTTAACCCTATATGATGAAACCACTTGATGATACTGTTGAAAAAATGTGCTCTTTTTAACTCTAACTAAAGAAACTGTTCCGGAGAGAGAAGCATTGGGATTTCAACATAGGATAGTTGGTTTCCAGACTACATTTTACCCTGAATTTGTTGGAAGCTTATTGAAATCATTGATTGGAATACCAATCATGCACAACTTGATAGATATCTGAGAAGAAGTTTTACCTGATTTCAGAGGTGGTAAGATAAAGAGGAGTGAATGATGAATTGGGAGGCAGAAAGGCCTGGGTTTGACTCTGTGACTGTACAATTCACTTACCCTCTCTGAACCTTCATTTCCTTGTCGGTAAAATGGTGATGATATTTGCAGTTTCTACTGATCTGTTGGAAAGATCAAATGAAGTATTGTATTAAAATACTATATAAGTATAAGCTATTTTTACACTATGAAGTATGATTGTGACCATCTTTTCTGATTTGTCAAAGACTAATGATGAAGTTATCCTGAAAAACACATGACATATATGTTAATAATACGTCTTCTTTTGCTTTTGCTTGTAGGAGGGAGGGAGGGAGGGAGAGAGAGAGAGAGAGAGAGAGAGAGAGAGAGAGAGAGAGAGAGAGAGAGAGAGAGACAGGGAGAGAGAGAGAGAGAGAGAGAGAGAGAGAGAGAGAGAGAGAGAGAGAGAGAGAGAGAGAGAGAGAGAAGGAGGGAGGGAGAGAGAGAGAGATCGAGAGAGAGAGAGAGCGAGAGAGAGAGCGAGAGAGAGAGCGAGAGAGAGAGAGAGAGCGAGAGAAGGAGGGAGGGAGAGAGAGAGATCGAGAGAGAGAGAGAGCGAGAGAGAGAGCGAGAGAGAGAGAGAGAGCGAGAGCGAGAGCGAGAGAGAGAGAGAGAGACAGGGAGAGAGAGAGAGAGAGAGAGAGAGAGAGAGAGAGAGAGAGAGAGAGAGAGAGAGAGAGAGAGAGACTTTGATCTAATCAGAGCTGTAAAAAAGGATAACTCAGACCTTTCTTGGGACTGAACAGAATAAAGTCATAAAAATAACCCAGCCCTCATGTATGAAGGAATCTTCAGTTATAGACAGGAGTCTATAACTCCAAATGATTGAAATCACTTCTAAATTATGAACAAGCCTAAAGAATTTTAATACTGAAACAAAGAAAATCAGAGCAAAAGAGCCAAAGCTAATGACAAGTTCTCTTTATTATGGTAAATGGAATCCATAACAGACATTTTATGCCAACCTGGTCTGATGTCTGAGAGCCGTTGTGGAAGGTATCTGCCATCATGGAATGTATTATTTCAAGAAAGTTTTTAATTGTCAAGTCTGGGCAAAAACTAAATTTTGATTAAGCAGAGATGGAGCATGGTTGATAAGTATAGTAAATGAAGTACTTATCTTTTATTTTTTAAGTTACTTATTTAAATACAGAAATTAGATGTGCTAATAAGTGTTTGGCAAACAAAAATAATAATTGAATAGAGAAATTTGCCATCATCTTTAACTCAGGAAGGCATACTGATAAGAAGCCTACCTGAAACATAAACATATCATCAAGGCACCCCATAATGAAAATGCATTTTAATTTCAGATAATATTGGCTAACCCTCTAGAAGAGTGTTTGACAGTTAGATAGTGCTGAGTAGTGAGCACTGGGTTTGAAGTCAAGAAGACCTGAGTTCAAATACAGACTCATACACTTCGTAGCTTTGTGACCCTGGTCAAGTCGCTTAATTGCTATCTGCTTCATTTTCCTGTCCTGTAAAATAGATGTAATAATAAGACCTACCTCTTAGAATTGTTGTGAGGGTCAAATGAGTTTTTATTTGTAAAGCACTTGGCCCAATGCCTGGCTCCCAATAGATGCTTGCTAAATGTTTATTCCCTTTCCTTTCCCTTTGCAAACATAAAAATACTAAGAGATAGCAAGCATCACTACCTACATGGGGTAATTATTTTCTTCCACACTTTGGATATCATCACCCCTTTCAGAAAGTGTGAGAAATATTCTTTCAATACCCCATAAATTATGTCATCTCCCACATGGTCTCATTCCTACATAATTTGTCTAGCCTAACTGCTTTTCCCATCTTTGTTTTCTGCTTCCTCAGGGATTCTTAACCTGAGGTCTATATACATGGTTAGATTTTAGGGGGTCCATTAATTCTGATGGGAAATACGTACCATTATTTTCACTAGCATCTAACTGAAATTTAGCATATTCTTTAATTTATACATATATATGTATATATAATTTTATTTTTATATCTGTATTACTTATCATATAAATATACATATATTTTTTCTGGTCCATAGATTGTACTAGACTGCCAAAGGAGTCCATAATGAAAAAAAAAGATTAAAACCCCTTTTCTCAAAGTACATCTAGGGACTATTACAAAAAAGAAGAAAGAAAAAGAAAATGAAGTGGTCATGTCATTAGAGTGAGCAATATTTTTTAACAGACTGTGTTTTCCATATAATTTCTATAGCATAAGAACATAAGGAAAGTCCCTTGCATATTGGGTAAATGTCTCTAGGATTAACTTATAGGAGGACATGTACAAGAGGATGGGAAGGCATGGAGAGATCACAGTTTACTTTAGTAAAAGGACTACTCACATCATTTAGTTCACAGATTCAGTTTAATGTCCTTCAGTCAACATTTATGGGTCAAATAGCATTTTTCCCATTTTATACCTTTCCTAGGGTTATAGAATTTTGAATTGGAAGGGACTTTAGAGATCATCTAGTCCTATTTTTTTTCTTATAGTTGAGGAAACAGACTGAGAGGATTTCAATAAATTGGCCAAGATCACACAGGTGTAAAGTAGCAAGCCGGAATTTGAAACTAGATCCTGTGACTCTCAACAAAAATGTATATACTTCATATATATTACATATAAAAGTGACTTCAGTTTTTAATTGGAAAAGAAACAGACTGATACATGTATATTTTTTCATTAACTTAGCATTCATTTCACTCATGAAAGATTTATATGATCACAGTGTTCATGCAAGTTTTAAAATAGATCATGTTTATTTCATTGAGCCTTAGCTATGCTCAGTGCTGAAGTTTCTTTGAATGAAGCATTTTATTCTCACTTACCACATATCATTGTATTCAGTCATGTATGTTCCATCTCCTAGGTTACTCTGTTCCCCACTAGGATATTTTGTCCTAAAAGAGAATTAAGAGGAGTTCAGAAAACACAATTCAATTAAATATTTTATGAAACAAAATATGATAAATAGGGTTTTATCATTTCTCTCTACATGTTGGTATTTATGCTGTATAAGGGGTCACTAAAGCCCATCTCACCACCTTATCCATCCTCTCCCAGATCAGGGCCCCACCAGCTCCATCCTTGTCCAGGCACTCATCACTTTATTCTCTCCTGAATGACACTCCTGATAATTCTTCATACGTTTGACATCTTGTTCCATCCTCCTTCTATTCCTGCAATATATTCCTATATAAACTTATTAAATCCACTCCCCTCACCAGGAGACCCTAAACTATATAAACTCTGGGTGCAATCAGCTTTCTTTCAAATCTCACTCCCCTTTCACTGTGCTTTGAGTTACAACGTTGGCCTGTCTTTGTATATTTTACAGCTGGATACTCATGTCCATCAGACTCATCAGATTGGCAGGGGCAGGATGCCCTTCTAGGCAGCTTTGAAACTTATTATTCCATCTATGCTTCAGAGTTTATGTAGAGACTGGCCCTTCTGAGTCCCAAATGGTTCTCACATGTCTAAATTTGTTCAGATGATCTAGCCCCTGACCAACGTATGGAAGCCATAGATTTCTGAGTCCTATGATGTCCAAATATTTTTGTAAATCCCACTTCTATGTACTAGTGCAATCTTTCAAGGGCACTGTCCAATTCAATGTAGACTCACATCATGGATCTATCACTTTGTCTACTTAAGCTTGCTTTGAAGACCATACTCAGTTCTGTTTCCTAAAGACTAGGTAGCACTGTCATCAAATGTCAGTCTCTCTTTTTGCTTCCAAAGGCAAAAAAAAAAATTGTTGACTAGAGCCTGTGGATCTGCTAGGATTTGAGAAAGTGAAAGAGATTCTGTTACTGAAAGAGCTTAGTACTCAGTTCAGCCAGTTAGTAGCTTAAAATTCCTAGATGGCTTTCATTTACTTTGACCAAAGTAAAAGGTGGAGGAGGAGTTATCTGGATGGTAATATCAGCACTACTATCACAGTTAGCAGTGTCTTTGAGCCCAAGTCACAATGAGCAGCTGTACCTTGGTGAGCATAGCTCACATCTCAGTGAGGTGAAGTGGTCCTCACCTCACTAGCCCAGGCATCTGCCAACTTATTCACTTCTATACCGATGTACTGCCTTCCTGACCGCACAGTCAAGGCACTCTTCTGTTCCCTCCATCACTACAATGCCCTTTTTCATTTATCCCTCTTCCTTTATCACTGCAGTAGTACTCTAGGGACACTCACTCAGTCCTCTGACTGCTCACAAGCACCAGTTCTCCATCCAAGCTCCCATTTTCATCTCTCTCAGATTAGTGTCTTAAGCCGTAATGAGCAAATACCTGCCACCAGTCTATTTACTGATGTACTTTAATAATTAAAGGAATAACAATATGCAGCTTCTCTTCTGCCTCTGTCCCTAGAGTTCTGGGCCCACAGCATCCACAGCTTTTGGATCTATCAGCTTATGTTACTTTGATTTACATCAACTTGTGGTTGTCTGTCTGAGCAGAGGATTCTCTGTCTGAAGTCACTTGGTCTATTAAAAGACAGAATTTATGTTACTCTGACCCATGTAAATGTTACCTAGTAATGAAACTTTATTTCTGGGAAATTTTATCCCTGCATGAGAATCATAGAGTTATATAAACAATGAGTCAAAACTAATGGGGAAAAATTAAATATTTATACCACCCAGGGTGTCCCATATTACAAATTCACCCTTCCTTCTTAACATGAGCAAAGCATTTATTACCTATTACCTCAAGTGTCCTGGGATAAAGTTTGCTGTTTAGCAAACCATCTGGTCAATTAATTTATTAAAGGTGGTCTTTATGTTGTTCCTTCAGGAGCCTCTCTGTTTTAACTGTGAATCTCTTCTGTAAACATTCCTGATTGAAGAATAAATCTATAGTGATAGGTTTTCAGGGACTAAGAGAAGAAAATGAGAGGACTAATTTTTTTTTTTTTTTAAGATTTCATTGCTATAGGAAATTCCCTATATGGAGGTCCCCCAACTATCACCAATTGATGCCTGTTCTGCAGTCTGCTTACAGTCTTAGAGAGCTGTCTGGAGCATTGAAAGATTACATGACTTTCCTAGAGTCACACACCTAGTAAGTGTAAGGGACAGGACTCAAATCTAAAAATGCAGACTCCCTAGACCACCTCGCTATCCGTTACACTCTCCTCCCACTCAGGGAAGCCTCAGTACATGGGTTTTATTGATTTGGGGACCCCATGCCCATAAAAAGTCATTGTCAGACAAGCATTATATTAACAAGAAATTGTCCTATGTATTTTAAAGAAGTGTGTTGCTATGAAAGACTTGCCAATCTCTACAAGCAATAGTCCTAATGCCTTGACTTCTTTCTTACCTGTATGCCAAGATTGTTTTCAGAATGGAGTCTTTTACCAAGGTCACATCTCATTTAGATAATTAAAAATTGATAGTGAACTAGGTCAAGTAAAACATGTACAATTCAAAAATACACAAAATCATAATGTGTAGAGATCCACGTTTTGGGGTGAGGGGAAGCATATGAAATAATTTATTTAAAAATATGATACTGAGGTGGTTTTCAACCTTTTATGATTTTTTTTGTTGTTTCTGTGTCTTTTGAACTTCAATTTCAACAGTGTTTATCATGAAGTTCAATACGATATTCTAATGTCAGAGATGCTCAGTATACACAGGACTCAGGGAATTTGCCACTCTGGAAAATGATTGCATAATATTCCCCATAGTATTGAGGCTCATTGACCACTTGATGGCCAATCATATAAGGAAAAGAAAAATCATGTATTTCTAAAAGAAGGAAAATAGAATCAGTATTTGAAAGAGCATTAAGTTTCAACCAAAAGAGCCACAGTCCCAAATATTAGGGTTTCACTGATGGAAGTAGCTCCGTACAGTTCTATTTTGACATTTTGCTCTCTGAAGTTCCATGGGATGGTGACTTGACACTGTGTCTGTTTCTTTGCTTTTCTATGTGTCTGTCTTCTTCTGTCTGTCCCTCTTTTTTCTCTTTTACTCCCAGTTTATTCTTTGTGCCACCATAGCATAACAAAAAAACCAAACAAACCCACAACTAGCATCTATGTAGCACTTTACGATTTGAAAAGTACTTTATAAGTATTGTCTCATTTTATCCTCAAAATGAACCTATATCGTAGATGCCACTATTATCTCCATTTTACAGTTGAGGAAACTGAGGCAGACAGGTCAAATGACTTGCTCAGAGTCAGACAACTATCTAGTGTCTGAGGCCAGATTTAAACTCAGATCTTCCTGGCTCTGGGTCTATCAATTTCTCCTATTGCATAATCTGTTTTATAGTTCATGAAATGGATGGTGGGAGTTTTAAGATTTCTGCAATTTGTTTGGTACAAGTTAAAAGACTAATCTCTAGAATTTAAATGGCAAAATGAGCTATTTACTCTAGCTCTTCAGGAAGCAGTAGGTTTCCCTTTTGTGGAGGTCAAGTAGAGGCTAGATGACCACTTTTTGGTGCTGGTGGTTTGTGGGTATGTGAATTACTTTGGAAAAGTAATCATTATGAACTAGTTTCATTCTGGAACAGCAATGGTCATTTGTGTATATTTCTACTGACACTAGGCTGACTCGGAATGACTGAAATTGCCCAAATGAAGCAAGACTGAACTGGTTTACCTACTTTTTAGTCAGGTCTCTTTTAAATGAGGGCTAGGTTACATGCCATACAGAGTTTTTTATTTCCCTCTTTTGTGTTTTGAATTCTAGGGATTTTAAATATTATTGTTAAGTATTATTATTCCAAGAAAACAAGAAAATGCTGCAGCACCTTAAGAGTAAACTTCATTGTGTGTGTGTGTGTGTGTGTGTGTGTGTGTGGTGTAGTTTTTGGTATAGGAAAATTAACAGTTTCAGATATCACTCAAACCCCTAATCAAACAGAGTAATTACACACAATCATAAAGGAAAGTGCAGTTAAAAAAAAAAAAAGAAAAACATAGCCAAGAATTGACAAATAGCTGCCAAAAACAGCTTAATTAGTCTAAGCAAAAACCTTTGGGGGAAACTGGCAGCTTCAGCAATTGTTAAAAAATTCTGTTAAACGTGACAAAAGTTTCTTGAAATTGGAAGAACATAGAGAAGACTAGTTTTAAAAAAAGAAAAACAGCTGCTAACATGCTGCATAAGGAAAATAATGCTTTGTAATGGGCAAAAGAATGGAAAAGGACAATATTTATCAGTGAAACTAAATTCCTCATTTAGCCAAAAAATTATCGAAATAAATCCGTGTGAGCTTGTAAGTTACAAGTATTTTCATCATACTATTAAAGAAACTAACTGCCTAAAAAAATTTGAGAAAGGGGAACTTTTTTTTTTATTTTCATGTCCTTTAAAGTCTTGTCTCCATCGAAGGGATGATGAACTTTGATAAATACATTAATATACTGAGAAAGGATTATTCAGGAATTATAGAGATTTTTAAATGCCATTGGAACATTGCAATACAGCTTTTGTGCTCTATCTTATATCATGAAAGGTTAAGGAATTTTTTTTTTCTGAGGTGTATATTGTCAGGTTTCATTGCTATAGAAACCCAACTATTTTTATACCCCATTAAAAATCCATGGTCTATACTTACAGCTGGGCTTGGGAAAATGAATTATTTGTCAAAAATTCATTTGTTACTCAATGTGATAAATAAGTGCTTTCATAATACAAAATTAAAGAATATATGTTAGATGTCCAATGAACACAGTGACAAATCATGAACAAATTATAATTTAAAAAAAGAATACATATTGCATATTAAAAGTTTTAAAAATATAAAATTGTAGAATTTATTGTATAAATGAATAAGTGAAATTATTTAATTTTCATCCAATTATTACTCACATAAATATATGTTGCAGAAGTGATTCTTTTTTTAGGTATAATTTGCACTAGATAGTGGCTCAGGTCCCTACCAAATCTAAAATTCTGTAATATTATTCTAACTTACCTATTTAAACACTGATTCCCTACATGGACAGAGTGTTGTCCCACTTCTATGCTTTTGCTTATGCCACTTCTTTCTGTAATGTT
Organism: Notamacropus eugenii; assembly: GCF_028372415.1. NCBI lineage: Eukaryota > Metazoa > Chordata > Mammalia > Diprotodontia > Macropodidae > Notamacropus > Notamacropus eugenii. The sequence continues at coordinate 158,427,084 of NC_092874.1, forward strand.
GTCTTACCCATTTCTGTCTACCTCTCCAGGCCCAGATCTGTATATTTTCTCCATGAATTCTTCTTGATTTTGCCAGACAAGAAGTTACCTGTCACTCTGAAATACTGTCATAGTGCTTCTTTTGTGTCACTAATACATTCTAACTGCTTTGATAGAGACATGTATGTCTCTTATCCCTTCTTTTAGTTCTATCTAGGTTCCTTGTAAGCAAAGACCATGTCTTATTTATTATTATATTCCCCAAAGTATCATAATATTGTATATATCCAGAGTACTAAAAAATATTTGCCAAATACAAGAGAGCATGACTGGATAGACAGATGGCTTGATAGATGTATAGGATAAAAGCATCCCTCATAGTGGAAGCCAAATATGAGGAAACTGTATAGGGATAACTAAAGTTGTTCATCCATGATATTTTTTTCCAGTTTTCATTTTTCATTTAATAATAACATATAGTTTGTATTAGGATTTCATATACACAGTTTTTGATCATAGATTCCAAGAAATACAATCTACATATAAATATGTCTAAATCAATTAAACACAATATTCATCTATGGATAATCTAACCTACAGAAATAAAACTGAGTTTCATTTCTTTGTAGTTTTCTTATTTTCTTCTAAATCACAGGAGAAAAAGGAGAAACTTCAGCTGGATAAATGTTCAAGTTTTCCTCCCACTTCTATCACCACCTTCAGGTTCAATGGAGAAGTTACACAAGGTTTTAAAATAAATTCTCTAAGGCTGAAGTTATAAAACATAGGTTAAGTTAACATTGCCAGGGGTTAGTCTCTGGGGGTTAGTAAGGTGTGCATTGCCAAAGAATAAGTCTCTGAGGTTTAAATAAAGCATAGGCTGCCAGAGATAATGCTTCTATAATGGGCTTTGCCAAATAGTTTCTGGGTTAAAATTGAGATGTTCTCTGCCAAGGATAGAATTATTGAGAACCTATAAGTTAAATCTTGAAACTTCAAGGTACGGTAGATGTTTGCTTATTGTATGTCCTGTGTAAGAATAAGATTAGCCTTCAAATTAGGTTAGGGTAGATTGAAAAGAAAATGGGAATGATTTCAGGGGCATTGTCAACATTATTAGAAATTTATGATCATTGTATTCCTTTTTAACAAAATTAATTTCATTTAATCACTGGTATATTTCCTTAGCACAAGAATTTGGTACTCTTGTGAATTTCACTGATAGTCTGCCTTTGGAATTAATACCTTTGAACAACATACTTCAAAATGCAATACAGAGACTCCAAGCCATAAGGTATTCTTTGATGCCTCTTAGTCTCACTGCTCATATCTAATTACTTACATGTCCTGTAAATTCACTGTTTGTAGCATCTTTCCCATCTATGCTTTTTTTGTAGTGAGAATGTCAACAGATTAGTTCAGGTCTGGATCACTTCCATGTTACATTACTGTAACATCCTCCTGATAGGTTTTCCTGCCTTGAGTCCGTTCACTTTCCAATTCATTGTCTACCACATCAGAATGATCTTCTTAAAACACTGCTCACATCAGGTCACTACACTGCCTAAAAACTTTTCATGATTTGACTTATTGGTTAAATTGAAAAAAAAGGAAAGAAAGAAATCACACATCATAACTTCATTTTCAAGGTCCTCCACAATCTGGCCACAGTCTAGTTGCCCTATGTAATCTCCCACTACTCTCCAAAGGAATTCATCAGTCTTTGGGCCTCAGTTTTCTTCTCTATGAAATAAAATCGTGGTTATGACCTGTAAAGGTTTTTCTAGCTATGAATCTCTATGTGAATGTTGAAATGCTTTTTGATACTGAATTTTTAATCCTCTAAATTTTCTAAGCCATTTGGACATGAATGGCTAAATCACCAAACTCCTCCACTCCATCCTATATCTGTACTGTGGGGTTTTTTTAACCCTAGTGTAGGACTTAACATTTATCTCAAGTAAAATTTTATATCATAGTTCTAATAACTTGTTCCAACCTACTCATTTATTTTTAATCTCAGTTGCTTTATATTCTGCACATATCAGCTAACCCCAAATGATTTGGGTCATTTAAAAACTCGAGAGACATAATTTCTGAGTAATTAGTCATTTTATTATTAATATTACCATATTAACCATAAATGGGTCAGTGACATTCTCAAATGCCAAAGATGAATCATGGTGGTGGACTCACAGTTTACATGTTCTTGGAAGAGTGGGTTTTCCTGACAGTGGCAATCAATTGTGATTGGTTAACAACTAATGAGAGAATGAATATTATGATAAGTGAACCTATTCTAATGAGGGGCTAGGGGATGTACATTTACTTCTAAGTGACCAGCCCCCTAGGTGGCTGGGAATCTAGACAGAGAATCTATATACCCAACCCTAGCCTGAGTAGAACACAGTGGGATGAGAATTGTAAGGTTGGGTGGAGTAGCAATACCTGGATTAAGGAGAACCCTTTCTGTTATCATCAGTCCTTTCCAGAGGCTAAGCCTTGAAATGAGGACTTTAAAAAGAGGGGGAGAACTCTGAATCTCCCCAAATCACTGGTTATTAATAATCATTTCTCTGACTTTTTTAGCTAAAGGTTCATCTCAGTCAACTGTATTCACCAAATCCTTACCCCAATTAATATTCATATATTGACAAGACTACATAGATTTGGAGATCTTAGATAAATCAATGACATCGGATCATACATGTAGAACTGTGAGGCACCTTAGAGATCGTAGAGTCCAACTGAAGCTCAGTGAGGGTAAGTGATTTCCTTAGACTCTCACATTTAGTGTATGAAGCATTATTTGAACCCATTTTTTCTCAACTGCAGGCTCAAGATTTTATCCACTAGTATATTTGCAGTGTTTCAGGGCCACAGTGGGATTATAAGAATTGGTACATAAAGTGCATATCTTCAGGTCAGTTGGTAAGTAGGTATTCCACTAATGCTATCCCATCATACCATCACCTCATGTTCTGGAAGATAGTTTAAGAAGAGGAGTATTGTCCTGGCTTCTGGCTTCCGACACAATACAGGGGAGAAGACACAGTTCTTTTCCTAAGACACCATAAAAATAAAACCCTCTGACAAAGGAGCTATTTGCAAAAATCTATCATCTTATCAATCCTTACTACTCTACATTACATTATGTTTTCTCCAACTCAAACCTTCCTTCCTTGCCTGGCTTTGGATTTCTGTTATCTCCTTCATTTCCCCTTGCATATTTTCTTGAATTTCAGCACTCTGTGATCTCTGGGTTAACTGAGCATGAATCATATTTATTTGCTCAAAATAGATTTCAACTACATTCTGTTTCCCCAGGAAGGTTTCTTTCTCCTTGTGTCTTGTTAATTTTCATTAATTACCCTCCCAAGTAAGTCCCATCCCCACGAGGAAAGGGATATTTAAAATCCCCTCCAGTCCTCCAATCTATAATGCAAGTTTGTGTAGTCCAAGCATCAGTAGAGGATAATACCACATCCCTGAGTGTAAGGCAACAAAATGAGCACATATGTAGATTATAACACTATATGTTGTGTATGTTAGCAGAACAGTAGCTGAATTGAATTTTTGGACAAGTCAATGAAAGTTTCTCTATTTACATGCCATGCAAATAAAGGAAACATAGAACTATACATTGCTCTTATGTCCATATATTTGACAATTAGAGGTTACAGTTAGATCTATATCCTATAATAATTTGGCTATTATGAATGTAGATTCGGATATAAAGCTGAGTTCTTTGTGTGCAGCTACCTTACAATAGAAAATATGGCTATAGACAATAATGGGTTTATTCCCAATTTTAGCTTTTGAGGATTTTTTCTTCTTTGTTTTGCCCAAAACTATGATTTAATTGACCTAAGAAGCTGCTAATGAGGAAACTCTCTCTTACTTATATGATCAATTATTCTGCAATTGGTAATATTAAGTCATCTGGGAAACTGAGAGTTTGAATGCCATGTCCAAGTTAGCAGAACCAGTATGTGCCAGAGACAATACTTGAACCTAGACCTTCCTGAGTCCCATGAAGGCTCTCTGTTTGCTGAAATAAGTTGTCTCTCATTTCCTGGTATAGTCTAGGTAAACTTACTTCACTGGAAAATTAGAAGGTGGAGGAGGGAGGGAGATTTAGGGTCTGATTCTTCATTGCTTTCAAAATCCAGAGAATCAATAGTCCAGCATAAAGCATTAATTAAGCACTTACAGTGTGCCAAGCACTGTGTTGGGCACTAGGCATGCAAAGACAAAAATGAAACCATCTCTGCCCTCAAGAGGTTTACAATCTATCAGGGAGAACCACATATGCAAATATAAAAATATGGAAAGAAAGTACAAAGTAACTTGCACTCGCAGTTTGGTGATCAGGAAGCCCTAACCTCATAGTGGTTGAGTTATGCTCTGAGAAAAACTAGGAATTCTCAGAGGCAGAGTTGAGGAGGGAATGCCTTCCTTGGGTGAAGAAAATATTGCCTATGCAAAGATACAGAGATGGGGAGCTCATAAATGTGTTAGTTTGTAGAAACCAGCAACTGTGTTCCTTTGGAGACATCAGAAGTCTTCCTTTTAAAAGCAGTAAGTATTAGTCATTTTTTGGGGGGGGAAGGGTTGTATTTGAAAGAAAGAAGGAACAGAGTCTTCTATCTGAATGATCATGCATTTTCCATGATCTTCTGTATCAAAAGTGGGATCACTGATTCTAATAATTACCACAATTATTGGCATACAATTGTGATTCATTATTCCTGTATTTCCCATCATAGTTCTTTGCAAAAAGAATCTTGCCTATTTAAGATTGAATATGTGAAAAGTACACCAAAAAATCTTGCGAAGGAAGGTGCTCAGGCATCTTAATGATGTTCCAATTGTAAACTTCCAAGTACATGAAAACAATGCATTTGTAGTAAATGAACCATTCTTCTGGTAACCTCTCTTCTTTCAGGTTCAATGTGTTTATTGCTGGTATATATTGTCCTGAAAGCATATTCCCTTTTGTTCAGGCCTTAACCACTGACAAATAAGAGCTATTGCCTGAAAATACGTGTAACCAGAACACTATAAACATTTATACACAATAATACTGTATATGTGAAAAGAATAAACTAACTCCAGTATAAGTTTGTATTAAAAGTATATTTAAGATTTTCAGTATTTTAGAATGAAACAGTAATATCTAAAAAGAATCAACAGATTAACCATTTGCCTATATATCTGGGTAAGCTCAGCAAATACCATATGTTTCCATAAGTTTAGAAAATAATTGTACTGGAATAATTTTAATATTTACTTTTCATTAGATTCAATATGAAAGTTATAGTATGTATCATATATGTTAACAAATTATCATAAATTCATTACTAAAACTCCTTTTCTAGGAAGTTTATTTTTATTATAATAATTTGATAAAATAATTTTATTTATTTTAAGCAAATACCAAATATGCATGAAAAGCAACTATGTGTAAATAGAATTTTTCCATATGCAACAAGTTATATATGTTTTTCATCATTTTAAACAACCATCAACACCTTGTTATCCGTATCAGTGTTCTTTCATAAATCCTGCATTGGTCCAAGGTGCAAGAAATCTCTTAAAGCTTTTAATGTTGACTGGATGCAAAAATGGGCTATCCTATTTTTCTTTGCTCTTACTAATTGACTTGACTTGTTTTCTGGCCATGCATTTCCCACATGTATTTCTTATATATTTTTCACCTTCAGGTCATCACTGATAATTCACTTAAAGTCTTATTTATTTATTTTTGTTCACCATGCTTTTCTGCATTGCCCTTTAAGCCACTCACAATTTAAGAAGCTGTGTTTTTATCACCATAGGAAATTCCCTATGGTGTGGAAGCTCCCTCCATATATAATTTAGTAGATAAATTGGTTAAAGGGAGGTTAAATTATTTGATCAAAGTTACATATATAGTAAATGGTTGGATGGTATTATATCCAGTCCGGGTCTTTTGATTCCCAGTTTCATATTCTTTCCATGATACCTGCCTGACTTTCCTCAATGCTAGACTACTTTTTACCTGAAATTATTCCTTTGAATGACCATTATTTCCATTCCTTTATTTGGGCTTTAGTTAGTAGATTTCCTTTCTTGGCAAGGTTAAAAATATACTTTAAGGTTCTTCTTATAGAAACAGAATTACTAAAACCATTAATTTCATGGAAAAAGCAATATTTCATTTTGGAAAAAAGTAACATTCACTAGTATGTACGTATGATGATAATGTTATGAAGTAATTTCCTTTTTGTGAAGAATAGCATAATATAAAGTTTGTATAATTATACATTAATATTCCTCTGGTAAAACATTGAATTAAAATGTACTATAAATAAAATTAAAATTAGATGTTTTCATCTTTTCATTTTAAAGCTTAATTCATTTCTGTGCAAAAAATAATTGGCAGCATGCATTTATAATAATCATGATATATTCTATATTTCTTCTTAATTTTAAGTGCTTTTAGGATATGTCTTATCTATTTCCTAATTATATCATTCTCATGGGAAAAATAGGCAACAGATTATCTTTGTTTCATATTGTAGAAACCTAAGTAGAAATTGAGCAGCTTGATGGAACAGTGGATAAAATGCCTTGCCTGACATCAGGAAGATTATCTACTTGAGTTCAAATCAGGCTTTAGACACTTACTAGCTATGTGAACCTGGGCAAATCACTTAGCCCTGTTTGCCTCAGTTTCCTCATCTGATAAGCTGGAGAAAGAAATGGCACACTGCTCCAATATCTTTGCCAAGAAAGCTCCAGATAGGCTCATAAAGAGTTGACCATGTCTGAAACAACTCAACAACAGTACAGGTACAAATAAATAATGTGTCATATATCAAATATTTTCACAGAGAGAACTTCAACCTAAATTCTCATTTAATGTAAATCTCTTTATTTTACAGATTTTGTTGAATGAAAATAATATATTTTTAGGTTTTTTTCTCCAAATTTATTTATTTTTAATTTTCAATAATCATTTCCATAAGTTTTAAATTTTTCCCCTTCCTTCCACCCTCCCTAATCAAGAGGGTATGCAATCTTATATGGGCTCTACATATACACTCATATTAAACACGTTTTCACATTAGTCATGTTGCATAGAAGAATTAAAATGAATGGGAGAAAGTATGAATAAAACTTAACAAAACTAGACATAACAAACGAGAAAATAGTCTGCTTCATTCTATGTTCCAACTCCATAGCTGAACCTACATTATATATATATATATATATACATATATATATGTATATATATATATAATTGTATAACCTAATTCTTGACTAATATCTCAGTGTTTATTAGATTATGTTACTTCACCTTCATTTACCTATAATTGGTAAATTATAGGTATGGTAAAAGATTCCAGCATATTTTGTGTGACCTTATTATCAAGATCACACAACACAATGAGGGACATTGTTCCATGCCAACTCTTTTGTTCTCCTCATTTCTCTTTCTCTTCTTTTTCCTTCTTTTTTCCTTCCCCTCTTCCACCTCCTTCTTTTTCTTCATCATAATTTATACCGTTCTCCTTGAAAAATTCCCTATTTATACCTTGTCCCACAATTCTCATGCCTGGCATATACCTCATCATTGCTCTTTGGATAATTGTCATCTATACTTCTCTGGAGACTATAGTGTTCTATAACTCACAGTAGTGCAAGATCACCAGAAGATATTAATCTTTAGGGTACAGGCTTTTGTTTCAGGGAAACAAACCTATCATATTAATTCATGAATTTTTCATGCTTCCAGGCACAACTTGAGGGGAAAGAGTTTTTCACTATTCGTATTCTTGAATAAAGGAATTCACCTTGAAACAATGTACTTATATATCCATAAAGAGTTGAAAGAGATTTTCTAAAGCTGCCCTAAGCCTGAGATGCGTCATTCCATGTGGAACATGCCTGTAGGAATGTACTGACACTCATTATCAGATGAAGAAAAACAATTCCAGATCTGTGGATGAAATACTTGGGTGTCAGTGGAGGTCATATGGTCAAGCCAGAACTGTATTCCTACACTCCAGAGAGTATTACTCTAACCCTACTATTTATCAGTGAAGATACCTAGAATGACAATGAATAGAAGCCAATTGATGTGGATCGCAGCAAGGTAACCTTAACAGGTGAAATTAAACACCTGTTTAATTTGATTTAATTTGTGAAGCATGATGACCCTGATACCTGAGAGACTTAAAGCAAAAGGGCAAAAGCTTTAAGTGATTGAAATGTCTTCAGACCATCCATTAAAGGGTGTAGTGCTGCTCCTAGAGATCAGTGTGACTTCTGCCAGTCCATAAACATTAAGTGCCTACTATGTGCCAGGCTCTATGCTATGTGATGGGGATCCAAAAAAAGGCAAAAAAGATAGCTCCTGATCTGAGTGGAGGACACAACTTGAATTCAATTATGTACAAAGCAGATGTAAAACAGGATAAAAATCAGGATAATAAACAGAGAGAAGGCACTAGTTACTATTAAGGGGAATTGAGGAATACTTCTTTGTAGATGAAATTTTAGTTGGGACTTGCAGGAAGCCAGGAGGAGGAGATAAGAAGAGAGAAATACAGTCATGGGAGCTGGCCAGGGAAAATGCCTGAAGTAAAGGGGAGAAATTTATTATTTGAGAAATAGCAAAGAAGCCATTGCCATTAGAATGTAGGTCCAATGTAGAAGAATAAGATTTAAGGAGAATGGAAAGGTAGGGAGTGGGAACATGTTATAATTGTTTTGAATAGCAAATAAAGCATTTTATATTTGGTCCTTGAGATAATAGGGAGCCACTTGAGTTTATTGAAGAGGTGGATGATATAATCAGACTAGAAGTTAAGGAAGGCCAAACTGATAGCTGAATGGAGATGGAGGGGTACAGATAAATGCCTTGTGGCAGGAAAATGCCCAATAGGCTATTGAAATAGTCCATGCATGAGGTGAAGAGGGCCTACACCAGGGTGGAGGTAATGTCAGAAGAGAGAAGGGGGAATATCTGAGAGATGCTTCAAAGGTAAAATTGACAGGCTTTGGAAAAAGATTGGATATGAAAGTAAGAATGAGTGAGGAAGAAAGAAAAATACCTAAGTTCAAAGCCTCTGTAATGGGAAAGATGGTGGCAGCCTGGACAATAAGAGGGAAATTAGGATGAGAGGAGGGCTTTGAGAAAAGATAATGAGTTCAGGTTTGGATGTGCTGAATTTCAGATGTACATGAACATTTCATTCTACATGTTTAATAGATAGTGCAAGAGTGGTGGTCAGCAGAGAGGTTAGTGCTAGATAAGTAAATTTGAGAAGCAGCAACATAAAAATGCTAAATGAATCTGTGAGAGCCGATGTTACCAAATGAAATCTAGTAGAAGAGGAAAAGACTTAGGACAGAGCGCTGGGTGATACCCATGGTTAGCATGTGTGGCATGAATTAAGATTCAGCAAAAAATATGGAGAAGGAGCAGTCTGATAGGTAGGGGAAGTAGCAGGATAGAGTAATGTGAAAACCTAGAGTAGAGGGTATCAATATGAGGTTGACCAAGAGTGTCAGAGTCTGAAGAGAAGATAAGAAGGAGGCAAATATAGAAAAGCGCATTAGATTTGGCAATTAGTAGATCATCAGTAACTTTGGAGAAGGCAATTTAAGTTGAATGGTGGGATGAGAAGTCAAAGTATAGAGAACTAAGAGAGAAAAGGAAGTGGAAGCAAAGATTAGAGAAGGCCCTCTCAAAGAGTTTAGCCAAAAGGGGTTAAGAGATTTGGGATGATACCTACTGGGAATGAATGGGTGGATCAAATGAGGATAGCAGAGATTTGGGCATTTTTATAGGAAGTAGAGAAGCAGTCAGTAGATAGGGAGAGATTAAAGATAAGAACACTGAGGATGACAGAAGGCATGGGTGTTGGATATGAAAGAAAAGGAATAGGATCACTCATGCATGTAGAAGAGTATACCCTGGCAAGGAAAAGCACCACGGCTTCATGTAAAATGGGTTAAAATGGAGAAGGGGCAGAAAGCATCTGAGTGATGCGACATAAAGAGAGGAAAGGAGAGACCTTTAAGTGAATAGCCTCAATTATTTTTTCAGTAAAATATGAGGCAAGGTTCTCACCTAAGGATGAGAGGGGAAGCTATGAGAGGTTTGAGGAGGAAGGAAGAGATTTAGAAAAGATGCTGTGGTGAGTCGGTTAATTAGAGAGATATGAAAGGATTGTCTTGTTACAGTAGGGACTCCATTAAGATTATATAACATAAAAATGTAGTGGATCCAGTCAGCACAGATTTGTGATTTTCTCCAACTTTCTCTCAGGTGTCTGTGCTGTGTGAATCTCTGTTCTTCCATGGAACCTCATTATTGGACTGGTATAAAGAGTTAATTCTGATCCACAATTGCAATCAATCAATTCATGCCAAATTTATGATACTTAAGGAAAAGTATCTTTACTGATGTGCCAGTGAGTATACTGAAATAAATATCCTGCCATCAAAAAGGTTGCCAGTGGTTTTGGTTACACACTCTTTAAGAAAAATACAATCAAAACTCGGGAGATGCACCACCTATTAATCTCAAATTCACAGCAACTCCCCTGATCAGTGCCCCCAACTTCATCACCATGGAGATTCTGTGTACGTTGCAAATAGAATAGGTAGATGCTGATAACTTTTTCAAAGAGATCCACAGTGATTCACAGGACAGCAGCCTCACAATTTGTATAATAAAAATAAGATGTATTAAAAAAAAATCCCTGATTTCCACAGTATTTCATTCAGTTTCAGGACTTGTCCCTTGATTCAGTATATCATTACATAGATCTGTGATAGGCAATGCAGACAAGACTATAAATGTGGGTCAGAATTAAATAGAAAGAAGGGAGCAGGCTGGACTGAATTTGGGAACTGTATAATGCTTTCAAAGATCCCAAGCTTTTCAGTACAAAGAATATAAACATTCTCTCAGCAGGCATCTATGATTATAAACCTTGAGGGGAAAAAATCTCCAATAATTCAAAATTGTTGCTGATTAAAACAGCAAGAGAAAGACACAGAGTAGGTATCAGTAAACTAGAGCAAATATCTGGTTATGACCTATGGTCAAGAAATGTCATAAAGGGCATCACTGGAGAAGATATACAGAAGGAAAATGAGATGAGTTCTTGACATTCATGTGTCAAGAGTAAAGTGCAGCAGACAGACCACCAAATGGTAGCAGTAAAATGAAGAAGGAAAAGCCATGCAGAAGAAGGCCTTCTGTTCATCTAGTAAAACGTCTGTGTAGAGTTTATGGCATAACATGTACAAGAATCTCAGAAAAGATGAAGGCATAGTCAACTTATAATCTTCACCAATGAGTAAATTTACCGCATGAATGAAAGGATGGACTCTAAAATATTGGCCTGTGATTTCTTTGGAATAGGGAATTCCTCATGAAGAAACTGCATATCATCAACTTCTCTCCAACTCATAGTACTAAGGAGCTACCTGGAACACTGAGAAATTAAAGGGATTTCTTATGTTCTCAGTATGTTTCAGAGACCAAACTAGACCCAAAATCTTCCTAAGAATTCAGCTTTCTACATTTTATGCCATGTTATTTGTGGTTAAAATTATAAATATTATAATTATATGATTTGTGTACAATTTTTTAAGAAAACCTCTATATATTATGTTCTGGTGGTGGTTGTATTTCCACATGCAGGGCATAGGACCACTTAAAGTCTAAGAATTAATATACAGTTTATTTAATTTAAAAAACCTGCAATCCTCTTCAGGAAAAACATTCCATAAACTGAAATAAACATTTCACAAAAAGATAAAAATGGATAATTAGCCTGTGAGAAGAATAAAATCAGTCCCTATGCTCTACCATCTCCCATGTTGTGAGCTATCTTTAAATAGTCTTTGTCCAGAGGGCTCAGAATTGGGTCCTGCGTTAACCCACTTGGTTGAAAGTTTAATTGAAATTGGTCTAGCTATGCTCGATAGTGTCTTAGTTTACAGTTGTCCCAGGTGGTAGTGTGGAAACTTTGCCTTTAACTTAAATTTTCCCAGTTACATTAGCATCCTGATCCTAGTCCACAGTATCTTAAAAAAATATCTTAATTTATAATGGAAACATGAGACTGCAATAAGGGCATATAACTCTCTACAAAAAGACAAGAAGAAAGGTAGAGATAAATGAATAAAAATGAATGAATACATTAATGAATAGACAGGTAGACAGATAGATATATATATAGACAGATGAATCTGTAAGCAAATAATTGAATAAATAAATATACACATAGTAAGACAATAATGAATAAAACAGATCTGCTCTAAATCAGCTTCAGTAAACACATAGAATGAATTTCCTCACAATGCCTAGAACTTGTTCATAATTATTAGATGTTATTCTATTCTCATTACCTATTGAAAAAAATATCATCTCCTTACCAGACATTAAAGCTATCCAGTGGTGTAGCTCCAACCAGTTCTTTGACCTCATCTTACAATGAGGTCAAAGAATTTCTTCAGAGGAATTCGCCCATTTGTCATATGTAGTACATGTTCCACACTTTGCCCAATTCTGCTCCTAGTTCATGACTATAATACTTTTCATCTCTTCCAACTCTTCTATGCTTTTTCTACCTATTAAAATCTAAATATCCCTCAAAATCAGTTTCACAGCCACCTTATCTATGAAACCTTTCCATACCCACCAGCCAGAAGTGATTTCTGCTTCCTTCAGAATTTTCATATTTTATTTTATACCACAGCTATTTATGGTTGCCCACAGTAGGTACATTTCACTTTATATCCCCAGTACTTAGGACAATGCCCCTGGAACATAGTAAATATTTAATAAAGTCTTGATAGTGCTGATGTTGGCTATTATGTTTGCTGAATTGATGAATGAATATAGCCTACTCAGTTTAATACATGGATCCTGTCCTTTTTAACCAAATCTCAAGAAAACCAAATCAACTTTTTAACTCACGATTCCCCCCAGGCTTCTTTCTGGCTTTGTCCAGAGTCCTCCAGGCTTCTTGGAATCATTGCCTCTCTTCATTTAAGTTTCTCACAGCTAGACAAGGAGGAGAAGCAGAAAAGAAAATATTTATTAAAATTGGAAAGGAATATGAAAAATAAATGAAGTCAGTTACAACCATGACATAGTTGGGGCAGGGGAAGTGTGCATGTGTGTGTGTGTGTGTGCGTGATTATATATGTGATTGTGTGTGTGTGTGTGTGAGAGAGAGAGAGAGAGAGAGAGAGAGAGAGAGAGAGAGAGAGAGATGGGGAGCTGAGAGGAAGAAAAGAAACCATTGGCATGATTTTGAACTGAACTTTTCACCTCTGGCAACTAAGAGAATTGTAGTTTTAATGCTGATTGATTCTATGTTTCCAGATGCATGCTACTAAGCAGATCAAAGTAATACAGGGAGCTGTGAAGCTAAGAAGTAGAATCATGTACATTACCTCGACAGCTCCTCAATTAGCCAAGTTGAAGTCATCATTCAGATGTTCTGGAAAAGAATCACCTTGGAACTGTAAACCAGCCCATTTTGTTCAGTGCCAAGGCAAATGTGCTAGGGCTGACCTAGTCAAGGCATCCCCAAAAGGAAACTGGGACAACTCTTATAATGTTTGATTAGCAACACATGTCAAAGCTTCGTTTATCATTGAGGCACAGAAACTTAGCAGGAGGAAAACAACCACCACTAGAGTGCCTTTTAAAACAGCATATTTATAATCCTAAAAATCATATCAGTTTGTATAAGTATTAGCTCACATATTTCAATGTTGATATCAGCCTGGCAGGGTGCTTGGAAAGAAACTATTACATATTTCTTAATGGGCATGTGAGTCTGGAAGCAGAGACAGTTAAAAATTCTCTTTTAAGGGTTCCATGACAAGTGTTAAAAGAGCAAAAAGTTCTGAAAATGTGAATAGACTTCAGGAAATAAAAAATTTAAAGAGGCACAAAAATGTAGGTATGGTATAGATAGCATGAGAGTTGTAAAAGGAAGGAATGTCTAATCCTGATTGATCAGAAATCATGTGTGGAATGCAGTTGACACTTTCAAAAAGCCCTTGACAAAAGACTGACTTTAAATGCCCTAAAATGCTATTCCTGGAATCTACCTCCCTTTTCAACTTAAAACTTTTTTTTTCTAGCTGCAAGGGAACTGTAGAAAGTATGAGATTCCCTTTGTTGCAGATGAAAAAAATGAGACAGAGAGTTAACACGGCTTGTACAGTCATGCAACAAGATGGAAGTGTCAGAACTACAGCCCAGGTCTTTGGTCTTCTCATCCCAACTGCTTTGTATTTATACTACCCTAATTCCTTAGAAGCAGACGAGAGTTTGTGAGACTACATATTTAGATAGATACATTCATAGACATTTGCATAGAGTTTTATCTATCTTCAGATTCATACTATATAAGAAATGGGACTAGAAGAAAATAAAAGCATGAAAACATAAGCTGGATGCTGTGGTTGGCTATTAGCATTATAATTAGCATTACCTCCAAAATATGAAGAAAGACTTGTTTGCCTCTATATGTAAGAATGATGAACCATCATTGTATTTTCAATTTCCCCATAGTTCCTCATAATTTTCTTTAAAAAAAAATTATGTATGTATATATATGTCAAGGTATATACATCAATGGGTATATATATGTCAGTAGGTTATACAGATATGTGTGTATACATATACATATGTATATATGTTTATGTCAGTGGGCAAAAATTTGGTCCCTGATCACAAAGAGCTCCCATTCTGATTGGGGAAACAGAATACAATCAACCATGTACATTCAAGATATATAAAGTGTACATGGGAGGTTATGGTTTGTCCTTCATTCTCAAAGAGAACCAAGACATTGGAAAGATGATGACATGACTTGCAACTGATTTGTATTTGAGTGAGGGAGGGTTGTACAAAGTCACCAGCTTTACTTTCTTCTCTAGAGTCATCTGGGTCCAGTGGTCAGATATAGATCGGGACAACTGGAGATGATCCAGGGTGCAGTGGGAATCCTTGGTGTTTTCAAACTAAGCTCTTTCAGAGTTCTCACTTTGAGTAAGGCAAGGCATTAGGCCTATTTAAGAAGTGAGTCAAGGGATGGCCCCTTTAATAATAACAGTCATAATAATTGAAAAATCAGACTGAGAGGGAAGACCCTCAAAGGTTGCTGGCCAAAAGAGAAACAATTACTATTTACATTCACTCTGAGCCATTAGGGCCAAAAAAATAACCATTAACTGGTACTTGGGCAGCGACCTATCATTGGCCAATCAATTGGGTTTTAACCTCAGAGGGAAGGCATTAGCAATATACAAGGACAGGGAGGGTTAAGAGGAAGAAGGAAAAAGGCCTTCTGGGACAATTTGAGCTGAGTCTTGAAAGAAATTGTGTATCCTTTCCGAGGGAGTAATGGAAGAAGTATTTATTAAGCCAATACCATGTGCTAAAACTTACTCTAAGTGCTTTACAAATATTATAATGTTTGATCCTGAAAACAACCCTGGGACGTAAGTGCTATTATTATCCCCATTTTATAGTTGAGGTCAACAGAGGTTAAAGGACTTTCCCAGGGTCACATAGTATATATGTGAGCTCAGATTTGAACTCAAGTCTTTCAATCTCCCTACATAGAGTGCTATCCAGGGCACCACATATCTGAATGAATGAAAGAAAAAAAATGAATAAACAATCACATTAATCATAATAAGCACAACAAATATGCATTTATTAAGATTTTCTATGCACAAAGTGCTAGGGATACAATGGAAAGGAAAGCAGGGTCTGCTTTCAAGGTGTTCACATTCCAATTGGGGGAAATAATGTAAACTTCTCTTCTCCAGGCTGAACATTGCCATTTCCTTTAACCAATCCTTTTGGGGCATGTTTTCTAGTCCTCTTCTCAAAGCACCCCAGACTCAATTTTCCGAAATGTGTGCCTAGACTGAAAGCAGTATTTCAGATCATTCCCAATCAAATCAATGTATCTTAAAAGTACAACCTTTTAAATTCTGAATACTATCTCTCTTTTAATGTAGCTAAAGAGAGTATATTACCTTTTCTTCTCCTCTATCATGTTACACTGTTGACTCATATCAAGCTCATATCCTTTTGAAAGGAATTGTTTTCTAGATACCATCGTTTCCCCCACATTCTGTATTTGTGAAGTTTTTTTTGTTTTGATTGTTTTTTTTTTTAACACAGTTGTGGATTTATTACTACTAAATTATGTCTTATTTGACTTGACCAAATTTTCCTAAACTGTTAAGATCTTATTTTGGTCTAGACTCTCATCCAGTGTGTTGACCTCTTTCTCTTTCCTTGTTTCTTTCATCCACAAATCTGATAGGCAAGTCATGTATACCTTTATCCAAATCACTGTTGTAGTGAAATATGAAGAAAGAGCAAGATTTTTTTTTTGAAAGATAAGCTCAGTTTTGGACCTGTTGATTTTGAAGTGTTCATGGACATGAAAGTAGAAGTTCCCTATAAGACAGCTAGATATGTGGCTATGGAGCTCAAGAGACATCAGGGCTGGATTTAGATTTGGGAGCTATCCACATATAGGGCATAGTTGAGGCTATGGGCATGAGTTAGATTTTCTAAAGATAGACTATGTAGAGAGCAAGCCTCCTTAACCTTTTTCTATGTGTCATGGACACTTGTGTCAATCTAGTATAGTCTTTGAACCCTTTCTCAAAATAATGCTTTTAAATTCAAAAAATAAAATACATAAGGTTAACAATAAAATAAATTATATTGAAATAGTTATTAAAAGTTAGGTGTCAAAACCCAAGTGAAAAAGCCTTGGCGTAGGGAAAAAAATGGATGAAGTCAAACCCCTGGGGAAAATTCATCTTAAGGTGAAGGATTGGGGAAAAAAAGAGTAGTAAGTGAAATAGGAAAACCAGATAGTTTTCCAGTGTCTCTGATGTCATGGTTTTAGTGGAGTTTAGTAGAAAATGAATAATATAGTAGATACTTCAAGAGATTCAGCTGGCCTTTATTTCTTTGTTCCTTATTCCATGGTTATTAAAAATGAATTGGCCAAGAGATGATGTAATTTTTTTTTGCATACATTTGGATCATCTTAGATGGAGGCATCCATGTGGGAGAGAGTAGGGACTTGTTTCTGGGAGAAGACATTCTGGTTTTCTTAACCATAAGAGCAGCCCTCTTCCATTGGCTTCATAGTCTGAATAGACTGTTTTAAAAACTACCAGATTAGATGATCTCACTTTCTTTTTTTGGTTGTGTCCAAAGGTGAAGGTTGTGTTCACCCAAAATGTGGGCACCTTGCAATAATTTGGGTATAGTGGTAAGGTATACCTTACCTCTGTGGCCTCAAGAACTCTGCTTGAATTTTTGGTCTATTTTGTTTGGCCTTTCCAATCCTAGGCACAGATGGTTAAATGTTCAAACCCTAGAGTTCCAACATTGTGACGTTGGAGATAGAATTCCAGGCTATATGTTGTCACTAGTCCATTAAGGAAGAAAACAAATGCTGGGACACAAGGGGCAGAGGAGGGGTGTGACTTGGAATCTAGTGACACTAAGCTACATAGGAAATGAGCTAAACTAAGAACCTAATCCCCCTTTCCTCTCCACAAACTTAGGTGATGGAAGAGGAATTATGCCCTCCTAGATGTTGAGGAAGATGTTTGTATTTTTTGTTCTAACTATACATTTAAAGTAAGCATTCTTCTGTTAAAAAAAATTAACTCAATGGAACTGAGTAGCTTAGACCTCTAAAATTGGGGAAATACATACAGTAGGGGCTTGAGCTCATGGCAGAGACCAGACATGCTCCATCCTCAATTCCTTTAAGGGCATTGGGGAGGGAGTATGGAATGTAATACATCTGGCTTTCAGGCAATGGTCATCTCCTTTACATTGGAAATAGGGTAACTCTATGGTATACTCTAATTTCAATCAGCTCTATTTCTCATGTTATAAATTGTATCGGGTATTCCCCAATAGGATTTGTTTCAGTTGTTCTGCGCTACCCAGACCCTATATACCTTTAATATAGAATGGTCAAGTGTGTCCCTCTGCATACAGGGATACATGGCTATTTCATATAAAAGGGCATTAAAAGGAATCTATAAAACATCATTTTTAAGAAAGACAAATGCAAATTAAAACAACCTTGAGATATTTTATACCTATCAGGTTAAAGTGATTAAAGGAGAAAGTGACAAATGTTGACAGTTATGTGGAAAAATTGGGCACAAATTCACTGTTGGTGGAACTGTGAACTGATCCAACCATTTTGGAGAGCAATCTGTAATTATGCCCAGAGTTATTAAATTGCCTATACGCTTTGACCCAGCAACACCACTACTAGTCTATTTCCAAAGATGATTAAGAGAAAAGGAAAAGAACCTATATGTTAAAAAATATTTGTAGCAGCATTCTTTATGGTGGCAAAGAGCTAGAAAGTGAAAGAGATGCCCATCAACAGAGGAATGGTTGAACAAGTTGTGGTATATGATCATGTTGGAATACTTTTGTGCTATAAGAAATGATGAGCTCATTGATTTTAGAAAAAGATGGACCAACTTGCATGAAATAATGAAAAGTGAAATGAGCTGTACCAAGAGAATGTTATATACAGAAACAGTGATTTTATCCTAAGAACAACTTTGAGTCACTAAATCATTTTGACTTTTATAAATACCCTGATTAAGTACAAAGGATATATGAAGGAAGATGCTATCTGCATTCAGAGAAAGAACTGATATGTAGAAGTACATATACATATATATATATACATATATATATATATACACATATATATATATATATATATATATATATATATATATATATATATATATATATATATATATATATATATAAACATACATGTTTATGTTTAATGGTAGCCATCTCCAGAATGGGAGGAGAGAAGAAAAAAGGGACAAAAAGAAATTTACATGATAACTTTATTATATATTTTAAAAGAATAACAAGTTGTACATAATAGATATGCAGTTCCACTTGCAATCTTTTTTTTATTCTACTATATTATGGAAATTCTTGTTTTATTTCATAAATTTAGAAAAGAATGTGTGCATGTGAGAGAGACAGAGACAGAGAGAGAGAGATTGAGAACCCTAGTAGGTCAGGAAGACTTTGATTTTGAGTTAGTTTCTTTTCATCTAGGAAGAAGAATCTAGGTTCAAGTCTTACACAAGACACACAGTAGCTATGTGAAGATGGGCAAGTCATTCTTCCATTCAATTTCCTCATAAAACCCTCCGAGACTCTGTTACAGATGAGTTATTACTCTGCGGTGGTGGAAAACTTCACACCAGGAGCTCCCCACGCTGATGAGATAGTAGGTCTAAACCAAAAAGAGTAGGGAGGGAATCTGTAAAGACCTTAAGTAATTTTATGGATATGAAAAAGTTGCCAAACCACTATTTTTTAAAAAGTGTGAATGCATAGCCAGTTGCTACCAGATCCTCTCAAGTAGTATTCCTTTCTTCTAATTCCATTTTTCACTCATTTGCCTAAATTGCTATTTACTCCTGGCAACTCAATACCTGGAAAGATTGCCAAAAGGCTTTGACAAATTTCTTCAGAAATCCTAGTCCTCAGTGCCTCTAAGAGGTGGAAAGTTCAAGGAAAGTTTAATTCTATCCTGCTGGAAGAAGAATTAAAAGCCCCTAACTGTGCCAAAAGATAGTCTCATAGTACAGTACTCAGAGAAAAGAAGAAAAACACCTTAAAATTACAGATATGCCATCACCTCCAAGGTATCAGTTTATCCCCTTTGTTGACAGCAAACCCAGCACCAAATGTCTTGAGTCGGAAAATTCAGTGATCCTGAAACTGTTGAACGTGCTTCCAATCAGTGGGAGCAGAGCATTTTTCACCTCTTACTTAACAGGGCAGATAATGTAAACATGTCAGGGATGAAGCTGTCATTCAATTCTGTTTCACAAGTGATCTCCAAATGCTTCACTGCAAGAATCTGTTTCCAGCTGCCTTCATTGCAGTGATGCTACAAATCTTCAACGTTACACTTGTGTGGAGTTTTATCAACTAGAACATAGGCTCATTTCATTAGCTGAATGTCAGAAGGTCCACTATTTCCCCTGTAGTCACCTTTGTGCCTTTCTTTTTAAATGCTTCTCTCAATAATAAAAAGCAGTGTTGTATAGTGGAAAGAAGCTTCAACTTGGCTTGGTTCAAGATGCAGCCCTTACCATTTACTAGCCTTGTAACCTTCAATAAGTCACTTCACTGCTCTGATTATATCCCTTTTAATAAAATGTAGGTAGTAACACTTTTTTTTTTACAAAGTACATTTCAGGGTGGTTATTAAGAAAGGGCTTTATAAATAGTAAAACATAACAGAAATTAAGTAAGAATGAGAATGGACTAGTTGATAAATATGTGGCCTTAGATCACAGAGATGAGGTTTAATAAATTTTGAATAACACTCTTAATGTTTAGTGTCCCTAGCAACTTTCTCTAACACCATCCATCAATTCAGTCAGCAAGCATTTATTACGTGGCTGCTATGTTCTAGGTTCCATGTTGGGTATTATGGATGCAATGACAAAAAAAATGGTCCCCAAGACACAAACACACAATTAGGATGTATATAAGAAAGCTATTATTAACTCTATCTTTCACCTTTGCCCCATTCTCATATTGATAGTGACATAGCCATATCTGTGTTATTAGATATGTGATTTTTGATATTTTAACAGTTCTCTTTCTATTCCAAGTTGTTTTGGAAAATCTCAAATCTCTAAGGAAAATATCATCTCATGAGTTCAAGGGAACCCAAGAAAACAAAAGGGGAAAAAGTACACACAGACATACACACACACACACACACAGACCCATAAACCTCCAGAAAAACAAGCGTATATTTGTTGAACACCAGGATTAAAATATATATATTATTTGGGGATAACTTTTAGCTCAAAACAAATATTTAACTTCAAGTATCTAATTGTATTATATAGTCTCTTTGCTTGGGAAACCTATATTTTTAAAAACTAAAAATTAATAAATTAATAAAAAATTCTAAAATTAGAAAAAAGTAATATCTGTATCGCAATTAGAAGAGGATTGTATCTTCCAAGAATTCTGTTGACATTGGGGAGCATAGCTGCAAAATCATCTACCACTAAAGCTCTCAAAGGCCAAAAGTGGATTCCAAAAGGATTTCTATGTAACAATGAAATCATTGGACTAATCCCTATCTCTCCCCCTTATTAGAGGATGGGGAATTATTATCTGTTCATTTATGAAAAATTAGCCTCTGGTGTAGTTATAGCAGTGACAGCAACTGAAAAAAGATAAAGAGGAGGGGGAGGACAAAGATATAATTTTCATCTAAGAAGAAAACTGCAGACAACACCCAAACTCGTCTTTAACTTTTTTTTCTGGAATTTTGACATCTCATTGTTGGGTCTGCTTGACATTGTCAAATAATCAAATGCATCTAATACATTTTGGCATGTTACTGACTAATAGAAACAGAAATAGCCTTTTCAAAGCTCTCATTACAAAACCTGAGCAGTAAAGATACTGCCCTGAGAAATTTAAGTCATTTCTGCTACAAAATGCAGGCTTGCAGTGCTAATGTGGAAACCATAAAATTGGACCAAACCCACCAATGGAGGTAGAAAGGAGGTGAATTTCCCCTGAAGGATACAGTTGGATTAGTATAGATTTTGAAACTCCTTTCATCCTAAATTCTAGATTTTCTTTTTTCCAACTGAATTACTTTGTCTCCATTTTATTTGCTGGAATGAACGAAGTTTCAGGCTATCAGAATTCTTCCTACCTAGACAAGCCCATGAAAATGAATGATTTCACTTACAACAAATTTCAGCTTACCTTTCATACACCATATACTACTGTGGAACTGAAGCTAATAAGCTTCCACTTTAAGTGTCTTTTCCTCCATGTTATGTTGTTGAAGGTACTGTGAATTAAACTAGTCTTACAAGCAGAATTTATTGCTAATTAACTAGAGTGCACTCTACGAGTTGAAATTGCTACCTCTGCAAATGAAGAAAAAATGCTAGAACCTTTTTTTTTTTATAACAGGAACTAAATTCTATCAGCTATTGTAGATTTGAAAGCACATTTGCTAGCAAGAGGTTATTTCTCACTTGTTAACAACTATGTGAAAATTGGTAAAAATTAGCCATTGTAATTCATGGCAGAGTTTCATGAATTAAGAGAACAATGTGTCAATTTATTTTTGCCTTAGCATTGCTTCTTGATCACTATAATTTTGTATAGAGTCAAAATTGATATTAGAAAACCACCAAAGCAAATGTGAGCATATAAATTCAGCCTCAAATTTTCATAATTCTATGGATATTTTAAAATCTATTTAGAATTATATTCTAAATGATAAATCTAAACTCATCTCTCCATCCTCAACACACACACACACACACACACACTCACACACACACATACACCCATACACACACACTCTTTCTTGTATCATGAGACAAAAAAACTCTATCTCCTTCCAAATATAATACTGTAGTAGAAAATGAATTCAAATTTTTTATGAATTTGTATTCTGGACTTACTTATTCTTATAGGATATGCTAGGAGAAAACTCTGTTAACCATTTGTACTTGAACTCTTGCAAGAAGGGCAGAAAGAATATCCCTCTTCCTCCAACTCAACACTGGCTTATTGCGCTGCATCAACTCCTTAGACAACATTAGACCAATTAATCTTATTTGAAACACTACTGTAAACAATTACCCAGTGGCACATACTTGCTTTTTTCCATTTCAGTGTTTGTCCATTAACTGAGGAATTTCATCATTTTAATGTCTAAAATTAATAAATCAAGTTCAAGGTAAAAGGTAGGAAAGTGCTACGTGAAATTGTGCTATCTCATTTTCCCTCAAATATTACTCAGGGCTTGAATAGAATTCCTTAGGTGATTGTCCATGATCATCATGATTCAGGGTAGAAAGGATGAAATCTGTATCTGCATCAGAAGTCTAGCAAAGTCTAAGTATGAATAAGAAAGGAAATGAAATATTTTCTAATGTTGCCAAGTGCCTGGCTTGCAGGGGGGGATGGAAACATTTTAATAGTAATAATGATTGGAATGATTTGTATACTAGTAATTTCATTTTCTTAAAAGCTTCCAGAATATATCAAAGTTAAGATACCAGGAACTCGCTATAGCAACATATTTGAAGAGGGGATAGAGACTTGTTGAGATTAAATAGAATTTGTTGAGACAAATGAAAATTTGCTTGGTACTTGAGGGTCCTTTCCATGAGGACAGTTTGCTCTTTACAATTTGGGTTGGTTCAATGTGGCTAGAGATGGCAAAGCATCTCTATTGGCTAATTCTACTTTAGAGCATGGATTTGAAGCTACCTGGGATCTCAAAGTCCATCTGATCAATATCCATCATTTTACAGATGAGGAAACTGAGGCCCAGAGAGGTTAAGTGATTTTCCTGTTATCACACAAAAAATAAGTGTCAGAGTCAGGATGTGAGCCCAAATCCTTTGTCTCCAAATCTAGTGCTCTTCCCACTGAACTGTTAAAAAGGTCAAAAAGGTTATTTTATTTATAATTTGCTTGGGGATATTTAGCTCTATTTATAAAAAAGATTGAATTATAAAAATAAATCATTGTATGTTTTCTTTGTAGAAAACAAAGACTTGTAAAATTGTTAAACTGGATTTAAAAAAAGGAAGTTTAGAGGAGTGGTGCCAAGATGGCAGAGTAGAAGAACAGACCTGCTCTAGTTCTACCCCTACAACCCATAAAATACTTGTAAACATGACTCTAAACAAATTCAAGAACAGCAGAAGCCACAAAATAACAGAATGTAAGAGATTTCTAGCCCAAGAGAGCCTGCAAGGCTGATATGAAAGGTCTATTACACTGAACTCAGAGCAAAGCACAGCCCAGCCTTGACCACCATGAGGATGAGATAGGACTGGAGCAGGATTCAGAGTGTGGATTCATGGGTAGCAGCTGTGGTTCTCAGATTACTCAACCCACAAACATCAAAGACCTCTTCGAAGGTCAGTGAGAAAGCTCTTTCACCTGAGTAGAAGGGAGCAGGGTCCAGCCCTAGCCCTAGCCCCAGGGCAGGGGTAGTTATTGCAACAGCAAAAGACCAAGGGGGAATCAATTGGCTGATCTGAGTCTCAGTTCAGACTGGCAGTTCTGGGGTGAGGAGGAGCACAGGCTTGTTGGAGCTGGTGGTGGCTCTGGAGAGGGAATCCTACTCACAGATCCTGGGCACTAAAGCTTGTGGTTGCTCCCAGACCAGAGCACAGGCCAGGGGAGGAGTAAACATCTCTCTCTTGATTGTGCCACATTGGAAGAACTGAGAACTTACGGATCCCCAGAGTATACCCCCCCCCCCTTTTGACAAAGGACTCAAAAGTTAAGTAACAGTCTGGAAAAATGCTCAAAAAAAGGAAAAAAATAAGGCTATAGAAGGTTGCTTTCTTGGTGAAAAGGTATTTTCTTCCATCCTTTGAGATGAGGAAGAATAAAGCATACTGTCAGAGGAAGACATAAAAGTCAAGACTTCTATATCCAAAACCTCCAAAAAAATAGGCATTGGTCTCAGGCCACAGAAGAGCTCAAAAAGGATTTTAAAAATCAAGTAAGAGAGGTAGAGGAAAAATTGGGAAGAAAAATAAGAGCAATGCAAGAAAATCATGAAAAATGAGTCAAAAGCTTACTAAAGGAGACCAAAAAATGCTGAAGAAAATAACACCTTTAAAAATAGGCTAACACAATTGGCAAAAGAGGTCCAGAAGGCCAATGAAGAGAAGAATGCTTTAAAAAGCAGAATTAGTGAAATGGAAAAGGAAGTTCAAAAGCTCACTGAACAAAATAGTTCTTTAAAATTTAGAATGGAGCAGATGGAAGCTAATGACTTTATGAGAAACCAAGAAATTACAAAACAAAACCAAAAGAATGAAAAGGTAGAAGACAACATGAAATATCTCATTTGAAAAACAACTGACCTGGAAAATAGATCCAGGAGAGACAATTTAAAAATTAAGGAGCTACCTTAAAGTCATGATTAAAAAAAGAGCCTAGATATCATCTTTCATGAATTTATCTGAAAACTGCCCTGATATTCTAGAACCAGAGGGTAAAATAAATATTGAAAGAATTCACTTATCACCTCCTGAAAAAGATTCAAAAAGAAAAACTCCTAGGAATTCTGTAGCCATATTCCACAGTTCCTGGGTCAAGGAGAAAATATTGCAAGCAACCAGAAAGAAACAATTTGAATATTGTGGAAATACAATCAGGATAACCCAAAATCTAGCAGCTTCTACATTAAGGGATCACAGGGCTTAGAATATGATATTCCAGAAGTCAAAGGTACTAGGATTAAAACCAAGAATCACCTACCTAGTAAAACTGAATGTAATACTTCAGGGGAAAAAATGGTCTTTCAATGAAATAGAGAACTTTCAAGCATTCTTGATGAAAAGACCAAGGCTGAATAGAAAATTGGACTTTCAAACACAAGAATCAAGAGAAGCGTGAAAAGGTAAACAGGAAAGAGAAATCATAAGGGACTTATTAAAGTTGAATTGTTTATATTCCTACGTGGAAAGTTAATATTTGTAGCTCTTGAGATTTTTCTCAGTATTTAGGTAGTTGGAAGAATTATATACATATAGACAGAGAGCACAGGGTAAGTTGATTATGAAGAGATGATTTCTAAAAGAAAATAAAATTAAGGAGGAATATATTAGGAGGAGAAAGGGAAAAATGAAATGGGGCAAATTAGCTCTCATGAAAGAGGCAAGAAAAAGCTTTTTCATTGAAGGGGGAAAGGGGGAAGGTGATAGGAAAAAAAGTGAAGCTTACTGTCATCACATTTGGCTTAAGGGGGGAATAATATGCACACTCAATTTGGTATGAAAATCTATCTTACACTACAGGAAAGTAGGGGAGAAGGGGATAAGTGGGGTGTAGGGGGGATGATAGAAGGGAGAGCAAATGGGTGGAGGGAGTAACTAGAAGTAAACTTTTTTGGGGAGGGACAAGGTCAAAAGAGAGAATAAAATAAATGAGGGGCAGGATAGGATGGAGGGAAACATAGTTTTTCACATGACTATTATGGAAGTCTTTAGCAAAGCTATACATGTATAGCCTATATTGAATTGCCTGCCTTCTCAGTGGGGATGGGTGGGGAGGGAGGAAGGGAGAGAAGTTGAAACTCAAAGTTTTAGGAGTAAATGTTGAAAATTGTTTTTGCATGCAACTGGGAAATAAGATATACAAGTAATGGGGTACAGAAATCTATCTTGTCCTACAAGAAAAGAGAGAAGTTAGGGATAAGAGAAGGGATGGACGTGATAGAATAGAGGGCAGATTGGGGGAAGGCATAATCAGAATGCCTGGTGTATTGGGGTGGGGGAGGCGAGAGATGAGGAGAAAATTTGGAACTCAAAATCTTGTGGAAATGAATGTCAAAAACTAAAATTAAATAAATAAATTTTTAAAAAGTAAATTTAAAATTCAGTAAAATATAAAATCCTTACAGAAGAATGATTTTTAAAATTAAAACTCACTATATAAAATGAAAAATATTTAATGAACCATTTTATTCAAGCAGTATGATGATAACAGTTTTATATGCTCGCCATAACAAAACAGTGAAAAGAGAAGGATCACAGGAAAAGTGATATAAAGTTATTGTGTTATTAACCTATAGTTGCACATAAAATCATGACATATTTGAAATACTTTCTCTTTAACTTATTTGTCACTAGATGATAATTTATTCATATAAACCATTCTCTAGAAATATTTGATTGCTTGCATATATCAACATATATACATTATTGATATTACATATACAAACATACATATTTATATACATATATAAGTATATAAATTTTTGTATTCTCTACCTACCCAGAATACCTCTTTCAATGCTATAACTATCTGCTTTTCATTCTTTGGATTTTTAAAATTACATTTTAATTTTATTTTTTTAAATTATGAAATCCTATAGAAAATCAATTTTAAACAAAATTCAAAAATATGACATAAGAGCAAAATATCACTGTTGACATGGTGAATAGAACACCCAAATTTGAATTTAAAAGAACCAAGTTTTAATCCTGACTTGGTAGATTACTAGCTTCATAACCCTGGGCAAGTAATTTAACCTCTCTGGACTTGTTTCTTCATATTTAAAATTAAGAGGTTGAACTCTATGGTCTCTAAACTCACTTCTAACTCTAAAATACATGATCTTATTAATGAGTTGTGTGTTGCATATAAAATACAGGAAGTAAAGACTTAAATCAGAATATAAATTATGTCTCAAAGTGGGTGCCATAAATAAAGCCAGCAGCAATTCAATTGTCATTAATAGTGATAACAACTCATAAAGCTCTAGATATTGGTCTCTTACAGCTTTACACCTATGACCTTAAGATACATATTTTGGGGGGTTTACAAGGGACTTTTTAGGCAGCATACCCATAAGAATGTGCAGTAATTAATATCCCCATTTTATAGATGGGGAATGTGAGGTTCAGGAAGGTTAATAGAATTCCTCCATGGTAATACATTATCCAGCATATGGTGTAGCCTCAACTTGAGCTCAAGTCTTGTGAATTCCTGACACAGGCTCTTTTCACAATGTAAGGAATAAATAGCACTTAATAGTATCTTCCAGTGGAATAAGGGGGAGATACAATGAATTTTCACTCTTTTGAGAACTTGAAATTTCATACATTCTCCCCATGATATATTCAGAGTTTCAAAGTCTTTTTAGCTGTGAGAGCCATTAATATATATTGTGCAGGTTGAGGGGGGTGGGCAGAAGAATGTAAACAGAGTTTTACTGAATAGCAGGGATGTGTTGTGGAGACTTTGTCATACCTATCATTCTTCACTTTGTGCATTCACCTCTCATTCTCAAGGTTGTGTTATCACAGACTGTAACTGTGGATTCTTTGTATCTAAATAAGGATTCATTTAGCAATTTCCTTTCAAAAAATTGTTTTTAATGAGTAATTATTACTTATTGTACTTTTAATAGCCCCACTAATCCCAAGGGAGAGTAAATAACTAGATTAGCAATCTTTTATCAAAGGGAAAGTTTTAGTAGTTAGTATGAGGTCAGCCATAACTCCACAGAAATCCATATGATCAGTCACATGACCTGGGACTTTCATTAGACATAAAGTTCATTGTCTGGGGGAAAAGAAATTGAAAAAAGAATCCATTTAAGCATTAGTTATTCAGTTGAGCAAAAGGATTTTCTTGATGAAATGTTCTTTTAAAATACCATGGACTTTCCATTTAGAGAACCATATCTGAATTTGTTCAAAGGTGGGTAAGAAATAGAGAAGAGTAGGTTTCATGAAACAGTATGAGGAATTTCCTTTTTCCCTACTTTTTTCATCATTACTGAGTCAGGAATTAGAGAAATGTAATATACTCTTCAGTCAGTTATTTTGTACCTGCGTTTATTTGCTTGCTTTCCAATTATATGCTCCCATTACAAGGTGGTTTCAGACAGCTACCAGCAAACCAGTGCTGTATGCAAAGGATAATTCAGGGGTGGAGAACCTGAGACCTCATGGCCATACATGATCCTCTAAGTCCTGAAGTTTGGATTCAATCAAAGGATGGGATTTGAGGATGTAGAGGGTCACATGTGGCTTTGATAGTTCTTTCAGAATTTAGAATTAAAACAGTTTTGCACAAAGTCTTGCTATATAGGGAAACTATTAGTTAAATAACTATCTGCTTACTCTTAATCATTCTTTATAATTTCTGCTTAGTTATGAGGCTTCCCTAACATACGCAACTTAGAGAACAGCTGGGAATGAATATACAGAGTAAAGTGGTTGGCAATCAACATCGCCAAGAGTCTCCAAGAAGAATTGAAGTGATTTGTAAAACTGAATTTAACAAATCACATTTATTCGTGCTGAAACTGTCAAACTCAGAATAACCTGTCATTCCTATGCCTATTGAATGTGTGATGGTACAATGAGGGGGATGAAAGTTCCAAATGACACAATGGAAATAAAGCATGTTAGAATCCTTAAAGCAGTATAGATACACACACACACACACATATATATACATATATATGTATATACACACATATACATATACATATATACATGTCATTATTTTTCTGATTTGATCCCTTTTTAATGAAATTCAGATAGAATTCTTGTGACATCATTTTCCTTCTATTTTCTTACACTTAATATTCTGCTGTCAAAAGTGGATAAAATAATTTGATTTTTTAAATTAATAAATATGTCGGGATGTAAACTTATCTTCAATAGGGTTAATAAAAGCATGTTTAGGAAAATTCTAACATCTGGCAGTATGAAGAGGTTGACAAGTAGCTCAGTGGTCACATAATTTTAATTTGTTTTGCTAGGTGGCTATATTCTGAAAGATTTTTTGTTTTGTTCCATGCTATTTGGGGATTATTAGCATTTGTATTTGGACATTTATTTAAAAGATTTTTTCTTAATTTTAAAATTTAGATCATTGTTATTTTCAAGCTATTAGGGGCACTAGCTGTATTTGGGATGATGGTCCTATTTTAGTATACTTTATTTGTTGAATTCTCAAGAACATTTCAGGGCCTGCTTTTTAGTACAAATTTGTAGGATAGTGTTGTGTGACTGGGGAAGTCAGGTGCTAAGTACCTCCCAATCCAGTAGGCAAAGATTGTAAGTTGCAGAAAAGATACTAAGTTGCAGTGGGAGAGGGAATTACCTCCTCCAGATGTTCCTTGTGCCAATGTAATTACCAGTTGAGTCCTGATTTCTAAGTGTAGGATAGAAATTTTTATGTTTATGAAAAATAGTGAACTTCTGATTGAACAGTGTTGGAAGAAGCAGCCATGGTTACATCAGCAATAGCTTGAGCACCAGTTTTAACAGTAGCAGCAGCAGCAGAAACAAACAGAAGCAGTGGATGCAGTTATATCATCAATCGTAGTGGAAGGAACGGTAGTAATAGAAGCAGTACTAGTAGTACTAGTCGTAGCAGCAGCCACAGCAGTAGCAGTCGTAGCAACAGCATGATGAGATACAGGAGGAAGAGAAGGAACCCAATATTATGAAGTCTACTCATTAACTTTTTTGTTTGATGGTCAATTGTTTGTATTGAGCCATTATGTCCCCCCCCCCCCCCAATTCCTAATAGTTCTGGAAATCCTAAGTTTCCTTTTAAAATCAAAGTGAATTAAAATTTGTTTTTAACAATTTGAGAAAGAATTTTTTGATCTCTGTTGAGATGGCCAGAGACATTATATTTATTTTTTTAATGGAACTTGGTTGACGGTTGAAGTTATGGAAAAATTATTGTTGCACAGATATGGGTAGAGATGCTCCAACAAAGGTCTTCAACAGTCTTGAAGTTTGGGTTGCACAGTTCTTGTACCCCTGAATGAATTAACAGAATAGGAAAGTATGCTCTTTTGAGCAGGCTTTCCCAATTATGGCTTAGATCTACAAAACCTGGTCTCTATAATACAAATGTAACTCTTGTGTGTAAAGGTCCTCTATGTATTTCACATACTTAAATGTCAAGCAGAAAGGTATGCTGTTGCTGCCCAAAGCAATAGAACTCCAGGGATTATATGGGAATACAGAATTCTTTTGATGCATGTTTATGAAACAGTGAATAATCCCAAGGAGATGTCAGGGGTGAAAGGTGAGCTACTGATTTATTTTTTTTAAATACATATTTAAAGATGTTTTGGAAGCTCTACTCATTAATCATTCATCTCCTGATGAATGTTCCCACAGCAACCAAGCAGAACACACCTGCTGTGCAGCCTCATTTCCAAGTGCCTCTTCCTATCACTTTGACTTTGGCAGAATGTTGAAGGCAACATCAGCACAGCACATGGAGTGGAGGATTAACACGGGTAGCCTGATGGCAGGAGTGTGGCCAGAGGCTAGAAATTTCAGGATATTGAGGAAACTCCAAGGTTTGTTTTATTCTTTCATTTTAATTTCATATTTAATTTGGGGCTGTAGGTTTTCATTTGTGATGAAATGGTCACATTGGAAAGGTAAAAATACCCTTGGCTCCTTGTGTCGTGTGACATTATATATATGTATATATACATATATATACATATATGTATATATACATATACACACGTATATATACATATATAATATATGTGTGCATGTATATGTATATATATATACTCATACACACATATATACATACACATATATATTTTATATATACATTATACACACACACACGTATTGAGACAAGACATTGCTTAGTTATAGTGGTATAGGGGACCAAGTTTCAGTAAGTAGTATTGTAGAATTATACAGGCCTTTAAAAGTCTGATTTACAATTTGTAATACTCAGTTTTTTAATATAAAAGACCAGTAAAGGAAGGGTATAGCTTATGTAATATTAAAATGAAATTTGCTACTGATGTAAAGTAAGATGGGTATTCTTGACTCTAGGCTGTTTCTGGGCTTCCTGAACTAAGCAACAGCCTGTTCATTGATCTTTCTGTCCCAGTCTCTCCCCATTCCAGTCTTTCCATCACACATCTGATAAAGTGATTTTCCTTAAGCAGAGAGGGCTCTAACCATGTGAATTACCAATGTCAAGAGGCTACCTATTGTCTTTAAGATAAAATATAAACTCTTCAGTTTGACTTTTAAAGCTCTTAACAACCCACTTCCACCCTGTCTTTCCAAAGATTGAATATCACTTCCCCTCCCTTGCTCTACTGTCTAACCAAACTGGACTTCTTTTTAACTCTCACATAGTACTCCTCTTCCTATCTCTGAATTTTTGCATTAACTGACCCCTGTGCTTTAACTATGCCATCCCATCCCATTCCATCCTATTCTTCTGTTCTGTTCTGTTCTGTTCTAATTTAATTCTATCCAAGATATGAATGGTTATTTTGGGATCATAGAACTTAGGTTTCAATCCCAACTCTGCCACTTACTACTTATTGAGCCTTGGTCAAGTAACTTAACCCATTGGAGCTTCATATTTCTCATCTGTAAAATAAAGGATTAAGTGTTTTCTGAGGTCCCTTCCAGCTCTAAATTGATGGCCCTATAATATATATCTAGGTAGTTTCTGGAATCCTTTCCAACTCCATTTCCTGTGACTCATATTTTTCTATTCCCCTAGCCTCAGGTCAAATGGAACTTTATCCAAATTTTAAGGTATGATATTCAGATTTGGAGGCAGAGTTTAGACGAAAGGTGAATAATAAGATTAAGTCAAATTTAGAACAGCTGTATTGCATGATAAAGGAAAAGAATGAAGTAAGCTCACATGAAGATAAAGGGGAACATATATGTCAGTGGCAAATGATACAGGATTCTTGTCTATAAATGAAAAGAGTATTTTGGTAGCAGAAATGTTAAAGATTTTTATAAGATGCATAAGAAAATAATGGCAAAATATCCATGGGTAGTTATGCTATGTAACAAAGTACCTGACTAGAAATAAATAGTCCTTAGGTCATGAAGAAAATTTCAAAGTAGGTATCAGAATTTTTGTGTGTGTGCCATAGATGAGAGGAAAGAAATGAGGGTAACACTAGATAATATTTAGGGTGTTCAGATGAAAATGTAACAATTTTCAATTAGCAGATTGTTTCCATTTCCACAAAGACCTATATAGGCAGTTTTACTTTTTGTTCCTTAGGCTAATTTCAGGTCATGAGTATAACATACAAGTAGTCTGGTTTGTTTCTGTCTGATGATATGGGCATCTTAATGAAGAAGAACTTTTTTTCAGATTATTAATGAGTTTGGAGAAAAAGCCACATGAATTAATAAATGATGCCTGACTGGCTATGTCAAACACTGGCTCTGGAAAAAAATGGATTAATCATTCAGAATTGATTATCTACCCATTAAAGACATTTTTTTTCAAGTTCATCCTTCTATTGCATTTTCAGCTACTCAAACTTCATTTTACTTGAAGTTGGAGAGCATGAAGTAATGAACAGAATGAATGAACAGAATGAATCAGGTTTTTAAGCCATGAATTTCTATTATTTACCACAACCTATTGTCTACTTATAATTTTCATTGCAAAATGCAATCTAAATTCTATTGGATGAAATTTGGGATAGAAGTAAGATGTTCATGAGTTATTAGGCACACTCTTTTTTTGTATTTGAATTTTTCATTAACCATTAAAAATGAGGAATAGCTCATGTTGTTCAGTAAAGCATAGACTATTTTAAGCCTGGATAGTACTTTAAAGATTATCTAGTTCAATGTGTTAATTATACAGATGAGAAATTTTACATTTACATTGCTAAAGTGACTGGCTGAAAATCACAGAGCTAATTACTAGTATAGAAAAGCCTGCGGTCTAGAGTTATTTATTGGGTAGCTGGGTAGTAAAATGGATAGAGTACCAGGCCTGAAGTCAGGAAGATCTGAATTCAAATGTACCCTCAGATACTTACTAGCTCTGTGATCCTTGGCAGGCCACTTAAACCTGTTTGTCTCAGTTTCTTCTTCTGTAAAGTGAACTGGAGAAGGAAATGGCAAGCCACTCCAGTATTTTTGCCCAGAAAATCCCAAATGGGGTGATGAAAAGTCATATATAAATAAAACTAGTGAACAAAAAACTAAATCAATTTTCCTTAAGCAAAATGTCTTTTGTAGTATACCAGCATGATTAGTGTTAAATGAATTAATAAATAAATTATTTCTAAAATCCCTTCCAAAGTTTGATTCTAAGAAATGACATACTGGAAGGAACCAGGGAATTCAAGTTTCAGCCCAGGTTCTACCACTCACCAGCAATGTGATTGATCATTTAGCTTTCTCATCTATAACATTATCTTCACAGACATGTATAATTCTAAAATGAGAAGATTCTATGATAATCATAAATGGGATATAATTGTCAGTCAAGTCCAACTGGTACATACCATGAGCCGATGATCCGGGTGAAGAAATAAATTCTAAAACAAATAGTGCAAGAGAAGTAGGGGGGCAGAGCCAAGATGGCAGAGTAGAAGGATGGACTTGTTCTAGCTTTACCCCATAGCCCTTAAAATACCTGTGAAAAATGACTCTAAACAAATTCTAGAGCAGCAGAAACCACAAAATGCCAGAGTGAAAGAAATTTTGAGTCCAAGACAGCCTGGAAAGCTGACAGGAAAGGTCTATTGCACTAGGCTCAGAGCAGAGCCCAGCCTAGCGTGAGCCAGGCAGCACAGACAGGACTAGAGCAGGCTTCAGGACACTGAGTCATGGGTAGCTGCTGCAGTTTCCAAATTTCTCAACCCACAAATGCCAAAGACAGCTTCAAATGTCAGTAAGAAAGCTCTTTCACCTGTGTGGGGGGAGAGTGAGGTCAGGCCCCAGGTGGGTGGCAGCTACTGTAGCAGCATTCCCTTTTGGAGCCCTTGGCCTAAAGACACTGGGGGAACCAAGCAGTTGACCTGAGTTTCAATCCTGAGTGATGGTCCTGGGGTGAGGAGTAGTGTTGGCATGGCAGAGCTGGTGGCAGCTGTGGAGAAGGAATCCTATTCACAGTTCCAGGGCAGAAAATAGTGCTTTTGGTTGCTTGCAGAGAATGCAGTCCTGGAGTGGAGTAAACTCCTCTCCACTGATTGTGCCAGCTTGGAGGAACTGAGAACTTACAGGCCCCTAGAGATATCTCAGAGAACACCTTCACAAAACCTCTGAAACCTAGGGTAGTATACCCTCCACTTGACAAAAGACTCAAAAGTCAATTAACTGGCTGGGAAAATGCCCCAAAAGTGGAAAAAATAAGATTTTATAAGGTTACTTTCTTGGTGAAAAGGTATTTTCTTCCATCCTTTCAGATGAGGAAAAGGAAAGGATACAATCCATAGCAAGGTCAAGGTTTCTACATCCAAAGCCTCCAAAAAAATGTGCAGTGGTCTAAAGCCATGTCATAGCTCAAAAAGGATTCTGATAATCAAGTAAAAGAGATGGAGAAAAAATGGAAAAGAGAAATGAGAGCAAGGCAAGAAAATCATGAAAAGTGAGTCAAGAACTTGCTAAAGAAGACCCCCCAAAAATGCTGAAGAAAATAACACTTTTAAAGTGAACTGAAAAATAAATAAATTATATATTTTTTTAAAAAGAAAGAGAAGTGGAAAGCCATGAGAGTAGAAATAGCAAGGGAGTGGTCATCAGGGAGCTTGAGTTCTACACCAGGCTCTGCCATGAACTACCCAAGTGGCCTTCCTTGAAAAAATTGCTTCACTCTTCTGGATCTCAGTTTGTTTATATTTAAAATGATGGGGATGAAGTAGACATCTAGCTATTTTAACTATATGCAGGTTTTTTTTTTAAATCAGCTCATATTTCTAAGTTGCATCATGATCATATAGATAAATAAGTATACAGAAGATGATGGAATAGTAATCACATATATCTAGATATTTGATTCCATTTTAAAAATAAGGTGAAATCATAGAAATATGTAAGGAAATGTTGCAACTTTTAGAAAATTCTGTTAAATATAGATGACTGATCTCTTAAGGTATTTTCTTATCATGACTGAGCATGTGTACTTATGATATATTGTAAATGAACTTTAAAATCTGCATTATATTATTGCATAAAAATTCAAATGCTTTACATTATAGATCAGCCCTGTATCCTATTAATTGGGACCATCAGGTGTAATATACAGCAGAGATTAAATGAGATTTTGGCATTTAGAATGGTGGCAATGATAGGCCTCTGCATCTGACTTTAATTTTTAATAAAAATGAACAAGTATGTTGAAGAAAATCAGCAGCTGGAAAGATTTGTCCAAAGATGGCTAGCCCTACTTAAATTTTACCTCAAACTTAGTGTCCTAAATAGAGATTGCATTGTTCATTTGAGATTAATAAATAAAACATTGAAAAATTATTGGGTGCTTAATTTGTTGCAATAAGATGACCATTTTTCTTAGTTCTTTTCATAATGTATAGTATCTTACATAGTATAATACATGCTTTATTATAAATATACATCTTGTCAATGTATTTTGATGGATTCTAATCTTTTAAAATCAAGATAAAGATAGTAAGTAAAATATGCGCATGGATGGATATATAGAGAGAGCAGAATTTAGCTTCCACACTCTACACTTAAATTCACACACACACACACACACACACACACACACACACACACACCCACACTAAACAAAAAATGTTCCTAAAAAGAAATTTGGAGAACTTACCTAGTCATCAAAATCAGTCTTGGACAAATTATGTGTTTTGTTTTGTTTTCCAGGACAAGGGAATATCCACTCATTGCGTACTTGGATGATTTGATATATCTTTACATCTTGATGCAATAACTCTCTCTAATGGAATATCATATCATAACATATCTATAGTTTCTGATACTATGTTACTTTTTGCTACTATTTTTGTGAAACTGGGCAAATCACCGACCATTGCTAAACCTCAGTTTGTTTATTTGTAAAAAGAAAAGATGAATTGAGGGTCTCAAAGATGACTTCCAGATCTAACTTTATGATCCTATGATCTTAGAATCAATAGAATAACAAGGGAATGGTCAAATGTGGTTATTAACAACAGAGGTGGCAAACAATTATATACATCTTCCCTATTGATAATATTTCAGTTCAAAGACACAGAAGATTAGATATGTTTTTTAGGAGAAAGTCAGTATTATTTATTAATCTCTTCAGTTTTAGTTGAATCCTTAGAGTGTTTAGCTATATTTTATGAATGGTCCTAAGAAGTGGAATCATGTCAAAAATTTGATAAATCAGGTTAAGAAAAATGGATATCTTGTGAATTTATGCATGAGTGCTTCTCTGTCCATGTAGTTATACATTTTCAGATTTAACAGCTGGTTATATTAAGTGAGAGGCATTTTGGTGGTGCAAGGAAAAGATTGCCAGACCTAGAGTCAAGTAGATTCATATTCCTGAGCTCAAATTTGGCTGTGTGACTCTGGTAAAGTGACTTAGTTCTATTTGCCTCAGTTTCCTCCTCTGTAAAATGAGCTGAAGAAAAAAAAATAGCAAACCACTCAAATATCTTTGCCAAGAAAATTCCAAATGGTGTTACAAAGAAGTATGACTGAAAATAAATTAACAAAAACAATATTAGGTTCTTCTTATTTTATTGGTGTTTAAATTATATGCTTAATTGATGACAGAGTGGTATCATAATACTTTAAATGTGATATCTCCACTATATGTTGACTACTTGAGACTAGATCTTATGACTTTAAAATATGATTATGGGTCATTTTTCATTTCCCTAAATGAGAGAAAACACATATAAAACCCATTAAAATACACTATTATTTTTATTTAAAAATAATTTTATTGAAAAAATCATAGCATACTGAAAGTTAAAAATCTTCAAATAGTTACAACATTTTGATGCCATAATATTAAGTAGCTTTCTGTAGCATATTATTTGGGATCATTTAAGCATTACTCTTCAGAAATCCATGAATTTCTTCTATTACAATGATTCCTACTGTGTAGGGTTTATTCTGTATTTCAGAGTGAGAAAGAGCTCATTAGAAACTCTGTCCCATTCATCTTCTCCAGTTACATTACCTCCTGATTGTTCAGATTGAATTAAAGCTGGTATTTTGTACCTTCTCTTCTCAGTCTTCACCAAGCTACTCATAGTGTAGTAAATCACCTTATCAAGAGACCACAATAGAGATCATCCATAGTCAGAGATCTTCTTTAGCACATAAATCCCTCCTACAGTTAATAAAAATCGTTTTCCCACTTGAGTTTGCAGCTGCCACCATTAGAAGCAAATTGATCTATCAAGCATTCTTCAGTTGTTTATCTGCCTAAGAAAATGGCTTCCAGCTCCAATTGCATCATGGTCTATTTTATCATTACAATAATCGCTTATGATGACCTAATTTAATCTTTCAGGCATTGTTTTGAAAATTAATTAATAGTAAACACAAATGATGATTTGGCTATTTTATTTGATTTTAAGAAGAGGGGGAAAAGCTTTCAAATTTATCTAGTTTCCCTGGCAAATTGATCTAGGATACTTCTTACTTGGTAAAACTATGGTATTAATAGTCATAATAATGATGACAATAATTTGCAGTCATATAGAGCTTAGCAGTAATTGGTACTCATCGAATTAACTGTTTGAAAAAAGATGAGTAAGTCCATTGACCAAGGGGGAAGAAATATGAGGATAGAGATTTATATTTGACTTTTCATCTTCTTGCATTATTAGTTAATTAGAATGCTGTTTCTGCAATTGTGCTCTGCAAAACTCTGAGATTGTAGAAAGCCAGCTGAGAAGTTCTGTGAAGAACAAATTCTGAATGGCAGACAAGTATACATAACAAAGCCATCTGCTTTTCCATCTTTGTTGATATCAACCTACTGCATCTTATTGGGGACAGGTGCATGGCAGTGGTAGGTGCCATAGCTGCTGGAACATAGGAAACTCACTGCCTCTTTATGGTTGCCAGTGTTCAGATGATTTATGGGCACTTAGAAAAAGGAAATGATGATCAGTCATTGATCTGGCATATGTTCAATAAAATATATTATGCAAAATTAACTCAATTTACTTATTTGATAAGCTTATTATATTAGGAAATGAGGAGTGACTATAGACAATGATTTTATTTGAGAATATTTAGCCAAGTCTCTCATCATATCCTGTGGAAAAAGAAAGAGAAATATGTGCTTCACAATATCACAGATAGGCAGATTTTTTGCTGATTAAACAACTACATACCACCATCTGTTGGTTAATGGATCAATGTCACCTGGCTTGTTGTGTGTGATGTAGAGCTCTTTACCCAAATAGGACTGTGAAAAATCAATGACAAGGAAGAAGATACAGAAATTTGTTAATTAAATTTGTGAATGACCCAAAGCTAGAAGGGATAGCTAATGTACTGGATAACAGAATCAGGATTCAGAAGAGACCAGGATAGACTGGATTTAAGGATTGAAACTAAGATTCATTGAAAAAGGATAATCATAAAGACTTGCACTTAGGTTAAAAAATCAATTGAACAAATAAAGGATAGATGAGAAATGATTTAATAAAATTTTATATGGAAAACAATGAAAACATTAGGCTTTAAATGGACTGCAAGCTCATTTTGAGCAAATTGTGTGACTAGCTACACTAAAAGCTAAAATTAGGAATAGGGACCTATGATTTCATTAGTATAGACACCTGCCACATGAGGAACTCCCTCTCCCAAAACAATTCAGAGTCTTCTATGGAACTTGTACTCTTAAAGAGCTCAGTGACTTTCTCATTGTCACTCAACCAAATGGGTCAGATGGAAGAATTGAAGTCTGGTCTTCTAGGTTTCAATTCTAAGTCTTTATCTACCCTACTACATTGGCTCTTATAATACACTTTTGAATTGCATTGTTATGTATAGTGTCCATAAGAAGAAAAGTAACTGTCCTTATGGCCATGCCTGTATCTTTAGTAGTATGTTCAGTTTTGTTTGCCACAAGTTAGTAGGAATGTCAGTGAACTACTGTACATTCAAAGGAGGATGGCAAGAATGTTGATACATCCAGAACAAAGTCACAAGAAACAAATATAGATGTTTTAGATGTCAGCCCTGGGGAAAAAAGAAAACAACTATTGGGGATGGAGTAAATAGGTTGCAGGAGGCAGTGCAGGGCAGATAGGGATCAAAGTCATTATTGCTATCATTAGATATTTCATTTTTTATTGATTAGAATACAAAAATAGATTTGTGAATAGTAGACATATAGATTATAGAGATAGAACATTTATTAAGCAGTTGGTATAATGGGCTGCCTTTTGAGGAACTCCTTATCTGTGGAAATTTTCAAGAAAAATAGTATCTCTCTCTCTCTCTCTCTTTCTCTCTGTAACTATGCATAATTGTGGCTGAGGGAGAATGAGTGACTTGATCATGCCTCTAGTAAGTGAGGAAGTTGGGGTTTGAATCTACCTATCTTGATGTGTATCAGAGGGAGCATGATATGGTTCAGATTTGTAATCAAAGGACTTGGATTTGAGGGCGAGTGTGTTCTGAGGTGTCAGTTCCAGATTTCTGGACCTCAGCTTCCTTAAC
Source organism: Notamacropus eugenii (assembly GCF_028372415.1). Lineage (NCBI taxonomy): Eukaryota > Metazoa > Chordata > Mammalia > Diprotodontia > Macropodidae > Notamacropus > Notamacropus eugenii. The sequence continues at coordinate 158,467,197 of NC_092874.1, forward strand.
TTTACAAAGAGGGAATTAGACTAAATGACTTTTAAGATCCCTTACATATGCAGGCCTACTATCTTATGATTCTGTGACACTAGATATGGTGTTGTCTCCTTGTCAATCTATTTTTTCAAGTACATAGATATAACTATTGCCTACTTTGTTGCATTATATCCTCATTGTAACTGATTAATGAAATTAACTACCTTAAATGTATAAGATAAAAAAAATAGTGAAAGAGGTTATTTGATCACCCCATTGTGCTCAATTTGAAGCTGAAATCATATGGTTTAACATCCCATTGCTTCCCATTTGTAAATCTGTAAAGAACTGCTAAAAATTTTCAGAAGCAGTATTATCTTCAAAAATTGTGTCACCAATTTTCTGCTTTTTTAATCTCACAAGCTTCATAGTCTTTATAATTAATTAAATTTTATATCATAATACATTTTAGTGAGAATTTTGACTTAATAAAATCTGGGTAATGCTGCCTTCAAACATTTACAGTGGAAGAACTAGTAATTACTGTTGTTTTTCAGTTATTTCAGTTGTATTTGACTCTGTGATCTCATTTGGGGTTTTCTTGGCAAAGAAACTGAAGTGGTTTTGCCATTTCCTTCTCCAAATGAAGAAACTGAGGCAAACAGGGTTAAGTAATTTGCCCAGGGTCACACAACTAGGAAGTGTATGAGATCAGATTTGAACTCAGGAAGATGCATCTTCCTGACTTCAGATCCTGCAGTCTATTCACTGCACCATCTAGCTGCCTGATTAATCGGTAGCAATATTTATTTAGACATAGTGAGATCCAGGATGGTGTAGAGAATAGACTTGGCTTTGACATCAGGGAACATTGGGCTCTAGGGATGCTACTGACTCATACTGACCATGTGTGTGAATCTGGAAAGTCTCTTACCTCTCTCAGAGCCACAGGTAGGAATAAACAGGATTCTTGTCTATCTGTATTGGTACAGGGAGTTTCCTCAAAGGGGAACTCCCATACACCATTGAAATCACAAGTGTAGAAGGAAAAATACCTGCCAAAATCTGTTGTCCCATAGCACAAGTTGCCTACTATCAAAGTGGCTATAAATATTTCCCAGATGTGTTACCTCCTCTTTCTGATAGTCCTATCAGTCAATAAATATTTATTAAGTGCCAGTTCCTACCAGGCTGTCTTTTCTTTCAGCACTAAGTGAGTCACATTACTCTTCCTAAATTCTCAAGGCTCTCAGGTACTTTGCCATCATACATACATAAGAGAATACTATTATGACTTGCAGATGTTCTCAGTAGGTCTTATCTTCTCTGATACTGCTGATTTGAATCACACAATGTGAATTTCCTGCTGAAGGTAGATGCTAATATAAATCAACGTCAATCAGCCCCCATTGTGCACAGGTAAAAAATGAGGTATTGTGGTCTTTAATTTTAAAGGGAAGTAACTTTAAATTCTAAGATAAAGAAAGCTTTCAAGAGATTATAGACATTTTGAGTGTATCTAATAATTAAATATTTATCATCATGGAAAAATTATAGCTTCCTTATTTTTTTTGTAACCATTGGGAGCTTTATTGATGCTTTTGGGCTTGAGATTTAGCAAGGAGTTAAACAAAGGCAGTGATATAGGAAAAGGGTCAAACTTATATAGGATGATTTTAGGGTTTCCTTGTGGGGGTTGGACATCTAGGGTAAGTCTTTCAAGATAAAGAAATCTTGTATGATAAAGGCATTGAGTGAGGCTAAAATGAGGAAATCTCATTCCCCAGGATGAAGGGTGGGAACAGGGAATGCTGCGGTCCGGGATGAGAGGAAGTTGTGGTAAAGGGAAACGTTAGGGCACCAAGGGCTTTACATAATAAATCAATATTATTTTTAACTCTTAGGGCACTGTTTCTATCCACATCATTTCCCCACTCAACCAGGAGGTAGGAGAATTCTTTTGGGGAAAAGGGGCAAAGGTAATCGTCTTCAGTAGAGGCTTCCTGCTGAACAGGGGCAGAGTCAGCTTCAGGGGGGGGTGATTAGTGTGGAGTGCAGAATACAATGCCAACTGAGTCCAGAGTGGAGAGAGGCAAGCCACTTGGTGACATCAAGGGCAGGGGCTGATATCTAAAAGCTGCTGTGGGTGAGAAGACACAAATCAAACCAGGAGTATAAGCACAAGCACAAACCAAGTATAAGAGCATAGCTTCCTTATTTGTCTTTCAGCAAAAAAGAAGAAGCAGAAGAAGAAGGAGGAAGAGGAGGTGGAGAAGGAAGAGGAGGAGGAGAAGAAGAAGGAGGAGAACAAGGAGAAGAAGAAAAAGGAGGAGAAGAAGAAGGAGAAGAAGAAGAAATGGATTTGAAGTTGAAGTATCTGGGTTCAAATCCTGCCTCTTATCATTTATTACCTACATGATCTTGGCCAATTTGCTCAACATCTCTTGAGGTAGAAAATAAAGTAATTTATCAGTGATAGGTTTAATAGATGAGAGAAATGGAAACCAAAACAAAACATTGAAATAATTGATTATTTTCTAAATTGGTAAAGTGGTACAGTGGAACTTGTGAGATTAGAATCATAGGACTTGATTTTGAAGTTAAAGTATCTCGGTTCAAATCCTGCCCCTGTCATTTATTACCTGCATGATCTTGGCCAGTTTGCTCAATGTCTCTGGGGCTTGTATGCAAAATTAGGTGGCTGATCTAGGTAGCCTCTAATATCCCTTCTAGTTATCAATTTGAGATCCAATGATGCACATAAATATTTTAGCATTTGGAAAAAAAGATCATTTATCCAAACTGAAGACTGAATATAAAATCCAAAAGTATAATATCACTTTCCATTTGTACTTCCTTTATATTATCTCCAAATTCACTTATGGCTTCTACATCTTTGAATAGTGATTTCTAATAATAAAATGGGTGATTGTTATTAGATCATAGAAAAGTAATTTTTAAAACATTGTGCACAGCAAGTTTTAAAGGAAGTATGTCTGACTGCTAGGAAATAATCATGTATAGTTCAAAAGGTGTCTGGGCTTTTTGAATCTTTTGCATTTCTAATCTGCATAAGTGATCTAGACATAGAGACCAGCTGCAAATGCATTTAATTCAACGATACAAAAAGACAAGACTGTAATAAGCACAGAGTAAATTAGTGGTTAGGATCTTCTTAGCAAAGCAATTACATTGCATATCTGTATAAATCATAGTCTAAACAAATGGACGAAAGATGAGCCAAAGTTCAGAATAGCGATGGATATAACCCTTCAAAAATGTCAAGGTTTCATTCTAAGGGCAGAGATACATTGAAATTATATCAAATATTTGATTGCAAAACTAGAACTCATCCTCAAAAAAAGTGATGCTAAATTAGTTCTTAGTGCATTGACACAGCTAAAAAAAATAAAATTGAACATTTATCTGAGGCAATTTCATTAACAAACATTGCTTTATATCTTTGTGGAAAAGTAAAATATCTAGAAAACAGGTTGTGGCTAGACACTAAATGTGATTTGCCACTTTTGAATATTTATAAATTCTCTTTTTTCTGCGATTATAGTGTTAAAAACTAGAATGCATTGTTGATTGACAAGGCACATATGCACACAATATACATATGAATATATGTGTGTGTATATATACATATACATATATACACATGTATATGTATATGTACAGATGACTTTTAGAACTAGAAAGATGATAAAAATGATCTATTCCAATCTGTTCATTATATAGACAGGAATATGTAGAACAAAAAGGAAGAACGAAGTAGTTTGCCTAGTGTCACACAGATGGCAAGAACCAGATTAGATCCATGATAACTCCCAGTCTGGTGAGAGTTATACTACATTATGACATGTTTTATACTGAGATTTTACAGAGACCAAGTTATTTCAAGGTAATATCATTGGATCACAGTCCTAGAGCTAAAAGAACATTCAGAAACTATCAATTCTAGTCTCCTCATTTTACATATTAGGCAAATGATACCCAAATTTAGTGAATTGCCCAGGATAACAGAGGTAATATCTGAGATTTGGATTTGAAAACAAATCCTATGATTCTAGTCTCAGAAGTTCCACTGTACCACTTTACCAATTTAGAAAATAGTCAATTATTTCAATGTTTTGTTTTGGTTTCCACTTCTCTCATCTATTAAACCTATCACTGATAAATTACTTTATTTTCTACCTCAAGAAATGTCACCTTTCTTTACTTCACTGCTTGCCAGTTACAAAGTCTGGGCACAGTAGATGGAGTGCAGGGCCTGGAGTTGGGAAGACTCATCTTCCTGAGTTCAAATCAGACAAGTACTAGATGTGTTACCCTGGGAAAGTCACTTAACCCTGTTTGGCTCAGTGTCATCATCTATAAAATGAGCTCAAGAAGGAAATGACAAACCACTCTCGTTTCTTTGCCTAGAGAACTGAAAATGGGGCTATAAGTCAGATATAACCAGAAATGACTAAACAAGGTACAAAGTCTATTGATTGTTTGCAGAGGTTGTATTTTCAGAGAAAATTAGAAACCCTGAGTTGACTCATAGGCTACTGGCAAATTAAAACTTTTTAGACCATTTTGTGACTGCAGGAAACAGCATGTGGGCTGCTCTGATGATTACACATATTCTGACCTGCTCACAAATCAGTCGTTAAAATAATATTAAATTAAAAATTTAGATAAAATCCAAGAAAGTATATGCTTGGAGTTACTTAATCAAAGAAAACTTAATTCAGCTCCTGGGGTTGTAAGATCTTGAAATTGAGTCTTTTTCTATTCTTTATAATTAATTGAATTTAGAGTAGAGTTTCATTTGTACTGCTTTTCAAATGTTCTATTTTTAGTTAGTTCTTAACTGGGGGTCCATGAATGATTAGATTTCATGGCTTCAGTGAACTTGCATGGGAAAAAAAAATCTTTTTCATTGACTTCTAACTGAAATGTAGCTTTTCCTGCATTTATACAATGTATCTATATCTTCCTATACAGAAAATAAAATGTCCATATGTGGTGCAATACGCATTCTAATCTCTGAAAATGGCCAACTGGAGTCTGCTCAGATGTCGTCATTAAGGAATTTGCAACGTCCTGCAGTGCACAGAGCAGTGAACGTGGAGTCAGGAGATAACTTCATTACCAGCATTGCTAGTATCTCTGAACCTTAGGTTCCTCAGGTGAAAATGGGTGTAATAATGCCTGAATTACCTATCTGTGTCACTGGGTTGTTGCATCATATGAGACAATATATATAAAAATAACTTTGTAAATCTTAAATTTCTATGTAACTTGTCAGCTCTTGTGATCATTCACAACTAGCATATTCTGAAAGTGGGTTATGCTTTACTATACAATGAGGCTGAACAGCTATTTATTCTGATTTATGTAGAGGTGAAGGACTTGGCCACCCACTTCATTTTCTCTTGCTTCCTAGTAGGGGGAAAAAGTGCAAGGCTTCATTGCTGTGCAGTCTTTTTTTTCAGTCAATATTTCTTCAGTTACTGTTGTGTGACTCACATCAAACTATATTTGACCAAAGACCAAACAGTGAACTATAATTTCTCATTTAAGTGACCAAAGTAAGAGAATTACTCTTTTAGAATGTGAATCTATTTGCATAATGTCTTTCTCCTCTGGAAATTTTTTTTATTAATTTATTTGTATTATGCAACACCATAAATGAGATTTCATTTACATTAAGTCAATTCAAATTCTGTCTTCCAGTAAGAATACAAATGGGTTTTCTTAATCCTTAGTCTCCATTTCATTTGAGTAATTAAAAGCAGATGGCCTTTCCCTTCAATTTTACTGGGAAATTCAAGGTCATTCATCCTGTGTTCCTTCTTGCACACCGCACAAATACTCTTAATCTTTACTTGTCCTCTTCTCCCTTACTCAGGTGTCTGAGGAAGAAATAATTCTCCTTACCAAAGTTATTCTATCTATTTGTGCTCTTAATCCCTCTCCTTCCTGTCTTCTATGGGAGGTTATCAAACCAATTATCTACCAACCGCACTCTGTCTTCTTCAGTTTCTCCTTACTTACTGGCTTCTTCCCTAAGGCTTAAAAATATGCTTAGACATGTTCTAGTCTTTAAAAAAGGGGAGAGGGGAGGGGAGCAAACAAGACACATACTTAAGCCTATCAATCTATGATATTATCTCATTTACTTTAAAACTTCAAAGAATTGATTTCATTTTTTTGCCTCCATTTTCTCACCACCCACCCACATTCATTGCAATTTGATTTCTGACTGGAGAATTAATTCCTTGAAATTATTCTCTTTTTAAGTCCCAGAGATCTCCCAACTGTTGTTTGTTGAACTTCTCTCATTCCTCAGCCTTCCTGACCTCTCTAGTTTTTGGCACTGTTGAGCCTCCCTTATGCCTGGATATTTTCTTTCCTTGACTTGCATGATATACTCTTCTCCATTTTCCCTCCTACCTGTCTGACTGCTTCTACTCGGTATCCTTCCTAAACTATCATCCATCTTCCTCCCTTTAGCTTAGATGTCCCCTAAGGCTCTTTCCTTCTCTTCTCCACATATACTTTCTCATCTAGTGATCTTATCAGCTCCAGTGCTCTCAATATTATCTCCATATAGATATTTACCAAATGTATATGTCCAGCTCTATTTTTTTCTTCTGAATTCCAGTTTTGTTTTATCAACTACCTGTGAGAAACCTCTTACATATTCTGCTTATACCACAAACATAAGACTAAAATGGAACATGTGATTCATCCCTTCTCCTAACTTCCTTTTCTTTCTCTTCTTGTCACCAGTTTTGAAACCTGAATCATCTTCAACTATTCCCTGACTCTCACTACCCATATTCAACTGCCCGCCAAGTCTTGTTGATTCTCTCTCTATAGTATGTCTAATACCCATCCCCCTTCTCTTTACACACATGGCCACCACACTGGTTAAGGCCCTAAATATTTATATACTGGTCTATTTCAATAATGTTCTAATTGGCCTACATGTTTCTAACCTTTCCTCTCTTCAATCATTCTTCCACACATCTGCCAAAATAATTTTCATCACACATATGTGACTTCCCTGCTTAAAATCCTTCAGTGCCTTTCCATTGACCTAAGGAGAAAGTACAAACTTCTGTCTGATTTTAGTACTCTCCTCAATCTGGCTCCTACCTGCTCTTCCAAAAGTATTTTGTTTCACTAGCCTTACAGATACTTCATTTAATTTATACTATTAGTTTTTTCTCTGAATGTAACACATCATTGCCTTGTCCAGTAAATTTGGACCCCCCTACACGCACACAGACACACAGACACACACACACACACACACACATTCCTAGAAAGCTCTCTTTCCTCATCTGTGACTTTCAGAATAACTACTTTCCTTCAAAGCTTTATTCAGGTATCAGATTCTCTGTGAAGCCCTCCTTGTTTTTCTCACCCAGACCATTGTTGGTTTTCCATCCCTCCTCCGATATATCCCCTTCCCTAGAAGTGTAAAGTGTTTGTGTGTATGTGTATGTATACAAATGTATTGTGTGTTGTTGTTCTTTATCTATAATTATTTTTTATTTTGTCTTTCCTGCCAAAAACCCAGGATGATGCTTTGTGTACAGTAAGTACTTAATACATTTTTATTATATAGTGTTGAAATAATTAAAATAATCCAGATAACCCGTTGAAATAGACATATGCTGACTTGTCAAACAGTGAGGCTGTTTGTGTACAATGGATTTAGAAAACTTGGCCTTCATCTCCTTTGATGTTGGAATTATTCCAATACTTTAAACATAATCTTCACTTTCCAATAAATCGGGATTTCCCATGCAATCAAGCTTAGCAGTCAGGAAATATTAAGAAACCATTAGAGATTTTAGAGAAACTTCAAATGTGTCACTGTGCTCTTTTAGCTCCAAAACCCGAATCAAGAACTATTCATTTAACTAAACTTCATTGACTCTAACTGCTGGCTCCCACTTAAGATATTTTTCACTCTTCTCACTTGGTAGACCACTTCCACATACCTTTAAATTTAGAGATGAAATTCTCAGTTTACTTTGTTCATATACGGTCTTCCCTTCACAATTACTGAAGTAGATGACTTATGGAAACTATAAAGTATCTCTCCAGTTATGGTTTATAGTACTAGATAATCCGTAACTAACATATTATCTCTATATGAGCTGCCCAAAGAGATATGTAGAAAACAGAATGTACCTAAGAACTGGGATCTAAAACCTATGAGGAAAGGTTACTAGAACCTAAGCCTGTTTTTCCTAAAAATAGAAATTCTAGCATGACAATCAGCCATACAGCATTTCTTAAGTGCCAAACACTATACTAAGTGCTAGATGAACTTGAGTGAGAATCAAAGTAGTTATAACAGAAGAAAGAACTCATTTTTGAGCCCTGTAATCAGAGGCCCTCTCTTTCCAAAGTGACAGCACATGTGCATCTTTTCTATTTCGAAATGTTTACCTTTGAACAAATTGAAAGAGAACATAAAATTTGAGAAGTGGAACATAGATTAAGAAAGATTTCTTTTTTAAGCCAAATTCAAGGCTATTGTCCGTTCTGTAATTTGGAAAAACTGTCTTATTGCTGGTGCTATTAAAAGTTGAAAGAGATTCATGTCTGAAAGCATTACTTATATATGCTGTAAAAATCATCTGGTGTGAATTTCAGCATGTGGAAATCTTAATTAGATTTTTAAAATAATGTAAAATCCAAACCAATCCTTTTCTCTAATTTCAAAAACATGGGAAGAGGAAGGATGTGCTTTCTAAAAAAATTATTTTTCATTTGCCTGACAGAGTAAAAATAGGACGAAAATAAATATCTACTGTGTTATTTATAATTTGGTGCATATTCTTATTGGTGTCAAAGAACGACACTTATGAAAAACATATATGAACTTATTCTGAGAAATTTCCAGACATCATTGTGGATATCCCAGGGCCATAAGTTTAAAATACAGTTGCATCTGAAGTGCTATTTTTTAAGAATCAGGCATATGAAAAAAACAGACCTCTTTGTGATCATCAGCATATGCAACCTAAATTCAGGTAATCACTTAAGCCAATAAAAAATACATAAAAATTGCAACATATTTTGCAAAAAAAAAAAAAAGATAGAGATTTAGATTGCCAAAACAAAACCTACCCATGACTAATACTAAGCAGAATAAAGAAAATATCAATATTTAAAAATAATTCAGTCTTTGATGATTTAAGAAAATAAAAAACGAAACACCTTCCCTAGGCAAAATAAAAATTCCACTAATTTAACCTTTCTGGGTCTACTTGTCCACTTTGCTCAACTTGTGTTTTTAATGTTCTAAATGGTTCTTCACTTTAATTGACAACTATTTATGATCAGCTTTCCTGAATATGAAAAACAGATATAAGCCAAAGCATCAATTCGCTGAGTTGGACAGAACTACAGAGTCCATCTAATTCAATCTACAGAATACCCAAAAAGTGGTAACACTTCTTCGACCACCTAATTCTACTTTTGCAAAGTTCTAATCACTAAAACATTGTTAATTATGACTATTTTTGCCATTTTCATTTTATTGTTTTTGAATTACTTTAGGGTATACCTTTACCAGTGGGACCTCTGGATCAAATAGTATGAGCATTTTGATTTTTTTATTTAATTCAAGATTGCTTTGCAAAATGGTAGCGCTAATTCATAACTCTAGTACATTGTATTTCATAGTATGCTTGTATTTTCAAATTCTCTCCCACATCAATTATTTTCTCCTTTTGTCATTTCTGTTTATTTGTTCACCTCAGAATGTTGATTAGTCCTTCTCTTATTACTAATAACTTGGAACAATGTTCCATATGATAATTAATGATTTGTAATTATTCCTATGAGAAGGATTTGTTCATATTTTTTTACGAATTAACTGTGACTGTTATGCTTTTATAACCATACTCTTTACTTGCCCTGTATTTTAATATCTAAGCCAGTCAGTTAATTCTGCACATCCATGGTGGTCTTTTTAGACAAGTCTCCTTTTTCTCATCAGAATACACACACACATACACACACACACACATACACACACACACACATACACACACACATACACACACATACACACACACACACACACACATACACACAAAGTGTCTCTACAGAATTGCATTCTTGAAAGTTTGCCATCCCTTCTCAGCAAATTTGACCTGTATAATTTTAGGCTACAGGAATCTTACCCTATTTATCCTTCCTTTAAATCCTTAAAAAGATGCATGTCCCAAATCCAGGGTGCATGTCAGACTATTCCCATCTTTCTTCTGTTCTATCATACATTGTAAGATTGAGTCACTCCCCTACAATATTCTTATCATTTCATTTTTAGCAGTCATTTCTTCCTTTTTAGCCAAAATTAGGCCTAGAATAAAAATTCCCTTATATTCTTTCCCTTTTTGGAAATTGTCATTTGTATCATTTTGTCAATTGAGATCAAGTCAGCTTGCTTCCACTAGGCCTTGTGGTGGAAATGTAACCATTTCCCAAAAAATGCAGATGTGATATTCCTGAATCTCGAAGTAAACTGCTTGTAGCTATCTGAATTGAATTTTACTTTCGTGGAGGTAGACATAGCTTATGATTTTACCCTAAATATATATATACATATGTATATGTATATATGGGGGGGTATACATATACATACACACACACACACACACACACACACACATCTCCAAGCAACCAAATTTCTTTGCCTGGTTGTTTTTATACTTTAATTGAATCAGAAAAATTCATTCATTTATTCAAAAATATTTACTAAGTACCTGCTATTTTTAGGGCTCTCTACTATGAGAAAGAAAAATGTGTAAGACCTGATCTCTGCCCTTAATAAGGTTACACTATAGTAATACATACAGAGAATATTGTTTAAAGCTTACATAGTACTTATAATAACTTCCACTTGGGCATAGTTTTTCTCAAACTTTACAAGCAAAAATCATAATGTAACAGTGTCCTAGATCAGCACCCCCTCCTTGCAAATTTTTAGTACCTTAGGAAGAGGTCTCTTTGTTTCATGAATTGAGTGTCATCTCTCAGCTCAAGAGAATTAGGAGTAGAACATCCTTTACATCCTTAACTGGTTTTCCTAGCTAGGTCTCTTGCATACTATATACCTCAGCATGAAATATTCAAGGCCAAATAACCCCACCCTGTTCTTAACCAAAAGGGAAAGGTTGCCCTGTGGAGACAGACAGGCATCCCATATTTAATCTTTTTTTTTTTTAGGGAAATAATAAAGTCTTAGAATTATTATTTGTAAATGGTCTTGTATGCCTTGATTCTGTCCTTGATTAGCTTTGTATTCTCATGGGAGTAGTTCTCAATCTAATGACTTCCTTGTAGTACTTCCCAAGATTCTCAACCACATGGTACACAGAATCAGTAAGGCTCCAAGACAGAAGACAGTTTTACTTCAGGTCCCATACCATATAAGACATATGACTTTGCATCAAGGATACTAAGAGCTTGAGAGAGAACCAATTTTGTAGAGTAAGTTCATGACAGAGTAAAAAGTAGGGTAGAAATCTTGTACTTAAGTTTTTTTAAATCTAGCCTTTATTAAAACCTAAGATTTTATGCTTGAACATGTGATGCCTCTTTTCTTAAAACTGCATCTTTAATCTTACTAATAGTGCATCTATCAGTTGTTGGTACAATCATAATGCATCATGGTTTTCATTTGGACATTCCTTCTTTCACAGAAAGCAAGTTTACTTGTATGTAGGGAGGAATGTAGTATGGTCGTATCATTAAAAACTAGAATCTGCATTATATTTGGTTGATAATAGGACACCAATATTTTGAGATTTCCTTAGATCTGTGATCTCATTAATATGGGCACTCCCTCCAACAATTTAAGTTCTAACACATTGACACCTTTTTATCTTGTGTATATCTAGTTCATGTGTTTCCACAAATCTGCCACATGGGGATGGAGGGGATTGACCATGGTAGTTACCTTATTCTAGATCTTATGACATTTATATGAGACCAGTGGATCACAAGGGCTCTTTTCTTATTATCCAATACTTTCAGCTATGTGAGGGTCAATTTTATCCAATTCATTTAAATTGAATAAGTATCTCTTAAGCACCAACTGTATTCCAGGTGTCTCTTTTTTGTAACTTTAAATCTTTGATAATATATGCCACAAGTTAAGGATCATAAAATAATTGTGTTACCAATAGCCTAGAAATGTAAATAAATAATTTCTTGGAAGCTATAACACACACACACACACACACACACACACATACACACACACATAATCTAAATCTAAATGATAAAAACAACCTGTTCACAAGCCTAGACTTAGAGGTTAAAATTAACATCCATTTTAGAATTCTCTAAGGAGTCTTTTCTTTTCTATGACTTCACCCAGAGAAAATGTTCACTCTCCTCGATAACATTTGTCTTCATAGCATTCCACTTTTGTACTTCTTGTGTCAGTAACACCAGATATTATTCATTATGTAATCAGCACTCACCTTCCTTTTTGTTGTTCAACTAGAGATAGGACAGTCTATGTGCCCGATTTATCATTTGGCAAAGAATCAATATATTTTCCAAAACCATTTTACTCTAACATCCATAGTTCAATTAAGATAATTCAATTAGACTTTCACTTTATTTGAAATGGAAATCACTTAGAATCTTTTTAATGAACCCAGTCAAGTCATACAAGTGTTTTATGTATTATAGTTTCAAATAATAATGGACATCTGGTTTCTGAAAAGCCATGGAATATTTCATAGATAGGATCATGTATATTGTTTCCTTTATAACATGCCAAGCAAGTGTAGAGACAACAGCTGATCTATTTCACCTTTTACTTAGTGAAAACTGACTCACTGATAGGACAGGGGTGTGCACTCCCTTTTCAATAAGGGCAGAAAGAATAAATATATGATTATATTATATATTGAAATGCAGTTTGTCATGTTCGATATCACTGTCGATTTTTAAAATAGAATTCAAGCATAAATCACCTCATAAAATAGTGAGGGCTAGGTGATTCAGGCTCATAACAATTAGTAATGAAAATGCGTTGTTAGAGATGTGAGGCCCTCTTGGTTGAAAAACAGTAAAAATGGAGTTAAAATGGTTTATTTCATTTGTTTCCTCCTCAGGGAAGAGTGAATCAGGTCTTTATTGGGAATCATATCACCATGTACTCTAAACATATAATCACTGAGTCAGTGTAGGATGAATTTGAAAATAAAATAGTCAAAGCAGAAGAATAAAGTTTGTGACATGACCACCATTTCTTTCATGTATGTTGAACTTCAATTAGAACAAAATTAGTTGAATTGAGTGGGGGGAATGTAATGAGCATGTGCTTAATTCAACTGTATTGAGCAGTTATTTCTAAAGCATTAGTGCAAAGATCATAGATTTAGGAGGGATTTTATATCTCAGGTCTAGAGAATGTAAGTGACTTACTCAAAGTAACAGATGACAGACGGAGCTGAGATTCAGACTAATGTTGTCTGACACCAAACCAAATACCTTTTCCACTTTATTTTGTTGCCTCCCATTGTGTTAGGCGCTAGGAATACAAGGAGGACAAAAGGACATGTATGTAACAATGAGCTAAGGAATGTTATTTCATTGGAGAATGATTACAGAGATAATTAGGTTTATACTATACTATACTATACTATACTATAATAATAGGTTTATACTATGCATATTAAAACTATATTCACATATCTTAATGTATAATAATAATAATAGATTGCTATTATCTATATAGTGTTCCCAATCTGCAGCATGTTTTGCCTATTTTAGCAGGAAGGTGGTACAATGGATAGAGATCCAAACATAGAATCAGGAAGACAAGAGTTCAAATCCAGTCTCCGATACTTACTAGCCATGTGACCCTTGGCAAGTTACTTAACTTCAGTTTGCCTCAGTTGTCTCCTAATTGAGATGGGGATGATAATAGTACCAACCGCCTAGGGCTGTTGTGAGGATCAAAGAAGATAATAATTTTACAGCCTTTAGCATCATGCCTGGCTCATAGTAAGCATTATATAAATGTTGGCTAATTTTGTTATTATTACTTCATTTTGTCCTCCCATGAAATCCAGGGGTGTATGGGCTATTATTTTCCCATTTTACAGATGAGAAAACTGAGGGAGTTTAACTTACCCAATCATTCAGTCAATAAATACAAGAGGCTGAATTCAAATTTAGGTTTTATTGATTTTAAATACAGCATTTTCTCCACTATTCCACCTATTCACCTAGGAAACATGTGCTTGTTTTCAAATATTTTTAGGGCAGCATAAAACGAATATTTTAGATTTCAGGGATGAAAACTAAGTAAAATTTTATTTGTGGTGTGTAGCTCATAGAACCCTAATACAGATGCCCAGAGGGCATTGAGAAGTTGGACATATAGAGGTCAAACTCTTTTACTCACATACACTGATCTGCCTAAGTAGCTTGAAAGCTAGTAGTTTTAAAAAAGAAAGCGTTAAATACATAACAGATGCAGAAATGCATCTTGGAGTGATTTTGTTATGGATAGAGGATTGTCAGCACCCTTTCCACAATCATTTTTTTCACCTGTTCATGTGGTGTGCATGTGTGATTGCTGGTGATACATTCAGGTTGGGATTTAAAGCAATATTTGTGCCTGTACCCTTATTGTACCAGCTTTTTATCTGATTTCTTTTTCCCCCTCAGGCTATATAATTAAGTAGCTGCTCCTCTTCCCCATCCCACCTATAGTTTCCACTGAATATCATTTTGTGGGTTTTTTTTTTAACATGATTAAGTATCTAGGAAAAGCAGGTTGGCATACTATTTGGAGGGCTAGTTTATGTGTCAGGAAAATCTCAGTTCAGATCCACCATCTGACTCATAATGGATGTGTGACCTTGAACATGACATTTCATTTCTTGGTACTCGGCCAAGCTTCCTAAAATTAAAATTGGTAGAAAAGGGCCCTTCTTAAGAGTTCCCAATGTCAATTAAAGAAAAACTGTTAACAACTCTAAAATAGGTTAGTTGGGCTGGTCTCTGAGATCCTTCATTACTCTCAGATTTGTGAATATTTTTTTATTGTTAAAGTCCAACAAGTTTTCACTAACCTATCTATTATGTAACGTTTCTAGGAAACAAATATGAAAAAAGTCATTAAGACTTCTGCAATGGAATTCTCATTAGCTATCTTATATGTCACCTCCTTTAAGAGCAGCCCCATCAACACCAAGTATGTCCTTTTTCCTCATTAGTTTCTTTCTCTATGGACAATTTTTCCCTATCAGTGGGCCTCCTACTTCTACTCTTGGTACTGAAACTTCTCCAATGACCCATTCCTTCTTGCTTGGGGGCCTAAGAGGGAAGGGAAGATGTCAGCTGCCATTCCAGATCTCACAAGACCCTGTACCAAAGGAAAGAAGATGCAAACAGGTGCTGGCTTATCAAAGACATGAGGAAGGGAAGGAAAGAGTAACAAAAGAGAAGTGGAAGAAAAGAAAAAGGGAAGGAGGATAAAGAAAGGAATGGGGGGAAGTATTCCTATAGAATCCACTATATACCAGCACTATGCCAAGTGCTTTTTTACAAATATTATCTCATCTTATTTGATCCTGTGAAGTAGGTGCCATTTATTATTACCCCCATTTTATAGGTGAGAAAACTGAGGCAAACAGAGGTTAAGTGATTTCCTCCGGGGTAGGGGTAAGTTTCTGAGGCAGGCTTGCCTAGAAGGTCATACATTCAGGGAGCTGGGGCCTGGTAGAGGAAAGAAAGGTGGGGCCTCCAACTACTGACTCTCCAGAGCTTAGTCATCCTTATACCTAATGGCCAGTAGGAAAGAGAAAACTGAGAGGAGAGGATTGCCTTTTATTATTTCCATGGAGCTTTGGTTCAGCAGCCAAATAAAAGTTTCATCACAGCCAGTAAAAGTCATGGGATGTCTGTGCTTGCTCTGAAGTGTGTGGGGTGGTGGACCCTCCATCACACGTTCCCAAGGGTTTACAAAATGGGAAGAGATGGTTAGAACAGGAATGGATTTTAGAGTTCTTCTTGCCCTTCCCTGTATTTTGCAGCTGAAAAACACTCAAGATTATTCAAACCAAGGTCACTCAGCTATTTAAGTGTTTGAGCCAGGATTGATTCAAATTAGGTCCCTACAAGTTATGTATCTGATTCCAATGTATCCTCATCACCACTATCAAAACTGTTGTTAATATTTGAACACCAAGCATATATAACACTTTGCTCAGTACAATGAAAATATTTTCTCAAGGCTAATCACAGGATCATAGATTTAGAAAGAAATCTTAGGGACTACCTGGTCCATCCCTCTCATTTTATGCAAAATGAAACTGAAAACCATGGGAACCCAACATTCTGTAAGAAGTAGGTCTTGAATCTAGTTCTTTTTGATTCCAGGACTATCTCTCTAACAACACCATTTGGTTTCTCATCAATGTGTACATACGTATGTACATATTCCCTAAGGTCACACGGTTCATTATTAGCAGAGTAGTGATTTGAATCAGGGTTTTCTGAGTAAATATAGGACTTATTGCACTATACTACATCACCTCCATAAGTCCTACTTTTTGTATTTACATTCTAAGGGAAAAAATATTAATAGGAATATAATAATGAAAAATATCATGACCCAAGATATTTATAAAGCCTGTGATATTTATATAATTTATATATGCTCTCTGATTTTACATTCTAAGGAAAAATATTAATAGTAATATAATAAGAGAAATTATAGTGATTCATGGTATTTATATAGGGCTACAAAATATTTTATATGTATTCTGACTTCACAAGTATCATCCATGATTTAAACTTTCAGAGACCACATACATCACCACTGCAAGTCACCATCAACTTACTCTTGGACTGAAGATAGAGGATGAAGGAAACACCCATCTGCCCCTTGCTTCTACTCTTTGGAAGAAGGAACAATAAAAGATGCGAAGAGGGAATCTTGAAGAGTGAGCCAGAAAGAGCTGATTTATTAGGTCACTTGTATAGCCCATGTGGGCCAGCTAACTGGCACAGTAGATAGAGGGCTGGACCTGGAATCTGGAGGACCTGTGTTTAAATCCAGCCTCAGGTACTTACTAGCTGTGTAACCCTGGGCAAGTCACTTAACCCTGTTTGCCTCAGCTTCCTCATCTGTAAAATGTGCTAGAGAAGAAAAAGGCAAACTACACAAGAAAACCCCAAATGGGGTTGTGAAGAAGAATCCTCAACAACGATGGTGACCATGTAGGGTGGGAAATTTCTAGGAGAAGGACATGTCCTCCTAAGCATCAGTCAGCTATTCATCTTGGAGGTAGCCCTGATCTCTGCAACTCAATCAAGAGGGTGCCAGTAGGCAAGCTTACACACCTTGAGGAAATCCTGCTCAGATGCTTCCAAACAAAGCCCATACATGCACGTTGTTCAGTCATGTCCAACTCTTTGTGACCCCATGGACCACAGCACTCTAGCCCCTTCTATCCTCCACCACCTCTCAAAGTCTAAGTATGCATTCATTGTTTCTATGGCACTATCTTTCCATCTCATCTTCTGTCTTTCCCTTTCCCTTTTGCCTTCAATCTTTCCCAACATCAAGGTCTTTTCCAATGAGTTAGTTCCATCTTCTCATTATATGACCAAAGTATTTAAGCTCCAGCTTTAATATCTGTTCTTCCAGTGAATAACCTGAATTAATTTCTTTAAGTATTGAGTGATTTGATCTCCTTGCTGTTGTGGGGACTCTCAAAAATCTTCTCCAGCACCACAATTCAAAAGTATTGATTCTGGGGTGCTCAGCTTTCCTTATAGTCCAACTCTTACAGCCATATATCACTGTGAGAAAAAACATAGCTTTGACTACATGGACTGTGGTGGGCAAGGTGATGTCTCTGCTTTTTAGCATGCTGTCTAGACTTGCTATAGTTTTCCTTCCATGGAGCAATTGTTTTTTAATTTCATGGTGTAGTCACTATCTGAGTGATATTTGAGCCCGAGAAAATAAAACCTGATCTTGCTTCCATTTCTTCTCCCTTTTATTTGCCAGAAAGTGATAGGACCAGTTGCCAAGATTTTAGTTTTTTTGATGTTAAGCTTCAAGCCAGCCTTTACATTCTCCTCTTTCACTCTCATCAAGAGGCTTCCTAATTCCTCTTTACTTTCTGCCATTAGAGTGGTATCATCTCTCTCTGAAATTGCTGATATTTCTCCCAGCAACTTTAATTCTGACTTTTGATTTATCCAGTGTGGCATTTCACATGATGCACTCTGCATGTAAGCTAAATAGATAAGGTGACAATGTACAGCCTTCTCATACTCCTTTCCCATTTGCCAGTTGTTCCATTTTCTGTTCTGTTTCTTCTCAGCCTGTATATACAGGGTTCTCAGGAGATACACATATGCACACATACATATGTGTGTATGTATTTATGATATTCAGGTATATACTGCACACAAAGTAATAACTCATGTTGCCTGGTATACTTGTACACACCTCTAAGATCTGCTTCTGGGAAGACTGAGGCTGCTAGATCACTTGATCTCAGTACTTTGGTAGTTCTGAGCTGTGATAGCTAATTGGATTTCCACACTAACTCCAACACCAATATGGTAACCCCCCATGAGAAGGCCAAAACTTCTTTGACAATAATTAGTGGAATTGGGCAAGTGAATGGTCACTGTACTTCCAGCCTGGGTGAGAGGGGGGATTCAGTTTCAAAAAAGCAAAATAGAACAAACAAAAAACTTACATTTATATAGAGCTTTTAGGTAGTTTCATTTAAAACTCACAACTCTTTGAGATGTATGAATTATTGTTCCAATTTTACACATGAGAATATTGAGATTCTGAGATATGCTGTGACTTAGCCAAGGTCACTGCTTCTCAAATCCAGTACTTTCAGCCCCATGTCTCCCAAATACATACTCACTTTAGAAAGAAGACACATCTAAGCTACCTTCTGACATTTTCACATTTATGAAATTATGATTCAGGAAAGTCAGCAGCATAGTCAACTGACTTATTACTACTAATGGAACAAAGCAGTTGTATTGAGTTGTACTTGCTTTTTTTTTTTTTAATCATTGACATTTTGCTTCAGAGATGCCTATTTCTCTTGACATTTTATAATGGATGTGTCTGGTATTCTGGAAATTTACCACACTTGAAATTGAATAATGTAGCCTCTTTACTGTGTCCTCTTACTCAACTCTTGGACTGTCCTCACCTCTTCTCTTAAATGGGTGACCACCTTAAGCCTTTCTTGTCCTTTTCACCATCCCAGAGCATTCTGAAAGATCCTTCTATAATCACAACAGACTTGATATTTTTTTTCTCTCGGATAGACTTATTGTTTAATTGAATCAATTAATAGTTTTCATGACATAGGGATGGTTTGAGTCAATAGAAAATAAGCAAATTCTCTGTTTTGGAGAAAAGAGCTTAACATGATTGATTATAATTTGTGGATATGACTGGTAAGAGGCCAACATGTATATGCATATGTACATATTTATGGATATAATTATGTATGTACATTGCACAGATGTACATATACATAAATGTGTACTACATGTGTATATATTTTTTATTTAATGAGCTTTCACTCCCTTACACTGCTTCTCCAAAACAACACAAACACATTAAAAAAAACCTCTTGTAACAAATATCCATAGTTGAGCAAAACAACTGCCTGTGTTGATTGTTAGCTTATCTCCTCTCAACTTAATAAGACTATAAGCTGGTCAAAGCTACAGGCTATTCTGTTTATTCTTCCTAATATGCATCGGCTTATAAAAGTAGTTGTAATAATAAATATTTGCTGATTTGACTTCCTGGAATGTTGCCACTTTGGTGAAAAAAAATATTTAACAATTCATCCTGTAGAAGCTCACATAGTCACATGGGCAAAGAGTTAGCCTGTCAATGTAGTCGTAGTAGTAGTAGTAGTAGTAGTAGTAGTAGTAGTAGTAGTAGTAGTAGTAGTAGTAGTAGTAGTAGTAGTAGTAGTAGTAGTAAATACCTATCATTTACCTAGTGCTTGAAGGTTTCCAAATGTTTTTACAAATATGATTTCATTTTATCTTCACAATAATCCTAGGAGATAGTTGCTATTATTTTCCTTGTTTTGTAAATGAGGAAACTGAGGCCAACCTGCCTGCAGGGTAATGTAGTTAATGTTTCTGAGCTAGATTTGAAGTCTGGCTCTCCTGACTCCAGGTCAAGCCCTATATCCACTGTACCACTTAGAGTGCTTTCTTTTGTTTCAGATGGACATTGTGATTTCGTTCCACTGAACAACTTCTAGTGCGCAGATCTCCTCTACCAACTTGTCTGTAATTCAGGCTCAGAGAATCCCCTGGGGCCATAGAAGTTAAGCCACTTCATCACATTCATGAAGTTATTAAGTGTTACCAATAAGTTTTGAACCCATGCCCTCCTGATTTCAGGTTTACACAATTATGTTTCTACATAAAACTTTCTAAAAGATTGGTTGCTTAATCATAGCCATTGTTTTGTAGAATTCCCACATTAGAAAAAAATAAGGTGTAATTTGATTTTATATAACATTTATCGATGGACAGGTAGGTGGCAAAGTGGATAGAGTGCCTGGTCTGAAGTGAGGAAGATTTTTCTTCCTGAGTTCAAATCTAGTCTCAGATACTTTTTAGCTATGTGAGCCTGGATAAGTCACTTAATCCTGTTTGCCTTAGTTCTTCATTTGTAAAATGAGCTGGAAAAGGAAATGACAAACCACTCCAGTATCTTTGTTATGAAAACCCCAAATGGGGCCACAAAGAGTCAAAAACAACTGAAAAAAAATGACTGAACAAGCACTTATTGATAAAAATTTTAGATTTTTGAACAATTTTTAAAATGAAAAAAAAAAACTTTAAAAATGTGAACAGTATCTTTTGATTCTTTCCATGTGAGAAATATTAGCAGGATAAAAGAGAAATGAATGGAATCGTCCAAGTATTCTAATTCTCTTTCCCTGAAAAGCTTATCTCTTTAGTGTGTCTGTTAGAATTGCTCTGTGTCATTGTCTCTTTGAAAGGATGACCTATTTATTTTCACTTTTTTCCTCTCCTAAAAGTTCCAAAGTCATTTAATGAAATAGAATAATAAGAAAAATAGTAATAAAACATTATTTCCAAATACCTGGGTAAATACTACAAATGTTCACATAACCTTTAGGAAAAGTAGATACAGGAGGCAGTATAAACATATGATCAGGGCAACCTATTTGTTCCTCATTGAACACCATGCTCTGGGTACCAGATCATAAAATATTACTGTGATTAAACGACAGTAAACCTAAGCTGTGGTTTATAGTGCGTAAGGTGAATGAATAGCTAATGCTTTGACTTTTTATTTTGTATAACACCAATTTTTAATGTTCTCTCTATTTTACTTCCAGTTTTACGGGAACATGACTTTTTATTGCTTTCTATTCATATAGCTGAAATAAAGTAGAATTATGGAATTTGTAGGTTTCCATGTAACCTTTACAAGCATAAAAGAGAAAACACATCAAGGTATCATAAAAATTCAGGGAAGCAAATTCTTTGCTTTTATATTCCTTGATATGAATTTTTGAATAAATATAGGGCAAAATCTTAAATTTTCATTTCAAAGGATTAGCTTAGATACTAAACATTGTATATATATATGAAGATATAGATCTCTCTATATACACATATATGTATATACATATGTTATATAATAGTAATGATAACATCTGGAAAGTATTTCAGCAATAGGAAGAGCCAAAAGTCAATGGAATGCAACATGTGGATAAATCTTATAACTTTTGATATGTGGTTAGGTATTTAAGTTCCCTTTGGCAGTTAATGCCTCAGCCCTTTGATATGCAACACTAGAATGCTGATGTCAATGCAGAATTTTTTTCCCAAAGATATTAATATGTTCTGAAGTTTATCATGCAAGCCTAGTTCTTGTTCAGAACCTCAACCATGGGTGGTATCATACGAAAGGAGAGATTTGTATTGAGGAAAGAGCCTGGCCTTGGAACCAGAAGCCCTATTGCTGTACACTGGTTCTCATTCTTACCAGTTGTGTGACTGACCACATCACTCAATCTTTCTGAACTTCAGTGTTCTTATGGGGAGAATAGTATTATGCAGCTTCCTGAGTTACGCAATGTGGATAATGTTTTCACTATCTCCCTCATAGGGTTGTTATAAATTGCTTTGCAAATATTTATTTTTTTAAATTATAATTACCTTGGTCATAAGTGTGGTGGCATCATGCATTTGAGAAAGGAGCATGGAAAAAAAATCTACTGGCTTTTGGATATACCCCTGAGTCTGAATCTTAACTCAGGAACCTCATTGCTGTTTGACCAGTTGCAATTACTTAACTTCTCATTGCTTCACTCTGGTTTTATTGTTTTTGTTTTTAATTGACTAAAGAAGAATACTGTTATTTATACCAGTCTCAGGATTATTGGAAAGGTGAAATAAGAATATATAATTGTGACATTATAATTCATTAATTTTTTATAGAATCAAAACAATAGTTACTGTTTATCCATGAAAGGTGGTGACTGTTAAGAAAATATAAATAATTTCAGAAATCCATTTCACCTAGGTAATGATGGTCTATTCTAATATGAGTGAATTCACATCATCAGATCATCAACATATTTTAAAATAATAGGAAATTTTCTTTTTTTAAACTTTAGGTACAAAATTCATTAGAAACTATTACAGAGAACATGATATGAAAATTTCAGTCAGAGGTCAAATTTGGAAAATAGATTTGGAAACTGAAATCACGTAGTTTTCCCACAATCTCCCTTTATCCACTAGCTCATTCCCTACCGACTACAAATATACCCAGGTCACTTCCATCCTTTTAAAAAAATTCTTGGTTTGACCCTGGCATCCCCTCAAGCCATTATCCTATATCACTCCTCTCTCTCCTTGCCAAACTCTTTGAAAAACTTGTTTAGAGGTTGCCTTCATTTGTTCACATCTCATTCACTTTTCAACATCTTGAAATAATGTTTTCTTAATTGCTGAATCCAAAGGCCTTTTCTCAAGCCTCCTTCTTCTTGTTCTCTCTGCCACACTTGACACCTTTACTTCCTTTTCCTTCTCTCCTCTTGTATATTCACAATAGAACTTTCTCTTACTTCTCTTCTGTCCTGTCTTAATACTTTTTATTCTCCTTTGCTGACCATCTTCCACCCATGCATGATGTTTTGACCTGAACCCTTTTGTCTTTTCTCACTACACTCTCTCTCTTAGTAAGCTCCCCAGTTATCATGGGTTCAAAGCAGATTACATCCAAATCTACATACCCAGACCTCATTTTGCTCATGACCTCCAGTTGGTCCCATCACCACCTTTTCTTAGAGTCATTTCCCCTTGGATATACCACAAGCCTCTCAAAAACATGCCCAAATCAGAATTTATTATCTCCCCACAAAGAAACATCTCTCTTTCCAGCTTCCCTTGTTCTATCTACCACCCTTCCATTAGAATGTAAGATCCTTGAAAGTAGCCATTATTTAATTTTTTATATTTGCACAAATACATGCTTGATATGTTTAATATGAATACATGATTAATTGATTTCAGTTGTTTAACTTAGCATGCACAGAGTCTTCCTTTACTCTCCACTCTCCATTAGCTCTTCTCTCTCCACCTTTCTCCAAAAGGGATTTATATTCCTGCACGAGTTGGAGGCCAAAAACCACTACTCTGTTCTCTTCAGAGAGAGGGAGTATCAGACTAGAAGTATATCTATCTGCTTCCTTAATTATTATTCATCTAGGGGACATAATTGAGTTTGGAGCCAACTTTTGATCACTTTATCATTTTGGGGTGAGGAAGAAACCAAACTGTATGTCCAAGACTTGATCCCTTTCCCACCTAATGGCAGTTCCACAATGAACAAACATAGAGGATAGCGAAGGAACTCATTTCAATTAAAGATGGAATACATAGGAGAACATGTACCACATAATAGAGAATGAAGGAGCTCTCCCATTGGGAGTGAGATAACTCAGCTCAACCAAGATAGCAAGTCCTGGACCTCAACGAAGGGAAAACTCTCCAAAGTTTCCAAATAGCAAGCTGGAAATAGAAACGTGATGGAGACTGCCAGCTCTGTTCAGGTTTTCCCAAAGTCTTTTCCTTCAGCAACCTGAAATGGGGTTGGCTTCTTCCATCTTCTCTCTTGGACCTGGAAGTAAATTTGAGTCTTTCATTTGGAACATTCTGAAGCGGGAGTCCCACTTGAAGAGTTCCCACAGTGGGATAAGAACTCAAGCCCTCACTTTTCACAAACTTCACTGCGCCCCTCAAGTAGATCAGGGCCTTCATCTCTTCCAGCAAGGAGAGAATCCCATATCAGTGGGCTGTGGAACAGGGGCTACCCAAATACAGCTAAAACATCAAATCTGGTTCTTGCCTCCACTGTACATAGAAAAATATTTCTCTCCTTACTTTCCCCTTTACTCTCAAAAATCTGTGGATAAATACAAGGAAGGCAATAGACCAGGAATTCAGGAGCAGCTATTTTTTCATTGAATTGCCATTACATCGATTTCCAGAGAAAGACCTGATTTGGGAATGAATGAAACCATTTTTAAACTACTAGTAATTTCCTGTTTATGCCAGTTTCTAATCCTGATTCTAGCTTGGAGCTATCCCTCTCAGGTTTGACTGCTCAGGCTTAATCCAGGGCATGCAACTAACACTCTCTGAAAAACTTAGAAAGGACAAAGGCTTCAAAATCTTTACATCTAGTTCTTATATTTTCTTTAGCTTTTTGACCTTAATGATGCTTCTCAGTACTCTTCAGTTGGGATTCATCTTACAAGCAGTGATTTCAACAGAATTCATTTTGCAATATTCCAGCATTAGCCCTGAGTGTAGTTAATAACTGTACTCAATGAAATTTGTGCTTATGAATTTTATATCATCATGGGCTCTTTGCCATCACAACATATTGTAACCTTATCTTGCATATCTTCTACATTCCTGAATTTCTAACTTCCATTCCTTTGGACTTAGGTGTACATTTACCAGGAGTTATATTATTTAAATATTCAAATAATTGCAGTTTGTTCTTAAGAGCATTTGTTAAATTTCACTTTTCTCTTTGATGTTATTATTCTTTTGTCCCCTTTGAAAAAAAGATACTTCTGTATTTATCAGAAATGCTTATACTTATGGTGTTTCATCATGTATTGTTGTTCTGACTGCAGTACCATGTATTTTCCTGTCACCTTCTAGTTGACATATAAAAAAGTGATTGGTTATTTAACAGATAGATCTTTCATTACATGTATGCATGTCATCTATCTATATTTTAATTTATATTTACAACATTCAAATTTGAAAATATTGAAACATGTCTCTCCCCAAATATGGGAGGCAGCACAAGTGCAAGAAAAATAGTTCTGGGTTTAAATCTCAGCTGCCACTTACTACCTGTGTGATCTTGCTAAAGTCATTGACATTTTATGAGTACCAATGTCCTCATATATATATAAAATGAGGAGGAAAATTGCTTGTGAGGTCCCTTCTAGATCTAAATCTCTACTCTTTCAATCTATGAAACTATCAAACTCTTTGAAGAGGATTACTCATTTGAAAACAGAGGACTTAGATTCACATCCCAGCCCTATCATTTTTATCTGGGTCTCAATTTCCTGATCCATAAAATGGAGGGATAGGACTAGATGACTCTAGTTTTTCCTGCTCTGAATCTATGGTTCCATGAATATTACTTTCGAAGGCCATCAAAACACTAAATATTGAGTTCTTTGGATTTGTGTAATTTCTACTATTTCCTGAATTGCTTTGATGAGATAAAAAGTTTGTCAATGGTTTTAAACTAGATTTTGTACAACCAGTATAGGAATAGAATTCAAAATGACCTTGCCACGTTAGTGACTGTTCTTTCAAAAACAGGATGAAGCTTGAGAGAGGCAAGAACACTTAAGAAAATGAATTCCTTGGGAAGCAAATAGCATTGAGAAAAAAAATAGTGGCTCATTAGGCATATGCTAGTGCTTTTATTATTAAGACCAAAGGACTATGGGCTATATTAACAGGTATAATGAAATTCAGGAGCTCCCTCCATACCAAATATTAATACTGAATCTTTTCTGGGGCTCTTCATTTGATGAAAGATATAGAGTAATTGGATAGAATCCAGTAAAGAGTTACAAAGCTGATTGGCATTTTTTGTAAGTGACCTATTTGACATTTGGGAAATGATTAAAGCCCTTATAATTAATAGAGAACTTTATATGAAGGGGAGAATTAAGACAGGCAGCTTCATGGATATCGTCAAGTAATATAAATTTGAAGCATAGTATTGCAAGAATAATGATGAATTCATCTTTCTTATGGCAGCAGAAATGAACGCTATAAGAACCTTCTTGCACTTATGGGAAATCTTTTCCTTGAGATCATTAAGGACAGACACTCATCTATGTGAACTGATTTAAGATCTGATCCCACTTGAAGGTAAGGGTCAGACTTCCTTTTTAAGATATCTCGTATCATAGTGTACATGAATATATGGCACTTTGGAAAAAATACTGGTTCTTAAATCATAGCCTTGTGTACTGGATTTTTTGATTTTGCTCCAGTGGGAAAAAAATTTATTTTCTTTCCACAACTCACCATAAATATTAGGTAGTATTCTACTGCTTACTTATCCAAGAATCGACAGTTTTGGTTTATGCTTTCATAAAGAGTTTTAAAGATTGTTTTTCCAATTTAATAATATTTCAGGCAATTAACTCCAAGATGTCTATAAATGGGCATTTGGGGGCAGAGACTTACTAAATTGATCAGGGAATCCCCTAATCAGCCACCTGTGAAATCATCTCACTTACTATATAGACAAAGCTCTACGCTGTGAATTTTTAAGAATGTTTTCTACTTATCTCCCTGCTTTGGAAATGAATCATCTTTTGATCACGATGCCTAGATAAATAACAAAGGACATGGTCTGGTTTTCTCCTAGTCCCTATTACTTAAATTCAATACTTTCCACTACTGTTCTTTGTATCTTTACATTCCTCAAGACTGTGGCACTCTATAGGAGTCTTTTCTCCCCCATAGAAGAAATGCGTCATGCCCTGCCTCCTTTCATTTAGTTCAGAGATTCTCAAAGTGTACCACAAACTATGTTAAGCCATGGAAGTACAAAAACAAAGGCAAAGGAGGTCCCTGTCCTAAAGGAACTCACATTCTATTAAGGAGATACAGCATGTATAGGGAAGTATTCCAGGGAAGCTTGGTGGTCAGAGACCTGTTCAGGGAGTGGGTTGTCAGGTCAAAAATATTTTCAAAATAATATGAAAACATTTTAATTTCTAATAAATTATCAATAATAGCCATTATTGATATCTACATAATTAATAGATATTATTGATGTCTATATCATTAATAGATATCAAATTAGATAATATATTATAAATTAATTCAGACAACTAGGTGCTGCATTTGATAGAGTGCTGGGCCTAGAGTACCCATCTTCCTGAGTTCAGATTTGGCTTCAGACACTTACTAGCTCCTGGGCAAATCACTTAACCCTGTTTGCCTCAGTTTCTTCATCTGTAAAATGAGATGGAAAAGGAAATGGCCAACCACTCCAGTGTCTTTGCCAAGAAAACCTTAAATGGAGTCATGAAGAGTTGAACATAACTGAAAAATAATTCACCAATAATTGTCATTAATGCTGCTTGCATTACTGACCTTACAGGGCTGTTGTGAAGAAAGTGCTTTGCAAATTTTGCAATACTTTGAAAAGGTGAGGATTGTTAAATTCTGTATGCAATGACAGTAAATAAATAAATCTATATTAATGATTAAATAAAATTCAATAAATCTAGATTAATGAATCTGTGGGTGCTGATGTATTACCTTGTTCAGGGAACATAACTACAATTGAGTAAGGGTACTCTGGAGGCATAATACCTCTATCCAAAGAGCAAAGCCCCATTGATGAGGACTCCAGACATTTCACAGCCCCATAGGAGTCATAGCTTTAACCATGTGCGACTGATATGCCCCTGAAATTTCAATAATATAATGGCATTGGATTTCTTTGATGAGATCACAGCTAGCCAGGCAATCCCTAACTCCAACAATATCAGATTACCTCCACTGCTCTTGAATCAGGCGCTTCTTAGTGTTAAAATCAATTATAAATTACAGCTGGAGACTAAGCACCAGCTAATATCCACAGGAGGAAAGAACAGTTGGTAATATTACTCATTGTTCTTGAGTACACACTGCTTTTCTATTCTTAATTTACCATGCACAAAACTTATAGTTTCATTATTTCATCATAATATTTCCATGTATGTGACATATGTGATATCTACATTATTAAAATCTCGATGATTAATGAAATTAAAAAGGCAAGATTTTTTTCATAAAGGGTGTAGTCCTGATGAAGTAACTGACAATCTTTAATAACAAGTCTTACAGTAAGAAATGATATTTCCTGTCTAAGAATTACTGTTTGGAGAGCTCATTATGTCATCTTCCTTTCTCCCTTAAGTGTCATTACCCTGGAAATTCTTACAGTGAGACTGACTCTTGATGACAACCCTGGTCATAGTTGACCTTTACTCATTCGATTCATGACAGCTCAGTAAGGCTTTGTCATTATTAACAGCAATACATTTAGACAGTGTCTCTGAAAGTATGGTCTCCAAGTTTCATTTTTATAAAGTATGTTGCTTCATTTCTTACATGAATCATAAATCCTATTTCACATACAGAAATGCATTCCCATGGTTTAATTGAGCCTCTTGAATATCGTATTAGCAGAGAATGCATAATATAAATAGCAGTTATATTCTTTAGTATAGCAGTGACACCATAAATGCTGCCATAAATTCTTCCAGTGACCTATCTTTCTACTATGGAAGACTTTTTGATGTAATTTATTACTACACACTCATAGTAAACCAAAATAAGAAACTATCTACCATCAGACTGTCTACATAATGCTACAATACCTTGTTGAAAGGTAAAAATTTCAACAGAACAATTATTTTTTTCATTTCTAATGAAATTATTTTAGGATTAACTTTTCCATGAATTTATAGATTTTCAGAGAATTGACTGAAACAAGTAGATAATGTAGAGTTGTAAGAGAAAGCCCAAAACTAGCTATACTGCTAACTTAGTTTGGTTCCTGCACCTGTAGATTCTGAAATATTTAATTAAACAAATATTCATTACTAAATTAACATTTAAATAGTGCTTTAAGTTCTACAAAGCCCTTTACAGATATCATAATTCTTTGACCTTCACAACAACCATGTGAGGAAGGTGCTATTATCTCCATTTTACAGATGAAGAAATGGAGGTGGAAATGGAGTAAGTGACTTGTTTAGGGTCATACAGGTAGCAAATGTCTGAGGTAGAATTTGAATTTGGTTCTTCCTGAGCCTCAAATCATCCCTCTATCCACCATTCCATATGTTAAATGATGATAATAATAATAATAATAGAAGAGGTGACAGGGCAGCCAGGTGACACAGTAGATCATGACTGAAATGACTCAACAATGTAAGATAAGGCTAGAAAACAAGTTGAGTCAGATTATAGAGGCCTTTGAATGTCAAGAGAAGTTCTATGTTATTCGAAAAGTTTATAGAACCACTAATGGTCTTTTAAATAAACCTAATTGAATTTTGAGATCTAGGTTGAATAAAGGATGAAGTCAAGAGGGAAAAGATTAGAGGTGAAAAGACCAGTTATATTTCTTTTTGTATATTCTATATAAGAGATCATGAGTACCTAAACTGGGATTGTTACAATGGAAGCAGAAAGGAGAGTGTCCATCCAAGAGATATTGTGAATGCAGAAGGGAGAAATCTGAACTATAAATCAGTCAATCCTAAATCTTTGGTTGACTGAGTACTATGTGACAGGCATTGTGCTAAGTACCAAGAAGCTTATATTCTAATGGGGGAGAGAACATGCATATTCTATTCACAGGACATATACAAATAATTTCATCTTTCACCAAGAGAGTCTGCTAATAAATAGGCATGAGCTAACTGCTGAAGAAGAAAGATAAGAAAGAAGAAAGAATAAAAGATTAATAAGATTTCAAGCCTCAATGACAGGATGAAGTGTTGTTACTGAAGCTAATAGGAGACCCAGGTGTAAATTTCTAGCCAATATTAAAAAAAAATTGATACTGGAACTTTGTGGAGAGATCAGGGATAGAGATATTGACTCAGGCACTATCTAGATAGATGTGATTATTAAAGCTGTAGGAGTAGATATGACCTCCAAAACAGAGAACACAGGAAAAGAAGAAACCCAAGAATAAATATTTGAAGACAAAGAAAGGATTGGATGAAGATCCAATGAAGAAAAAAATAGAGGGGCTAGAAAGATAGTGAAATGAGCAGAGGGCAGCGTCACCAAACCCAATGAGGAAAAGGAATCCAGGAAAGATTAGAGATAGGTGTATACAGAAAGTGGATAGTATGTGCTGGTACACTCTTGGGGAGCATTTTTATTTTTATTTATTCATTTATTTTTTTTATTAAACTTTTAACATTTATTTTCACACAATTTTGGGTTACAAATTTTCTCCCCTTTTTCCCCTCCCCCCCCCCAGACCCAAACTTTCTAATTGCCCCTGTGACCTATCTGCTCTCTCCTCTATCCTCCCTCCCTGCCCTTGTCTCCGTCTTCTCTTTTGTCCTGTAGGGCCGGATAGCTTTCTTGACCCCTTAACCTGTATTTCTTGTTACCCAGTGGTAAGAACATTACATTTGGTCCTAACACTTTGAGTTCCGACTTCTTTAGCTCCCTCCCTCTCTACCCCTTCCCCTTGGAAGACAGGCAGTTCAATATAGGCCATATCTGTTTAGTTTTGCATATGATTTCCATATTAGTTGTGTTGTATAGGCCTAACTATATTTCCCTCCATCCTGTCCTGTCCCCCATTACTTATATTTTCTTATGGTCCTTTCCCTCCCCATGAGTATCGACCTCATATTGCATTCTCCTCCCCATGCCCTCCCCTCTATCCTCCCCCCCATCCTGCTTGTGCCCCTGTCCCCCACTCTCCTGTATTATGAGATAGGTTTTCCTATCAAAATGAGTGTGCATTATATTCTTTCCTTTAGTGGAATGTGATGAGAGTAGACCTCGTGTTTTTCTCTTGCCTCCCCTCTTTATCCCACCACTAATAAGTCTTTTGCTTGCCTCTTTTATGAGAGATAATTTGCCCCATATAACTTCTCCCTTTCTCCTCCCAATATTTCTCTCTCACTGCTTGATTTCATTTTTTTTTTTAGTATATGATCCCATCCTCTTCAATTCACTCTGTGCACTCTGTCTCTATGTATGTGTACGTGTGTGCATGTGTGTGTGTGTGTGTGTACTCCCACCCAATGCCCAGATACTGAAATGTTTCAAGAGTTATAAATATTGTCTTTCCATGTAGGAATATAAACAGTTCAACTTTAGTAAGTCCCTTATGATTTCTCTTTGCTGTTCGCCTTTTCATGGTTCTCTTCATTCTTGTGTTAGAAAGTCAAATTTTCTTGTCAGCTCTGGTCTTTTCATCAGGAAAATTTGAAAGTCTTCTATTTCATTGAAAGACCATTTTTTCTCCTGAAGTATTATAGTCAGTTTTGCTGGGTAGGTGATTCTTGGCTTCAGTCCTAGTTCCTTTGACTTCTGGAATATCCTATTCCATTCCCTTCTATCCCTCAGTGTAGAAGGTGCCAGGTCTTGTACTATCCTGATTGTATTTCCACAATACTTGAATTGTTTCTTTCTAGCTGCTTGCAATATTTTCTCTTTCACCTAGGAATTCTGGAATTTGGCCACAATGCTCCTAGGAGTTTCTCTTTTGGGATCTCTTTCATGCGGTGTTCTGCGGATTCCTTGAATATTTATTTTGCCTTCTGGTTCTAGAATCTCAGGGCAGTTTTCCTTGATAATTTCATGGAAGATGATGTCTAGGCTCTTCTTTTGATCATGGTTTTCAGGTAGTCCCAGAATTTTTACATTGTCTCTCCTGATTCTATTTTCCAGGTCAGTTGTTTTTCCAATAAGATATTTCACATTATCTTCCATTTTTCAAATCTGCGCGGTATGTTCTGAGATATCTGTCTTTCTCGAAAAGTCCAAAGAGTCCATCCGTACCATTCCAGATTTGAAAGATCTATTTTCTTCAGTGAGCTTTTGAATCTCCTTTTCCATTTGGTTAATTCTGCTTTTGAAAGCATTCTTCTCCTCATTGGCCCCTTGCATCTCCCTTGCCAGCTGAGTTAGGCTAATTCTCAAGGTGCCAATTTCTTCAAGATTTTTTTGGTTCTCCTTTAGCAGGGAGCTGATCTGTTTTTCATGCTTCTCCCTCATCCCTCTCATTTCCCTTTCCAGTCTTTCCTCCACCTCTCTAACTTGATTTTCAAAATTCCTCTTGAGCTCTTCCATGGCCCGAGCCCATTGGGTGGGCTGGGACACAGAGTCCTCGATTTCTGTGTCTTTGCCTGATGGCAAGCCTTGTTCCTTTGGGGAGCATTTTTAATAGATCTCCCCTTTTTGAACCTCTTAGGCCCATGGATAAGGACAAGTTATTAACTCACTTAACTGTAGACTTTTCTACAATTTATACTAACCCATTTATCACTCAGATTTTGTCATTCATTCTTTTACAAATCCATCCAATTTATCTATCATCTAGTCTAAATTTAGATCAATCTAGAGGTTGATTTCAACTCATAGATTCTGTGATAGTAGGACAATTTGTTTTGTACATGATATATTGTACTTCCTATCTATAGAATTCTGAAAATCCTTTAATGAAGGTTTGACAGGAATGCGAATATGCTCCAGGATGAGCTGACACCCGAAGTCCATACTATAGATGACCCAAAGGTTGACCACAGTGTCAAGTGATACAAGTGATACAAAGATGTACAAGTGCCTGAGGAAACACTTTTTTTCAGATAAATTGTATTTTTCAGGAAATTTATGTTCAAGAATATCTATATTTTATTATTTCAGATGATTTTTTTAAATTCTAGAAAAATTAAAGATACTTGATTATATCATCATATAAAACAAGTATTATCCAGGTGTGATGGAGCCCTCTTTCACTGAGCCTGTACAAATCTAAGGTAAGGGCATATGGCAAGTGGAAATGGGGACTGACTAATGAACACAATCCTTACAAGCATGTTCAAAGTGCAGAATTGCTGATGCACTTTCCCATGTGGAAAAGAATGGGGAATAATTTTCTGGAGACTAGTAATGATATGTAATGGAACTGTCTTGGAGAGATTTGGAGCATCCATAAAGGACAGGTTAATTGTCCTTAGTTCTGTTTTCTTAGTATTAATTTCTTTTAAAATCTGAGTTTATATTTCTCTTTCGTCAGTTTTTGTTTCACACTCCCCATTACAAGTTCAGTTGCCCTTTAAAGTACCAGACCAATGCATCCTATCTGTCCTTTCTTTAAACCTCCTCTCCCCTAATATAGATTAAATAACAGATTATGTACAGCTTTCCCATCCTCCCACAAACTGAGTGATAGAAGAGCCACTTGCACACAAAATTCTTTGTCATTTCTTTCTCAGCAATTAACTCCTGCCTATTTATTAGCAGATTCTCTTGGTGAAAGATGAAATTATCTGCTTCAGACATGATGATAAGCCTTACTTGACCGTAATTCATTCATTCAATAAACATTAAGCTTCTATCATAAATCCTAATGGTGATAAGTACAAAAATAAAACAGATTCTCCCCTCAAGGAGTTCATTTTATATTGGGGAGAAGCAACATCAGTATAATGACATTTTTAAAATAAAAAATGAATGCACATTAAATACAAAATAATCCCCAGGGAAGTGCTAGAGAATTAGTATAGATCTGTATAAGATAGTGGCAGCACACAAGTCAAGCCTCATAGGAAGATGAGGATTCTAATGGAGCACAGTTGATGAGACAATACATTTAAGGGAAAGGAGCAGCCAATGCTAAGACAGAAACAAGAGGTAACGGTGTTCCACTGAAAGACCAGTAAGCAGACCAGTCTGCTAGGATTTAGTGTGGGTGAAAGGGAATAAGAAGTAACCAGCCTGGAAAAGTAGAATACAGCCAAATCCTTTTCCTTGGGAGGTGTATGGAGTTAGAATGCAGCAAGCTCCTTTAGAAGAGACATTGTTTAATTCTTTTTCTGTATTGCACTCACCTTAGACAGTGCCTGGGGGGAAGCTTAGTGACAGAGTGGATAGAGTGCCTGGCCAGGAGTCAAGAAAACTCATCTTCCAGAGTTCAAATCTGGCCTCAAACACTTACTAGCTGTGTGACCCTGGGCAAATCACTTCACCCTGTTTGCCTCAGTTTCCTAACCTGTAAAATGAGCTGGAGAAGGAAATGATAAATCACTCCAGTATTTTTGTCAAGAAAAACCTTAAATGGAATCACAAAGAGTTGGGCATAACTAGAAAATGACTAAACAACAACAATCAGATGATAGTGTCTGGCACATAGTAAGTGCTTAATAAATGTCGATTGATTGGCCCACACCTAGAGATGTGACAATTCTTCACAAAAAAAAAAAAAAATTAAAAGTCATACAGAAAAACATAGTCCATTGACCTAGAGTCTAGATTGCAATAGAGAACACCAATCCATGCCGTTGCAGGGCTATTTGGGGAAGGAAAGACAAAAGAAGACTATGTCTTCATTCTTGGTTGGTGTGACTGATGAGGAGGTAAGGAAAATGTCCTGATTGAAGGTGCAGAAAGAATTGCAGAGAAGATGACAAGTGAGACATATGTATATGAGAAGGGCTCAGAGTTAATAGACCAATATTTGCTGTTGTTCACTTATTTTAGTCATGTTCACCTCTTCAGGACTATATTTGGGGTTTCTTTGGCAAGGATACTGAAGTGGTTTGCCATGTCCTTCTCCAGCTCATTCTATAGACTAGGAAACTGAGGCAAACAGGGTCACACAGCTAGTAAGTGTCTGAGACTGGATTTGAACTCAAGGAAAGGAATCTTCTGGACTCTAGACCCCACAATCTAGCTGTTCCCTGGGCCACTATGGATGACAGTATTTCCAGAGGCCAGGCTAGCACCAACAAATTATCTGAGTCAAGAAGGAAGCGGTATATGCATCAATGTGTCTATGCTATAAGATGTAGGGTTACAGGCTTAGATCTAAGACAAATGTAGGCACTGCCTTCATTGAATTTCCAATTTGACTTATGCCACTGGGATTTCCCCTTCAAGTGTTACTAGTTTATCTAGGAAGGACCAGAGACCAATCCTCTAGGGATGGCAAAGAAAAATGAATCTATTCCCTAATTAACTGGCACTTGGAAGTGATTCCTATTTTTATTTTTTCCCATAGGTTACAAAGTGGCAAATTTTGGCCATCAGAAAAAAATAATGAACCACTACGAACAACAAAAACTTTATTATAATCAAAACTCTACATTAGTGGAATAGGCTACCTTAAGAAATAGTGGGTTCCCCTTCACTAGAGTTCTTTGAGCAGAAGATGTTTGACTACTTGTTGGATATGTCATAACGGGAATTTCTTTTGGGGATGAAGACTGAGGACTCTTCCAACTCTAAAATTCTGTGCTTCAATATTTTCATGTGTTATTAATATATCGACAACATATGAGAGCATAATATTTCAATGCATCATTTTACAAGGAAACCTGGTGTCCACTTGTCAAGACAGGCTGAGTATGCTTCATAAAGGAAAAAGGCAGGCAAATAACCACAGATTTCAACAGAGCACTTGAAGTTTGTCACTGAATGTTCTTGTGCCTTTTAATTAATTTCCCCTAAATTTGATTCAATTTCCCTAAAATGATGGGGACAGGGACTTCAGAAATATTCACTAGGAAAATAGTCATCATCTTGGCTCAGTTACTTCATGTGGAATTTTGTTATTGTAAACCCAGCAGGCTGACATGTCCATTCCCTTTCCATGCCATTTAAGAAAGATAGAATGAAAGGCACAGTGTATCCTTGAAGTAAGGCAGATCTGGGTTCAAGTCTTGCTTCTGCTACAGCTGTCTGTATGACCAGTGAAAAGTCACTTGACCTCTCAGTGCCCCAGGCAACTCTAATATGGTAAATGATGGATAAGTGTTCCCACATGTATTAGAAGGAAGAGTTTTCATACCAAGAGTTCCATAATACCAGAACAATTATAGATATGCATACACCTGAAATAAGAAAGAAGAGAAAAAAGCAAGAAACTTATCTACCATAATCTTCAATTTTAGATAATTTATATTGGGAGATTTGTTTTCCCCCTGCAGGAATATAAGCTGATTGGGTGTGGCAGCTTTGGTGTTTGCATAATTGGGATGCCCAGTGTGTTGAAATCTGCATGTATTAAAATAATAATAGTAATGATAAAAACTGTCATCTCTTCTAAATAAAATTCATCATTATCAGGAAATGTTCATCAGATACACTTCCTTAAAATCCTCTGCCACTAGGTAACTTCTACCCTTTCATAACCCAGTTCTTGTTAAATAAACAACAACAATAAAAATGGAATTAATTCCCATATTGTAAGTCCCTGCTGGTCTCTGCTCTGTTTTCATGACTAATTTCTTTTGCTAACCACAATTTCACAGACTGTGACCTTCAGACAGCAAGCATGCTTTATGAAAACATGGGCTTGTTGTTAGGGTTATGCTTTTTCTCGTCCACCAACTCCCTGGTGGATTGTTAACCATCCCCACAAATCCTATTTCAATGACCTGATTACAGAATTAAGTTGTAAAATGATTCGAAACCATGGAGGAGTCTTCCTGCTAGGCATACAAAAACCAAAATGTTTTTTAAAAGGTTAATCTATCTTGAAAGTAATGCTTCTTGAGAATACATTTGTTTTTTATAAAAACCTAGGGCAGGAAAGGACCTCAAGAGGTTATCTGGTCCATGTCTCCAATTTAAACCTCACACTTTAACCTACCCCTTATAATTAGGGAGTTACTCTACTTTTTAAAAATACCTGTTGTGAAAAAAATAAAAATCCCCTAATACATTCCACTACATAATGATTTTGTCCCCATCCTAGTATCTACACAGGCAGCCTGGATTAATGAACAACCTCTATGGCAGAAAGACCCAGATTAAAACCTTACCTCTGAACCATTTATAGGGTGAACTAGCCAATTCTCTAATGAGTCTCAAAGAAGGTGTCAATCTGCACAGGTAGAGAGATTTTTCCAATGCCAAGAAATCCTAAGTCATATATGCATATGTATGTATGTATATATGTATGTATGCACATATATAGGTATTTTGAGGGAAAATAAGTACCCTCTACTGTGTCAAAATCTTTTGACTTCCTATAATCGTGGAACAGAATGAAAATAACTTTAAGAATCTATTCATTTTACAGCTGTGGAGCCCAACACCAAAAGAGATTACATAACACGGCTCTAATTGCAGTGAGGTGGTTGGTGGCAGGCTAGGAATAAAGTCTTCCAACTCCCAGACTATTATGACTTTTTCCACCAGACCCTGTGAATTATTTTAAGACCACTATTAAATCACCCTCTCGACTCACTTCCTTCCACTTTTACGTTAAGGTTTTAGATTCCAGCTTTTGTTGTGTGTGTGTGTATTTGTGTGTGTGTGTATGTGTGTGTGCGCATGCACATGCGCACATGTGTGATTAGTTTTCCCTCTAAGCACTTGTGCTTCCTAAGTTGTGAAGCCCAATGTAGAAAAATCTTGTCATGAGAATAATAGGATGTTTTCTCAAGGGTATTGTCTTTATATTTGTGCTTGTGTTTGCCAAAATTGCAACTATCCCAACACAACTAAGGTATCACATGGCTGACTAACAGTTAATTTATTACCTATTATCCTTAGATCTTCTCTAGCAGCACTTGGTCAATCATTTCTTCTCCTACATTGGTATAGCTCATCTTTCTTCCCAAGTGTCCCACCTCCACATGTGTCCTAATTCAATTTCATTTAGTTTATTTATGACCCTCTTCTCCAATTTCTTGAAATCCTTTTGAATTTTGATCCAATCTTCTGCCATTCATTCATTCCCCATACACACTGAAAGAGTTTTCTGTGTACTATCAAGAATATTATTGATGAAAAGGTAAGTATTGAGTTTGGGAACAACCTCTGTGGAATAACACTTGTATCCCCCTATCTGAAATTAAACCATTGATGATTTGGTAATCCCTTTTGAAACTGATCCTTCAATCAATTATCCTGCAAGCTATTACTTTTATTTCTTGGACAACATATACAAGTCCATCAATAAGTTAACTGTATCATAAAATCATAGGATATCAGATTTTGAAAAGACTTTAGGTGTCCTGCAATAATAATAATTATGATGACCATAACAATAAGAACGTTATGAGTCAACAAATAATGATCACAAGATATACTCAACAATCAAAAAAACAAACTGTAATGGGACCTGGAACATACCACAGCCAGAACTATTTACCCACCATTTCCCGGATGTAACATTTATAGTGATCCATAACATTTTAATATGTCACTATACTGAATATCCACATTCTCCAAACTATGAGGAAGGGAAAGCTTTAAAAATCTAAAGACCGAACAGGAGAAATCAAAACCATATGAGAACAAGACGAAATACATATCAATCTCATTATTCTGTCCAGTCTTGGAATTGTCCCAAAGATGATTTCAGTGAGTCTACAGGAGATGAGCTTAGGCTCTATTTTTTTTTATTCAGTTACAAAAAGGAGTGTGAAAGAGTAATGATAGAAAAGTGACCTATCCCATGAGTTCTATCAGAGCTCTGTGGGACTAAGATGAGACCTTTGAGATAATAATGTCTTATTTATATTGCTCTTTAAATTTTGAAAAAAAATATTTATGACTCTATCTCTTTCGATTCTCATAAAAATCCTTACAGATAAGAAAACTGAGGCTGAGTAAGGTGAGGTGACACACCTAATATCTTACAGCTAGTAAGTGTCTGAGTATTATTAAACCTAGGTCTGTACGACTTTGGATTCAAAAGTGTCCCTACTATGCCATTGTTTTCTAAAGGCTAGATCAATGGTTCTCAAAGTATGTTAAAAGACAGAAAAAAAGGAAATAAAGAAATATTTATTAAATGCCTGTTATTTGCAAGTCTGTGCTGAATGCTTTACAAATATCATTTCAGTTAATCCTCACAACAACAGCAGGAGGTAGGTGCTTTTATTATTTTCTTTTTATATTTGAGGATACTGATTGAAACAGAAGTGGATGGCCAAGAGTAAGTGTGTGAGGCTGGATTTGACCTCAGGTCCTCCTAACTCCAGGCTCAGTGCTCTACTACATTGCCACCTAGTGGCCTGGGTAACCCTCAGGTCCATGAGGTCAAAGCTTTTTGGATAAAAAGAAGTCATTTTCATTTCTAATATAATGAACATTGATTGATATAACCTCTATAAACACAAAATCTTTGGAGGGTCTTCAATAATTTTTTAGAGCATAAAGAGCTCCTGAGGCCAAAGAGGTTTAGACCTGCTAGTCTAAATAAAGAAATTGTAATCTACCTGTTCACATTCTTCTATCCTGAAGGCATTAAATTGAATCATCTATAAAATTCATAATGAAGGGTGTAATGAAAAGTATTGTGGTAAAAGAAGGCTGGGCTTGGGTGTATAGCCCATGATGATATTCATTACTTGACCCCATATAAGTCACTTAAAATCCTTGTACTGTAGTTTCCTCATCTGAAAAATAGACAGAAGAACAATTATAGGGGCTATCTCATGGCATCATGGGGAGAGAGTATAAGAGTTATTATATGTCAGAGATTACTCCTAAAAAAGACAGAAGATATTAATAAATCATTGACATCATCAGTGTGGGGCAACTGGATCACAATCAGTCATAGGTGATTTGGTATTCAATCTCTGTGGAGTCACCTGAAGCATATAAAATTAATTGTTGGGCCTAAAGTCACCCAATGAATATCCAAAGGTGGGTTTTGAACCCTAGTTTTACTGAATCCAAACTTGACACCTTTCCAGGCTGTCTCTCTAGTGAAGATGTGGAACCCTTTAGAATTAGTTTAAATTAAAGGTTAACCTTCCACCTCTATGCCCAGGCCAAAAAAGTAAATAGCAGAGTGAGATTTCACTCCAGATCTTTCCTACCATGTGGTGCAACTGTGTACCAAGGCTGACATAGAGAGTATCTGAGGATCCATAAAATATATGAAGAACTTGCTGTATATGAAGCCCTCCATGAAAGACCCATTTTGATGCCATCTCAGTTCTGCTATATTGTCACATGACATTAATTTTCTCCTTTTAACTTTTGAGTTGTCTTTCAAGGACCCAGGATTTCATTGTTGTTCATCTACCTCCCCAAGAGGTGAATGAGTTCTGGACCTGGGAAAATCTGAGTTCAAATCTGACCTATAACACTGAGTGAATCTATGACCCTGGGAAAGTCAGAAAACCCCTATAAAATGGGGACAATAATAGCACCGACATTTCAGGTTGTGAAGATTTAATGAGACATTTGGAAAGCCCTTGGCAGAGTGCCTGGTACATGGCAAATGCTTATTTTCTTCCTTTGGTAACTGGACTCCAAACCTAAAATCGTGATGACTCATGATCTGCCATAGCCATCTTTCCTTCTCTAGGCTGATACAGATTGCAAGCCTTTGATGCTTTAGCTAAAGCTTGCTTTAGTAAGTTAAAGTACCTTAAAAAACTGAACATTCTGAAATCAACTTTCTGACGATGAGCCTTTCTGAAATTAGGTCAGTCTTTATTGCAGAAACTATATCATTATATTTGTGTATGTGTGTGCGTGCACATGTGTGTGTGTGGATGTATATATATGTATATATATATTTGCAGTGCCTAGTACAGTATCTGTTGAAGCTTAAAAAATACTTATTAGTAGATTAGTAGATCATCTCCACATTCTGATGAAGCATCTCTTGTGGTCCAGGATACTAGAAGACTTAGAAAGGTCTGAGTTAACTCTTACACTACACAACTTCAGCCAAAGCTATTGTAAGCTAAAATACTATGACGAAAACTTGAACTTATTAACTTTACCCACAGATGATCTGAGACCCAGCTGTAGCCCCTTTGGGCAAGGAGAACATAAAAACAGTTTTAGGACTTTGGCAGAGGAGCTCTTGAGACCTCAGGGAACCTCCTTGCTGACTGTTCTTAATTTCCTTGCCAGAGGGTTTTTCTCTACCTTTTACTTTCTTGGAGTGTTTTTTTACAGCCCTGTGGATATTCTTTACCTGGGTTTGTTGGGTATTTTTATTAAAAGGATTGTTTCCATCGCACCAGACAGAACCACAGCAAGACAGCGTCCAAATGTGTCTTTTATGGAATAAGTGCTTAATACATTTTCTTGAATTTAATTTGCTGACCTAAAACACCTCTTAAACTATAGAGTTTTGTTTATAGGAAATTTAATTATTCAGAGGATATGCATTAGGGTAAAACCAAATGAATCCTTTCATCTATTTATGTTATCAGGAAAACACATTTTAGACTATGGGACTCTTAAGGTTTTTATTTTGGCAATTAACTAAAGTTTTGGGAATGTTGAGTGAAGGCCTGAGAGGAGCATCTCACATAATATGAAACTTGGCATAAGTAGTCTCATGCTACGATCATTATTATTTCCTAAAGTACCTATGTGATATTGGGGCAAAACTAACCTTTTTTTCTTTTCTTTTATGTTTATCTAAATTATTTTCATTTCTTCATTAACTTTCTTAATTATACTTTTTATCTTTTCCATGATACTCTTTCAAACAGGTCATTACATTGCCTGACAGCTATATTATTGAAACAGGATCAGATCTTTCAAGTGTCCCCTATTATGGGTGGTTCTTGGCCATTTGAGGGGTATGATGGCAGTCTGGGAAAGCTACTACCAAATGCTTTTGGTGGCTTGAGACTAATCAAGTTTTGGTGCTCTTGTTGAAAGGAAAATCTTCATTTGAGTTTTCACCCTGACTAATGATAAACAAAACTCAGGACAAAGAGAATTAAAAGCATTTTATTATAAGCATGTCAAGGTAGCATCTGGGCATCAGCAATGGCTTCAAGGTGAGTAAAGCTTTTATAACTGATTTAAGGACAATGCAGATAGCTCCACCTCAGCAAAAGGGATGGGCCCTTGAATCTCAGTTTTTACTCAAGGTAGCAAGAATGTGATAAAGAGAAGGTGACACAGAAAGCTGCAGACTTGGTGTCTCCTTTCCCACCAGATCTTCCCCCAATACTGGCTGATAAGCAGGAACAATGGGTAACTGAGTCAAAATAACTTTTGACATTCTCCTGACAATGTGGACAACAGAGAGAAATGCTATTCAACTTTTAAAAACAAACTTTATTGAAATGCACCAACATTAACAACAGCAACAACAAAGGTAGAACACTTGTTGTATATGAATGTGAGAAATAGCACCTAATAGTGTCTCAGGTCCAGTTTCTCTTCTGAGATGGTTTGTTGAATCAGAGTAAGTCACTTAAGCTCTTACCATCTCCAGGCAATTCTTGCCAACTACGTATTGATCTACTGCCCCTTCCCCTACACCAGTAAAAGCATGGGTCCAGATACACCCACACCAAAAACAAAACAAATTAAAAATAAATAAGCACAAATAATGTAATGGAATGTTATTGTTCCTTAAGAATAATGACCATAAGAACTTAGAGAAACATGGGAAATATGTAGGAAATAATGCAGACTGAAATAAGCAGAACCAGGAGAATATTCAACGTTATTATAATAAGGCAAGTGAAAAGACCTCAAAAAAATGATATTGAGCTCTGACGAATGAGAATGACCAATCTTGGCCCCAGAGAAGAGATGAAAAAATCACTTCCCTTTGCTTCATTAGAGAGGCAGAAGGGCTACACATTCATAGTGCTGCACATAGTGGTCTTTATATTGGTTGAATTTGCTTAATGGATTTTCTTTCGTACAAGGGAGGACTCATTTGGTGAGGGAGGAGGCATACATCTGGAAAGGGCTGTGACTGAAAAACAAGTAGTGTCAATGATTCTTCCAGACTTTCACCTACACAGCTGCCAAAGTGATTTTAATTAAGCACAGATATGACTGTTACTTGCCAGCTCAATAAATTACAATAGCACCCTACTGCTTCTAGAATAAAATTTAAATCCCCCTGTTTAGCTTTTAAAACCTTTTACAATCTGGCTCTGACCTATCTTTCCAGCCTCATTATTCCAGCCTCTCCTTCCCTTACTCTATGGTTGCTCTCATCTTTCCTTTTCTCTATGACTCACAAATGGCACTCTACCTCTCCTGTTTGTGTGTCTTTGCTCTGCAGTCTCCCAAGCCTGGAGTGCACCCACCCACAGCTCCACCTTATATCATGTCTTCTCTTCTTTTAAGACAAAGTTAAAGCACCACTTTCTATATGAAGCCTCTCTTGATGCTCTCCCTCCCCCAGCTTCTAGTGCCCTTCCTTTCAACTACCTGGCATATTACTATATGTTATTTATTCTGAGTGTAACTCATTCCCACCCCCAGAGGTGTGATGGCTATGCCCTCCTCTCCCCTCCCACACTTCAGATTAGGCAAGGATATCCTCTGACTACTTCTTAGCTGTTATCATGACACTTTTAATTGGCTACTGAACCAGAATACAATGGATACACTAAAGGAAGACTCCCAGCTCCTGAGAAAAAAGTTACTCTTTTCCTTATACATCTTCCATTTGTAATTTATTGAAATATAGCTCTGATAAAACAGACAAAAAAAAAGCCCATTGTGATTCAAATGGAACTACTTGGCTATGACTTAAACCCAAATCACTCTGGCTTTCACTGAACAGCCAATGATAGGATCCAGCCCTGGCCTCTGTTGCTCATTGTTGGGCTCTGATGGCTGAGGTTGAGTGTACATAGCTATTATTTTCTGTTCTGGCCAGAGACTCTAAGGGTCTTTCCCTCCCAGATGGATTCTTTTGTGATGGCAAGCTAAACCACCTTTTTGTCTCAGTTCTTGCCTAGTCCTTAATTACTGAATGG
Source organism: Notamacropus eugenii (assembly GCF_028372415.1). Classification (NCBI taxonomy): domain Eukaryota; kingdom Metazoa; phylum Chordata; class Mammalia; order Diprotodontia; family Macropodidae; genus Notamacropus; species Notamacropus eugenii. The sequence goes on from NC_092874.1 coordinate 158,511,272, forward strand.
GTCTTGCTTCAGATAAAATGAGACCTGGGAAAGGCCTTAATTTAAAAAGCCCAAGGTTGCCCACTGCATCTTAACATTGCCTGTCATCTTGACTTTTGTCTTGCCACTGGATGCCAGTGACTCTGGCGTTGCGAGCGAGGCTGATGTCTCTGCCTCACTTAAATCCAATTCATGCAAAAGTCAAGACATCATCTTTGTGAAGTTATTGTCTCTTCAAGAATGGAGGATGACCAACTCCCAGCTCCTCAGTCCTGTCCTTCCTGCTAGCCTCAAATATAAAGATACCTCTCAGACCCCTGAGGAAGTGAAGATGGATGCTCTTCTCCTCACTGACCCCAGTCCTATAAGTGTATGCCTTCACAGGCAAGCATGTGGCTGGGATGGGACTGTCTCCCATTTGTGTCCTATCGCCTTTGGTATGGACTTTATAAGATCTCAAAAAATAGCTGCTCTCATCTCCACCTTCTGGGCATTCTGAAGGATGGGATATAACTTACCAGAGCAGTTGAAACAGCAAAAGCACAGTAAGCATCATAGGCGGCAGCAGACTTACCTAAAGGAAAAGCCATTTTATCTTGATTGGGCTCCCAGGCATTTTCTCTGGCTGTTCCCCATGCCTGAAATTTTCTCCATCCTCTGTTCTGCCTCCTTACTCCCCTGGCTTCAGTTTCAACTAATATCCCTTCTCCTGGTGGAAGCCTTCCCCAACCCCTCTTAATTCCAGTGCCTGCTCTCATAATTATTTCTTATATTCTATATATAACTTGCTTTTCATATACTTGTTTGCATCTCATCTCCCCATTAGATTATAAACTCCTTACTTCTCTTGTTTCTATTTGTATTCTCAGTGCTTAACATAGTGACTGGCACATAGTAGGCACTTAATGTTAATCAATTAATTAGTAGTTGGAAGTGAAATGAAAAAATAGCTCATAAGTAGCCCTGTTCAATCATTCCATGGAAACTTGGATATTGTTGGAAACAAAGGCAGGAGCTCTGTTTCCATGGGGGTAAAACTGCTCATAGCTTTGAGTGATAGCAGCTAACCAGAGTTGTGACCTAGCATGGTCAGGTCAAAGGTCAGAAACTTGTGCCCAGGCTTGATGAACTGTTTGAGGGAGAGTCTATCACAGAGGAGAAGGTGAAGTCACGTGGCCAATAGATGAGGTGGGGGGAAGTTCAAATGGGGAGCAGTAGAAAGAGCTTGCATTGGTCTGAACAAATTGTACTCTTCCGTTAGACTTACTTGGGAGCTACTGGTTCATTCAGGGGGAAAGAACATAAAGATTAACGAAAGCTTTCCTGATTTCACAACAGGTATTGTTCATTATTTAAGGTGAGAGCTTCTCTCATAGTAGGAAGAGTGCCCTCGTCTTGTAAGTACCGGAATTAAAGATTCTTCTTTCACTTTGAACTTCAGTTTTATTTTCAGGCCAGGTGTGAGCCTTACTCTAGATGGGGAAGGGGCTCAGGGGGTACCCTATTTATAACAGATATTAACTTATCAACTTGTTGTAATCTTTAAAAATTATTTAGCGTACCCTTTCTGCAGTGGAATAAAACTATCTGTTCTATATGATCCATATTTGTACTATGTGTACCATTTTATTCCTTATCCCCTGCTGAGGAGGATCCCTTAGACTAGAAATACAAACGAAAAATAAAATTGTACCTCAGGTATCTGTATTAGGGGTAAAATCAATAGCACCAGAAGCCAAATTCCCCACTGAGGAAACTGGTTTTGTGTTTGTCCTTTGTTGCCGAAGAAGATCATGCCATCAGAGAAATAATGACATGATTTGCACTTGACTTTGTTTTGAGTGATGGAGAGCTGTGCAGGTCACCAGCCTCATTTCTCCTCCAGAGCCATCTGAATCCAGTGACCAGATACTCATCAGAATGATTGGAGATGACCCAGGATGAGGCAATTGGGGTTAAGTGACTTGCCCAAGGTCACACAACTAGTAAGTGTCAAATGTCTGAGGTGAGATTTGAACTCAGGTCCTCCTGACTCCTGCACTGATGTTCTATCCACTGAACCACCGAAGCTGCCCTGAGGAAACTGGTAAACCCAAATCAATGGCCCAAGAGCAAACCTCAATGACAGTTAAAAGACAGGAATTAGTAAGAGTCTCCAGTCCTATGACTAAGCTTGATATAAGGGGGGGAAATCTTCATAATAAAAAACCATCTGTAAGTGAAATGAGGTGCCTTAAAAGTTGTTGGTTGTGGTAAGAAAAGTCAGAAGGATCCAACTGCAAATTGAACTCTCCTTTGTAACAAAGAAAATCAATAGAGCAAAAACACTTCATATAGTGACCACCTATAACAATGTATATGACATTCTGCAATAGAAGTCCAATGCCTCTATTTTGAAAGGAGAAAGATAAGGACTTGGTTTATTGTTCTGATTGTCTAGGCTAAGGAAAGTTATGGCAAAATGTTCATAATGTGGATTAAACTTAAAGGTGTGTCCTGAGTTTTGAGAGAGCCAGTTGTAAAATTTCCATTAAAATCATGCAATCCTCTGATCGCCTCCCAAATACTTTTAGTTATAGGGCAAAACAGTATAAAAACTTCACTAGTTATTCAGTCATCAGTCAGTGAAATAGAATAATAAATGCTCCTTGATTGACTAACTGTATCAGAGAACTATGTCATTACTAGATTTTAAAGTGACTGAGAGAAGGGAGAACATCTATTTTATCCTTGCTTCCCCAAAAAGTACAGCATCTTCAATAAACGAGACAATTAGAAGACTATTTGTTGAATGAATGAAATCCATGCCCCTGTTCTCTTGATTGTTGAGTTCAAATAACAGAAGCAAAAAAATTGTGAGAGCTCAATATGTGCGTTCACACACATATTAATACACACACACACGCACACATGATATAAACTCCTTGAGGGTAGAAAGGATCATCTCTCTATAACTAGAAGCTTTGGCTCTCAGTACAGCCTAAGGTCACATTAGCTTTGCTGAGCTTGTTGTTATTAAGTTCATGTCCAACTCTTTGTGACCTCATATGGGGTTTTCTTGATGAAGATACTGGAGTGGTTTGTCATTTCCTTCTCCAGCTCATTTTACAAATGAGGAAACTGAGGCAAATAAGGTGAAGTGACTTCCCAGGGTCACACAGTAAGAGTTTGAGGTCAGATTTGAACATGGGAGGATGAGTCCTTCCTACTCTAGGCCCAGTGCTCTATCCATTGTCACTTAACTGCCCATCATATAGAACTTACCATCCACTAAAATCCTCATATCTTTTTCCAAACAACCACTGTCCAACCATACTGCCACTACCATGTACTCATGCAGTTGATTTTTTTGTACCGGCATATAAGACTTTATATTTAGCTCTATTGAATGAATATAATCTTACTTAGTTTTTCCTTTGTATCCTCTTTGTATCTTTATTATCCTTTGTCATTTTGATGAATATATCACTTGTGCAATTATCCAAATTATTGATAAAAATATAGGACAGCACAAGGTCAATTAAAGATCTCTGAGGTGCTACAATGGAGACCTCCAGTGAGTCAATCAATAAGCATCAAGAGCCTATTAGACAGTTAGGTGATTCAGTGGATAAAGTGTTAATGTGTACTTTACATCTGTGTATATATGCACATATATGTATACATATACATATATATATGTATAAATAATATTATTCATTTGTGAGTCAGGAAGAACTGCATTTGAATTCAGGCTCAGATACTTACTTAGCTGTGTGATCCTGGACAAGTCACTTAAACTTCACAGAATTTTCAAACATTAAAGGATTATATAAATGATATATGTTATTATTACTCTTTCTCATTCTTAGTTTCTTCTTGTGTAAAATGGGGAGCAGTAATAGCCTCTACTTCTACTGAGTACTGTGAGGGTGAATTGAGATGATACTTGTAAAGCACTTTTCAAACCTTAAAGAGGTTATATAAATATTACTACTACTACTACTACTACTACTACTACTACTACTACTACTACTATTAATGTCAGTTTAATCATAATTATTAAGCACTTATGTGTCAAAAACTGTGCTAAGCTCTGGGAAAACAAAGAGAAAAATACAGTCTATGTTTGCAAGGAGTTCACATTCTAAATTTGAGAGACAAAAAAGATACATTCAGAGTAACTGGAAATAACCAGCAGGGGAAAGGCTCTAGCACTAAAGGGAATCAGAAAAAGATTTTCTATAGAAAGTGGGATTTTCTTTTTTTTTTTCTGTTTTAATTTATTTATTTAACTTTTAACATTCATTTTAACAAAATTTTGGGTTCCAAATTTTCTCCCCTTTTATCCCCTCCCCCCCCCCAAACACCAAGCATTCTAATTGCCCCTATGACCAATCTGCTCTCTCTTCTATCATCCCTCTCTGCCCTTGTCTCCATCTTCTCTTTTGTTCTGTAGGGCCAGATAACTTTCTATACCCCTTTACCTGTATTTCTTATTTCCTAGTGTCAAGAACATTGCTCGACATTTGATCCTAACACTTTGAGTTCCAACTTCTTTACCTCCCTCCCTCCCCACCCCTTCCCTATGGAAGGCAAGCAATTCAATATCTGCCAAATCTGTATAGTTTGGCAAATGACTTCCATAATAGTTGTGTTGTATAAGACTAACTATATTTCCCTCCATCCTATCCTGTCCCCCATTACTTCTATTCTCTTTTGATCCTATCCCTCCCCATGAGTGTTGACCTCAAATTGCTCCCTCCTCTCCATGCCCTCCCTTCCATCATCCCCCCCACCCTGCTTATCCCCTTATCCCCCACTTTCCTGTATTGTAAGACAGGTTTTCCTACCAAAATGAGTGTGCATTTTATTCTTTCCTTTAGTGGAATGTGATGAGAGTAAACTTCATGTTTTTCTCTCACCTCCCCTCTTTATCCCTCCGCTAAAAAGTCTTTTGCTTGCCTCTTTTATGAGAGATAATTTGCCCCATTCCATTTCTCCCTTTCTCCTCCCAATATCTTTCTCTCTCACTGCTTGATTTCATTTTTTTAAGATATGATCCCATCCTCTTCAATTCACTCTGTGCACTCTGTCTCTATGTGTGTGTGTGTGTGTGTGTGTGTGCATGTGTGTGTGTGTAATCCCACCAAGTACCCAGATACTGAAAAGTTTCAAAAGTTACAAATATTGTCTTTCCATGTAGGAATGTAAACAGTTCAACTTTAGTAATTCCCTTATGACTTCTCTTTGCTGTTCACCTTTTCATGGTTCTCTTCATTCTTGTGTCTGAAAGTCAAATTTTCTTTTCAGCTCTGGTCTTTTCATTAAGAATGCTTGAAAATCCTCTATTTCATTGAAAGACCAATTTTTTCCCCTGAAGTATTATACTCAGTTTTGCTGGGTAGGTGATTCTTGGTTTTAGTCCTAGTTCCTTTGACTTCTGGAATATCCTATTCCATGCCCTTGGATCCCTTAATGTAGAAGCTGCTAGATCTTGTGTTATCCTGATTGTATTTCCACAGTACTTGAATTGATTGTTTCTAGCTGCTTGCAATATTTTCTCCTTGACCTGGGAACTCTGGAATTTGGCCACAATGTTCCTAGGAGTTTCTCTTTTTGGATCTCTTTCAGGCGGTGTTCTGTGGATTCCTTGAATATTTATTTTGCCCTCTGGTTCTAGAATCTCAGGGCAGTTTTCCTTGATAATTTCATGAAAGATGATGTCTAGGCTCTTTTTTTGATCATGGCTTTCAGGTAGTCCCATAATTTTTAAATTGTTTCTCCTGGATCTATTTTCCAGGTCAGTTGTTTTTCCAATGAGATATTTCACATTATCTTCCATTTTTTCAATCTTTTGGTTTTGTTTTGTGATTTCTTGGTTTCTCATAAAGTCATTAGCCTCCATCTGTTCCATTCTCATTTTGAAAGAACTATTTTCTTCAGTGAGCTTTTGAATCTCCTTTTCCACTTGGCTAATTCTGGTTTTGAAAGCATTCTTCTCCTCATTGGCTTTTTGAACCTCTTTTGCCAGTTGAGTTAGCCTATTTTTCAAGGTGTTATTTTCTTCAGCATTTTTTGGGGTCTCCTTTAGCAGGGTGCTGACCTGCTGTTCATGCTTTACCTGCATGTCTCTCATTTCTCTTCCCAGCTTTTCCTCCACCTCTCTAACTTGATTTTCAAAATTCTTTTTGAGCTCTTCCATGACCTGAGCCCATTGGGTGGGCTGGGACACAGAAGCCTTGACTTCTGTGTCTTTGCCTGATGGTAAGCATTTTTCTTCCTCATCAGAAAGGAAGGGAGGAAATGCCTGTTCACCAAGAAAGTAACCTTCTATAGTCTTATTTCTTTTCCCTTTTCTGGGCATTTTCCCAGCCAGCGACTTGACCTCTGAATATTCTCCTCACACCCACCTTGCCTCCAGATCCTCCCAGCCAGAGCTTGGGGTCTGAGAGTCAAATGCTGCTTCCCAGCCTTAGGGCTTTTGGCAGGGGCAGGGCTGCTATTCAGTGTGAGATTAAGTTCAGGTGCTGAGGTTGGGGCAGGGCCACCTCTCAGGCTCAGTTCCCTCAGGGGGTTTATGCACAGACCTTCAACAATGGATCCAGGCTCCTGCCTGCTTGGGGAGCCCTGGTCTACCGCTGCCTCAGCTTCTGCCTCCCGAGGGGACCTGAGTTATGGGGGCACCCCACTCCCCTCTTGACCCGCCAAAGAGACCCTCTCACCAACCCCCATCACCTGTGGGTGGAGGGACCTGCGTGGCCGCTGGAGATCCCGTCCCTGAAACCTGCTCGGATCTATTCCTCTCGGTGCCACAGCTGCGGCAGGGCTGGGCTGGGCTCCGCGTCCGCAGCGTGACAGACCTTTTGCGAGAGGTTTGCAGGTCCCTCTGGAACAGAAATCTCCTTCGCTCCACTGTTCTGTGGCCTCACTGCTCCAGAATTCGCCATGAGTTACATTTATACAGATGTTCTATGGGTTGTGGGTTCGGAGCTATGTGTATGTGAGTCTTTCTACTCCACCATCTTGGCTCTGCCCCCCTAAAGTGAGATTTTCAAAGGGGAATTTGAAGGAGGACAAAGAAGTAAGAGAGTGGAGGTGAAGAGGGACACACAGAAGACAGCCAGATCTTCATTTCTCAAATTAATTTTTCTCTCCTGCAAACCATTTCTTCAATGAGCCAGGAAGAAGAAGACTCCAAACTATGTCACTGTGACCTTCGGATAGTTGCCTGCGGCTTCATCATGTTTTGTAACATTTCTTTATATCCCTTCTTAAAGGGTCCTGTAACACCAGATAAATCCCTGACAGTGGATAATTGTCATCTATTCTGATAATTTTTGGGAAATTATCTGTCATACCTTGGATATATGCCCCAGGAAGACAACAGACATCTCTATTGCTGTTATTGGGTAGACAACTAACTGCCTTATTACTCCCCACTACTACCAGTCTTTGTCTCTTCCTCTTCCTCCTCCTCCTTCTTCTTCCCCCTAGTCTTCCTGGATAAAATTTCACCAGATAGGATCCATTCTTGCATTATTCTTGGAAAGTCTAGCAGCTTCTTCCACTTCATAGCATCCAACTTTCTCCTCTTCAGAAAGAGCCTCAAATCTGTTTCTGTTGTATGGCCTTCCTTTTTCTTCTCTCTCTCCTCTTCTGCTCTCTAATTGCTTGAAAAGAGTTGTGTCCACTCTTTCTCCCTGCCTTTTCCCCCTCATTGAAGTCTTGCTTCTTTCCCCTTTCTTGGTGTTCATTCTTTATTTTTGAATACACCCAATGACATCAAGATGTTGAGATGAAATAATGGATGGTAGGTGATATCTTGATGTGTGTGAATTAAGTAAGGCAGAGTTATAGCATCAGCAGCCTCATTCTCTCTTCCAGAGTTATCTAAGTCCGGTGGCTAGACAAAATTCAAACTAGCCAGGGATGTAGTGGATGACCTTGGCATCTCTGATGTCTAACCAAGCTCTAAGTGCTCCACAACACCTGCTTCAGCCGCCTTCATGGCTCATGGAACAAATTGTTCTCATCCACCCATTCTACTGAGGAAAGTCTCTTTTTAAACATGCTTGGGGTAGACATTCCCCTAACTCACCCATGGTTTTGAGGCATTTTGGTTACCTTCAACCTGGTTTAGCCCATCTGCTCAGATTGTTTTACTGGAGTATAACCATTGCGCATGCCACAGCTTCTTGGAGCTACAGCTTTAAAGAACCCTTCATTGTCCCTAATAGCCTAAAATCTAGAGAAGAATTCTTTGAATCACTGCACTTTCTTTTTAATTCTCCATATCTCTCATAGTGATCTCCTATTTCTCTACCCACATGGTCACAAACTCTAATTTAGAATCTCATTACCTCTGACCTGGAATATTTTAAAGCCTTGTAATGCATCTCTCTGCTTCCATTCTCATCAGCCTCCAATTTACATTCCACATAGTTGCCAAAATAATCTTCTTAAGGTACAAGTCTGATCATTTTCCTTTCCTGCTCATAATCCTTGAGTGGTTCCCTATTGTCATTAAGATAAAATTCAGAGTCCTTAGTTTACCAATGAAGTCCCTTGTCAATCTGATTCCAAGCAAACTTTCCAGACTTATTTTGCATTGTACCCCTTCATACAGGGTGTTCCAAACAATGGAGTTAATCTGAGCACTTGATGAATCTTAAACATATGCATCAATTCTTTATAGATAATGGATATCAGAATTTCATTAGAAATGTCTAATATAAATATTTTTCCTAATGCGTATTTTTTTCTGATTCTATTTTCATCAGTTTTATTTAAAAGCTTCTTAATCTTAAATCATCCAGATTGTCCATATCTTTTCTTTTTTTTAATTTATTTTGTTCTGCTTTTGGTTACAGAAGAGATCATGGTAGTTTGTTTAGCTTGAATTGACCCCATTCTTAAGCTGCAATTTTATTTCCATATTTCTGCTCTGTTTAACCTATTTCTACCCTACTCCAGTCTCTCTACCCTTAACTATCCCTAGTCCAAATCTAGATGACAATGAGGCCCCTTCACTTCCCCAGCCTTCCAATATTTATTTTCGTGTTTTTTTTTTTCCTAAGAAGCATTGTATTATGTTACATACTTATACCTCTCTATGCACTCAGCATTCTGGTTAAACTGGCCCATTTATTGCTCCTCATTAATAACAATGTATTTCCTACATTTGTAGAAGCTGTCTGTCATGCCTGCGATATATTCACTCCTAGCATCTGCCTCTTAGAATCTCTGGCTTCATGCAAAGCTGAGCTAAAATGCCCCCTACATGAGGCCTTTCCCAAATTCAAGTGCCACCCACTCCAAAAGAAAATTAACTTATATTACACACACATACACACACACACACACACACACATATAATGTGTGCACACATTATACGTACATATATATGTAAAATTTACTTATATTTTAACATATTGTTCCCACACACACACACACACACACACACACACACACACCTGAAATGTAAGTTGTGTGGGATCAGTATAGCTGCAACAATTTTGTTTTTCTTTGGAATCCCAGCTCTTCTGAGCTTAAATTTCACATCAACAATTGCCTACTAGACCTTTCAAATGCCTAAAGGCATCCCAAACTCAAAAAGTCCAAAAGTGAATTTCTTAACTTTTATCCAGAACTTTTATCCCTATTGCAAGCTTTTCTGTTTCCAGAAAGGCGCCACCATCCTTCTAGGATCCCAAGTTTGTAAACTGCTCTATTCTTAATTCCTCACCCAAATCTACAAGCTGCTTGCCAAAATACGCCATTTCTACATTCACCACATCTCTCCCATCCCATCACTTCTCTGTATTCACACAACTAGCACCTTGGTTCATCCCCATCTCCTCTAGCCTATAGTCCCCTAATTTCTTGCCCTGTCTCAAGAATTTCCCAACTCTAATTCATCCTACATATGTACTGCTGCCAAAGTAGTTTTTCCTTAAGTACAGATCTGACCCTGTGACTCTCCAGTTTAGTCAGTACTACTGGCTTCCTATTGGCTCTAAGATAAAGTACGAACCCCTCTGTGTAGTTTTTAAAACCCTTCACGACCCGGTCTCATTGTATCATTTTGGCTGCATTGGATGTCACTCTCCCTCCTGCACTATGCAATAGTTAAATTAGCCTTCCCTCTGTTCCTCAAACATAACACTCTACTCTCCCCTTAACATTGCACTGAACTCCTTTATGCCTACAATAACCCCCTTCTTACCTCTGCTTCATAGAGCACTGTTTTCCCTTTAAAACAGAACTCAAGGATTACCTTCTACATGAAGTTTTTCCTGATCTGCCCCCCCTCTCCCATCCTCCTCCTTGGATACTGCTAGGACTGCCTTTTATAAAGTACCTTGCATTTAAGTACTTTGTGGATATTGAATCATAATAACAACTATAGCACTTCAAAGTTTGCAAGACACTTTACATATGTTATTTCAACTAAGTGGTGTAGTAGATAGGACACTGAACCTGGAGTCAGGAAAACCCAAGTTCAAATCCAGCTTCAGACACTGCCTCACTTTCCTCATTTGTAACATTGGGGAAAATAATAGCACCTAGATACTGTAGCACCAACATGATATTGACAACACCTACGAAGCCATGAACATCCCAGTACAGTACTGAATTGGGAAATACAGCAGACTCTTCACATGGAAGACAGAACCAAACCATTTATTCAGACACCAGAAATCCAAATCCTTCATAGTAACAAAGAAATCTACAGACAACAGCAATACAGAGGGCAACACTAGCCCCAAGCTTTCCCCCTGCTCGTCTTCCTGCAAACCAGCTCCCTTAAACAAATCACAGTCTCCCCTTAAACAAAATGCCTTTGTCTCACTCACAGCCAGCTGTGGGCTTGTCTGCATCGCTCCTAGCTCTGACTGCTCTCTGAATAACTTCCTCTCAGAGCTGCTCTAGTTCTGCCTCTTCCAGTTCCACCCTTCCTGCTCCACCCCTTCCTATTCCATGTGTCTTAGATTCATATGTCTCAAGCTTTCATGTAACTTAAGGAGGTCACATGGGTCTATTAGTGGATGGAAAGGTCTTCCCATTAAGAAGCAAAATTACATTAACAATGAGCAAAAATATATTATCGGTACAGATACCAAGGTTCTTGTGAGGATCAAGTGAAATAATAATTGTAAAGCACTTGGTACAAGGCCTGGCGCAGAGTAAACACTACAGAAGTGTTCGATGCTAACATCTTCATCATCATCATCATCCTCATCACCATATTTGATACTCACAACAACCCTGAGAGATACATTCTATTATTGTGCCCATTTTGCATTTCAAAACACTGTGGCGCCAAGAATTAAAGTGACAAGTCTAGAGTAACAAAGCTAGTAAGCAACTGAGATAGGATACAAACTTGGATCCTGACTAAATCCAGCATTCTATCTGACTGTCGATAGATAGATTTACATATATTTCTGTGTGTGTGTGTGTATACACACACACACACAGAAATATACACATATATACATACGTATGTATGTATATACATATATACATACACACACACACGTCACTTAACCTCTGTTTGCTTCAGTTTCCTTCTCTGTAAAATTGGGATGATAATAGCACCTACCTCCCAGGGGTCTTGTAAGGATCACATGGGATAATTATTATAAATGTTTAGCATAGTTCCTGGGATATAGTAAACATTATATAAATGTTAACTATTATTCTATATAAATATATAATGATACATATTTTATACATGTATAACATGTAATATAATTATATGCATATTATTTCTATATACATGTATATGTATGTATGCATTGATTTATTCATTTTATTTGTATCTTCAGTGGCTAGGACAGTGCCTGGCACATAGTAGGCAATAAATATTTGTTGTTTGAAAGATAAAATACTATTCATCTCTTTCCAGTTGTTCCTAATCTAAATTTAAAACATGAGTTGGAATGTATCAAGATATAAATTACAAAATACATTTCATGCCTTGTCTCTTGAACATTTAAGATAACTGGCAATAAATAAGATCTTTTGAGATCTAGTCCAAAAAGATTTTCACACACATTGCTAGAGGAGACTTCCATGTCCTTTTTCCATAATGCCTTTATTTAACTTTATCTTCCAACATTGTTAAAGGGTAACTTGATTAAGTTATGCAAATAGATACTATACAAATAGATACTGTTAAATACATTCAAGACCTGTAGGTTGTTTTTTTTTTTAATTTCAGAGATAAAACTAGAGACAGTTTACTACTAGTTTTAAATTTATTATCATTTTGAAGCTAAAGTAAGATCTGATGGTAAAACAGATGTAGTGATGACATAAGAGTAAAACTATTTATCATCTATTCATACAGCTTCCCCTACCTGTCCCACCCCATTGCCCCATGTCAGAGTCTTTATCCTTTGTATAGCATGAAGGAAGGGAAGAGATGGTTTATTGGAACAATTTGAAAGATTATTTCAGGAAGCAGTTTGTGAACTTTTTGGTCTCAGGACCCATGTACACCTCTTAAAAATTGTTTAGGACCCTTCCAAAAGCTTTTGCTTATGTGGATTTTATCTAACAATATTCACCATATTAGAAATTAAAATACTCAGCATTATTATGAAAATAGTTTTGACCTTGTAGACACACTGAGAGGATCTCTACAGGGGACTTCCCAGGAACTCAGGACCACACCTTGAGAATCACTACTCAGCATTTTAATAGAATATTACATTATTGCCTGAAGTAAGTGTTATGGGGTTAGTTCATTAGATCCACATATACATACATATGTATGTGTATATATATATATATATATATATATATATATATATATATATATATATATATATATAGTAGATATATATGTGTGTATATGTGTATGTATGCATATACTCATATATATATGAGTGAGAGATTTATTCTATTGCAATCATTGATATATGTATGATTTACTCTATCACAATCATTCATCAGCAATGACACACGAAGATAATATCCAGGTAAGAAAACTAACCTTCACTAGAGAGACATTTTAGAAAGATTTACCACTTCTGCAGTTCTGTGCACGTTTGCTAATCTTCAGGAACTAGAAATGCCTGATTTTTTTCTAGCAAATAGACCACTAGATTTGGAGCCTGGCAGGTATGACAACAAGGACTCTGTCATACACAGGAGGGCCTGCTATACAGGTCTTTAGATCTGCTTTTCTAAAAGGAAAACAGCTTTCAAGGAGTCAACAATCTACTTTAATCAAGCACATATATCATTCATTAAGTTCAGGGGAGAAAGTCAGTGCATTGAACTTCAAAGAAAATACAAGCAGAGAAATAAAGACCAACAGTCAGGGCTTCAAACTGTCTGACTATAAGCAATACATACATCACAGATCAACAGACAGATCCCACTGTCTGACCATACATACATATATAGTTACCAGAGAGAGAAGCACCAACATCTGAGTTTTCAAAACTGGGATGAGGGGCTCCTTAGTGGCTACTCAGAGTCTAACAAACAAATATTTCCAATGAGTAAGCCCCCCCAAAAAAACTTCACCTCACAGTATATATATATATATATATATATATATATATATATATATATATATATATATATATATATATATATATATATATATGTACTTTCCAGAGCCAGAGGGCATCACAACCCTTGAGTACCAGTGCTACATTAGAAATTATAAAAAGGTTTGGGCCTTCCTACAAAACAAAGCTCCCCTAATCAAACTTCCCTTAATGGTCAAGCCCATTAATGGGTGGGGAATCTCTTTAACTCTCATTAACATAATTAACATTACAGAAGACTTGAGTTCAAATTCCTTCTTGAATACTACTAATATGATTCTCTTTTAAGTTACTTAGACTCAATCAGCTACTGCTTCTTCATATTACAGGGTAATTTTGAGGATCAAATGAAATTTTATGTATATATATATATATATATATATATATATATATATATATATATATATATATACCTATATATATACTTATATATATATAAACATACACATATATACTTGCATAACCAAATATATTAAAGTACTATAGAAATGTTAGTTATTATTTTCCATACTTGTTAGAAATAACTTCTACCTGAGTTTTGTCTATAAAGTGATTAGGAAATGCCTATCACTAAACTGTACAATGAAGAGAGGAAAACAAAGAAAAGTTCACTATACATGTTAATTATTTTAAATACTTTAGAATTTTATTTCATTTTGCATAGAAAACCAGTGTGAGTTGAATATAGTTCTTATTCCTGACTTTAATATATTCAAGTAATCCAAGAATTCATTTATTTTCTTTGAATTTAGTATATCATTGACTTAGAATTGGGAACAACATTAAAAGTCATCTAGTCTAACTCACTAATTTTACAGAAGAAAGTGATGCTGAGAGTCTCAATGACTTACCCAATGATGCATGACTACTTGTAGAGCTGACATTCACCCAGGTTCTCTGCCTCAGAATCCACTTTGGAACATCTTTTCAATACCCTGTATTAACAGAATCCAAATTACTGGAATGCAACAATGTTTATTAGCATTCTTCAGCAGCTTATCAGTGGTTTTATTATAGTCAAATTGATTGGATGGTGGTTCTGCCAATTAAGATGATCATTGATTAACATTGCAATATGATGAATTGCTGTCCTATTCTCTATCCCTACATAGAACATCTTAGCAAATGTGCTTGTTATTTGAATTGTTGTCATGTCACATGCAAATGTAGCTACAGATAGCATATTTTTCCTTGTGGTATAAGCATTGGTTGTTGGATTTTATGATATGATCACACTCATTCCAATATGAGTAAAAAAAAATTAGAAATTCAAAATGGTGAAATTAAGTGAGATATTATACAATTTAAATTTAAATGTTTTTATTGGAAAACAAATATGATAATGTAGTAAAAATGTAATGGAAAAATGAATTCAACCTTATATGAACATATGAACTCAAGATAGAACTGTTAGGTCATGAAAAATTACATACCACATTGAAGGTATGTAGTACAGTCAGGATGTAGGCAATACGCTTTAGTCAACCTCAGACATCAGTTTACAAAGACACCACTATCTTCCTGTTGTGAGATTTGGCAGTCATCAAAACAGTTGTAGAAGCTATGCTCGTGTGAAACTGAAACTAACCTCTTTTAAATCACCCTATACAAGTTCTAGAAGTGACCAGGTAAAATCATGCAATACATTCCATTAACCTACCCTTCTCTTTTACCAGAAAAATGTAATGTGTCCTATTCGAAATACAAAGAACATTTTGGTTTCATGAATAATGAACATTCCGAACACGTCCTTCCCTGAGAAATAACAACTTAAAATAGACTATCTCAACTTAGACAAATATCTGTATTTGTATGCATTTTACTAAAACATTCCATAAATATAAAGGATTAATCATTTGCTAGTTCCTAACATTCTAATGTAGTTGAAGCCATTTTAAAAAGGAACAAATTAAATTTGCATGTAATTACATTTACACTAAAGTTGCACATTTTTGTGATTTATTAAAGTAGCAAGGTATTTTTCCTTGCAAAAATTTGAGATGCAAAATTGTGATTGATAAAGTGCCAACCTGAGAGTTGTCTGAGTTCAAATACTGCCTTAATGGAGACTAAATTTGGGACCTGAGGTAAGTCACTTCAGTCTTCAATTTCCCAGGCAATGCTCTAAGACTATAAAGATGAAAATAAGTTTTTTGGCAATCTACATTGGTGAAGGGAGATTCCAAACCATGAGTTCCTAACACCCTTGAAAGTACAGCTCAAATCTGTCCATACCAAAAGGAAAACAAAATGAAAGTAGGGATAGAGTTTTATGATGTAAACCAGTTGCACTTAGTGTTCTCCACATGTTAGTTAATAGAATATATGTTGGTTGAGTATTACTTTGCTTCTATAGAGCCCCTGGTTTTTAATCAGTGTATTTTAGTTTGTCTAAACCCAAATGAAGTCCAGGTATATCTTCACCTGAGCTTTCTTTTGATAGCTTATTATCAACTTTGGTAATATATTTTTGGGAAATTTTAGTGAAACAAAGATTTCTACAAAATCAGGGCTCAAGACTAAGGATGATATGTATTTAAAGAGTTTATATATGTATATATATACATATATATGTGCATAAATACATAGAAATTTCTAGTTAGAGCTCTGTCTATACAGATGGATATAGGTGCTGAAGGAAAATTATCTGAATCTAGATTTATCTCTGTGTCTAGAAATCTTTATTCATCTTGAGATCTATCTCTCTAAAAATAGATCTAAATATTCCAAGTATTCATGTTGTTGTTTCTGCTATTTTCTTTACATTTCATACTTATGCAGGTAAATTCTATTCTATTTGTTACAAATGAGAGTAAACTTTCCAGTTTAACAGTTAGGACAAGGCAAAAAAGCTTTGGATTTGTATTCAAGAAGACCTAGTTTCTAATCCTGCCTCAGACAGTTGGATACTTACCAGTTGTGGGCAAGTCATAACCTTACTGATTCTCAATTTCCTCATTTGTGAAATGGACATCTATGGCATCTATGTTTGAGGAATTGTCGTGAGGGTCAAATAAGACAACATATATAAAGTGTTCATCAAAGATACTAAAAATAATTCCTTTTATTGATGTATTCTTCTCATCTTTATGTTGAATGGATTTCATAAAGAAAACATCTTAGGATAAGTCACTGCCCTTTATGTTTAATGTTTGAAAAACCATTTCATGGTTTATGCAGTAATTTAAAAAAAAAAACAACTAAGTAAAGGTGTTTGTATTCAGTTTCATGATATTTACCATCCATGCAAATATATTCAAGAAAAATCCTGTAGCAAACAGAATGATAGGGATGTTACATACTTCTCCCTTTTTACACATGGTTTTGATTTCTTCTGCTAGGTCTTTATATTTTGAGATTTATGCATTTAAAATTCATCCAAAATGTATCCATTCAAAATTTATTCATTCAAAATGGTTTGAAGATCATGACTTTTTAGTATAGATATTAAAAATTAAATACGTATTGATCAGTGTTATTTGTAGGTAAATTTTTTTGCTGTAATACTCTAAATCTATGAGTGTGTTGAATTCTCAGACATTTTGTTATTGTGATTATTGTTAATAATAATCTCTTTAGAATAAAAGGAAATTTCATTTGGACATTTCAAAATATTAAAGGTGAATTATTCTCTATCCCTCCTGATTTTGTATTTGACTTCTATTCTAAATCCTCCATACTGTTCCTTAACATTCAACATTATCTAAAATTCTCAAAAGAGATATGTTGCTAGGAATTTGCAAACACCTACTTGTATTTCTTTTTGACTGTCAGGTACCTTTCTTAAAAACATAATTTAGACCCCTATTGTTGTAAAGAGAAGATAACGAGAATGTAGAACCCTAATTGGCTCAGAGGAATAAATGTTCAATTTGTAGTTAGGAAGGCCTGGGCTTGAATCTTGCTTTAGACATGTTCTAGCAGTGTGACTCTGCGCATACTATTTAATTTCTCTCAGCCTCAGTTTCCTCATTTGCAAAATGAGGATAGCAATAACACCTAATTCACAGAGTTGATGTGTGGAACTAATGAAATAGTATATAAGACATTTTGAAAATCATAAAATTCTATACATAAGATCATGATAATAATAAAATAGAAGATATGCTGAGAACAGGAATAGGTTGTTTTGGATTTTTTTTTTGCATTTGAATTTACCACTTGGAATAAAATTATTACAAAACAGTTTCCTTATCAAAGTATCTTTTTTAGAAAACTTTTTTTTTTAATTTGTGGTCTTAAGCTCAAGCTACTATTCACTGAGCATTTTTACTCTAACAGATGAGACTGTCCTCTTCTTATAAATTGTCATGAGTCTGATTTTCATCTACTCGATATAATTGTACATCACGCCCATGTGCAGTGCTTATATCATGGGAAACTTCAAAAGGCCCTCCATATGTTGAGTGGAGATACAAGTAGACAGATAAAAAAGAGTAGGGAACTGATTCAAAGCTAACCAATAAAATAAATGATCTCATGGCACTTTGCAAAAGTTGGTTTTGGAAACACTGAGTCATTTGTATTTACTTATTTAAAATTGCCTCTGTAAATTAAAGTCATAGAATTAGAAATGGAATTCAATTCCCTATAATTGTACCTTTCAAGTGGATAGCCAATTTACCATTTTCCATGTGCAGATTTTACATTTTGTTGATTTTTCTGTACTATATGTTTTATCTTTAATTTGTTGGAGTTTTTTCCATCTTCTTGTCACATTCCCTATTTTCCTCCCATTTACATAATATTATTCAGGAAAATCAAACTAATTTTAATACTATATCAGCTAAAGCAAACATAATTAGAAAGGCTAGACTTTTTGAAAACATATATGTCCTGAAGTCAAATATAAATTATTTTAGGATGCGTTGTTTCCTTTATCTGTGCCTTGGGAATTCTATCAGTATAAAGTATAGAGTTGACTAGGCTTCTTAGGCCAATCATAGAAGTGAGCATGGCTTAAGGCATAAATGAAATGTGTTTGGTTCTCATAGAATCAGGCTGAAAGAAAAAAACAATTGCTTGCATAAAGAATTAAAACAGAGCAGTCGTCACTGCTATTTTATTTCTTCTGGGTTACTGCCATTTACTACCACTAGCTGTGTTATTCCTTCTGATGATTAAAGATGGGGGAGGGGGTATTAGGAAGAAAGAGAATATTTTGCCAACAATTTGTAAAGATAGCCTGCTGTACTTTTGCTGCATTCATTGTGCAGCTTTTGCTGTTGGTGGTATTCTTTTTTTTTTTATGACGTGTAGCTATTGATCTTTTCTACACTGTTGTAGACAGGTCTTCATTTGAACATGTGCCCAGTATTTGTAGAGACTCTGATTATTTGTAGAAAGTCTTTCTTCCTCTCCTGGATCTTCTAAGAAAAATATACCATCCCTGCTTTATGCAGCCAAAATTATTTGGTTGTTATCCTGGGCTGGACGTGACTCAGGCTAGTACCCTTTATAGTAGATATTGGCACAAAATGAGACATCCATAGGTCATTCAACATACAACAAAGAAGATTTACTTATCCAGAACAGGAGAAGGGTATTCAACAAGGATATGTATTAAGAATACTTTAATTCAGCTTAGTGAAGATCTCTGGCCCTTCATAATACACCAGCTAAGCATCAGAAATGTCTTAAGAGTTCCTTGAGGTTATTTTATATTCAGATAATGAGCAAATGATGTGAACAGGTTAAGCATTTAATCCCCTGGGCCAACCAGATCTCCAGGGGGGTAGTCTCAATATTTTTTTTATGAAAAACTTAGCCTAACTTTCAAGGGTACATGGAATTAGGATTTTGATCCTACTACAGTGATATAATTGTACAGTGGAAAAACACTATTGGAATCTAAGGACCTGAATTCAAATTCCACCTCTGATGCCTACTGCATGTTTAACCTTGGCCTAACCTTTTAAGTTTCCTAGGCTTAATTTTCTTCACCTGTACAATAATTCAGTTCCTTTAGATCTCTGATTTCCTTCCAGTTCTAAATCTATTATCCTCCTGTATTTTGCCTAAATGTTTCAGATTGCTTTGTTTCAAGTAAAGGTTTGGAGTCTCAATATGAAATTCCTTTAAAGTTTTCTTAATTAAGGTTACTTAATTAAGCCTACTGCTATACATATGAATTCCAAAGGTATGACATTCAAAAGTCCCATTCATATGGTCAACTGACACAAGTATCCAAATGCAAAAAGGAAAAGAAGTTCAATGCTAACCAGTAAATGAATGATCTCATGGCACTTTGCAATACTGTCTCACCTTTCCCTCTGCTCTCCCCTTTAAAGTTATGGGCTAGAAAGCACTAAATCTGAACTGTGACTCACTCTGGGTCTTTGGGATGGTGATCCTTTCTTGCCGTTTAATTGTTAAATGTTGTGTGTGTTCGTCCTTCGTTGCCAAAGAAGACCATGCCATCAGAGAAATGATGACATGACTTGTACGTGCCTTTGTTCTGAGTGAGGGAGGGCTGTGCACCAGCCTCACTTCTCCTCCAGAGCCATCTGCATCCAGTGACCAGATATTCATCAGGATGACTGGAGATGACCCAGGATGAGGCAATTAGGGTTAAGTGACTTGCCCAAGGTCACACAGCTAGTGAGTGTCAAGTGTCTGAGGTGAGATTTGAACTCAGGTCCTCCTGACTCCTGCACTGGTGCTCTATCCACTGAACCACCTAGCTGCCCAATAATTGTTAAACATAGCTTGTAAGCAAAGGAGAGCTGGAGCCAACTTTTACAGGTTTGAGAGAGCAGATTGTAAAATTTTCAGTGTGAGCATTTTGTTTTTAAGCCATTTCAATCATTTCTGACTCTTTGTGACTCCATTGGGGGTTTTCTTAGCAAAGATACTGTAGTGATGTGCCATTTCCTTCTCCAGTTCATTTTACAGTTGAGTAAACTGAGGCAAAAAATTGATTTGCCTAGGGTCACACAGCTACTAAGTGTCAGAGGTCCTGAATCTGAACTCAGGAAATGAGTCTTCCTGATTCCAAGCCTGGGATTCTGTCCATTGTACCACCTAGCTGCCCCAGCTGGAAGACTGGCAAATGCTGCAAATCCAGGAGTTAACTTTGTTGTTTCTTTGATTGTCTAACTTTAAGAAAGTGACAGGGAAAATGTTAATAATGCAGATTAAATTTTAAAATTGATCTTTCATAAAATTATAGATACCTATTTTTTTAAATATTTACCAACACATCCTTACTTGTAGATGGCACATCCCATCTATGTGTTGTTTTGTAGGTAAGATGGTGTTGAGGGCAGAGAGATGACTTCAGAGCCCATAAGACAACCTCTGACAAACACTATGTGACCCTGAGCAAATCATTTCACCTCTTAGTGGTCTAGGCTAATGCTATCAAACTCAAATAAAAATGGGAGTCACTAATGTAGATAGATAGATAGATAGATAGATAGATAGATAGATAGATAGATAGATAGATAGATAGATAGATACATAGATACATAGATAGATACATAGATAGATAGATACATAGATAGATAGATGATAGATTGATAGATGATAGATAGATAGATAGATAGATAGATAGATAGATGATAGATTGATAGATAGATGATAGATAGATATGTATAGGCTGCATAATTGCATGTTTGTTTTTAAACGTAATATTTTCTAGATTTTATTGTATTTTTATTTATTTTATTAAATATTTCCTAATTACATTTTAATCTGGTTTGGGCTTGTTGTTGGCCAGGAGGTCATATGTTTGACATATTAACTCTCTTAAACCTCTAAATTACAGGGGAGGTGCCATTCAGAACTAGTAGAATTTCTCATCCAAGTGCTCCTTTATTCTTGAAATCATAAGTGCAAACCTTATCCCTTCTTTCGTTTTAACATAAAGTTTTTAGTACTTAAAAGGGGCAACATGATATAAAAGGTTAGAGCATTGTGCTCCAAATCAGGCCGACTTAATTTCAAATCCACTTCTGTCATTAAATAGGTGTGTGACCCTGGACAAGTAATTTATCAATATACTCCAAGTAACTCCCTAGGGCTCACCTACTAATTCTTAAAATATTGTTAGCTGCAATGATGAAGGGATATTCTACAAGAGGTAAGAATCATTCCTCTATTAGCATATCTGTGAGACCCTCTTTTCCTATTGGATGCTTATATGATTTCATGAGTAAGGAGGTCCCCACAAGGAAATTACTTCTAAGGCAAATCCGCAACTTCCCTGTAAGCTGTTGTCCTAAAGAGATCCCTAGGGAACTTAGAGGTACAATAACTTGTCCAGGAACACTTTGGTAGGCTGTGTCAAAGACTGACTCTCTCTGTGCTACCACCTTGCCTTAAGTCGAAATCTATGGAGGTTGTTTTTGTGAAGTGATGCGTAGTATCATTATAATGTATTAAAATATAACATGGAGAAGAAGCAGTGCCATAGCCCTTAGATTCTGATACCCAGTCAAAGCCCTGGGTGCCCAACCCTGCTTATAGCTCTGTAACAAAGTATATTGTTCTAGGGAGAATTTAATCATTAATTATATATTTATTTTATACATTTTATATATATATATATATATATACTATTATTAATAATATATTAATTAACATTAATTAATAGGTCATTACTCTTTGGAAACAATGAAGAAATAATGTTAGTTGAGATTCAGAAAAAAAGAAAGTAGAGTGATTTAGGTGATAATACTTCTAACGGGAGGACATACCTAGCAATGTTTTCAATTATAGGAAATTCTTCCATCTGGTATAATTCTAGCAAAAAAAATAAATATTCAGGTGGAGTACAGAATCTCATTTTACTGCAATAATAATAATAAAGTATATCAATGAGCTCTTCTTACGTGCTCATTTATTTTGCAGCAGCACACAGCTGGATTATATCTCTGAACCTATTCTATAACATTTTAGGACTCAGTTTTCTTTAAACTCTGATCACTGAGTTGTCTTACATCTGGTTCTACTTGGTAAAACAGTTGAAAGAGTGGAAGAGGCAAGTTGACTATATCTCTACAGTTACATGGGACATGAGACATAGAGTATGAATTTCTGCTGGAAGAGAACCTTTGTTTTCTGGGTACCCTGGGGGAGGAGATTCCTTTTCACTGAAGTCCGGATTCTATTTTATTATAATATTAGAGAAAGGGTAAATATTTATCTACCATCCTAGGTCTGGAATGAGTCAGGAGCCTGAATGATACTCACGTCATCACTATGATGTTGGCCTGACAGCTAGTTATTGATATTTCTAACGCTGTAACCATGATGGCCTGATTGCTTGGCCAGTGCTTCTTTAGTACTAATGCTCCTAATTATTGCAGGCCAGAATGTAAACTCTTTTAGGACATATTGTTTTGTTTTCACCTTTGTATTTCTAGCACCTAGCACAACGTTTGGAATATGTAGAGTGGGGGTTGTGTTCATAATAAATTATTAAATTGAGTTTTAATGCATTAAGTTACATTTAATTTTGGAACGTTGAAATATTAGATGTACTGCTCCCCTTCTCCAATGTACATGTATGAGAGAGCTTAAGCCTAAATTTTATAAAACTATTGTATTGATCAGTTTTTTAAAAGAAAACTGATATTCTCTAAGTTTCTTTTCTTTGTTAAATCTATGATTCAGTATACTACAATTTTCCCTAGAACATCATACTTTCTTACAGAGTTATAAAGAGGGTCCAGCACCCAGGGCTTTGAATGGGGATCAGAATCTAGGGGGTGTGGTATTGCTTCTTCTCTATATCTTTTGCCATTCAGTCTCCTACCAACATGAGTCCCCATAGGGGTTATGGATGGGGGATTTAGAACCAGTAAATGGGAAGAGATGGGGCCATCAGTGGTGGAAGTCTAGGGAGGGAAAGTGCGGGCCTCCCAAAAATCTGCATTTGATGTAGATCAGTCCCTGGTCCAATTGCCTTCCCTCCACCCCACATATTTCAAAAACCCTTTTGCTTATTATTCCCTTAGAACTCTTCCTCTCAAATACCTTCTATCTTCTGATATTTGCTGAAACTTAGATTTCTCTGGATATCTCTTGGCATCCTCTTCAAGATCAGTTACTTCTTTCATATCCCTTGACACACAGAAACAGGGAAAACATATGGCATTCTCCCAACCCATCCCATTTTCACTTTCAGACCCTCCCTCTTCTACTATTCCTGAGCAATTTCCTTTCCTACTTTACAAGCTGACATCATGCTGCCAAGTTTTTTGATGCTGTCCTCTGTGTATCTTACATAATTATTTTTGTTCACTTTATTTTTCAATAGAAAACCATTTATTTTCATTTCTTACCAACACCAATGTAGAAGAAAAAAGAAAAACAAATTCATTGTAACAAATGCACATAATCAAGGAAATTCTCACATTGATCAACATGATTATTACCTCATTCTTTATCCTGAGTCCAGCTCAATTCTGTTAGGATGTAAGTAGCATGCTTCATCTTGGGTCATCTGAAATCATGATCATGCATTTGTACCATGTTTGCTGTGGTTGGCTCTCCCAAAGACGGCTGAGCTATGTCAACCTCTCAAGGGTCTAGAGCTCCATGAGGCATTATGGTGGATATTTTATGCTCCATTTCCTCTGCTCCAATGGCTTTATAATTCAGGGCATCCATGGCTAAAACCCCAAGGCTGAACATAGGTTCTGGAATGTTAGGGTGCCACAACACCCTCATGAAGACTGGTAAAAGTCACTGGGTTGTAACATTCCACTCTCTTCACCTGAAATGGAGAATACAAACAAAAAAGTCAAGAACTATGTCCTTCATCCCTAAGTATGTTCTCAAACCTGAAGTAACAAAGGGGAGGAGGCAAACATCCCCTTTTCTTGCTATCATTTAAGTTAGTATTGAATATTATCTTTTAATGTCTCTATATGCAATACTCAGAACTTCCTATAACCATTATTTTGGTCTCCCCTCTGCCCCTTTCTTTAGAACTTAAAAATATGGCTCTCTTACTTCTTAGATTTAAATAAAGTAAATTTATTCTTCTGAATCTGTCAATGACAACCAGTATCACCATTAATTAATTTATCAAATGACACATAACTGTCACTGCATATATTTACATAGCTAATGAGTAATGAAATCAATAATTTTTATAAACTATTTCTGGAAACTCTGGTATAAGTAGCATGGGTCCATTAGCATGTATTGTATATTTTAGCAAGAATCTGAGGTGCTGTTTTCTGCTTTATATTTCTTCCCAGTTTCACAGGACACATAAGCACAGGGTTTTTGTGACATAGAAATTCTGACTTCAAGGTAGGAATCTGAACTGGTAACTCAGGAGCCAATCTGTCTCTGCCAGCAAGGCTGAAGGTTCTCAAACATCATCTACCTTTGGCTTTAAGCTTTGACCTCAGGTAGCTTATGGTCAGATGTAAGTTTGCTCTGCAGAAAAAGACACCAGTGATATGAAGGAAAGAGCAATGGATTTGGAGTCAGAAGTCCTCAGTTTGATTATCAGTTCGGCTGCTTCCTTTGTGACCTCAGGAAAGTCATTTAACCACTCAGTTCTTCCTTTATTAATAAAATGAGGATGTGGGAATGGGTGATTCCTAAAGTTTCTTCCTGTTCAGCATGAAAATTCCCTTGGGGAATTGGAGCCACCTTGTCCTTGTTTAATTTCATCAAAAAAAGTCCTTACCAGCAACAGAATTGGCTATAGATAGCCTACTCAACACTCAGTCTCATGTTCAGTTCACTCAAAAAGAGTGAATTTTTGAAAATAGAGTTGAATAAATATCTTCATTGAATTCCAAATTTCTTAATTTTTTTTTCAGTTTTGCAAGGGGTTGTCCTGGTACTGACTATCTCAAATATTTACTGCTAAGAATTCTTTTAGAGCCTGCCAATTCTGTTAGGACAGCACTGTATCAGCACCGATATCTACAAAAATGCTTTCATCTCCAAACTGATATAGATAACACAATAATTTGTCAAAATTGCTAACCTATGATTTAAATGGGAGTATGAGAAAATATCTGTGTTAGCAATAATTTGTATACTTTTCTCATTGTTTGCAAAAATTAATCGCTTATTGATGTCACTTGTTTTCAAATAATTTTTGGTCTTCCGTTTTATCTTGAGCCAAAAATGCCTGGTTTTCGTTGTGTTGCTTTAGCTGTAGTTGCTTTGAAAAAAATAATTTAGCACTTGAGTGAATCCATGTTCTCATCTCTGTGGGTGTTCCATCCAATGGTGCAGGTGACAGCCAATCCACACTTTCTCCTCCTGAACAGTTCTTGTTTATATCTTCCCAGAAACCCTCCATAGTAGATCTATCCACCCAGGGTTTTTCACGTTTCATAGATCCTAGGGAAATAATTTCTTTCGCACTGAACGATAGTATCCTTTCAGATATGTTCAATGTTCTCCATGAATTTCTATTAAGTAATAATTTGATATTTTTCTATTCTGAGCCCATGAAATTCTGCAAACCCCCCCCCCCCCAAAACAAAACCCAACAAAACTGTAACTGTGAATATATGTGGGCTCACCATCAATAGGAATTAGCACTATTTTCACATGGGATCATAAAATCAGGCTAGTAGGTCTCTCAGAGGTTATCTTGTCCAATTGCTTCTTTTGCAGATAAAGTGGTGGGTCTGATATAGTGGTGAGTTCAAATCTGGCCCAAGATGTTTATTCACTGTGTGAATCTCAGTCAGTCACTTATCCTCTTTTTACCCCAGTTTCTTCAACTATAAAGTGGGAATAATAGTATAATAGAAACTTTTGTGTTCTATATACAATAATAATAATTGAATCTTCATTGCACTTTCCTTGGTCTCCAAATCTTATCATCCCTAATGGTTCATGCCCTGTTCCTCTTGTTATTATCCTGTATTTAACAGTATGTGCTTAATAAATGATTATTGGCCAACTGACTATAAATGTAACCACCTTCCTCCCTTCTTAACCACTCATGTATATAAAGTCTTTGTATTGAGATAATATCTTTTTTGTCTTTGTATCACAGGTATCCAGCACAGTACCTTATGCATAATAGGGATTTAATAAATACTTCTTGAATAGAATAATTCATTGGTGATCTTCACTGTACAACACAAAACAAGCTAGTCAGTGTAAATTGTTTCCAGGCACCTTCTCAATTGATCGCATGACTGACTGAACTGAATAGTTAAGTTAGATAGAACAGGCAGTTTAATCAAACATGCATTTGCTTTTATTTCCCCCACTGAAATGACTAAATCATTTTAAGTGGGATAAACCCAGCTATACTCTCAGTCTATTCAGTTATTTTTTTAACCCATTGAGCTGATTATTTGATATAAATGACTATAAGACCTGTTATTTTGAATGTGAAAGAATGATAGATAGAAAGATAGATAGATAGACAAAGTGATAATCTGTGCTAGAGCCAGATGGAAGTAGCACTCAAGAGTCAATTATTAAATCTTCAGTATGAGAATTTGCACCTCAGAAATCTATAAATGTTCCAACTCAGGGCTTTACTTATTGTTTTCTTGATTGCCTAGAAGAATTAAAAACATGATGGGCAAAATATTAATAATTCATACTAAACTTAAACTGTACCCCTTGTACATTTTGGGGGGGAGAGTTGTTAAATACATCAATAGAGCATTTGTTAAGTACTTACTGGTATGTGGTGGTAACTATGCTAAGCCCTGAAGTCACAAATAAAAGAGTCCTATACTAAAACAGAGACAGCCCTTGCCATGACTGGCAAGGAGGTGGAGAAGTTCAAGGAGTGATTTGAATCAAGAATGAATAAGCTTTGCTAAGATTCTTATTTAAAAGATGGTCTGGACAATGCACTCACTAATACGAGAGGTAAATATGACAGAGGAGTCAGCATGCACAAATCCAAATCTATATAAGGTATATAAAGTTCGAGTACAAGATACCTGAATGGAAAGGCTCTGAGAATACCCTAATAGTTGAGGTAAGAGGCAATAAGGCTCTGAAGTAAGGTCGTAATTCTGAGTGGAAAGAAAGGGGTATATCAATGAGAAGCAGTGGAGATAGAAATGACAATATTTCATAACCAATTCAATGTGGGGTGATCACAGTACAGAGACAGGGATGACGAGAAGGTTTTGAACCGAGGTGACTGGACAGACAGTGGTGCTCTCAATAGCAACAGGGAAGTTTGGGAGAGACATGGATTTGGAGACAAATATATTTATTAGTTTTAGATAGGTTAAATTTAAGATGCTATATGTCATTCAACATGTCTAATAGGTGGTTTGTGATGTAGTACTGGCACATAGGAGAGAGATTTAAGTCTGGATAAATCATTTAGGGAGTCTTCTGTATAGTAATGTCAGCTAAATGCATAAAAGCAGATAAGGTCTCCAAGTAAAGAAAGTATAGAAAAAAGAGAAAAGTGGTCAAAGGTAGTCTTGGAGTATACCCACAGCTAGTGCTTAGCACAATGCCTGACACAGAGCAAGTGCTATATGAATGTTAGCTTTTGTTGTTGTTAAGAGACCAGATATCAGATTACAGAAAATTAAGAAGAGATTGAGAAAAAAAATAGAAACGTGATGCCACAGAGGAAGATCCATCTGAAAAGACTAAGAGGAACTATCAGAGAGGTAGCAGGAGAATCAAGAGG
Source organism: Notamacropus eugenii (assembly GCF_028372415.1). NCBI lineage: Eukaryota > Metazoa > Chordata > Mammalia > Diprotodontia > Macropodidae > Notamacropus > Notamacropus eugenii. Next base: position 158,539,412 of record NC_092874.1, read on the forward strand.
GAGTATCACTAAACAGAGCAGAAAGTATCTAGGAGAAGAAAGTAGTCAACAAGGTTAAATAGTTTGGCAAGGTAGGAAAAGCTAAGAATTCAGGAAAGACAATTATATTGGGCAATTACTATAGATCAGAGACTTTGGAAAATTTCAAAGAGTAGTAGTAACTACTACTTTAGTAGTAGTAACCACCGCTTTTAGAGCAGTAACTAGGTGGCACAGTGACTAGAGAACCAGGCCTGGAGTTTCCATCTGGCCTTAGTCACTATGTGAGCCTGGGTAAGTCACCTCTGACTCCGTTTCCTCTTCTGTAAGATGGAAATAATAATAACGTCTACCTCCCAGGGTTGTTGCAAGGATTGAATGAGATAACACGTGTAAAGCATTTAGCTGCAATGCCTGACTAACGTGGTTGTTGTTAAGAGGCCAGAAGTCAGATTACAGAAAGTTAAGAAGAGATTAAGAGAAAAAAACAGAAACATGGAGTTAAGGGCAGTTAGATTTCTCAAGGAGTTTGCCTGAGAGAGAGATAAAGGATTATAGTTAATATGAATGTAAGAATCTAATGTGTGTGTTGTGGTGTGTGTGTGTTTGTGTGTGTGTGTGTGTGTGTGTGTGTGTGTGCGCGCTTTATGGATGTGGGACACTTGGACATGTTTGTCGGGATCAGAAAAGGAAAGGATAGAGAGAGGCGGTAGAGAGATTGAAGGTTAGAAAGAGAGACAAGGGGTGATGGGGGCCAATCTGATGGAGAAATGGGAGATGATGGGGGTGAAGCATAAAGGGAGAGGGGCAGACCTTGGAGAAAAGGACGACTTTTTCATTGAAGACCAGAAAAAAGGAGGAAATGGAAGAGGGGAAAGTGAAGAGCCTCTGACATGCGCAGGATGCAAGAGGAAATTTGCAGTAAACGATCTGGATTTTACCTTAACTGTGAGGCAAAGTTTGAGAGATTTAATTTTATTCCCCTTTCAAAACAATCAATTCAATTTACCCTGCTCTTCCTACCTCGCATTAAGTTTAAACTCATAATATCACTGATTATGGTGAGGTCAGCTGATCTTCCCATCCCACATTACTCCAATTCCTATTAATTTTATTTACTGATATATTTATACATTTATGGAGAAGATTCCAGATCTTTGCAGGATCTTAAGCAACTTCTTGGCCAGTATTTTTCTCATCTGTAAAATGAGGGTGTTGAACTAGATTATGTCTACGGTAAGAAGTTTAAATCCTTATTGTACACAGTTGCAAATATTAAAAATTAACAAATTATGTTTCATTTATCCTACAATTAAATACCAAGTTTAAAAAATTAAGCACATATGCAGATGAAAAAATAAATCTTGTTCCATATTTCTGTTATTTACTTTTAACCTCTATTTTTATCTTTTACTTAAAAGTATAATTTTTAGCAAAAAAATTCTGGGGACATGCTCCTTCCAAAATACTCTGTTTTTCTCTTCTACATAAGTAATCACCGTCTGTCTTCCCATCCAATCTGTTATCCTTGGCCCTCAAGTGCCTGATTTCATTGATAGCAATTTGTCAGGGCCCTTCCCCCTTAGGTTTAACTCACACATTGACAAACTCATCAACATTTTTCATGGAGCCCCTAGTGAAAGGGATAACACAACATTAAGTTTAGGCTTGTGTTTCCTCTGGATATATCTTCATTCTCTTTTTTGGCATATGTTTTGTTTCTTCTCTGACAAAAGAGGAGTTGGCAGTAACTTCACTAAAAATTCAGATAATAAATTTACATGTGGAACAGCAAATTTATCCCCCGAGTGACTGACCATTCAATTCATATCAATAAATAAAAATGTATAAATATTTGTATATATATTTTCTTATAGGAAAAATGCATTTTTTTCTTTTTTCCTCTTATTTCATATCCTGAGGTATGATAACACAAAAAGTAACAAATACAGTGTATCAATATAACTTTATTTGAAGTTTGTTGTTTCATTATAACTTTATGATTAACTACACAAGCAAACACTGACCCCTACTTACTTTTTCCAGAAAAGAAAATGACATCTTCACCTATTTATGTTGGAGTGTTGAGTTCTTTTTTATATCTCAATAAAAATATTTCTTAAAAGACAAGTTGAAATCATTAATTCCATTAGTGCATTGATCTATTTATTTAAGTCCAGGGGTATTCTTTATTCACTTAGTTCTAGAAAATCATTGGATTCTCTCATTAAGGAAATCTAAATTTGATTAATAATTTTCTTTACATATACAGGAAAAGGATGGAAATAATTAAAATAAATGTTAATACAAATGAAATCAAATTCTTTTAGTATTACAATTAGTCATGCAAAAGAGGGATGATAATTGAATCTATCTAAAAAGCTTTCAGATTTAAGATTTTTTCCATAGTTTACCCATCGATAGTTTTAAAATGTTTAAATTTCCAAATCTAGGCTCTATGTGCTCTCTTTTAAGCTCTTTATCTTCTGCACAAAACAGCAGATCGATATATAATTCTACTTAATCAATGAATGCCATCAGTTTAGAATGAAAGCTAAGATATCTGTGATTAAGGTCTAGAAATCTAGTGCTTGTTGTATTTTAGTGATTCATTGCATCAAGAAATAACACCCACATTGTGAAGATAAGTAAAATGTAATATCTTTTAAAAATGGAATTCAATGATATTATCATATCATGGAACAAGGAAAGACAGCTACAAGCAGTTCTTATCTACACAACTGGAAGAACCCAATTATTTAGATTGTTTAAAAAACATTCCATAGACCCAAACCTAGCAGTATCCCATGTCATGAGCCACACAGAAAAAACTTAAAAAGGGGACACAAGCCTATCTGAATGGAAAAGAAGAGATCTACTCCAATTAGTAAATGAACATCCTTCTGAATTACTCCCAGTGAGCTGCCTCAGGTCAGGTACTATTTTATTACTGCTTCTATATCCCCAATTGCAAATATAGTATCCTTAGTAAATGTTTGTCTTTGAATATATTAAGAAAGGCCACCCTAGGAACTGACAGGGTAATAAGGCAAGAAATAATAAGCTACAGATTTTAGAGAAAATAGAGTAATCTATCGGAAGGTCAATTGGACAAATAAGTTAATAATTTCTATTTAAACTGTTATTTTATTTCAAGAATATATGAATTATACTCAAAAAGTCTATTAAAAGATGACATTTTAATATGTCATAGTTCATGAAATATAATGCTTATTTCCATTCTATGAAGCATGAAGTACTGTTAGGGAAGGCAATATAGATAATTATAACTAGTATTTACTTTGCAAAACACTTTACAAACATTGTCTCATTTGATCCTCTCAACAATCCTAGGAGGTAGGTGCTATTAGCCACATTTGGCAGTTGAGAAAACTGCATGAGGCAGGCAAAAGTTAAGTGAGTCTCCCAATGTCATATCTGTCTGAGGCAAGATTTGAGCTCAAGTCTTCCTGACTTCAGATCTAACACTAAATCAACTCTACTAACAATCTAGATGAAATTCTTGAATCTGCTACTTGTTTTTTCATATGAAAAATCTAACCTATCCCTTTAAGTATGCTTAGCACAATTACATCTGAAAAGAGCCCTAATTTTACTGATCTGAGCATGTCCACCACTAGATCACATGATAAACACTCCAAAACTTAGTCTATCATCTTAAAGGAACTGTTGTTTCAAAAACAATTTTTTTCGTATTGTATGACAAAGTTCAATATCAAACCAATAAAGGATTTTTTCCTGTTGGTACTTCCTGACAGAGGTGATAAACCATTCATCTAGCTTTTTGTCAAAATCATGAACACTTCTATTTCGCACAAAGCATTAATCAATCAATTGACATTTATTAAGCACCTACTATGTGCCAAATGTTAGTGCTAGAGATACAAAAAGAGGCAAAAACAGTCCTTGCCCTCAAGGACAGCTGATGCAGATAAATTTCTACAAAGCAACGTATGGACAAGATAAATAATTAACTGGGGAAGATGTATTAATTAATTAATAAAAGATAGATTAATTAATTAATTAAACACAAAGGAATTAAGATGCATTAGGGGAGGCTTCCTGTAGAATGTGAGGCTTTAGTTGAGAATTAAATGAGGCCTTAGAGGAGGAAGCTGGGGAGAGAGTATTCTGAATTAGAGTATGGCTCAGGGAGTAATATGTAAGAACAGAGAGGTAGGAAGGAGCTAAATCAAGGGTGGGGAGCCTCTTTTAGTCAAAGGGCTGCACTTGAGAACCTGGAAGATCACATGTGACCTTGAGGTCACAGGTTCCACAGCCCTGGAATAGTCTACGAATGGCTTTGCCAAACAGACCATTTTGTGTTTGGTCCTAGAAGCAATAGGAAGCCACTAGAATTTATTGACTGGGGAAGTGGAGTGACATGGTAAGATCAGAACTTTAGGAAATTGTTTTAGTGGCTGAACGGAGGATATAGATTGGAGTGGATAGAGATTTAAGGCAGTTAAATCCCCCAGCAGGTATTGTAATAATCTAGAAGTGAAATGATGTGGGACCACACCAGCATTTTGGTAACATCAGAGAGAGAGAGAAGAGGGGTGTATTGGAGATATGTTGCAAAAGTGAATTCAATTGGCCTTGGAAACAAATTTATTATGAGGGAAGAGAAATAATGAGGAATCCAGGATGACTTCTAAGTTGTAAGCCTAAAGGATAGGGAAGAAATTATTTTTCTCTACAGTAATGGGAAAATTGGTGGGGGGTTGGGGGGAGTTTAAGGAGAAAGTTAATGCATTCTGTTTTGGACATAATGAGTTTAAGCCACCTACTAGATATCCAATTTGAGATGTCTGAAAGATAACTGAAGATGCAATATTGGAAGCCAGAAGAGATTGAGCAGAAAGGTAGATTTGAGAATCATTAGAACAGAGATGGTAACTAAATCCATGGGAGCTGATGAGATGACCAAGTGAAGTAGTCTAGAGAAAGAAGAGAAAGGGGGGCCCAGTAGAGAACCCAGAGGCTTACTTATGGTTAGAGGGTATGATTTTGATGAGGATCCAGCAGAGGAAACAGAGTTGAGTGGCCAGATAGGTAATAGGAGAACCAGGAGAGTAAAAACAGTGAGATAGAGGCAGACAGATGGAGAGAGAAAAAGAGACAGAAAGGATGAAAGAAGAGTGAATGAGCAGTGCTGTCAAAAACTACAGAGGTCAAGGACAATGAGGGTTGAGAAGAAGCCATTGGATTTCTTGAACTAAGAGATCATAAATTTGGAGAGAACAGTCCTGGTGGAATGATACTGTCAGAAGCCAAATTTTAAGAGGTTAAGGAGAGAATGAGATGAGAGAAAGTGGAAGCACCTATTATAAATGGTCTGTTTGAGTAGTTGTACTACAAAGGGAAGAAATATGGAACAAGAGTTAACAGAGAAGGAAAGATCAAGAGTCTTTTCAGGATAAGGATGACATGGACATGTATGTAGACCATAGGAAATGAGCCAGGAGACAGGGAGAGATTGAAAATAAGTGAAATTAAGACTAAAAATAAGCAGGGATGACAGAGAGGACAAACTGTTAGGATAGAATGAGATCACTTGAACAAGTAGAAGGGGATGCCATCATAAGGCCACTTCATCATCTGAAGCAGGAGTAAAGGAGAAAGTGGAAAAGGGCATCTGAGTGATAGCAGGTGAGGAAGAGGGAAGAAAAGGGAGTTTATGGAGAATGGCCTCAAGTTTTTCTGTAAAAAGTATGGCAAGGTTCTCAGTTGAGAGAGTGGGGAGGGGAAAGAATGAGAGGTTTAAGGAAGAATGAAAAGGTCTGGAAGCACCTCTGTGGAGAGTTGTGAAAATTGAACTTGAATGATGCAATATTTAGTTGATTTAATCAGTACCTTTTCTATAAGATATAGTATATCATAATTTATATGCATATATATGCGTATGTATATATATTTCAGTACAATTAACATTATTCTGATCTATAGTTAAGGGCAAAAATGATGATATAGGTAAGAAACTGTTAGTTCTTATAATGACCCAATAAATTAAAGAAAGCCCTGAATTTGAGGAATTTTAAAACGAGGAGATGTTCATTTTTTCCTACTCAATTCAGTTCCTTCATTTACTGGCAAATTCCTCTCCTCATGAGCAGTTATGTGGTAACCACAGCATCCACACTTGGCAGAGTAAAAGGAAGTCTAAGCAGAAGATTTATGTGTTCAAAGGACATTTGACAGAGAATAATCCTTATAAACAGCAGGAGATGGAAGTGGTATACTGCAGGCATCTGAGTATACATACAGATTACAATGGTGTGGTAGCTCCAAAGACTTCCCATCTTTCCCTTTCTGTACTAATGTCAAATATTAGAGATGGTCTCTGCTTTGAGAGGATTTCAGGATGTTTATTGATGAGCAACACAATATCTGCTATCCAGATATTTTCTTTCAGGTTTTTGAATTCAATAGTTATAGGCAAAGAATGACCAGAAAAGTCCTGATCTGACCAAATCAGATGTATCTTTTGTATCTCTGGTTCAAGACTGGAATAAAATGAGACCCTCATAGTGCATCTGACACTTAACAAAGGATGTTTACCATAGCAAGTGAAGATATTTAGAGCATGTAAGGGAAGTTCATTGAGTGGGTAGCTTTTTGATTGAGCACAGCATATCTTTCTTAGGTGGATGGTGAACATACTATACATCTATTGTTGAAAGCCTGAGAAAGTTACTAGAGTTCATTTGCCCTAGTCTGGTACTCAGGCTACCTGAAATCATCTCTTTTCTACAAAATACATAGGAAATGTCATCTCCTTTGTGACCTTTCTCTATGGATTTGAGAGAACCAAAGGCAAAATATGAATCCAAAATATGATGTGGTTATTCTGTTCCTTAAGGACAGGGAAGATGACAACTCCTTTTGACCTTTTGCTGTGGATTTTAGAAAACTGAATTTAAAATATAGGTGAAAATGACATCTTAATCAGAACAACCTAAAGCAATCTTAAGTTGAGTTAAGAGATACAGAATGTCCAAGGGAAGTATATCATTGGATATCCCCAAAATCTGAGTACAGCTTTAAGAAGCTGATGAGACTATATCTTGAGTGCTGTGTTCATTTGTGGGTGTCATACTTTGGAGAGGTCATTGACAAACTGGAGATCCTCCTGAAATGAGGGCTTAAGATGGTGAGGGAACTCAAACCTTATAATATGAAAATTACTAAAAAGGACAACTCAGGATGTTATACCTGGAGAACAAAGAATAAGAAGGAGCTACCTTCACACATTTAAAGGATTGTCATCTAGATAACTCTCAAGTAGAGTTACTTTTAATTTTCCCAAACTAGTGTTTTATTTAATTAGGGGTTTTCTGGTAATCAGAATATTTTGATTAAAAGGCAAGGATTCATTTTTCCTATTGCTTACATTAGTTGCTTTTCTAGCTCAAGACAAAATAATGTTGCATGCTTAATGGTTATTTCAATTTTCCTGTTTAATGAATTCCATTGGGAACATGTAATCAATCCTCCTTGAAGTTTTTTTTCTTTTAATTCCAGTGATGTATAAAATGTGAAATTCTTTTAGTGCATATGGAATGAAATTACTTTCACCACAAAAAAAAAGAAAATTATCTAATTAATTGACAGATGTTTCAGTGATCATCATCTGCGCACCATCCTCTAATGAAAATAGCATTAACAAACTATATTTGGGAAGGCCATGTGATGCATATGCTTAAAATATGTTTATTTGCTGGTTTTAGTCTTTGTTTATAGTCCTCTAAGAATGAATCAAAAAACTATTATAAAAGTAATTTGTTGCCTCACATACACAAAAAAAGAAATAATAATACCTGAGGTTGATAACATCCAAATTTTATTATAAATCACACAATAGGAATGCCTTTTGCAAGAGTTATTTTGGTTTTATTTATTATCTGTGTAACCCCTTAAAAGTGAATAATACCTTTACCTCCTTACCAACCTCCACCCACCCTGGCTGAACAGTTGGTTAAAATTGCTGAGATAAAACTGTGACACAATGGAAACCCTGCCATTGTTTGTAAGCTGTAGAGATCTGCTCACCGTCACTGTTTTTGGAAGATCTTTTGTGTTCTAAGAGAATGAAATCATTAAAATGGGAATCTATCCTTTCCATTTGTGTCCTTAGATTTTATAATCTAAGTGATGTTATCCATGGACCTCAGGCAAGTCACAATCTCCCTGTTTCTTCACACTTTCCTCAATTATACAATAAAGGGCTTGAACCATATGGCCTCTGCAGTTTCTTTCAACTCTAGATTCTTTATCCTATGACCTCCTAAAGGACACCATGCATAAGGAGAATGTGGCTTCTTATTCTAGCATCTGTTCTAATATCATTGCATTTAAACTATTTTACTCTAACATATACAACTGTGATAACAGAATTTATCATTTTATTTATGGTTAAATAGATGACATACATGTGTCATCCCTCTTGGACTAATTGCTCTTGTGAAATTTAGGCAAAAGATATAAAACTTGTGGAAAGGCAACATGGTACAGTGGGTAGTGTTATATGTGGATTTGAAGTAAAAAATCTGATTTTAAATCCTAGCTCTTCCATATACCAACTATGAGACTTCTTCAGGGAAATTCATTTAATTTCTCTAGGCTCACTTTCCTTATCTGTAAAACAAGGAAATTGGACTCAATGGCTCTTTTTCAGCTTCCTCCAAATATGTTTTATCTGTTCCTTTAGAAGAACAGAAACCCCTTCCTTGACTCTTAAACTACATGAAGCTATCATCCCATCTCTCCTCTTTTTCTGCTAACCTGCTTGAATAGCAGTCTGTTCTACATCTGAGGCCTCTACTTCCTTATTGCCCACTTGTAATTCCTTACAGGTTAATTCCCTACAACCTGTAGAAACTACTTTCTCAAAGGTCTTCAATGACCTTCTAATTTTCCCATCCAATGTTATTTTCTTCCTTGAACCATGTGTCTGTAGCATTTGGCACTAGTGACCAATTTAGATAGTGTATAAAATTTCCTGTTTTCGCTTAGATCTGAAACCTAAATTGGTTGACAATATATCAACATTAATTATTATTTTTCTTGGTTTTACACATTTATCGAACTAAATCATGACATTCTAAGAAATGTCTCAGGTTTTATTTAGACATTCAATTGCATTTCAATCATTTCTCAACCTCAAGTAGAAAGATTTGAAGGTATTTGATTCTTTAGTGGTGATGGTTACAGCTAGTCACTTATACTAAACTCAAAAGAGATCTTTTCTCCAGATGATAGAGATAAGAGTAGTAAGATCAAATCTGTAAATGAACTTAAACATCACAAAGACAAAAAAAAAAAGGATCATTGAATATTATTCTATGGAACTGCAAAATCACTTGCTCTTTTAAAACCTATACTCTGTTCCACATTTCCTAAGGCCATGCCTCTTCTGTTGGCTGATTTTCTTTGGGCATCAGTTATTAAATTCATCATTATTAATATAATTTCTAACTTTCAATGAAGATTGCTTTCTCTTTTTAGGATTGATTAAACAGAGGAAATTTCATTGAAAAGGTCTTCTTGTATCTAGTAAGAAATTCAAACTCTTGTTTAGTCGCATTTTTTGTATTGATTAATGACTTTGCTCCTAAAGCCATGTTGTACACTGTTACAGTAAACTCTCAAGAGATTAACAGTGCTGTACCATCAAGCTATTTTGTAAAAGTGCTTTCTGAAGCTTTCTGTGTTTGCTGTCAGATTCAAAACATATGGAATATATTTAGGTCTAGTTTGGATTAAGGAGAATTAGCCAGCTGTTTGACACTTGTTGGAAGTTATTCTCCCTTCTGATGATTGATATCTCTTCATTGGTCCCAGTTGTGTTAAGTGGTTGATGACAATAATTGTGGTTACCTAGTTCCTTACTACTAACAAAATGGCTTCTTCTCAATTTTAGAAATATTTTTGTGGTGTCTCTCAAAGATCGTTTATCTTCTTCAAAAACATACATCTTAGTGGAAGAGTTAATTATTTAATACCAATGGAAGTCCTGGGACTCTTTTGGAGTATTGTAAAACAGGAGACAGATTTTCCTAGTAACTGAAGCACTAACTTAATACTTAATCATCTTAAGGACTTGATCAAGATATTTCCACTCATTCTTCCACTGAATCTTGAAGACTTTCTGGCCTTTCTATCCATGGTGATGTACTTTCTTTTATATGTCCTCTACCTCAATTGAGGTGAGCTTCTTGAGAAACCATCAGTTTTTCTATTTGTATTCCTAGTGTTTAACACAGTGCTTGGCACGTCTAGTTGGGAAAGAGGGGCATACACTTTTTAAAAAATGCAATTAATAATCAAATGTAACATATGATAAGCAAGTAACAAGGAGGTGAAAAATAAAAGTGTGAAAGTACCTCAGAGATGGAAAAATTCACCATGGAGGGACCAGGAAAATAGGAGTTGCAAATTTCATGAAGAAATTGACCTAAAGAAGAGATAAGGAAAGAAACGGAACAAGCATTTGATAAGCGCTTACTAGGTGGCAGGCACTTTGATAAACAGCTTTACAAAAAATTATCTGATTTGATCCTCACAATAACCCTCTAAAGGAGGTACTGTTTTTGTCTTCATTTTACAGTTATAGGAACCGAAGCAGAGCAATTCAGTCCCTTGCTCAGCACCCCATAACTACTATTTCAGGCAAAATTTGAACTCAGGTCTTTTTGACTCCAATATCAAGACTCTATGACTATGTCACCTAACTACCTCCAAAGAGTAGGATTCAGATAAGCAGATAGGAAATTGAGAAGCCACTAAAGAAAACCTAAGGAGGAATGAGGAAGTAGAAATGTGCTTGCTGTGCTTGGGCAAAAGAAAAGAGAAAAGAATGACTGTAGTACATGATTTTTCTCCAAGGGCAGTGGGAGATGAAGTTGAAACTTCAATATAGAATATAATGAATCAAAATTTATACATAAGATAGTGGAAGAGCTAGGTACTATATAGAATATCAAGAGAAAGAGGTTAGATTTTTATCTGAAATTCAATGGAGCAAAATTGAGAGTATTTCATAAATGAATGATATCTTCAAGTAAGGGTTTCATGACATTCTGTGTGTGTGTTTGACCTTTGTTGCTGAAGCAGACCATGCCATCAGACAAATGACGACATGACTTGCACTGACTTTGTTTTGAGTAAGGGAGGGCTGTGCAAGTCACCAGCCTCACTTTTCCTCCAGAGCCATCTAGATCCAGTGACCAGATATTCATCAGGATGACTGGAGATGACCCAGGATGAGGCAATTAGGGTAAAGTGACTTGCCCAAAGTCACACAGCTAGTGAGTGTTAAGTGTCTGGGGTAAGATTTGAATTCGGGTCCTCCTGACTCCTGCACTGGCACTCTATCCACTGCACCATCATTGCATAGGAAAGACTAGACAATGAAATGCAATTTAGCTACATGTCTAGACAAGATACGATAGCGACATTAACTTAGTACTTTTAAAACTCCAAGGTTACCAAATAGATCAACAAAGGGATCTCTAATAATCAAATCTAATAAGTCTTTTTTCCCCTCGATCCCCATTATTCTTAACCTATCTTCATTTGACATTATTGATGATCATATTCTCTTAGATGTTTGCTCTTTTTTGGGTTTCATGACACTTTTGCCTGATTCTGTCTGACCACACCTGCTCTGTCCCCTTTGCTAGTTAATTTTAATTTTTAAAATTTTGTTAAATATTTACCAATTTAAAAAATAGCATTGATTTGTTTTTAATTTTCTGTTCTAAATTCACTCCCTGTTCTCCCTACTCCTCTTCTTTGAGAGGGCAAGTGATATGTTGATTATTCATATGAAGTAAAGCAAAACTTATTTCCATATTAGTAATGTTGCAAAAGAAAACACACATATATGCACACACAAAAGAAAAAGAAAGTTTAAAAAAATACTCTCAGAGCTTAAACATTCTCTCTTTGGGGTGGATAGCATTTTTCATCACTGGTTCTTTAGAATTGTCTTAGATCACTGTATTGATTAGGATAGCTAAATTTTTCACAGTTAATGATTCTGCTTTTACTGTGTACAATTTTCTCCTGGTTCTGTTCATTTTACTTTGTGTGAGTTCGTATGTCTTCCCAGGTTGTATTTTTTTTAGTGATTCTGCTTATCATTTCTTATAGCACAACAATATTTCATCATAATCATATACCACAACTTATTCAGCCTTTCCCAATTGATGAGCATCCCCTTGATTTCTAATTTTTTACCACCATAAAAAGAGCTGATATAAATATTTTTGGACAAAGAGGGCCTTTTCCTTTCATTTTATCTCTTTGGAATAGTGAATGGTAGTGACATGACTAAATAGGAAAATGATAAATGCTGGAAAAGATGTGGGAATATTGGAACACTAAGGCATTGTTGATGGAGCCTTGAACTGATCCAACCATTCTGGAAAGCAATTTGGAACTATGTCCAAAGGGTTATAAACAGGTGCATACCCTTTGACCCAGCAATACCACTTCTAGGTCTGTATCCCAAAGAGATCATACAAATGGAAAAAGGATCCACATGTACCAAATATATTTATAGCAGCTCTTTTTGGAGTGGCTAAAAATTGGAAACTGAGGGGATGCCCATCAGTTGGGGAATGGCTGAACAAGTTGGAGAATATGAATGTAATGGAATACTATAGTGCTATAAGAAATAAAGAGTAGACAGACTTCCGAAAAACCAGTGAAGATTTGTATGAACTGATGCTGAGTAAAGTGAGCAGAACCAGGAGAACATCATACACAATGATAGCCACATTATATAAGGACTAACTTTGATAAACTTAGTTCTTCCTAGTAATGCAAGGATCTAAGTCAACTTCAAAAACAATCATGATGTAAAATGCTGTCCACATCCAGAAGAAGAACTATGGAGTCTGAATGCAGATCAAAGCATATTGTTTGCTCTCTTTTTTCATTGTTCCTTCTTGTTTCTCCTATTCTTCTTTACAACACAACTAATGTAAAAATGGATTTAATATGAATGTATATACAGCCTATATCAAATTGCATGCTCTCTTAAGTGGGGGAAGGGGAGAGTTGGGGAGAAAATTTGGAACTCAAAATCTTATGGAAGTGAATATTGAAAACTAAAAATAGATTAATTTTAAAAAAGTATAGTATTGTTGAGTAAAAAAAGTATACATAGTTTTATAGTTATTTGGGTTTAGTTCCAAATTGTTCTCCAGAATGATTTGACTAGTTCAAAATTCCACCAGTAGTGCATTAGTGTCGCAATTTTTTTACGTCACTCCAGCATTCATTATTTTCCTTTTCTGATAGGTATAAAGTAGTATCTCTGAGTTATTTTAATTTGCATTTTTCTAATCAATAGTGATTTAGAGCATTATCATATGATTATTGATAACTTTTTTCTTCTTCTGAAAACTACCAGTTAATATTTTTAGACCATTTAGTAACTGGGAAATAGCTCTTATTTTTATAAGTTTTGCTCTATTACCTATATATTTGAGATTTAAGGATTTAGAGAAATTTGCTATAATTTTTTCCATTTCCTGTTTTCCTTCTAATTTTGGTTGCATTAGTTTTGTTTGTGTAAAATATTTTAATTTCATATAATTACAATTATCCATTTTTGCTTCCTATATGCTTTTTCTCTCTTGTTTGGATATAAACCTTTCCCTTATCATAGATTTTTAGGTACATTTTTCTATGCTTTCCTAATTTACTTATGATATTACCCTTTATGTTTAAATCACTTATCCATTTTGACTTGGTATACAGTGGGAGCTGTTGGTCTATGTCTAGTTTCTTCCAAAATGCTTTCCAATTTTCTCAGAAACTTTTGTCAAATGGTGAATTTTTATCCCAAAAGCTTGTATCTTTGGATTTATCAAACAGTAGATTAGTATGGTCATGGACTACTATGTATCATATGCCTGATCTACTCCATTGACATACCACTTTATTACTTAGCCAGTACCCAGTTCTTTGGATGATTACCAGTTTGTAATGTAGTTTAAAATCTGGAACTGCTGGGCCATCTTCTTTCACATTTTTTCCCCTATTGATTCCCTTGATATTCTTAACTTCTTATTTTTCCAGATGAATTTTCATTATTTTTCTAGTTCTATAAAATAATACTTTGATATGGCATTGAATGCAAAAATGAGCAATGAATATTTCTTCAGTAGTTTATATCTGTCTTTATTGGTGTGAAGTGGTTTGTTAGTTCTTGAGTTGGTGTTGACTGGTAGATTACCAAGTATTTGATGTTCTCTGCTATTTTTTCAAATGGAATATCTCTATCTCTTACTTCTGGGCTTTGCCACTAGTTTATAGAAATACTAATGATGTGTGTGCATTCATTTTATATCCTTCAACTTTGCTGAAGTTGTTAATTGTCTCAATTAGTTTTTTAGTTGGTTCTCTAGGATTCTCTAAGTATATCATTATACCACCCGCAAAGAGTGTAGGTTTTGTTTCCTCTTTGCTTATTTTTATAACTCCAACTTCTTTTTCTTGTCATTGCTATAGCTAGTATTTCCAATACAAAACTCAACCATAGTCTTGATAATGGACATTCTTGCTTCACACTTGATCTGCTTGGAAAGGCTTCATGTTTATTTTCATTACAAATAATGCTTGCTATTGGTCTTAGATAGATACTATTTATCATTTTAAGAAAGCCTTCTTTGATTCCTATTCTTTCTAGTATTTTTATGAGAAATGGGTACCATATGTTGTCAAAGCTTTTTCTGTATCTATTGATATAATCATAGGATTTTTGTTTTTATAGTTAGTGATATGGTTTATAGTTTTCCCAATTTTGAACCATCCCTACATCTCTGGAATAAATCCCACTTGGACATATTGTGTGATCTTTGATATAATATTATACTATATTATGTTATAATATAATACTAGCATTATATTTATATTTTTTGTTTTGATGTTCATTAAGGAAATTGATATATACTTTTATTTCTTGGTTTTTGTTTTCCCTGGGTCATGTATCAAAACCATATTTGTATTATAAAAGGAATTTGGTAGGACCCCCTCTTTACCTGTTTTTAAAAAATAGTTTATATAGTAATGAGATGAATTTTTCCTTAAATGTTTGGTAGGATTCGTTTATACATCGATTTATCCCTGGGGATATTTTCTTAGGGAGCTCATTTATGACTTGGTCAACATCTTTTTCTAAGGTATACCTATTATTCTGTTTTCTCTTCTTTTAATCTGGGCAGTTTATTTCATTTTTGTAAATATCCATCCATTCCACTTAGATTGCTTATTTTGCTGGCATATTATTAGACAAATAATTGCTATAATTTCATTTTCATTGGTAGTACATATTACCCTTTATTGATACTGGTAATTTAGTTTTCTTTTATAAAAAGATCTAATTAACCAGTGGTTAGTCTATTTCATTGATTTTTTCATAAAACCAGTTCCTACTTTTATTAGTTCGAGTTTCCTCTTTTTTTAATTTTCAATTTTATTATTGTCTCCTTTGGTTTACAGGATTTCTAATTTGGTGTTTAAATAACAATTTTTGATTTATCCTTTTCCTATCTTTTTTATTTGCATGCTTAATTGATTAATTGATCTGCTTTCTCTCTTTTACTGATGTAAGCATTTAGAGATATGAATTTTGCCCTAAGTATTGGTTTGGCTGAATCCCACAAATTTTGGTATGTTTTTCATTGTTGCCATTCTCTTGAAAGAAATATTGTTTTTCTGATTTTTTTCCTTTATCCATTCATTCTTTGAAGGATTAGATTGTTTAGTTTCCAATTAATTTTTAATTTCAGCTTCCACAATTCTTCATTAAATGTAATTTTATTTCTTGTGGTCTAAAAGTGGTGCATTTAATCTCTCTGTTTTTCTTCATTTGGTTTAAGGTGTTTATGTCCTAATACATGGTTACTTTTTGTAATGGTGCCATGTACACCTGAGAAAATGGTATACCCCTTTCTATTCCCATTCAGTTATGCCTAGAAGTCTATCAGATCCAAATTTTCTGAGATCCTATTCATCTACTTAATTTCTGTCTAATTAATTTTCTGGTTACATTTATCTAGCTCTGAGATGTGAAAGTTGAGGCCTCCCAATAGTATAGTTTTACTGTCTATTTCCTTTTATAATTTGTTTAATTTTTTCTTTAAGAATTTGGATGCTATACAATTTGGTGCCTATGTGCTCAGTATTGGTATAACTTCATCATCTGTTGTGCCTTTTTAGCAACATGTAGTTTCCCTTCTTTTGTCTTTTAACTAGGTTTGTTTTTGCTTTTTCTGAGAGTATGATTGCTACTCCTACCCTTTTTACTTCAGCTGAAGCAAAATACATTCTGTTCCAGCCTTTTATTTTAACCGTGTGTGTATGTGTGTGTGTGTGTGTGTGTGTGTGTGTGTGTGTGTGTGTGTGTGTGTTTCAAATGTGTTTCTTGTAAACAGCATATTTTTGGATTCTGGTTTATATTTCATTCTACTATACATTTATATTTTATGGGTGAGCTCATCCCATTCATATTCGCATTTATTATTACCAGTGGTGCATTTCCCTCTATCCTATATTCTTCTATTTATCCTTCTTTCTTTTCTATCCAGTCCCTTCTCCAAAGTCACCTTTGCTTCTGACCATGACCTTCCTTTATTTCCCTCCCTTTTAACCTCACCCCTTTCTTTTATACTTTTCCCCTACTACTTCCTTGTTGCATAAAATAGATTTCTATACTTAAGTGTGTGTACACACAAATACACACACACAATTTTCCCTCTTCAAATCAAATTAGATTTTTACCCTGTCGTTCTCAGATATTTGTAGTTTTCCATGGTTATTTCTTGAAAGTTGATGTCTAGGCTCTTTCTTTGATCATGACTTTGAGGTAATCCAATAAATCTTAAATTATCTCTCCTCAATCTATTTTTCAGGTCATTTGTTATTTCCACTGAGATATTTCACATCTTCCATTTTTCATTCTTTTGACTATGTATTGTTGTTTTTTGATGTCCCATTGTATGATTAATTTCCACTTGCCCAATTATAATTTTAAGAAATTACTTTCTTCAATTGGATTTTGTACCTTAGTTAAATTGACATTTAGTCAATTCTGTTTTTTAAGATGTTATTTTCTTTATTTTTGTGCACTTCTTCTACCAAACTGTTAATTGTCTTTTCATAATTATCTTCACTTGTTTTCATTTCTTTACTTAATTTCTCTACCACTTTTATTTTGAAAATTATTTTTTTAATCCTTTCAGGAATTTTTCTTAAGCTTGTGTCTTTTTTTTCTTTGAAGTTTTGCTTATAGCTGTTTTGATTCATTCTATTTTTTTTGAGTTTGTGTCTTGCTCTTCCCTGTCACTATAGTAACGTTTTACGCTCAGATTCTTGTTTGCTTGCTTATCTTTCATGCCTGTTTCTTGACATTTAATTTAAGTTAAAGTTGAGTTTTGTTCTTGGTGTGGGAGAGGCACTGTCCCAATCTTCAGGCTTTTTCACACTGTTGTTTTTTAGAGCTAGCTCTAGAGGTTGGGAAGTTTTTAGTACTTCTGAGGTGGTGTAATCTGGCAAGAGATGTGTTCACTAGTCTCCTAGTTTGAGCTCTGGTCCATACTCATAAAGGACCCTGATCTCTTGCTACTGCTCTCAGGGTACCTCATCTCTTGTGACCAAAAATGATACTGCTCCTCAGGGACCCTGCAACAAGAACAGCAATCACAGGAGTCCCCTGTAATCTCTTTCTGACAGGTTGCCAGGTCCCCTTACCATCTCCAGTTTGTGAACCCCTGAAGCAGCTCTGCTGCTTTTGTCACCATCACTTCCTCCCACCATTAGTATTGTAATCACATCGGCTCTGAGCCAGCCTCTAACTCTGTGTCACAGATCTCGCCTTCCAAGTTATTCAGTTTTTTGAGGGCTGGAAGAATGCCTCTCCCAGGACCCTTTTTGGCTCTGCCATTCTACAATTCAATTTGAGGCATTATTTTAAAGTATTTTGGAGGGGAAGGGTGGGAGAGTTAGGCTGAGTGCTTCCTCTACTCTCTGATTTTGGCTCTGAACCCCTGCTTCATTATCCATATTGTACTCCTTTATTCTAAGTGTTGCCCAAAGTTCTGCCCTGGGGTCCCTTTTCCTTTGTTCCTAACTATCTAAGTAGAATGAAAATGTTCTTAATACCAACAGTTATACACACAACACACACAAAGTTTTCTACAAAAACTTAATTCGGAAAAATATGCCTTGTTTCAAAACAACAACAAAAAAGTGTCTTCCTTTCCCTTCTCTGCTTCTATTTTGAAATATACCTAATCTTTCCAAAAAGCAAACATTCACGACTGGGTTAAATTTGAATACTTGGCTATTTGTGCATCATGTAGACATCTGTATATATGAGCCACCCTCTCTGGAGGGTAATTAGGGATGCGTTTCTTGACTGCAAAAAGAAAAAGAACATTCTCTAGCTCAACAGAAAGATATGTTCTTTGTCTTAGTATTCATGGGAAGGTTTATGCTCGGTTTCCTTTCAGACTGAAAAAGAGAAAAGTCAAATATACCACTGACTTGGCTAGTAAGTAGACAGATTTATATCTACACCAAGAAGCATTTATGGGAAGCAATTTTTACCAACCTGAGGAGAACCCCCTCTAAGATGAATGAAAAAGAGTGTTGTGTTAAACATGCTTTTGATTTCTTTGTGGTGTCATTTATTTCCCCCTTTCCCCTTTGTCAATTGTTAGTTCACTAGGCAAGAAACCCATCTAAGTCTGACATTATGAATAGTGTTAGGTCATAGTTTATATTAAGGGAAATACTAGCAGTACCTTTTTTGCAGATGTACTTGGATACCCTTCATTTCAATGTGTGAGCATATTGTGCATATGTGTATGTGTGTGTGTGTATCATATATATATATATATATACACACATATGTGTATATGAAGATAGAAGAATTAGGGTTATAACTGTATAATCAGCAATTTAAGGTTCTTACTCATAAATAAAAAATAGGAGATGACTACAACAGCTCAGATGATTTTTCTTTGCATTTAAATTACCTTCTAATAGTTAAAGATTGCCTAGTACAGATATGCGTATTTCTAGTAGTAGCTGTGAAAATAAAGTATATCTCTATTATGTTGTCATAGCTATCCAGTGAAATTGGAATAAAATGTTAAACAAACACTCCTTCTGTGCCCTGTGTAGCATAGCAGCCTTTTTAGTATGTTGCTATACCATTTCAGAAATGGTTCAAATTACTCTGCCACATGAAAGGTGGAGGAAAAAAAGGATAATGGAGATGTATATTTGCTGTTTTATGGATTTAAAGTGATTCATTGTAAAGTTCAATGTTTACAAAAAAATGAAGCATACATGGTAACTTTAGAGTGCTATCTGATGTTACTGACAAGTATGTTTCTACTAAATAGATTACTAAAAAGGTAATTAAATCATGTCTGTGAATCTGTGAATCATACTATAATTAGTTTTGTAGAATATGAAAAAAAACCCAAATCATTCACTTAAAGTAAGCCAAAACTATAATGCAACTTGTAAAATGCTCCATCTTTAAAATTCATGCATATTTGAAGTGAATTAAATCTGATCTCTCTATATGTGTGAGAAATAAAGTCTTTTGGAAGAGCAAATTTGTACCCTTTTCATCTTATTATCAAAATAGAATTCCCATTTCAAAAGTTAATGTGTTTGAAAACCAAGAGTATTAAGATAGATGCAAAAAAGCACCAAGTTGGTTTTGAGAATCTCTAAATCTCCTATCCTTAAGTCAAATAGCTGAAAGAAAAAAATGTTTTGACCATGATTTATATAATTATATGAAAATAGTCATTTTATTTAAAAATATTCATTCTTATTCATAGAAAGTGGAATAATTCTTTTACATCTATAATGAGCCAAAATTATAGCCAGATCTACCTCTAGATAGCGAGATAATTTTATGAAAAATATTTCCTTCGTCAGCATGTATTCAACTTGATTTAGAACTGTCTTTTGTGGCTTTTCAAACTCTGGCCAAAAAATAGCTAGCAAATGTATAAGTTATTCGTAAGAGACTGATCTATTCTTTGACAGACTTGGGCAGGAATGAGGGTTTGGTGCAAAGGGATAAAATACATCTTTGAATAATTTTATAGTTTTTCTTTGCAGATATTTCATGAGTCATCAAAGATTGGCCTGAGGACCACACAAAGACTAATGTTGAAAAGATTTGAGAGAATTTAATGTAGTGAAATTTCCTACTATTTCAGGCTTTAAAGTTTTGCAGCAGGTTACAGCTATTAATTCCACCTTGTTTATTGGTATAGAGTGTATACTTTATAAATAACACTTTTTAAATGTAATGAGTAACTCTGAAGTTAATTTTCAGGAGGAGATTTCTGAATTTTTCTATTAAATGTCAAATTATTTTTTTAAAAAAACAAATATTTGTAAGAATCAAATACTTCCTCTAACACAAATATTAAGACTTACAAGTTAAAGTTCTTGGCATTTGGCTCTGTTTACATTTTTTTTGAAGTACATTGAATTTCATTGCTTTTTATGTACAAGTTGTGTTGTGTATTAAATTGTACTGAGAGTATTTCACAGATGAGAAGGTGCCAAGAACAACTAATTCATTTTCATTAGTGCAAGGAAATTAATTCTAGCATTATGACAGATTTTTTTCTCTACTGACCATTGAATTGAATCATTGAATTAAATTATAGTTAGAGATATCAATCGATGGCTCAAATACTCAAATGAATTTGATCCCATAAATATGGTTCTCCCTTCAATGATGTGTATCACCACCCTATATGCCTGTCCTTCCAATGTGACCATTGTTCATCTTTTTCCATAAATTAGTCAACTGGAGTTATGAAATACCTGTTATGTGATAAGCAGTCTGCTAAGTGCTTACATAGTTACATTGTTACAAAGAAAAACAAAAGACAGTGACTGCTCTCAAGCCCTCTAAAGGAGGAGACAACTCAAACAACTATCCAGAAAAAAAATATGTACAGTATTAATTGGAAATAATCAATAGATGGGAAGCATTAGAACTAAGGATGATTAGAAAAGGCTTCCTTTAGATATCATGTCACAGAAGACATGAGATGGAGATGAGGAAGGAAAGTATCCCAGACGTGGGGAGCAGCCAATGAAAATGTCCTTAAGAGATGGTACGTCTTATTCAAAGAACAAGGAGACCAGTGTCATAAGGTCAGAGGATACCTGGGGGGTAGGGGGGGAGGGTGTGGAAAGAAGTACATAAAATGTAAGAAAACTGGAAAGGTTGGAGGGGAGGAATGGGCAGAGTAGGTTATAAAAGCTTTGAATATCAAAGAGGATTTTAGGATAGAGAACCACTAGATTGTATTGTCCTGGTCAGACCTGAGCTTTGGGAAGATCACTGACAGCTGAGGGGAGAATAGACTGGGGTGGAGAAAACTTGTACAGGAAAGACCAACCAGTAGCCTACTGCAATAGTCCAGACATGAAGTAATTAGGGCCTATATCAGGATGATGACAATATAATATGATATATAATATATATGTGTATACGTATATGTGTGAAGGGAGTTATGATCTGAAAATTAAGTGAATGAATGAATGAAAAAGCATTGATTAAGTACTTTCTGTGTTCAGGCACTTTGCTAAAGTGACAAAGGTAGAAGTAAAACAAAAAGGAAGGGAAGGAAACAAGAATTTATTGTGATAAGTGCTTCAGAGATTGTTGTAGTTATACCTGTCCTTCATTCTCGAAGAAGACAGTGACATCAAGATGATGACATGACTCACACTTGACTTTGATTTGAGGGAGGGAGGGAGGGCTGTGCAAGGTCACCAGCCTCACTTTCTTCCCCTGAGCCATTTGAGTTCAGTGGTCTGATATTCATCAGGATGACTGGAGGTAGCCCAGGATGCACTGTGGGACCTTGGCCATTTTAGGGTAAGGTCTTATCAGACTCTCACTTTGAATGAGATATATCCATTCAATGAATAGGCTTCTTTAAGTAGTTACTCAAGGGATGACCCCTTTTAAGAAAAGAAAAAACAACAACAAACAAACAAAAAAAATCAAACTGAGAGAAAAAAACCCTCAGGGTTCCTGGGTAAAAGAGAAACAAGCTACTATTTAGTAATTGCATTCATCATGCCAGGTAGGCAAGGACTTGGTGTACGATCTATGAGCTCCCAAGTGAATTGAACTTAAGGTTTGTTCTTTGAGCAAGAAAATGTAGCCAGTAAACCCAAAGGAGAAAAGGCAGCCTTTGGCCATGGGGGTGTACCTTTCCTTGGGTTGAGCACCTGAGGAGAAGGGAGAAGAGGGGAGGGCAGGGAGGGGAGAGTGGAAGAGAGGGGAGGCTACAGGTTGTATTTGTCCTTCCTTCTGGAAGAAGACCATGATATGATTTTCATAATCCTACCTATTTATATAAAGTTACCTAATTAAATATTGTTATTTCTACTTTGCAGTTGTTGAAGAAACGGAGGCAGTCAGGGTTAAGTGATTCTCTCCTGGTCATACAGCTGGTGAGTATTTGAAGCTAGATTTGAATTCATGTCTTCTTCACTCCAGGCCCAGCACTCCATCCAGCACCACTGGACATACCTCTTCTAGTGGCAATGGTAGTCATGATTTAATTGCAATCTAAAAGTAAGATATGGAAAGGGTGTAACAGGGAAGAGGGATGATAATATTTCCTCTCAGGTAAGATGGTCTCTGGTGGTCTGATTTGGAGATGCCAGTGGCCATAGTGTAGAGGACAGAAAATAGTGAACTTGAAAGTGGTGATACATGATTTCAAGTAGTGCTGACCCTGGACAATATTCATTTTAAGTGCTCACAGGCATACAACAATATTGTTTTAAAAAATAATAAAAATAGTAAAGTAATTAAAAATGGGCTCATTACTTAGGCAGAAGTTTATTGTTGCTGTTTTTGTTTTAAGTTACAATTTCCCATGGGAAATCCAGTCCCCTTATGCTGAATGAAGTAAGGTATTTAAAGTAAGCAGTAAAGAAAGCAAAGTAACACAGTAAGAGATAATGCATTAAAGATGTTAACAGAATTCTAAAGAATGAAGATGGAATGGGGCATCCAAATGCTCTATCCAAGATCATAGAAACCTCAATAGTCATTCCATGATTTGTTTTCTATTTTTTTTTTTGGCTAATTTTCAGAGTTAAAGATGGGTTTGTGCTCCCTCAAAAACCACCTCCCCTTGGGAAAAGAAGAAAAATAACTGTGCTTGCAAAGATCCAAGCACTAAATGACCTTAGAACAATCTGTAAATTGATATTCAAAATAATAAAGAAAGCATACAGCAAAAAACCTGATAAAAAGAAGGATCAAACACAAGTGGTGATTCCATCAAAGTCTGGATTCATTTTCTGGATTACCCCCTTTTTTAGTAATGATAACAAAGTGAAAGAAACCTGGTAGTGAAATATTCTGACTAGTAAAGAACAAATTATAATATCTGAAAAAAGAAAAGAAAATGAGTAAA
This sequence comes from Notamacropus eugenii, assembly GCF_028372415.1. Taxonomy (NCBI): domain Eukaryota; kingdom Metazoa; phylum Chordata; class Mammalia; order Diprotodontia; family Macropodidae; genus Notamacropus; species Notamacropus eugenii. The sequence continues at coordinate 158,562,922 of NC_092874.1, forward strand.
TACACCAAAGTATTTTATTCACTCCAATGGAAAAGATGAGAACAGAGCAAGTCCACTACCATCATGCTGGAGTGCAATAAATTGAAATATAGAAAGTAATAGGCTTCTTCAACTTCATATTTCTCTTTCAAATATATATATATATATATATATATATATATATGTACGTGAAATACTATAAATATCTGCACATCTATGTATGTATGTGTGTTGTATTCCAAAAGTCTCAGAGCAGTTGTAAGTTTTAACTAGCTTGTCGAAATACTTAATGTGATATTTCTTTCTGTGGTATTTTAAATGGGTAACCAGGTGGTGCAGTGGGTAGAGCATCAGACCCGGAGTCAGGAGGACCTGAGTTCAAATACAGCCTCAAACACTTACTAGTTGTGTGATCCTGGGCAAGTCACTTAGCCCTATTTGCCTCACTTCCTCATTTATAAGATGAGCTGGAGAAGGAAATTGGAAACCACTCCAGTGTCTGCCAAAAATAACGCTAAAGAGGATCGCAAAGAGTCAGCAAAGACTAAAAAACAGGACAACAATAACAAAGTATTTTAGATGGGCTGTCCATATGAATGACAGGATTTGAATTTTAATGGCTTAAAACTGCACTTAGTCTTTTGGAGCATGATGTATGTAGAAAATGCCTTTCAGATGCTAGTTATTCACTTCACTCTTATTCTTTCTTATCTACTTTTCCCTTCATTGAGTACTGGTTTGAAACCTATCTATTATTTTACCTAGCAGGATGGGCCCTTTGTGCAAGGGGTGACCTTACACAGGACAACAGGTCCAGAGTACACAAAAAATACCCAGCAGCAGAAGAGCTGGACTATAGATCTATTATCCACTGGACCAGAACCAGATTTCTAAATTCACATGTAATTGGTTTAATGCTATTAAATGTATTAAGTACTAGTTAGAGGAATAAGGAAAAAATCCATAAAAGCCTCTTAAACATAATAGAATCATAGGTTTAGAGCTGACAGTGAGCTTAAGCCTCACCTAGTCCAACCTCATCATTTTGTAGATGAGGAAACGGAAGCTTAGAGAAGTTGATTTATCCAAGGTCCCGCTGGTATAAGGTCAGGGATTTTAAAGAATTCCTTTGACTCTCAGATTATTATTCATTCTACTGCACCGCAGTCTTGCTATCTCAGTATAATAGGTGGCCACCACTATTCCCTGTCCCCTCCATTCTAGGCTGTCTTTCCCTTTGGTCTCACTCAGTCCCTCAACTTTCATTCACTCTGGTAGGTTCAGGTTCCCCAGACGGAATAGTGACTGGTACTAGGTTCTGGGAGTAACTCTGACAAGTGGCTGTTCTTCTAACGTTAAAGTTCCTGAGCCCTCATTAAAGTCCTTGTGTTTCCCATTAGCAAAAAAGTCAGACAATTTAATTAACTTTTAACAAAGCAAGGCAAGAATAATAATAAATTCTAACCATAAACTTGGGGTAAACTTTCTCACTAGTTCAGACACAATTTGTGGGGGAGAGTTGGCATAAGCTAAAAATACCATAGTAATGAGGCATATATGGTTCAAATCTTGTCTTTACACAGCCTTACCTATATGACCATGGATAAGGCACTTCATATTTCTGAACCTCAGTCAATTTTCTAAGGTTCTACATGATATTTCTCTGCGGTAACACAACTATAGAGCTTGCTTTGTGAATCAAGTGTCTATGTGGACAGCACACATCTCTGCTATGAACATGCATGATGAACTATAACTCAGAGATCAGAGAAGGATAATTTCCAACTTTATTTTCTATTAAATTTTACATCTATTAAACAACCATTCTATACAAAGAACTTTGGAAATTACTAGGTAAGTTAGAATGTTTAGATAAAACACAGGCTCTGACATCACAGAGCTTATTATCTAGCATAGGAGATGTGGCACATGATTACAACTGTAATATAAAATAATTTAAAATGAATAACAAAGAAAAGCAAAAACATTCTTTGACTTCATGGAACTCACATTCTATTGGAGGAGACAATTTGTATAAAAATAGGTAACTACAAGACACATACAAAGTAGATAGAAGGCAAACTTAGAAGAGAAAGCATCTTAAGGTTTACATAGCAATTTGGAAGTTAGAAAGGAATTTATATACATTATCTCAAGAGGTTTGTAATGCTATAACCATAATGCTTGAACAACCCATACTTTTCATATAAGTAACTGAAATTATACAAAACTGATTTGCTAGACTTTTCAAGATGATATACTTGCCCCACCCCCAGCATTCTTTCCTTCAGTATGTTAAAATCAAGTTCATCCCTTTATAATTAAGTTTTTTAAATGCCAATGTGAAAACTATGTACCCATGCATTCTGTCTCAGAAATACCATTCTGCATAAAAGATTACATGCTGGGGAAAATAAATTGTTTTGCAAAAGCACAACTGTGATTTATGATTCAAGTTCATGATTTTCAGTGCAAAGGCTATTCTTCACCAAGTTTTCATTTAATTATATTCTTAAAAAATATTATGACTAATGTTTTGTAGTCATGTCGCTGAACCCAACTCAGAATATACTTCATGTGATGGATAAGCAAGGAATGGAGGGCGTAGCAAACTTAAGTTTATAGGGGAGCATTCTGTTTCTTAGCTTTTAAAGAATTAGTAAGCAGTTCTCTATAACGAACACCTATTTTCCCTTTGAAGAAGGAAAAGGGATGTTTTATAGGAATTAGACTGGTTATTACCTCCCTAAAAGAAGTCAGTCACTGTTAGGAATACTTTAAGTAGTCAAGATCCATTAAATCATAGGTTTAGAGCCAAGAAGGACCCCAGAGGTTATCTCCTCTAACCTTTTCACTTAACCAATGCTAAAGATAAGGCTTATAGCTAGACTTGTGAGATTTATTCAGGGACTTGACTAAGGTCACAGAAGTAGCAAAGTTGAGATTTGAAATGCAATCAGTGCCTATTCTATTGTAACATGCTGATTTCAAGGAGACAGACACTTGGATATCGTGTCTCTTATATGCCAAGCACTACGTTGGACACTGGGTATATCAACAAAAAAAAAAAACAATATCGCTGCCCCAAAGTGGTTTTCATTGTATCAAGTAAATAATATAGACAAAATATATAGAATGCATATATTTTACAGGAAGATTAATGAGGTCAATTGATAACCAGTACTTTATTTTCAGTAGAAAAGACAATTTAACTTCAGGGAGAAAATTCTCAAAGTTGTAGGAACAATTGAGTGCAAAAATGATCCCCTCCTCAGAAAGGAATGCTTTCATTCATCTGGAAGTATTGAATAGAGCCTGAGGGATGTTGAACAGAACACAGCCAGATGGCTTGGCACAAAGAGGGCAAAGTATGGCAGATCTATAGGAAAAGAAGAGACCCAGCATAGTTTCTTTTAACTCTATGACTTCATAGCTAGACCCATGTAGTACAAGAATTATCAGTGAAGGCAAAGGAAGCCCAAATATAGTTATCACCTCTCAAGAGATATTAATGTTAATGTTCATATATGCTTTTGAGTTACTATTAATTCTATTTAATAGATGATGAAACTGAGACTTAGAAGTTAATTGAATTGGCTAGGACCACACAGCTAGCAAGGCAAGATTTGAACTCAGGTTTCCCTTATTCAAAGCCCAGTGCTCTACTACACAAAGCTGATTTTAAAGTGTTTTCTAAGGAAGGACCTAACAGATGCCACTGGTTGAGAGCCATGGCAGTGTATGAGCAGTAATCCTAATGAAAGCTATACAAGAGGATTAAGAATTCCTTGTAGAGGAACAGTCAAGAGAAGAAGCAAACGAAGAACCTGTCCTTTGCTGGGAGTTATGGAGAACTACAAGAAAATAAAAATAAGCCAGGAGAAATGTGAAAAGCATCAGTAAGAGGCATGTACTAAGGATACATACTATAGAGTTGAATCTAGTCACTTTAGCCAGTACAGTATTATAAAGGGCTAAGACCATAGAGGTCCCTGGATTTGATACCAACAAATACTGATGTTTCAATGGACTCTTTTTTTTCTTTAAAAAAAGAAATGTATTTCCTTTTTTTCTTAAATAAATGAGTTAATGAGCATTCATGGCAGCTCTTTGTGTGGTGGCAAAGAATTGGAAATTGAGGGGATGTCCATTAAATGGGAAATGGCTAAACAAGTTGTGGTATATGAATATAATAGAATATTATAGTGCTACAAGAAATGATGAACAGGCAGACTTCAGAAAAACCCAGAAAGAACTGATGCTGAGTGAAATGAGCAGAACCAGGAGAACATTATGCACAGTAACAGTCACATTGTGCAATGACTGACTTTGATAGACAGCTCTTCTCAGCAATATTAAGGATCTAAGATAACTTCAAATGACTCATGATGGAAATGCCATCCACATTAAGAGAAAGAACTTTACAGTTGGATTGCAGATGAAAGCATACTATTTCCTCTCCTTTTCTTTTGTTTTTTTTTGTTTCTTCTTTCTCATGGTTCCTCCCATTAATTCTTCTTTACATCATGATTAATGTGAAAAAATGTTTAATATGAATGTACATGTAGAACCTACATCAGATTGCATGCTCTCTTGGGGTGAGGGAGGATAAAGAGGGGGAAAAATAGAGAACTCAAAATCTTGTGGAAGTGAATGTTGAAAACTAAAAATAAATTATTTTTAAAAATGAGTTAATATTTCAGTCAGTGAAAATCAGTTTATGGAAAAATACTTTTCAACTATCATTTTCTATGAATAGTCTGACTTATAAGATGATATAGGTAATTGATATTTCTAAATGCTATATCCAATCTCTAATTTACTTGAAGAAGTCTCTTATCTTTACCATTCTATTACTTTCTTCTTCTTCTTCTTTTTTTTTTTTTTTTTGCATTGCTCATAAGAATATCTTCTGTCTCCTTTCTGTTCTCTGGAATTCTGCATAAAGTAGGATACATCTTTCCCTTTCATTTTCCTTCTTTCCTCAGTTATTTGTAAGATGTCATCAGAGAGCCATTTTGCTTTCTTGTTCTTTTTTCTTTGAAATGTTTTTGTTGAGGCTTCATATTTTGTTGTTGCTTCATATTCATTTAGATCGTACCTACATGGTTTGATGGGTTCATTATTTTCTTAAATTCAAGTCTGAATTTTGTAGTAAGAAGCTCATACTCTGAGCTACACTAAGTTCCAGGTCTTCTCCACATTTGGTTTCAAAGTACATCATCAATGTGATTTCTATATTAACCATATGGCAACGTTCATGTGTAGAGTTGCCTTTTGGGTTGTTGAAGAACAGTGTTTGCTATGACCATCAAGTTATCTTCACTAAACTCTCTTAGTCTATGCCCTACTTCATTTGGTATACCAAAGCCAAATTTGCCTGTTATTCAGTTATCTTTTGACTTCCTACTTTAGCCAGAAATCTAGAGATATCAAGGCAACATTTCATGCAAAAATGGGCATAATAAAAGATAAAAATGGTGTGGACTTAAAAGAAGCAGAATTAAGAATTAATTAAGTTTAGAGCACCACAGAATTGATGCTCTTGAATTGTGGTGCTGAAGAAGACTTATGAGAATCCCTGGGACAGACAGGAGATAAAATCAATCAATACTTAAAGAAATTAATTCAGGCTATTCACTGGAAGATCACATACTGGAGCTGAAGCTCAAGTAATTTGGTCACGTAACGAAAAGATAAAACTCTTTGGAAAAGACCCTGATGTTGGGAAAGATTGAAGGCAAAAGGAAAAGAGGACAGCAGAGGATGAGAGGGACAGATGGAAAAATGGAAACAACTAATATGGACGTAGACAAACTTTAAGAGATAGTGGAGAATAGAAGGGCCAATCATACTATGGTCCATGGAGTCACAAAGAATTGGATATGAACACAACAAGATTTCCATTCTTAACAGAAATGCTTGAAGAATATTTTGGAAATATATTTGAAGCCAAACTCTTACTTCTCCACTCCTCTCTCCTTACTCATTCTAGAATCATGATTAAAGAAAAACAAAACAATTGCTAGACATTCTAGGAGCTATTGGAGATAATGGATTACCTTAGTACAAATTATGTATTCTTATACATGAAGCAAGGACTCTTACCCCTCAAGCACAGGACCCTGAAGATATATCCAGTTTCAAGGCAAATCTTCAATTAGCTTCTCTTCAAATACTTAGCTCATTCTCCAATGTTTTCTTTTTATCAGACCAAATCAGATGTCACATTAAGAAAATTAATTATTCAAACAATAAATATTAGTAAAATTCCCTAAATGAAAAATATGAAGAGAAGCACTTCTCTGTGTGTTCCCATGCCACTGATGGGATAGGGAAAATGTGTGGACTAAAATACTCACGCTCTCGGAGTTGTGTCCCAGATAGAATACCTTTCGTCCTCTAGAAATGATGCTTGCTGTTTCCCCCACAAAGCTGTCTGTTTCAATTGCTACTCTGTGGATATCTTTAAAGTATTGCCTTCTTTCCTGGTTCTACACTGAGCTACCATCAGCTGGTTCTGTCCCCTCTTTCTTCACTGAAATCAATTGCAATGTTTCTTCTATCTCTAGGGAAATTTTCCTTGTCCTCCCTTTGACTTAATGCTCTTTACTTCATCAATGGAATCATTCCTGTAAAGATGAAGGTTTGAGAGTAGATAGCTTCTGAGAGTCCTTACAGCTATAAATCTGTTGTTCCATTGTTATTATTGTTATTGTTTAGTTGGTCAGTCATGCATTATTCTTCACAACACCATGGATCATAGCATGCCAATACTGTCCATGGGGTTTCCTTGGCAAAGCCTTCTCCAGTTGATTAAGGAAAATAGAGGTTAAGTGACTTGCCCACAGTCACATAGCTACTAGGTGTCTAAGTCTGGATTTGAACTCAGGTCTTCCTTACTCTAGGCCCAGAACTTTAGCTACTGAGCCACCCAGCTGCCCCATTATTCCATTAGACTTTTTCAAATGTGCAATCATGAAATTACAGAATGTTTGAGCTGCAAATAATCTTAGAAATGATCCTGCAAAAGCTTCATTTAGAGATGAAAAAAATAGAGCTCAGAGAATTGTGACCAGCTCTTTATTTGTACACTTGATTCCACTTCTCACCTGCTTTAGGACTTTGCTCCAGCGTTTGTGCTCCCCCACACCCAGTCTCATGGATCTTCAGTCATACCCTGGCCCATTGACTCTATCCCATCTGCCAAGAAAGTTGTCATGTACCTCCAGTTTGGGAGGAAAACGTCTTCCCTTGATCCTTCCTTGTAATACAATATCATATCTCTCACAAGCCCTTAATAATGAATTTCTTTAATAAAATTAGTCAATCTCTCTGTTTCTTCAATATATATTTTCTCATCATTTTCTTGCAGTCAGGATTCTGCCTCCGTAACAATACTGTATTTGCTTTCTCAAAAGTTACAAATGCCTTTTTGTTTTTTCATTTGGCAAGGCTGTTGGGGTTAAGTGACTCTGAATGACTTCTTAATAGCCAAGAATACTATTTTTTTCAAAATATCTATTTCCATTAAGCACTCCATCTTTCAGGATGGTACTTGCTTCCTTTGTTTCAGAGTTTCCTAGGTTCATTTTGTTCTCCTCCTACATTTCTAAGTATTCCTTCTCAGTCTCCTTCACAGGAACTCAATCTCATTCTTTAAGGAACATGTTTTCCAATGATAAGTCCTTGGGATCTTCCCATAATCTCTCCCTTGGCCGTTTTATTCACTTTCAGAGCTTTAACTACAACCTCTATGCAGAACTATATATTAATGCTTCATTATAAATAGCAATAGCCACCAAGAGAATCAATTAAATTAACTTAATGCATAAAATAAATCAAGTTTTTTAGTCATCCCTTCTAAGTCTCCACCAGCTTTCTTTGTACATTGCAATTGACTTTTTCTTTTATGCGGTTAATATGTTTTCATTGTGTACTCTTTTTATGGGTCTGTCTTTTTTCCTTAAATTATTTCATGAAGATATTTCAAGAATTCTTTATATTATTTGTATTTATTGATTTTAATTACATTACATTAATCCATTGCATTTATTTTTCATGATTTACTTAATAATATCCCTCTCATTTGAGATTTAGGTTGCTTTCAGTCCTTTTTAAAAAATACAATTACAAATAATACCACTATAAGGCAGTTCTACGTAGTAGATAGTGAACTGGCCTTGACCAGTCAAGCCCTGACTCTTACCCATATTCTCTGTGTGGCCCTGATCAAGTCACTTAGTGTTTCAGTAACCCAAACAACTCTCTGACACTACAACTTGAACAGAAGATACTGCCTTGAAGAATTTAAAATTGAGGGGATGCCCATCAGTTGGCGGATGATTGAACAAGTTGTGGTATGTGATTGTGATGGATTATTATTATACTGCAAAAAAGTCATGAGCTAGATACTCTCAGAAAAACCTAGAAATACAGGAACTGACAAAAAGTGAAATGAGTAGAACCAGGAGAATACTGTACATAGTAACAGTAATAATGTGGAATGATCAGCTGTTAATGACAACTATTCTGAACTCTGACAGATTTATGATGAAAAATGCTCTCCAACTCCAGAAAATGAAGTGATAGGCTCTGAATACAAATTGAAGCACACTTTTTAAATTTTATTTTTCTTGAAGGGTTTTTTTTGAGGGGGTCTATGTTTTCTTCTACAATATGACTAATATGGAAATATGTTTTGCATGACTACACATATATAACCTATATCAAATTGTTTGCCTTCTCAAAGAGTAGAGTGAAGAGGGAGGAAAGGAGAAAAATTGAAACTAAAAATTTTAAAAACAAATGTTAGAAATTGTTTTTACATGTAATGAGAGAAAAATATAATATCAAATAAAGAACAATAACAACAAAAAAACACAACAAGGATTATGCTGCCCTGGATCAGGAGAGGAAGTTCTTCTTACCAATGTAATCACGTATCTAGTTTCTATCTCTGTAACATTTTGAACTGACCCAAGTTGGACTGAGAAGGAGAACTCTCAAGAGATTCACGTCTTGACTTAATAATGTTGATCCCAAAGTCAAGGAGATTTTCAGGGTAGTAGTATGGATCGGACATACTATTACTGAGTCATACAAGTAATTTTTTTTCTGATTCTTAGAAATGCAGTTATGAAATCAATAGACATAACTGCTATCATTCATAATATTACAATTTAGCTATAATTTAATTGCATTCTTATGTGAATATACAGCATATACAATGTCTTCCTTTTCTATATACGTATAAGATTCTTTTTCAGTTTCTGGAATGTTGCATGCATACTTGAAAAGAATATGGATTCTCTGCTTTTATTATATACTTCTCCTGGCATTTCATCAAATGATTTTCTCATAGCTCTTCTCTCTGTCTCAGCTAAATTCCTAGAAAGTACTGGATAAACTTGTTGCTTCAACTTCTTACCTCATATCCTTGCAATATATCTTTTAATCCCATCTCTCCTCTGAAACCTCTCTGTAGGATTGCCAACTGCTAATTTGTTGTTGTTATTCAGTCATTCCAGTCATGTCCAACACTTTGTGATTCCGGTTTGAGGTTTTCTGTGCATAGACACACAAGACGTGCAAGATTTGAACTGATAAAGATCAGTCTTCCTGATTCCAAGCCAAGTACTCTATCCATTGTACCACCATAAACCCATGTCTTATTTTTATTCATCGTTGAATTAAGCCTGTTTTTGAACATTATCACTCCTTTTTAAGCCATTCTCTCCCTCTTTGGCTTCCATGATGCTGTTTTTTCATGATTCTCATCTTACTTCTGACTTTTCCTTTTCATTCGCAGTTGATACATCATAACCATTCTTCTATTCACTATTTTTGTAACTTTCATTGCACATTGTCAAAATAGTCTATAGATTTACAGTAATACTTGTTTCTCTACAACCTCATAACTTCATGGAAATTGAAAAATAATTTATAAAGATGTATAAGATGCTTTTTCAGAGAGTGGGTAGCTAGGCAGTGGGTCTCCATCCACTACAGAATGCTGGAGTTGGAATCAAGATGATCTGACTCAAATCCTGCCTCAGATATTTAGCTGTGTGACTCAGTAACTTTGGGACTTTAGGCAAATCACTTAACCTTTATCACCCTTAATTATCTCATAGGATATTGTGAGTATGCAGTGTGATAATGTATCTAAAATACTTTGCATTACACATAGTCAAGTGCTGTATAGATGTTAGCTATTGTTTTGAGATTATTATTATTTTCTTATACTTTTTTAATGTAGGGGAGATTTGCTCTCTGGCCTTGGATACATGTCCATAAATCTTTGAGACAAGAAAAGAGTCTGTCACTGAGTACCAGAAATATCAAAACTGAAAGGGAAGATAGGGAAAAGACTGTTCAAAAGTTTTGTGTTAAGGAACTTGAAAGGCCAGCACTTGCATTTATTAAGAGTAGGTTATAGCATGTTTGTAAGTTGATGGAGGGAAGCCTTGTATTCTTTATCTAGGATTTCATATATTGCTGATAATGGTATGCCTTCCCTAACTAGATATATGGGATGTTCTAGCACCTTTGGCATGAGGGCTTGCAGAGCTCTTTTCAGGACTGCTCATCCACCTTTGATGTCTACCTGGCACTCAGCCCTCACCTGTGGCTCCAAGAAGATATAGTATATACAGAGGCCACACCCTAGTAAACTATCTTGACAGATGGCCTAAGCCAGGTTGAAGGTCACTGAAGGGCCACAAACCCATCAGTGAGTTAGGGGAGTGTCTACTGTGAAGACTTCTCCTAGCAGATGAGAACAGTTTGTTCCTCTGGTCATGCAAGTGACTGAATCAGGTGCTGTGGAGTGCTAAGGGCTTGATCATACATCAGAATTTCCAAGGCCATCCCCTGTATCAATAGTTATCCTGACTTTTGTCTTGCCACTGGACTTCAGTAACTCTGGAAGACAGACTGAGGCAGATGACTGTGCAACTCTGCCTCACTTAAATCCAATTCACACTCAAGTTAAGACATCACTCCATAATGCCATTGGTCCTCTTTGAAAACACAGGACAAACACCTCCCCTAATTTCTAAAGTATTGGATGTCTAATATTTAGCAGCTGGGGAGGAGGAGAGGTGAAGCTGGGGAAGGGACTTTTATCCAAAGAGAAAAGTCAATTCATTTCTTGTGATAGCAATGTTCTTGATGACAACTTTTTAATAAAAAAAGATGGATATTTTGAAATACTTCTTAATATTCCTTAGCTCAAAAATATAATAAATGAGAAAAGTAGTGTTGTGAACACAGAGGAGAGGAAGGAACAACTCATCCTGACCTTGTCTCTTTGGTCCTTGTTCCCTTACCAATTTTTAGATATTGAGGTATAACCTGGTCCCAAAGACTGTTTCCTTATTAATGGAGACGAATGACTTGCCCTTTGTGAGAATCAGGGAGGAGTTGGTGTATTGGCAAGGACCCCAACATACACAGGAGGGTCTGCTGTGTAGGTTCTTAGATCTGCTTTTTTAAAAGGAAAGCTACTTTTGGGAGAGGGTCAACAATCACTTTAATCATGCGCATATATCATTCACTTAGTTCAAGGGGAAAAGTCAACACTCTGAATTTCAGAGAAAATACAGAGTAACAAAGATCAACCAACAGACAGGGCTTCTAACTGTTTGCATCACAGATCAACAGACATATCCAACTATCTGACTATATATACATAGTTACCAGAGAGAGAAGCACCAACACCTGGATTTTCAAAGTTGGGAGACTCCTTAGCAGCTACCCAGGAGGCTCCTCTGGCCAACCAAACACTTCCAAAAGAGTAAGCCTCAAAGTAAAACCTCACCTCAGAGTATTTATGCACTTTTCAGAATCACAGGGCATCACAACCTCTGAGACCCAGTGCCTCATTAGAAAATTAACAAAGGTACTTGAGGCCTATAAACGGATGAGGAATATCTAATTAACATTACAGTTGGAAAGAATAAGAGAGCTCCAGCTTTCTTCATTTTATTTGTCTTCTTCTTTTGGTCTTTTCCAGTTTCAAGCCATTTCTAGTGCTTCTGGATTCCAGTTTTCAGAGGGAAGATGACAGAGACCAGTCTTTCTTCAATTTGCTAAAAAAAAAGGCTCTGGAAGTAATGAGAGGAGCTAACAATCTCCATTATGTCCCTCTCCCCAGCTTGCTTCACTCAAAACTTCAGGTAGTTTCCACTTAGGTGAGTTCTATGACTCTCTCGGTTGAGTTATCTAATTCCTTTTTATATTATGTGGTATATATTATGCAAACCTTCATTGATTTTTGTTTTGCTATGATTTGCATAAATTAACTTTGCAATTCTATATGTTTATTCATTGTGGAACTACTATTAGGTAGTAAAGGGGTCAAGCCTTGGATATAGAATTGGTGGGACCACTTGTCCCCAATAATGAGAAACAGCAATCAGAAGTGAAATTGAAATTGATCATGTTCCCCTGAATAATAATATTTAAGTGAGCAGATGGATATAATTCTAGTTTAATACTTCTCTCTGAGGAGAACAGAGTGGCTTCTGACCCCAACTTCCTGCTTCCCTTCCTAGAAGGAATTAATATCTCCCTTTGAGAAAGGTTGAGAGGAGAAATGGCTGGATATAGCCATGCTGTGTCCTTTTGAGCTACATAACTCCTTCATGCTACAGATGGGAGAGGGGACAGGCTCTTGCCAACATGGGACCTCACAATATATGAACCATCTTTATCTGTAACAGATTTCCAAATATAGACCCTTGTTCCTAATAGAAATTTAGAGAGGTAGACAGTCTGAGAATATGCAAATCAGTGTCTAGAAGCAATTGTGAGAACCAGTAAGTTTCTAAGATGTGCTCACAGAGCAACACAGCCCAAGAACTGAATTAAGGATTTTTATTAGCTTTAATAAAAGATGGAGCAACTTTCTATTTTACAGATTTTAGAGACAGAGAAATAAATAAAGAAGCACCAAATCAACCTGGTTCTTCTCCTACTGTGAGGACAGTGTACAAAGAGTGAAGAAAGATCAGACTCTGAGCTAAAGGGAGATAGAACAAATATTTTAGTATTAAGGTGAAAAATGATGATCATGTTCTCTGTTGTTTGTTGCTTTGTGATATTACAGTACTGTGTGCTTTAAATACATTGTTCATTTTACAAGAAATATGAAGTCAAATGATTTAATAACTGGACTGAGAATGAGAAAACTGAAGGACTTGAGAACTTTAGCTTAGCTATAGAGCCCAAAGCCAGTCTGATTCTCAGGGTTATAGTAGGGACCAGATACATAATAATTGACTTAAAAATATAAATTTTTAAAAGAATATGATACTTAAATTTTTAAAAAATCAATAGCAATTCTGGTTTCTGTGGTAAAGGTTGTAGATGAGAAGGAAAAGAAAAAAAACATTTCCTGAATGCAGAGTCAGAAATTTTGTTGGTGGTTTGAAGGAATATGAATTTGTAAAGAAAGTAAGAGATTCAATTTGAGGAGAAAAAAATTGACAATTGAATAAAACATAAAGGAGAAGAATTTCCTGGTCTGGATTTGAATTTTAATATGTTAAAAGAAGATTAAAAGAGGAGAAGCAGAATTAAGGAAAACTATAGATTAACAAGAGCTGCTAGGTGGCATAACAGAAGGAGTACTGAACCTGGAGTCAGGAAGATTCTTCCTGAGTTCAAATCTGGGTTCAAACAGTTACTAGCTGTGTGACCTTAAGCAAGTCATTTAACCCTGTTTGCCTCAGTTGGGCATCTGTAAAAAGATCTAGAGAAGGAAATGGCAAACTACTTCAGTATCTTTGCCAAGAAAACCCCAAATAGGGTCATGGAGAGTCAGATGTGATTGAAAAATGATTTGATAAAAATAGAATGAACAACCGAAAAAAAGGCTCAGAAAAGAAGGAAAATAGGACAGCAAGGGAAAGTAAAGAGAAAAGGTAAGTGGAATAAATTAATGTATAAAGCATCACAGGATAGATTGGTGGGTGACACACATTCATGAAAATTCGTGGGGCAGTGTCTTCTAAGAAATACTCAATAAAACATTAGCTAACAAAACAGCCACATATTTATAAAATTGTTTATCATCACCAATAGTCTCTAGCTCAACATCAGTTTCTACTCAGGATTAAAGATCTCATTTCCTACTGACTAGACAATTCCAATGGCTCTCTGTTTATTTTCTAGTTTCTGCCCTTTCCCATCTAACCTTCAGTTAACTATTAAATCAATATTATTAAAACATGGTCCTGACCATCTCACACCCCCAATATGGACAACAAATCTTTAAGAGCTCCCTTTTGTCCCTTGGAATAAATTAAAAAAATTAGGGCGGGGGGGGCAGAACCAAAATGGTGGAGTAGAAAGACACACCTATTCTAACTCTCCCCCCATAGCCCACAAAATACCTGTAGAAAATGACCCTAAACAAATTCTAGAGCAGCAGAAGCCACAAAACAACACAGTGAAAGAGATTTCCAGCATAAGACAGCCTGGAAGACCAACAGGAAAGGTCTACTGCACCGATTCAGAGTGGAGTACTGCCCGTGGAGCCCAGTCCAGCCTTGGCCACACAGCAGTGGGGAGGGGAAGACTGGAATAGGCTTCAGAGAGCAGAGTCCAGGGCAGCAGCTGCAGTTCCCAGATTACTCAACCCACAAACACCAAAGGTAGTTTCAAAGGTCAATGAGAAAGTGATTTCACCTGGGTAAAAAGGAAACATGGTCTTGCCCCAGGAGCCCCATGGTGGCAGTGGTTTTTACAGCACAATATCCATTTTAGGAACCTCAGCCTAAAGACCCTGGGGAAATCAAGTAGCTGGTCTGGATCTCAGCTCTGAGTAGTAGCTCTGAGGTGAGGAGGAACACTGACTGGTATAGCTGGGGGAGGCTCTGGAGAAGGAATTCTACTCAAAGATCCTGGGCAGAAAAGCCTGTGGTTGCTTCCAGACCAGAGCACAGGCCAGGAGAGGAGTAAACTCCTCTCCCTTGATTGTGCCACCTTGGAGGAACTAAGAACTTACAGGTCCCCAGAGTATACCTTTCTCTTGACAAAGGACTCAAAAGTCAAGTAACTGGCTGGGAAAATGTCCAAAAAAGGGGAGAAAAAAATAAGACTATAGAAGGTTACTTTCCTGGGGAACAGGTATTTTCTTCCATCCTTTTGGATGAGTAAGAACAATGCATACCATCAAAGGAAGACCTAAAAGTCAAGGCTTCTGCATCCAAAACCTCCAAAATAAATATGCAATGGTCTCAGGCCATGGAAGAGCTCAAAAAAGATTTTGAAAATCAAGTAAGAGAGGTGGAGGAAAAAATTGGGAAGAGAAATGTGAGTGATGCAAGAAAATAATGAAAAGAGAGTCAACAGTTTGCTAAAGGAGACCCAAAAAATGCTGAAGAAAATAACACCTTTAAAAATAGATTAACCCAACTGACAAAAGAGTTCCAAATAGTCAATGGGGAAAAGAATGCTTTAAAAAGCAGAATTAGCCAAATGGAAAAGGAGATTCAAAAGCTCACTGAAGAAAATAGTTCTTTAAAATTAGAATGGAGTAGATGGAAGCTAATGACTTTATGAAAAACCAAGAAATTACAAAATAAACTCAAAAGAATGAAAAAATAGAAGATAATGTGAAATGTCTCACTGGAAAAACAGATGACCTGGAAAGTGGATCCAGGAGAGACAATTATGGGTCTACCTGAAAGCTATGATTAAAAAAAAATACCCTAGACATGATCTTTTATGAAATTATCAAGGAAAACTGCCCTGATATTCTGGAATCAGAGGATAAAATAAATATTGAAAGAATCCACCAATCACTTCCTGAAACAGATCCAAAAAGAGAAACTCCTAAGAATATTGTAGCCAAATTCCAGAGTTCCCAGGTTAAGGAGAAAATATTGCAAACAGTCAGAAAGAAAAACTGAGCATTGTGGAAATACAATCAGAATAACACAAGATCTAGCAGCTTCTACATTTAGGGATCAAAGGACTTGGAATATGATATTCCAGAAGTCAAAGAAGCTACGATTAAAACCCAGAATCACCTACCCAGCAAAACTGAGTATAATACAACAGGGGGGAAAATAGTCATTAATGAAATAGATGACTTTCAAGTATTCTTGATGAAAAGACCAGAGCTGAATAGCAAATTGGAATTTCAAACACAAGCATCAAGAGAAGCATGAAAAGGATGAAAAGGTAAACAGGAAAGAGAAATCATAAGAAATCATACTTGTTAAAGTTGAACTATTTACATTCCTACATGGAAAGATAATATTTGTAGCTCTTGAGACTTTTCTCAGTATTTGGGTAGTTGGAGGGATTACATAGATATAGATAGAAGGCACAGGGTGAGTTGAATAGAAAGGGATCATATCTAAAAAAATAAAATTAAGGGATGAGACAGGAATATATTGATAGGAGAAAGGGAGGAATGGAATGGGGCAAATTATCTCTCGTAAAAGAGGCAAGAAAAAGCTTTTTCAATGGAGGGGAAAAGAGGAGATGTTAGAGGGAAAAAAATGAAGCTTACTCTCATTACAATTTGGTATGAAAATTTATCTTACACTATAGGAAAGTAGGGGAGAAGGGGATAAGTGGGGTGTGTGTGGGGGATGGTAGAAGGGAGGACAAATGGAAGAGGGAGTAATTAGAAGTAAACACTTTTGGGGAAGGACAAGATCAAAAGAGAGGATAGAATAAATGGGGGGCAGGATAGGATGGAGGGAACTGTAGTTAGTATACCACAGCATGACTGTTATGAAAGTCTTTTGCATACCTACACATGTATAGCTTATATTGAATGGCTTACCTTCTCACTGGGAATGGGTAGGGAGAGAAGAAAGGAGAAAAGTTGGAACTCAAAATTTTAGGAATGAATGTTGAGAATTGTTTTTGTATGCAACTGGGAAATAAAAAGTACGAGCAGTGGGGTATAGAAATCTATCTTGCCCTACAAGAAAAGAGAGAAGATGAGTGTAAGGGAAGGGAGGGGTGTAATAGAAGGGAGAACATATTGGGGGAAGGGGTAATCAGAACACATAGTGTCTGGGGTGGGGGAAGGGGAGAGATGGGGAGAAAACTTGGAACTCAAAATCTTGTGAAAATGAATATTGAAAACTAAAAATAAAAAAATATTTTTAAAAAAACAGAAAAAAATCCTTGGCTTATCATTTCATATCCATTTAATGCCAGCTCCCATCTATTTTTCCAATCTTATTTGAGGTTACTCCCCTTCACCCACTCACTATTCTAGTTAAATTGGCTTACTAACTTTGCCATTTCATTTTCTGTGTCTAGAGTGTATTCTCTCCTCACCTCCACCTCAGAGAATATGTTGTTTCCTTTCAAGGTCTCCTCAGATGCTTTTTCCTACAAGACTATTTCCTTATCCCCATAGCTATTAGTGCTCTTGCCCTCTTAAAAACTAGATTATAGTTTTTTCTTTGTTTGTCCAGTCCTTGGTATAATACTTTGCACAGAGTAAGCACTTAGTAAATGTTTCTTAAATTGAAACTAGGTCCCTTAAACACAGATAAGAAAGGGGCTGGATCTGTGTTTTAAATATCATAAGGAACTTGGAAATGTGGAAATCACTCAAAGAAGGCTGACACCTCCTCTTCAACTTATAGTCCTAGGGATTTACATAGAGCACTGAGAGATTCAGCACTGATAGTATTGTCAGAGACCAGACTTGGGTCTAGGTCTTAAGGCAGCAAAACTATCTTTCTACATAGACAAATAGAGAGATAGCTAGAGATAGATATATCTCTAGATATATAAGGGACTAACATAATATATAAGATCTAGAGTTATTCCCCAATGGATAAGTAGTCAAAGTATATGAATAAATAATTTATAAAGCAACTATATGAAAGCTTGCTCCAAATAATTAATAATAAAATATGTAAATCTCTACATTTTCATCTCACATCTAGCACACTGGCAAGGTTGAACACAGATAGAAATAATGTTGAACAGGCTGCAGAAAGATAAGGCGCACTCTTGGTAGAACTGTGCATTGATTTAAAATGAGTGATTCTGGAAAAATAATTTAGAGTTATGCTTAAAAAGTCATGCAAATGTTCATATTCTTTGGCTTGGACATTTCACTGATAGGCATGTGCCTCCAGAACATCAAAGGCAAAGAAAGATTCTATTACATTCAGTTCTGCTATAAAGTATGTTTTGAAAATGCAAATGCTTTCCAAGAGAGTTGATTTATTAGGGAATATTTTTAAGAATAACAGGAATTTCTAGATTGTTTCTGACTGATTTCTTCTGTAAGAAAAGCAAGAAGACATAGAAGACCAGACCAGTTCACTATAACTCACAGGCTGCAATCCTTTCAACACCTACTTCCACAAGGAAATTTCAGGTCTTTCTCTAGGTAAAGCATCATATTTATTGTTTAACTTCTAGTACAGCAGGAGCTTGGACCAAGAAGGGCTGGTCTACACCACACCATCCCCACCCCCATCATCTTCTGCCATAGTTCTGAGACCTCAAACTTGGCCTGCCCAGCATGTTACTGCAACCCCAGGTGCAGACCTAGCAACAGCCAATATTTCTTAACCATTTAACATGTACAAAACTATGTGACTGTTTTTATTAGGTTCTGTCTTGTTTTAATTGTCACTGACAGTTTTCCAGTGTTTTGCTTCTAATCTCATTATCCTGATAAAATCTGTGTTTTTTATTTCACAGTTTTGCATATCACTGTACTTTGGGGGAACATATATGTTGCTTTGTAGAAGAACTATTTGGACACAGACATACTCAAAGCAGAATTTTTTCTTGTGAGTATGTGTGTGTGTGTGTGTGTGTGTGTGTGTGTGTGTTAGTGGTAGCAAGGAAATGGAAGTAAAATAAACGATCATCAACTGAGCAATGGATAAATAAAATGTACATGAATGTGATAGAATATCATTGTGTGATACAAAATTAGCATAATTCAGACAAGCCTGTAAGACTTACATGAATTGATTCTGAGTAAAATAAATGGAGTGAGGAAAACAATATATAGTGATAATACTATAAATGGAAACATCTCTCTCTCTCTCTAAATATATATATATATGTATATATATACATATATATATATATACATATATATATATACATAATACGGTGATAATAATATAAATGGAAATTAAAAAATGAAACTGAAACTTTTGTACTTGTAATGACCAAGTGTGAGTCAGGAAAGAAATAGAAATTAGGGCTGGGCATATCTATATCTATAGAGTATTGTATATAATTTTACATATATGTGTATATATATGTATATATATATGTACATATAAAACTCAGTTGATGGGTTAGATTTTGCCATGTTGATTTTTTTTCTTTTTGTTTTTAGTTTTTTTAAACATATAATTTATTTGTTTTTCAGTTCTCAACATCATTCACTTTCACAAGAATTTGAATTCAAAATTTTTTCCCCATCTCTCCCCACACCCCACCCTAGGACAGCATGCGCAACATCCACCCTTTCCTCCAGTCTGTCCTAGCTTTGGTTACCACCACTCCCCTTCTTCCATCCCCTTTCCTCTCTATTTTCTTATAGGGAAATTGTTTTTAGTTTTGTTACAAAGTATCTCCCACTAAAAAGGGGAGAGGGCCATATTTGAAGCTAAGCAGAAACAAACCAAAAAAAAAAAATAGCAACGTGTGTTTTTCTTTACATTCAGGTCTTTTCCAGATCTAAGTTAGAAAAACTCAATCATTTCATTTGTTATTATGAAAACAAAGCTAGTGACTAATACATTCAATTTTTGAATGAGTTGATAGTCTATGATGAGAAACAGGGGATCGCTTTTATTTTTTTTCCTGGAACCATGTAGAGCTATTGTGGGATGGAGGGGTGTCTGCATATTTCAATAAAATCACAGATTGCCATTTCTATTAGGATAGAACTTTTATATATGCATTTATAACATATAACATTTATGCATATATAATATATATGTGTGTGCATATATATGTTCATGTTTATATTTACATATGAACTTTTCTTTGAGTTGGGGAATATATTAAATAATATTTTGACCATAAATATACTGATTTTTGAGACTTGATTCTGGAGGTTCTAATGAAGGAGTATGAAATGTGTAAAACAGTAGCCTTTAGACAGTCTTTAGAGTGTTCATGAATCTAATATACTCAATGTATTTATTTCTAAATATATTGGCTAATCTTTTAGAGTAAAATATTTATGGAAATTTAGTATTTGTGGGTTTTTTGTGATTAAATATTCAGTTCAACCATAATTAATGTTATACCCACTTTGAAGATTAAGAGAAATAAACTAGAAGAGTTTATGTTGATAGTGGTAATCTCTTTCCATGGCATGAAAAATGTTGAAATATTTGAATTTGCCAAAATACTTAAAATGGGATTTTCATTCTCATCAACTTACAATAATTGAGTTTAAGTTGTGTCTCATAGTCTGCTTATTGTATTTTTTCATTACAATTAGTAGTGAATGTTTTATATGTGTGTGTATACATATTATACAAAATATAATACATATCTTACTGGACCAGTCAAATAGACTATTTATTCTTGTGTTTTGTCTTTAATGCTGGTACCCAGGGGACTTTTAGGGAAAAAACGTATAGCCTGAGGTCCGTTACTCCAAACATTGAGTTTACATGGACTAGGATTAGTTTTATGGCACTTCCCACAAATTATTCTTTCGTTCTTTGATTCAGAATTTTTCCCTGGAGACATAAGCATTAAGCTTATGTCTAGGTCTCTACCGAAAGGCTAAAAAGACCCTCAGCTTCATACATGCACTTAAGCTAAAAATGCATCATATACAAGGCAGTCTTTATTTCACTGTACAAAAAAAATGTGAACATACAAACACACATCACTAACACCTGAGCCCAGAAAGAGTGGAGGCAATTCTCTTTCCTTCACTGGTGAGCCGCACCACTTCCAGAGATCAAGATGATCTTCTACACTCCAAAGGATAGTTGTTGTTGACCTTATCATACTTATTAAAATGATACTTTAAAAAAAATATATAGCTCTTTCAGTTAAATTTCCCCTAAAGAGGAAAGTAAGTATCCTATTTCTTATTTTCTGAAGGGGAAAATATTTGCAGTCTCTATAGAGATGTTTCTTTACCTTTCCATTAGCTATACTTCCTCTTTAATACCTATGTTGTCTTTCAGACATCATGCTACCCTAAGGTTGAAGTTACTCTTTTGCAATTGAAGTGTTCCTATCCTTTTGGATCTGGACTGGACTGGACTGACAGTGATAATGGAGAGTAAAGTCCTGATTTGCTAAACTATTTCAAATGTTCTTTGCAGCTCTAGGGTCACTTGGTTTTTCCTTTTCTTTCTAAGAACCTTTGTTCAGGAACTCTTTATACACTTTTTACTTTCTAAGAGGTTCTATCCAAGAATTCAGTACTCTAGGTCTCTATAAAGAGCTTGATCTCAAACAAACCATAGTAGTTAGGTATTTCAGTGGACAGTTTGGGGCCTGGAGTCATAAAAATCCAAGTTCAAATCCAGCCTCAGACACTTTTTAGCTGTGTGACCTGTACAAATTACTTAACCTCTATTTTCTTCAATTTCCTCAACTCTAAAATGGGGATAGCACCTATCTTAAATGTTTGTTGTCAGGACCAAGTGTGATAATATATGTAAAGTCTTAGCACAGAGCCTGGCACATATTAGGCAGCATGCAAATGCTTATCCTCTCCCTTCTCATCTAAGCTCTTCTCTGGTGATTATTCTTCCAGGAGCTCATTTGCTACTCTGTCACTACCTCTCCCCAAGTGCCAGTTCTGGTATTGAAAGGCTCCCTTAATAGGGATTAATTGATACACAGACTTTCCCACCCCTAGAAACCCAAATCTGTTCTCTATGGTATATATAAAGACTCACATAGAGATGAAAACCAGGATTGGTGTTAGAATTTCACTACAGTCAATAACTAGCTCTGAATTAGTTGATCAGCTGCAGCAAAGAAAAGTCATTCAGTCCTGGCACCAGTTCTTACTATACTTGATCTTTTTCTTCAACTCATTTCCCCTTATGATTCTATTTCTATTTATGCCAAGAGGATAAAAATAACTCAAAACTCTCCCACTTGTTTTAGGGTCTCTTTCTCCACAACACTTTCTGCTATAGAAGAAAATTTTCTCATTTCTTCTTAATGTATAAGGGGGTATTGGTCATTTAGCCTGTTACTTATGAATATGGTCAAAGTGCTACTGACATAATTCACCTTGTAAAAAAGGCTGAGAAGCGTGCTTCTGAAAGAGTCATGATGACATGTACTAGGAATGCCCTGGAGAGATTTTGAAGCATGTACAGACATTCTGTAACTGGCTCCAGTCTGGTCAAGTTTCTAGAGGTAGTCTTGAAGGATTGGGGTATCTCTTCTCCAATGCTATTTGCTTGAAAACCTTCCCCCTCTTCAAGGTCAACATTTGGGATGGAAAAGATGGCCTTCAGTTCTTTGACTTTGATATTTGTTCTTTCATTTTAGGTGACAGAGATTATTCTGAAAGGTTTGAATTTATGAGTTCTGAAAATCCACTTAAGTGAGCCATCCAAAATCCAGGAATCCTGTAATAAAATATGTGCTGGATTTGCAGCTAGCTCATATTAATACTCTGAGAAGTTGTCTTCAAGACCTAGCCCAGGACTAGCCAAGCCAAAGACTCATCCAGCCATGATATCATATTTGAATATGAAGTTGGTAGGACCAATGTTAAATAGAATCTGTATTGAGTCTGAATCTACTCTACCCAGAGAAGTGTGCTTTTTACCAGTAGTAGGGAAGAGATATTTCTCTCTCACATCTTTCACTTATAGAACCCAAGGGACGCAGAGAGTAACAATCTAGCAATTAAATGAGAATAGATGACTTTGCTTTAAGCTCTCATTAATGAAGAAGGGAAAAACAGTTCTAATTCTCTAGGCTTACCCAATAGGAATTCTTTCTCTATCCTGTATCCAAAATCAGATTGGTCCCTCAGCTTATCCATTATCCATAGCATCTACCTACAAAGCCTCCTATGAAGATAAATGTAGAGCTCTAATCTTAGTCAGTCATAGTCCTCTCCATGTCTAGGCAAGAAGAATTCCTGAGCCCCACATCTCATCTTGGCATCTTTCTCCCACACTGAGTTTAATATCTGAGGCATTTGAGAATTCTCGATAAATTCTCGAAAAATTGCTTTCTTACTATAATCAATTCTGTCATCTCAAATTCCCATATCATATTCTCTGCTGCCTTTCAAAGATTAATCCTGAGATTTAGATGTATATCCAAAGCAGCCAAGAATAAATCAGCAATCTCCAAATTCCGTGACCCAATATATCATCTCCATGTAGTACCAGTGGGCAAGTGCACTCACTCACATTCCAGCAAAAATAAATCATCAAAGTCTGAGATGTGGTATCAGTGGGGATGCTTATACCTTCCTCAGAGAGAGAATGTCAAAGCCAGAACAAACATCTCATCCTTTAAACGTATTCAGATAAGAAAGTATATTCTGGTCACAAACTCTATATGGGTAGCTATCATTTATATCATCATTTTAAAAGGATAATATATGCATTTTGAAAATCCTTTAAGTCACTATACAAAGTGTGTTTAATTTTAGAGACTTCTGGATATGGATGTGTGACTGTAAGTTATAAACCATACTTTCAGGGACAAACACATTAACATCTCAACTCTAGTGATTCTACACCCTTTACTCCATTCTATTGCCAGTTTTTCTCCTTATGAAGGTTTTCTCTTCTCCATTTCTTCTTTCTTTGGGTTCAAGAACAGTCTAATTAGTATGTTTTATAATATATTCCAATTTACCAAAATATTAAAAAAGAAGCAAACACTGTTAGCTTAGGTTCTGCCCATGCTGCATCTCTTTTGTACCGGGTTAGTTTCCTCTCTCAAACTCAAATCACAAATTTGTAGGCTTAAACAAAACCCAATTTCAATAGCCATGTCATTTATTAGAAATAAGTAAGTAATATAATAAGTAAATAAGAAAAAATATTTAAATAATAATCTAGGTTGTGATGGGCATTTCAGTGTTTGAGGAAAATTGTTGATTGAAATTCTTCTTATTAACTGTCACAGTTGTTGGTTTAGCCTGGGCCAAGGACCAGAACATTCCTCTGCCACATTTCTTTTTTTGTTAATTAATTAATTTATTTTTAGTTTTCAACAGACACTTCCACAAGATATTGAGTTTCAAATTTTCTTCCCATCTCTCAACTCTACTACCCACCACAAGACAGTGTGCATTCTAATTACCCCTTACTCCAATCTGCCCTCCCTTCTATCTCACCCTTCCCTTCTCTTATCCCCATCCTCTCTATTTTCTTGTAGGGCAAAATAGATTTCTATACTCCATTGCCTGTATATCCTGTTTCCCAGTTGCATGTGAACACAATTTTTAACACTTGTTTTTAAAACTTTGAGTTCCATCTATTTTCCCTTCCTCCCTCTCCGCCTATCCTCACTGAGAAGGCAAACATTTCAATTTAGGTTATACATGTGGAGTTATGCAAAAGACTTCAATAACAGTCATGTTGTGAAAGACTAACTATATTTCCCCCCACCCTATCTTGCCCTCCATTTATTCTATTCTCTCTTTTGACCCTAACCCTCCTCAAAAGTGTTTACTTCTAATTATCTCCTCCTCCCATTTACCCTCCCTTCTATCAACCCCCACCATGCCATCCTCCTCCCCCACTGCTTATCCCCTTCTGTGGTGTGGCCCACACTAGACTGCACTCTGCTCCCAATGTGGCATGACAGACACTTCCCAGAAACCATTCAGATTGTTTTAGGCTGCAGATCTGCTTCACTCCATCACTCTTTGGGTTCTACAAGCTCCAGAATTTGTTTAGTCATTTTTTATAGATATTTGGCTAGATTGTGGGGGAAAGTGCTAGCAAGTCTGTGCTATTACTCCACCATCTTACCTTTGCTCTCCCCCTGCCATATTTCTGTCCTCTCTTTTCCAGTTCTCAGGTTCACATGCTATACTTGTGTCTGACTCTTGCCTCACTATCTCCTTTAATTCATAATGGAAGAAAATCTCTTTCTCAGATTCACTGGAGCCCCCAAATTATCCTGAACAGAGCTTTTCTCAGTATTTCTTTTCATAGTCTAGCCCCAAGGATTTTCTGTTTACTCATAAGCCCTCTATATAGCCTCTATGAACTTGGGTCTTAGCAACTTGGGGTTACAAAATAATCATTTCTTAGATCACACGTTGAAGTATTACATGGCAAAAATAAGTCTTCTTAATTTTTCCCATTTTCCTACTATGTACAGGCAAATTAGCAGATGAGTCTATAAGGACTTAGATGTTTGGCATTGTGTGAATGTATAACATGAAGCTATGACTGCATTAAAATATCCCTTCATAAATTGAACCAAAAATATTTAATAATTAAATACTTAATTTTCAGTACTAAATTAAAAGGATTTATTCATAATTATGCTTAATTGCTCCCATATCTTAAAGAGAAAACTATATTTAATATATTTTTTTATTGTCATTTTTAAAAACACATTTTGAGAGGTGTGTATCTGGGAACTGACTATAAATGAACTCCACTTCTCTGAATCACACAGGACAGACAAAACACGTATAGCCTTGGTGATTGATAATAAAGGGCTCCAATACACTGTGACAGACTTGTTTATTCATCTTGGATCATATATTTTCCTATTCAAGAAGAAAGTAATATCTTCATAGTATCTACACTAAATTGGTACCAATTATCTACTTGTAAGTTTGTGAATCATAACACTACCTAAAGAAGTATGTTGTCTTTTTTTCTGGGAAGACCAAGAAAAGCAAAACATTGCTCAACAGTAATTAAACAACAATCTTCTGTCAAAGATCTGTGTAAATTCCCAACTATTTATAATCCTTAATAGGAGATTTACTTTTCTGTTATGGTTTCTGGCAGATTGTTTTTGACATTACACTAAACTCTTCTTGATTAGTGTGGTCCCTATCAGGTGATTTTAGCTGTTTTTCTCTGATGATCTATTATCTACCTACTGTACTTTCTAATGACTTCAGTGATATAGTTCTAAACTTTCAATTCTTACTCCTAGGTGCCAATGTCTCATTAATGTCTTTTGGACAGACTAAACCAAAAATCCCTCTCTGTTCCAATGTAGAGTCAATCTGAGTTGTTACAAGGGAAAACTATTGATAGCTTGCTTTCTCTGTGCACAGCTATAATTCTTTATATAGTGAATTATAATTCTAGGGATGGGTAACTATACTGAAGAATTCCTCTTATATCTATAAAATGGAGTTATGATTAGATGATCTCTAAATTCTCTTCCAATTCTAAATCCTATGAGACTCTTCTCTTTCATTTAAAGACCAACACACTCTGATTTGCATCATTTCTACATGCAGACATTTTCTGTTGCAGCCAAAATAACCTGTATTAGCTTTTCCCCAGACTCAGCAATCTATTTCCTACCATTCTTTTTCCTGAAATTCCAACTCATTCATTTATGAAATTTATAGCAGGTAATATACTTGGAAGATACTGAGGATACAAGGGTGGGGATAGGAGTATGACAGTCCTTTCATTTAAGGAAATGGTAAACTTCTAAGAGGAAACTATAAATACTGATTTTTGTTGTTCAGTATTTTCAGTCATTTCCAACTCTTCATGACCCCAGGTGGGATTTTCTTGACAAAGATACTGGGGTGCTTTGCTATTTTCTTTTTCAGCTCATTTTACAAATGAGAACACGGAGGCAAACAGGATTAAATTACTTGCCCAGGGTCACTCATCCTTTTAGTGTCTGAGGCCAGATTTGAATTTAGGAAGATGAGTTTTCCTTGACTCCAGGCCTAGCACTCTGTGTCTATTACATCACCATAGTAAGAGAGTAAATCTCCTATTAAGGATTATAAATAGTTGAGAATTTACACAGATCTTTGACAGAAGATTGTTCTTTAATTACAGTTGAGCAATCTGTTTTGTTTTCCTTGGTTCCCTCCCCCCCCCCCAAAAAAAACCCATTCTTTTTTTAGGTAGTATTATGATCCACAGACTTACAAGTAGATAATTGGTACCAATTTAGTATAGATACTAAGAAAACATTATTTTTTTCTTGGGTGGGGAAAAATATGATCCAAGATGAATAATACACATAATTAAGTACAAAATATTGCCAGGCCTAAAGGCCTGTGTGGGCTACCCGAGTCTTCTTACCTCACCTCCGAGGTCTTCGGTTGGCCAAAACCGGATGCTCATATGAGAGAAAGGACGTTCCAGAGTCGAACAAGGGTTGAGCTTTATTTCAGGGTCTCGGTTACAAGTGCAGGGGGGTCTTCCTTAGGAGGAAGAGGGAGAATCTCCCAAGGAGGCTAAGATCTTAAGGGATTGGAAGTAGAAGTACAAGCGGGGAGAGAGGGGGAGGGGAGAGAGGAAAGAAGAGAAGCGGAGCCTACTGTCCTCTTGGCTCCTCACGTGCTAAGAGAGCTTTCAGGCTTCCTCAATCCTACTCAACCCTTCAGCCGCATAGTTTGCATCTGAATACCGTGCTGTTAGATAACTAGGTGTGCTCCAATCCGGGACAATCTCGAGGGCGGGGAGATCTCTCTCCCATCACGTTTCTCACGGGAAGAGGCGGAATTACTCGAGATAGCTCGGTGCACCTCGATTCCCTGCCGTTTCCTGGGGGGGTCTCATGAGAGCTCTAAGATTTAGAAGCTCCCACCTTTACCCGCCCGA
The DNA here is from genome assembly GCF_028372415.1 of Notamacropus eugenii. NCBI lineage: Eukaryota > Metazoa > Chordata > Mammalia > Diprotodontia > Macropodidae > Notamacropus > Notamacropus eugenii. Next base: position 158,590,665 of record NC_092874.1, read on the forward strand.
GACTGTCCACACGGAATTGAGCTTCCAATCCCAACAAAATATTACATAGAATCATTACAAAGTATTATGGGAGTGGGGGATTGCACCTAAAATTTTGGAAGATCAGAAAAGTCTTTATGTAAGAAGTGAATGAATTGAATCTGTGTGGAATCTAAGGAAACTAAGTACATGGCAAAGGTACGTTGATTAGAATTCCTTTCATTAACTGTCACAACTCAGAGAACTGCTAGGAAAACTAAGAGGTAAGTGAAGACAACTTCTTTGAAGGTTCAGAGGTAAGAAATAGAATTTAATGTAGGAGGATTAGGCTTGGCAGGTCACAATTAGTTATTAATTATAGTAGTAATGATGATAGGAGTTCAAGAGGAACACTGTGTAGACTTGAATTAGTTCACCATGGGATAAAGATGGGGAGAAGAGGAGAGAATGGATAGTGCAAAGGAGATGACCTGCAAAAGAATCAAGGGGCCAAGGAATTGAAGGTCACAGTGTGGATGAAGAGTAGAGTTTTAGCAGGGAGGGCAGGGGGAGAGGTGAAAAGCCAATAGATTATGGCAAGATAAGGGATTTCAGAATTCTTGAACACAGAGGTGGTTTATTTAAGGGTGATGGTAAGATCAGGGGCATGACCATCTTTGTAGGTGACTGAGGGTGGGTGAAGAGGTAGCTCATGGGAGGCAAGTAGGCTGAGGAACTGAGTAGTTGGGGTATTTGAGGGAGACTCAACATGTATGTTGAAGTCCTTTAGTACAAAGGCAGGAGTTGGGGAGGAGAGGACAATCACAAACTGGGTATCAAACTTACTGAGAAAAGGAAGGTAGTAACATGAAGGTCTGTCCACAACAGCGTCCAGAATTTTGATTGCATGGTAGACATAAACAGTAAAATCTTCAAGGGAAGAGAGTTTTTGTGTGGAAGGGAGAGCACCTGAAAGTGGCAATGAGGAACAAGGAGTATTCCAGCTCCCCCATCTTGACTAGTGAGACAGAAAAGAACAAGTTAATGTGAAGCCAATGCTGGAAAGGGTAGCCAGAAAGGCTGTGTCATTGGGGGAATCCAGGTTTCATTATTATTGGCATAACTTCACCATTAAGAACTAGCAGATGGAAGGAATGAGAAAGGAAAAACATTAAGTTGAAGGGAAGTTTGTTGCCTATGAAGATTTGTGGTGGGAGAATTATAAGTGATGGGAATGATAAATTGGATAGTGGGATATGCAGTAGGGCTTTGATGATGATCTGAAGCAATTCCAAGCCACTAGAGGGTGAAGGGTATGACCAGGTATGAAAATGTTCATCATTCAAGGGAGGGCTCTGCTCCTCTGTCCTTAAAGGACAAGCGTGACAGTAGATAAGAGGCCTGAAGTCAAAGATTATCCACATTCATTTTTGGAGATTGGGTTAGCAGTAGGAGAGGGGAGTTGCTTTGTGTTGGCACCGATGAAATGGCTGTTTTGGGGCAGATGGAAGATGCAGAGCCCCAAGCAGCCTTTCCTCACAAGATGCAAAGCATCCAGCAGAAAATGGAGGGCTCACGACACTAGCATACATGTGGTCTGAGGTCTTCTCACATATGTTCATTGTCCCCTCTATTAGGACATAAATTTTTTGTTGTTGTTGTTGTTGGTGGTGGTGTTGGTGTTGGTGTTGGTGTTGGTGTTGGTGTTGGTGTTGGTGTTGGTGGTGGTGGTGGTGGTGGTAGTGGTGGTGGTGGTGGTGTGTGTGTGTGTGTGTGTGTGTGTGTGTGTGTATGTTGTTTATTTGTTTTTGGTGAGTAGGAATTGTTTTATTCTGTGTAATGGTATCCCCAATACCTAATGTAGTCCTGACCCAAAGAAGCCTTTTAATAAATGCTTTTTGATTGTGCTGTTGGAAAGAAAAAAATGTACAAACCTGAAAAAAAAATAGAAAGAATTTTATTGCATCATTTTGCAGAGAAGGAAGCTGGCTTGCTCCACAAAGGTGTGGCTCCTCTCCTCTTCAGGAGGTTATATTATGAGTTCAGACAAGTAGTTAAGTCCATTTGCCTAACTGGCCTCTTAGGCAATAGGCAGTTTCCAGAAAAGGGTAGTTTGAGATGTGTGTCAACAGGTAAATATAAACATTGTCTTATTTGGGGAAGCCAAAATAGAAGCTTTGGGTGAGCCCAAAACAACACCTTTCTAGGATCTAAACATTCCCTACAGCAATCCAGCTTCCATGGAGCATCTCTGCAGTCAACCTGACCACTTTAGTAAGCTTTTGGGTTAGACAATTTCTAACCAAATAAAGCTAGGTTGAAACAGCATTTTTGCTGTTATTGTTCAGTCATCTCACACTCTTCATGACCTTATTTTCTTAGCAAAGAAACTATAGTGGTTTGCCATTTCCTTCTCCAGCTCATTTTCCAGATGAGGAACTGAGGCACACAGAATTAAATGACTTGCCCAGGGTCACACAGCTAGTAAGTATCTGGGGCCACATTTGAAATCAGGAAGATGAGTCCTCCTGACTCCATGTGTGGCATTCTATCCATTGTGCCATCTAGCTGTCCCAAACAATGTTAATAAATGATAAATAATATTTTTCCACAACTGATGGAAGGCATCCCAGATTTTTTAAAATTCTCATAATTTCTTATAGCATCAAAATATTCTGTCACACTTATATAACAATTTGTTCAGCCATTCCCTGATAGTAACCCCACCTCTTATTTTGCAATTTTTATAGTTTTCTTCTTTTAGGTCCCTTTTCAACATTCACCCTCAGAAAGTGAAGTTTGTTTTGTTTGGCACTGTTTCTTCCCCAGTATTATCCTCCCCTTTTATGGTTTTTCTTCCCTTTACCCAGCAGTGGGGCTTAATTTTGTATACCAAATTCTTTTAAGTGTGAATGTCTGTGGGCAATTATCCCTCCTTAGTCTGGTTTAGAGAAGAGTAAAATTTATCTGATGCTCATTCCTCCCATACCACCCCTTCCTCCAGGTTTGTATAGTTTTCTTGCAATAGTCCACCTCATTCTCTCTCCTTTCTACACTATTATATACCTTTACACAGCCTTGTTCCTTCTTCTTTAAAACTCCCAGAAACAGAACTGATCAGTACCAAGGTCCTTTATTTTTTTTTATTTAATTGTCCCAATAACTTTCAAAGAGATTAAGGTTTCTCCCACTATTAAAATATCAATCCTTCATTATCTCAAAGCCCCTTCTAAAGCTAAAGTAAATTATTCTTCTAGGTTTCTCTTGACTCTTGTGTTTGCTTTTTATGCTGTCTAATCAGCTCTGGTTTTTTCATCTAGAATGACTGAAAATCTTCTATTTTCTATTAAAACAGTTATTCTTAACATATTTTATGTCATATACTCTTTGACAATGTGAAAGCCATAGATTCCTTCTGAAAATGATGTTCTTAAATTAGTAAAATAAAATGCATAAGTTTAAAAAGGAAACCAATTACTGTGAAATATAGTTATTAAAAATTAAAAATTCTAAGTTCTTAACCACCTAAAATAAATTTATGAGTTCCTTAGGAATCCATAAACCCCAGACTAGGAATTTCTAAAGAAATAATATATAATAACTGATGAATTAATAACAAATTTAAGTGCTTACTATGTGCCATACATGATACAAAAGGCTTGCAATACAAATATTAAAAAAAGTCTATGTCCTCAAGGAGCTTACCTTTAAGGGGAGTGGGGTACAATATAAATAAGAGAGTAGTGACCATGGAAGAAATACAGGTCTTGGGAGTGAATTGATGACTAGGAAATTTCAAATACAATAATACTGATGACCATAGGTCAAAATGCATACACAATTTACACATAAAGCATAATGTCATAAGAAAACAAAGAGAACACGAATAATTTATCTATCAGAATTATGGATAAGGGAAGAATTTAGGACCAAAGAAGACATGGAAAGCATTATAAAATGTAAAAGAGATTATTTTGATTAAATAAAATCAAAAAGATTTTGCACAAGCAAAATCAATGCAATCAAAATTATAAGGAAAGCAGAAAACTGGGGGTGGGGAGAGGAGTTTTGCAGCAATTATCTCTGATAAAGATCTCATTTCTCAAATAAATAGAGAATTCAATCAAATGGATAAAAATGTATGTCATTCCCTAATTGATAAATGGTCAAAGGATAAGAACAGGCCGTTTTCAGACAGAGGAATCAAAGCTTTCTATAATCATATGAAAAAATGATTGAAGTCCTTATTAATTAGAGAATAGCAAATTAAAACAACTCTGAGGAACCACCTCACCACATCACCTCACACCTATCAGAGTGGCTTGGTTGGTTATTGTCCTTCATTCTCAAAGAGGACCAAAATGACATCTTTAGTAGCACTAGGTCCAGGACTCTGTTGCATACTTGGATTCTAGTTGCAATCTTGAGTCATAATCCCAGGGCAAAGAGCAGCACTAGGATACTAGAGGTGGACACACAGGAAAATGAGGACCCTGGTCACAGCTTCTGGATGGAAAAGAGTGCTTCTGGTCATTCATAGACTACAGCATATGCCAGGAGAGGAATAAACATCCTTCACCTGAGATCATTCCACTTTGGAAGAACTGAAAGCTTACAGACCCACAGAAGTAGCTCTGAAAACAGTTGCACAGAAAAACCTGATGCTTGAGACAGTATCTTTTCCACCATAGAGCATTTGTTGCAACTGATGGTTCCATGTATGGATGATGTGATGGTGGCTGATAGAGCACCTGTGTTTTCTTGGTGTTAATTATTAAGTCAAAATTAACACAGGCAGCAGAGAATTGATCCATACTTTGTTGCATCTCAGCTTCAGAGGCTGCATTGAGTGCACAGTCATCTGCAAACAGAAAATCATGCACCAATGCTCCCTCCACTTTGATCTTGGCTTGTAGCCTTTTCAAATTGAAGAACTTACCATCAGTACGGTAGTTGACCTTGATGCTGTGTTCATCCCCATTGAAAACATTTGACAACACGGCTGATAACATTATGCTAAATAGCATGGGAGCAAGAACACACAGCCCTGTTTCACTCCTTTGGTGACTGGGAAAGCATGAGAGCATTGTCCACTATCCAGAATCTGGGCAAACATGCCATCATGAAACTGATGTACAATATTGATGAACTTCTCTGGGCAACCAAATTTTGACATAATTTTCCATAAGCCCTCACGACTTATAGTATCAAAGGCCTTGGTCAGATCTACAAACATTGTATGCAGACCTCTGCTTTGCTCTTGGCATTTCTTCTGGAGTTGTTGGGCAGCAAACACTATATTGACTGCTCCTCAGCCCTTTCTGAAGCCACAGTGGCTCTCAGGTATATGACCATCTTCCAGGTGAAGGATCAGCCTATTAAGGAGCACTCTAGCAAGAATTTTGCCAGCAATGACTAAGAGAGAGACCCCCCTCTGTGACTGTTGCCTTTACCTTTATAGACATGGATGATGGAGGCATCCTTGAACTTCTGGGGGATAATCTCCTCTTGACATATAACCTGGAAAATTTCAGTCAGCTTTTGTATGAACAATGGTCCCCTTAACTTGTAAATCTCACCTGGAATAGAATCAGCACCAGGTGCTCTGTCACATGAAAGAAGCCTAATGGCCCTCAAAACCTCTTCTTCAGTTGGAAGTTCAGCTAAGGAGGGATCAACTTCAACCTGACATAAATGCTCAATGGCCTCAGCACTGATGGATGATGGACTATTGAGAATACTATGGAAGTGTTCAATCCATCTCTTTAGGATCATGTCCTTATCACTAATCAATGTAGCTCCATCAGCACTGAGTAGTTTTGATGCACCATAGGTTTTTGGTCCACACATCAGAGTGGCTAATACGACAAAAAAGGAAAATGTTGGATACTTGAGGGCATGTGGGGAAACTGGAATACTAATGTACTGCTGGTGGAATTGTGAAGTGATGCAACCATTCTGAAGAGCAATTTAGATGTATGACCAAAGAACTATAAAACTGTGCATATACTCTGATCCAGATCCTCTGCTAGGTCTATATTCCAAACGCATCCAAAAAAAGAGGTCATCTTTGTACAACAATATTTATAGCAACTCTTTTATGGTGGCTAAGAACTGAAAATCAAAAGGATGTCCATCATTTGGGGAATGACTAAACATCTATGGCATACGATTGGAATGGAATATTATTGTACCACAAGAAAGGACAAGCAGGATGATTTCAGAAAAATCAGAAAAGACTTACATGAACTGATGGATAGTGAAGTGCACAGAACCAGGAGAACATTGTACAGAGTAACAACAATGAAGAATTGTGAATGACTTAGCTATTCTCAGCAATACAATGATCTAAGACAATTCCAAGGGACTATGATAAAACAACTATCTACCTCCAGAGAAATAACTGATATTGTTTGTATACAGACTGAAGCATATTATTTTTCACTTTCTGTCATTTTTTTCTTTTATTCAAGTCCTCTTGTACAAAATGATTAATATGGAAATGTTATACATAATTACACATGTATAATCCATATCTGATTGCTTGCCATCTCAGAGAGGGGAGAGAAGAGGTGAGGATGGGATAAAATTTGGAAGTCAAACTCGAAGTTTTTGAAAAAATTTTCTTAAAAGATCCAGTAAAAATATAGGGAAAACATTAAAGACTAATTGTAGGAAGAGAGAGAGAGAGAGAGAGAGAGAGAGAGAGAGAACATTGAGGGCAAAGTTAAGATAATGGAATTTAGTCAGCAACCCAGATAAACTCTCCCAACACACTTGTCCCAAAAACGTTAAACTAACTCTTAAAGTTAAATTTTAGAGCAATAGAGTAAAAAAAAAAAAAAAAAAAAATCAGATTAAAACATTTTTTTTTCCAGCAAAAGACAATTTAGGAGATTGGCAGGAGAGATCTGTAATACCACAGTGGGCACCAACCCAGATCCTGGCAGGAGTACCAGAAGTGGGCCTTGGAGATGGCCATGACAGCAGAAGCAGCAGATTTAGGATTTCTCAGCCTAAGGACAATAAAGGGTTTGGACTATTGGCCATGGAAAAATTGCCAGGGACTCTTTGTGGTTCTGGGTGTAGCTAGTGGTGTAGCTAGTGCTTATCAGCAGCTGTGTTGCCCATACATAGCTCTGGGTCACAGTTCCAGAGTGGAGAGGAGAGCTTCTGGTTGGTCTCAAGGGAGCAGGGCTCCTGGTAGCAGTTTCTTTCTTTTTTTTTTTTTTTATGGGTCAAAGTGAGATTTTTTTTTCTCTTTTTTTTTTTTTTTTAATGTTTAACAATCACTGCCATACAATTGAGATTTTATCCCCCCCACACCTACCCCCCCCCACCCCCCACCCTCCCCACGACTGCATACAATTCTGTATAGGTTCTACATATACTTTCCTATTGAGTACATTTTCACTATAGTTATGCTATGTAGTCGGACTGAAATAAATGGAAGAAATCATATAACAAATCAAAACATGATACACAAAAACATACACATACACAAACATGATCTGCTACATTCTGGGAATGACTTCCATATTTCTTTCTCTGAGTGTGGAAGGCATTTTTTCTTAGAAAACCACCATTGGGATTTTTTTTTTTAAGAAGTTCTTGCGTTATTACGAAATTCCAAGTCTACCAGAAAAAACTCTCGCACACTGTAGTCGTTGCTGTGCATAAAGTTCTCCTGGTTCTGCTCCTTTCACTCAGCATCAGGTCATATAAGTCCTTCCAGGCCTCTCTGAAGTCTTCTTGTTCATCATTTCTTATGGCACAATACAACGCCTTTACATTCATATACCATAATTTATTCAGTCATTCCCCAATTGATGAGCATCCCCTTGATTTCCAGTTTTTGGCAACTACAAAGAGTGCTGCTATAAATATTTTTGTACATGTGGGACCCTTTCCCATTTTTATGATCTCTTAGGGATACAGTCCTAGTAGCGATACTGCTGGGTCAAAGGGTATGCACATGTTTGTAGCCCTTTGGGCATAGTTCCAAATTGCTCTCCAGAATGGTTGGATGCATTCGCAGCTCCACCAACAATGAATTAGTGTTCCAACTCTCCCACATCCTCTCCAGCATTTATCATTTTCTTGTTCTGTCATGTTTGCCAATCTTATAGGTGTGATGTGGTACCTCAGAGTTGTTTTGATTTGCATCTCTCTAATCAATAGTGATTTAGAGCATTTTTTCATATGATTATAGATATCTTAAATTTCTTCCTCTGAAAATTGCCTGTTCATATCCTTTGACCATTTATCAATTGGGGAATGACTTGTATGATTATACATTTGAGTCAGTTCTCTATATATTCTAGAAATGAGGCCTTTATCCCCGAGCTTAGCTGTAAAAATTCTTTCCCAATTTACTACATCCCTCCGGATTTTGGTTTCATTGGGTTTGGTTGTGCAAAAACTTCTCAGTTTAATGTAATCAAAATTATCCATTTTGCATTTCATAATGCTTTCTATCTCTTCTTCAGTAAAAAATTCTTCCCTTCTCCATAAATCTGATAAATACACTATTCCTTGCTTCTCCAGTTTATTCATGGTATCAATCTTTATACCTAAATCATGTACCCATTTGGACTTTATTCTTGTGTACGGTGTCAGGTATGGGTCTATGCCTAATTTCTGCCACACTGTTATCCAGTTTTCCCAGCAATTTTTGTCAAACAGTGAGTTCTTATCCCAGAAGCTGGGGTCCTTGGGTTTATCAAACAGAAGGTTGCTATATTCCTTGCCTACTGTGTCTTGAATGCCAACTCTATTCCACTTGTCTACCTCTCTGTTTCTTAGCCAGTACCAAGTGGTTTTGATAATTGATGCTTTATAGTACAATTTCAGGTCTGGTAGCGCTAGGCCACCTTCCCAAGCACTTCTTTTCATTAGTCCCTTTGATATTCTGGACATTTTGTTTTTCCAAATGAATTTTGATATTATTTTATTCAGCTCCAGAAAATAATTGTCTGATAGTTTAATTGGTATGGCACTAAATAAGTAAATTAGTTTAGGTAGAATTGTCATTTTTATTATATTAGCCCGGCCTACCCATGAGCAACTAATGTTTTTCCACTTACTTAAATCTGACTTTATTTGTGCAAAAAGTGTCTTGTAATTGTGTTCATATAATCCCTGGGTTTGTTTTGGCAGGTAAACTCCTAAGTATTTTATACTGTCTACCCTAGCTTTAAATGGGATTTCTCTTTCTATCTCTTGCTGTTGGACTTTGTTGCTAACATATAGGAATGCAGAAGATTTGTGTGGGTTTATTTTGTAACCTGCAACTTTGCCAAAGTTGCTTATTATTTCAAGTAATTTTTTTTCTTGAATCTTTGGGATTCTCTAAGTAAATCATCATATCATCTGCAAAGAGTGATAACTTAGTTTCTTCTTTGGCTGTTCTTATTCCTTCAATATCTTCATCTTGTCTAATTGCTACAGCTAACATTTCTAGTACCATATTGAACAATAGTGGTGATAATGGACATCCTTGTTTCACCCCTGATCTTATTGGGAATGCATCTAGTTTATCCCCATTGCATATAATGCTTGCTGAAGGTTTTAGATAGATACTGCTTATTATTTTATGGAAAGTTCCCTTTATTCCTACGTTCTCCAGTGTTTTTAGTAGGAATGGGTGTTGTATTTTGTCAAAAGCTTTTTCTGCATCTATTGAGATAATCATGTGGTTTTTGTTAGCTTTGTTGTTGATGTGGTCGATAATGCTAATAGTTTTCCTAATATTAAACCAGCCCTGTAATCCTGGTATGAATCCTACCTGATCATAATGTATTAATCTCGTTATAAGATGCTGTATTCATTTTGCTAAAACCTTATTTAAAATTTTTGCATCTATATTCATTAGGGAAATTGGTCTATAATTTTCTTTCTCTGTTTTGTCTCTTCCTGGTTTGGGTATCAAAACCATATTTGTATCATAGAAAGAATTTGGGAGGACTCCTTTTTCCCCAATTTTCAAAAATAGTCTATATAGTATTGGAATTAACTGTTCTTTAAATGTTTGATAGAATTCACTTGTAATTCCATCTGGCCCTGGAGATTTTTTCCTAGGGAGTTCATTGATGGCTTGTTCAATTTCTTTTTCTGAGATGGGGTTGTTTAAGTATTCAACTTCCTCTTCTGTTAATCTGGGCAATTTGTATTTTTTAAAATATTCATCCATCTCATTTAGATTATCGAATTTGTGGGCATAAAGTTGGGCAAAGTAGTTTCTAATTATTGTTTTAATTTCCTCCTCATTGGAGGTGAGTTCACCCCTTTCATTTTTAATATTAGTAATTTGATTTTCTTCTTTCTTTTTTTTAATCAGATTGACCAAATGTTTATCAATTTTATTAGTTTTTTCATAAAAGCAACTATTGGTTTTATTTATTAATTCAATAGTTTTCTTAATTTCAATTTTATTATTCTCTCCTTTGGTTTTCAGTATTTCTAATTTGGTATTTACTTGGGGATTTTCAATTTGTTCTTTTTCTAGCTTTTTCAACTGCAAGCCCAAGTCATTGATCTCCTCTTTCTCTATTTTATTTATGTAAGCACTCAAAGATATAAAACTTCCCCTAATAACTGCTTTTGCAGTATCCCATAAGATTTGGTACGTTGTCTCACTATTGTCATTCTCTTGAATGAAATTGTTGATTGCTTCTATGATTTCTTCTTTAATCCAACCCTTCTTTAGGATTAGATTATTTAGTTTCCAATTGATTTTTGGTTTCTCTTTCCATGGCCTTTTATTACATGTAATTTTTAATGCATTATGATCTGAGAAGGATGCATTGATTATCTCTACCTTTCTGCATTGGATTGTGAGATTTTTATGTCCTAGTACATGGTCAATTTTTGTAAATGTTACATGTACCACTGAGAAGAAGGTATATTCCTTTCTATTCCCATTCAATTTTCTCCAAAGATCTATCATATCTACCTTATCCAGAGTTTTATTTACCTCCTTAACCTCTTTCTTGTTTATTTTGAGGTTAGATTTATCGAGTTCAGAGAGGGGGAGGTTGAGGTCCCCCACTAGTATAGTTTTGCTGTCAATTTCTTCCTTCAACTCCCCCAACTTCTCCTCTAAGAATCTGGATGCTATACCACTTGGAGCATACATGTTTAGTAATGATATTGCTTCATTGTCTATGGTGCCTTTTAGCAGGATATAGTTTCCATCCTTATCCCTTTTGATTAGATCTATTTCTGCTTTTGCTTTGTCTGAGATTAGGATTGCTACTCCTGCCTTTCTTACATGAGCTGAAGCACAATATATTCTGTTCCATCCTTTGACCTTTATCCTATGTGTATCCCCCCATTTCAAATGTGTTTCTTGTAAGCAGCATATTGTTGGATTATGGCTTTTAATCCATTCTGCTATCCATCTCCATTTTATGGGAGAATTCATTCCATTCACATTCACAGTTATGATTACAATCTGTGTATTTCCCTTCATCCTCTTTCCCACCATTTGTGCTTTTAGCTCTCCCATCTCCCTTCCCCTCCTCAGTAGTATTCACTTTTCACCCCCTCTTCTTGCAGCCTTCCCCTCCTTCTTTTAGCCCCCCTCCCTTTTACTCCCCTTTACTCTTATTGCTTCTTCCCTCCCTTTTAGCCTCCCTCCCCTTTCTTCCCCCTTCCCCTCCTACTACCTATAGAGCTAGTTAGGATTATCTACTTAAGATTATTGTTCCCTCCTTTAAACAAATCAGATGAGAGTACCTCCCAAACAATGCTCATCTCCCTCCCCTCCTTCTCTCTACTATAGTTTTGTACTTCTTCCTGTGATGTAATTTGCCATTTTCTGCTTCCTCCTTTTCACACCTCCTATTACAATCTCTTCTCATACTTAAATCATATTTTTGACATAACATCATTTACTTTATGCCCATTCCCTCTATATGTCTCCCTTTTATCATAATAGCTGCACAGTTCTCAAGATTAACAGGTATCATCTTCCCTTATAGGGAGGTAAACAGTTTGCCCTAATTGAGTAACAAGTTTTTGGTTTTTATTCCTCCATGTTTACCTTTTTATGATTCTCTTGAGACCTGCATTTGAAGATCAAATTGTCTATTGAGTTCTGGTGTTTTGGTCAGGAAGCTCTGGAAATCCCTTATTTCATTGAATGACTTTCTCCTTGCCTGAAATGTTATGCTGAACTTTGCTGTGTAGTTGATCCTTGGTTGAAGTCCCAACTCCTTTGCCTTATGGAATATTGGGTTCCAGTTCTTTCGATCTTTTAATGTAGAAGCTGCAAGGTCCTGTGTGATCCTGACTGCATGTCCTTGATATTTGAATTGTTTCTTTCTGGCTGCTTGTAGTATTTTCTCCTTCACTTGATAGCTCTGGAATTTGGCAACGATATTTCTTGGGGTTTTGAGTTTGGGATCCCTTTTGGGAGGGGAACGGTGGATTCTTTTGATGACTATTTTGCCCTCTGAGTCTAGTACTTCTGGGCAGTTTTCCTTGATGATTTCCTGGAAGATATTGTCCAGACTCTTTTCTTCATCATGGGTTTCTGGCAGGCCAATAATTCTTAAATTTTCTCTACTGGATCTATTTTCCAAGTCAGTTGTTTTTCCAATTAAATATTTTACATTTTCTTCTATCTTTTCATTCTTTAGATTTTGTTTGACTGATTCTTGCTGCCTCATTGAGTCATTAGTTTCTACTTGCCCAATTCTAATCTTCATCGTATTGTTTTCTTCCGTTAACTTTTGCATCTCCTTTTCCATCTGACCAATTTTTCCCTTTAAGGAGCTATTTTCTCCATTTAATTTTTGTAGTTCCTTTTCCATTCGACCAATTTTCCCAGTTAGGTTTTGTGTTTCCTTTTCCATTTGATCAATTTTCCCAATTAGGTTTTGGGTTTCCTTTTCCATTTGATTAACTCTTCCTTTTAGGGAATTATTTTCTCCAGTTAATTTTTGAACTTCCTTTTCCATTTCTTCAATTTTCCTTTTCAAAGTGATGTTCTCATCAGTGAATTCTTTTTTTTACAATTTTAAAATCATTACCCAGTTTTTCTTCTATTTGCTTCTTCAGCTATTCCTGGAAAGCTAGTTGTGCTTGCGAGAGGTTCATAGTCCCTTCTGAAGTTTCAGATGGAAGTACAGTCTCAGCTCTGACCTCTTTGGTGTTTGTGTTTTGGTCTTTATCCCCATAGAAAGATTCTATGGTTTTTCACTTTTTATCTGCTTTTTCCTATTCATGATGTTGGCTGAGTGTTGTAGCTTCTGGTTCTTTCAGTCAGAAGATACAGATCTTTTAAATTGAGCTGATGTGTGTCTAGGCTAAAAGCAGGCTTTTTTTTGTTGTTGTTGTTGTTTCCCAGATCAACCCTGGGGTTAGCTTGTTAGGTGTGTGGGAGGGGTGGTCTGGTCTCAGGAGATCTCCTCAGCTGACCTGAGGCAAAAGGCAAGGTCAGGGGATGGTGATCCCAGCTTCCCTATTGTCTTCCCTTTTCCCCTGAAGGGCTGGGGCACGCCTAGATGCTAATGTGTGTTCCCGCCCCTCCTGGGGCTTGTCTCCCGTCTCTGAGGCTTGCCTGGGTCTCAGTGCGAATTTTCTCTGCTCTGGGTCGTCTGTCCTTCCAGATCGCCTCCGCCACAGTAGGAAGAATCCCCCTTTGCTATTTTCCTAGCCTCTGGTGTTATGAGACTATTTGCCCCCTTCTGCCGTTCCTGCTGATCCAGGATTTTTCTGGGGAAATATTTTATGGTTCTTTCACGGTCATCAGTGGGGAGGAGAGAGCATTTACTGATCACTCCCCCATCCTGGCTCCCGGAAGTTCAAGTAGGTGACTTACCGAAGTTTAGTCTTCAGGCTGAAGGTTTCAAGGGCTGCTGTGCTGATATCTGGTGCTCAGCAGCTCTCACTGGCTCGGTTTGGCTGGTCTCCTGCTCCACTGGTTCCACCCGCCGCTCTCAGGCTTCTCAGGTCCCTTCCGCCCCGCTGTGCTGACCGCGCTGCGCTGTGCGCTAGGAGCTCACCCTCGTGGAACAGATCCTTCCCGTGGACCTTCCAGTCTAACCTGGGCTCCGAATCCGTCAAAGTCTGTCACCCACTGGATTCTGCACCTCCAAAGTTTGGTCAGATTCTCCTTTCAGAGACATCCAGAGGAGTTTGTCCAGAAGCTTAGGTGAGTCCTTGCTTTCACTCCACCATCTTGGCTCAGCCCCCCTGGTAGCAGTTTCAAAGCAGAGAAGAACACTCTGCTTGTGACTGCAAGGAAACAGTGTCCTTCCTGAATAAAGATCAGAGGACAGACCAGGATAGTGGGGCCCTTTCCTCTCCCCAGATCATGCTACCTTGAAAGTACCCAAAACTTGCCAACCCCCATGACTAGTTCTGAAAATAGCAGTATGTAAAATCCTGACAGTGTTTTCCCACCTCCAGGTGATACAAATCTAACTGTAACATAAAATACAAGGTCAAGAAGGGTTAGAAAATGAACAGCAAAAAATGATCTTGATCATAAAAAACTAGTATGGTGGCAAAGGAGAGCAAGATATCAAGTCAGAAAAAGATAATATAAAAACTGCTACAGACAAAGAACCTCAAAGAAAAATGCTAATCAGATGCAAGCACAACAAGAATTACTGGGAGAATTAAAGAAAGAGATAAGAATGGTAGAGGAAAAATTGGAGAAAGAAATGAGAATGATACAAGAAATTTCTAAAAAGAGAATTAACAGCACAGTAAAAGATCAACAACAACAACAAAAACAACCTGAAGAAAGCATTGTAAAAAACCAGAATTGAGCTGAGGGTAAAAGGGGCACAAAAATTCACTGAGAAAAAGAATGCCTTTTACAAAGCAAAATTGGCCAAATGGAAAAAGTGGTACAAAAGCTCACTGAAGAAAATAATCCCTTAAAAATAAAAATCGGGCAAGTAGAAGTTAATGACTTTACTAGAAATCAAGAAAAAAGAAAACAAAATCAAAAGAATGGAAAAAATGGAAGAAAATGTGAAATATCTCAGTGCAAAAACAATTGACCAGGAAAATAGATTGAGGAGAAATAATTTAAGAATTATTGGGTTACCTGAAAGCCATGATCAAAAAAAGAGCCTATATATCATCTTTCAAGAAATTTTTGAGGAAAACTGCCCTGATAGTCTTGAAGCAGAGGATAAAATAGAAATGGGAAAAATCTATTCCTCAATTCTTCAAAGAGATCTGAAAATGAAAAAGGAATATTGTAGGCAAATTCCAGAGTTCAGAGGTCAAGAAGAAAGTATTATAAGCAGATAGAAATATACAATTCAAATATTGTGGACTCACAATCAATATCATAGAAAATTTAGGGAGCAGAGCCAAGAAGGCAGAGTAGAAAGACACACATATGCTAGCTCCTAACCCACAGCCCATAAAATATCTGTAAAAAAGAACTCCCAACAAATTCTGGAGCAGCAGAAGCCACAGAACAACAGAGCAGATGAGATTTCTGTTCCAGAGAGCCCTGAAAACAGATACCAAAGGTCCCTTGTGCCCCGGACCCGGAGTCGAAACCAGCCCTGCCTTGGCCAGGCAGGAACCTAGAGGAGCGGATCCCAGCAGGCTTAAGGGACAGGATCTCCAGCAGCCACACAGGTTCCTCCACCCACGGGCCCCAAAGGTTGGTAAGAGGGTCTTCTCGGCTTGCTGAGAGGGGGGTCCCCCCATAACTCAGGGCCCCTCGGGAGGCAGCAGCGGAGGCTGCAGCAGACTGGGGCTCCCCAAGCAGGCAAGATTTCAGATCAATTGTTGAAAGTCTCTGCATAAAGCCCCGGAGGGAACTGAGCCCTGTGTGGTGGCCCTGCCCCAACCTGAGCACCTGAACTTAATCTCACACTGAATAGCAGCCCTGCCCCCACCAAAAGCCCTGACGCTGGGAAGCAGCATTTGAATCTCAGACCCCAAGCACTGGCTGGGAGGATCTGGAGGCAAAGTGGGTGTGAAGAGAATATTCAGAAGTCAAGTCACTGGCTGGGAAAATGCCCAGAAAAGGGAAAAGAAATAAGACTATAGAAGGTTACTTTCTTGGTAAACAGGTATTTCCTCCCTTCCTTTCTGATGAGGAAGAAAAATGCTTACCATCAGGGAAAGATACAGCAGTCAAGGCTTCTGTATCCCAGCCCACCCAATGGGCTCAGGCCATGGAAGAGCTCAAAAAGGATTTTGAAAACCAAGTTAGAGAGGTGGAGGAAAAGCTGGGAAGAGAAATGAGAGAGATGAAAGAAAAGCATGAAAAGCAGGTCTACACCCTGCTAAAGGAGACCCCAAAAAATGCTGAAGAAAATAACACCTTGAAAAATAGGCTAACTCAACTGGCAAAAGAGGTTCAAAAAGCCAATGAGGAGAAGAATGCTTTCAAAACCAGAATTAGCCAAATGGAAAAGGAGGTTCAAAAGCTCACTGAAGAAAATAGTTCTTTCAAAATGAGAATGGAACAGATGGAGGCCAATGACTTTATGAGAAACCAAGAAATCACAAAAAAAAAACCAAAAGAATGAAAAAATGGAAGATAATATGAAATATCTCATTGGAAAAACAACTGACCTGGAAAATAGATCCAGGAGAAACAATTTAAAAATTATGGGACTACCTGAAAGCCATGATCAAAAAAAGAGCCTAGACATCATCTTTCATGAAATTATCAAGGAAAACTGCCCTGAGATTCTAGAACCAGAGGGTAAAATAAGTATTAAAGGAATCCACAGATCACCGCCTGAAAGAGATCCAAAAAGAGAAACTCCTAGGAACATTGTGGCCAAATTCCAGAGTTCCCAGGTCAAGGAGAAAATATTGCAAGCAGCTAGAAACAATCAATTCAAGTACTGTGGAAATACAATCAGGATAACACAAGATCTAGCAGCTTCTACATTAAGGGATCCAAGGGCATGGAATAGGATATTCCAGAAGTCAAAGGAACTAGGACTAAAACCAAGAATCACCTACCCAGCAAAACTGAGTATAATACTTCAGGGGAAAAAATTGGTCTTTCAATGAAATAGAGGACTTTCAAGCATTCTTGATGAAAAGACCAGAGCTGAAAAGAAAATTTGACTTTTAAACACAAGAATGAAAAGAAGCATGAAAAGGTGAACAGCAAAGAGAAGTCATAAGGGACTTACTAAAGTTGAGCTGTTTACATTCCTACATGGAAAGACAATATTTGTAACTCTTGAAACTATTCAGTATCTGGGTACTTGGTGGGATTACACACACATACTCATGCACATGCACATGCACATGCACACACACATAGAGACAGAGTGCACAGAGTGAATTGAAGAGGATGGGATCATATCTTAAAAAAATGAAATCAAGCAGTGAGAGAGAAAGATATTGGGAGGAGAAAGGGAGAAATGGAATGGGGCAAATTGTCTCTCATAAAAGAGGCAAGCAAAAGACTTTTTAGTTGAGGGAAAAAGGAGGGGAGGTGAGAGAAAAACATGAAGTTTACTCTCATCACATTCCACTAAAGGAAGGAATAAAATGCACACTCATTTTGGTATGAAAACCTATCTTACAATACAGGAAAGTGGGGGATAAGGGGATAAGCAGGGTGGGGGGGATGATGGAAGGGAGGGCATGGGGAGGAGGGAGCAATTTGAGGTCAACATTAGTGGGGAGGGACAAGATCAAAAGAGAGAATAGAAGTAATGGGGGATATGATAGGATGGAGGGAAATATAGTTAGTCTTATACAACACAACTATTATGGAAGTCATTTGCAAAACTACACAGATATGGCCTATATTGAATTGCTTGCCTTCCAAAGGGAAGGGGTGGGGAGGGAGGGAGGAAGGGAAGTTGGAACTCAAAGTTTTAGGAACAACTGTCGAGTACTGTTCTTGCTACTAGAAAGCAAGAAATACAGGTAAAGGGGTATAGAAAGTTATTTGGCGCTACAGGACAAAAGAGAAGATGGAGACAAGGGCAGAGAGGGATGATACAAGAGAGGGCAGATTGGTGATAGGGGCAATTAGAATGCTCAGTGTTTTGGGGTGGAAGGAGGGGACAAATGGGGAGAAAATCTGGAACCCAAAATTTTGTGAAAATGAATGTTAAAAGTTAAATAAAAAATAAATAAATAAAAAGGAAAAAAAGAAAATTTACTAATTTCCACATTAAAGGAGCAGAGGGCTTTGAATATGATATAATGGAAGGCAAAGGAGCTAGGGATTACAACCAAGTATAATCTATCCAGCAAAACTGAGTAAAATATTTCTGGGGAGAAATGGATATTTAATGAAATGGAGGACTTTCAAGTATTCCTGATGAAAATATCAGAGTTGAATAAAAAAATCTGACATTAAAACACAGGCCTCAAGAGAATTATGAAAAAGGTAAACATGAAAGAGTGATTATTAAAGATTCAATAAAGTTAAACTGTTTACATTTCTATATGGGATGTTGCTATATATAACTAATTCCTAAGAACTTGATCATTTGGAGAGCAGTTAGAAGGAGTCTACATCGAAAGAGAGCATAAATGTGAGTTTGCTGTGTTGGAATTACCACCATAAAATTGAAATAACGAAAAGGGATGCATTGGGATAAGGGGAAAGGAAAAGTATTATGGGTAAATATTTTTCCCATAAAAGAGGCTCACAAGAAAGAGTTTTTATAGTGGATGAGAAAATGGCGGAAGGAGTGATGGGTAGTGCTTGAATCTTACTCTCATTAGAATTGGTTCAAAGAGAGAAGAATATGTGTGTATGTGTGTGTGCATGTGTGTGTCTGTATACACAGACATACACACTGTCTCCAAGGAAGAAGAATATGTATGTCCGCATGCATGTATACACACATACATGTGTACACATGCACATACATAAATAAATGTATGCATACATGTGTGGGTACATGGATGTATGTATATATACCTACATAAATATAAATACAGATACATACAGTCTTCTGCCTTTGAACCAACGTACATGTGTCTGTACACACACACACACACACACACACACACACACAGAGTTAGGTATAGAAATATACTTTAATCTGTAGGGAAATAGGAGCCAAAAGGGAAGAGATATGTATGTGATGAACAAAGTGAGGATGGATTAAGGGAGGCAGTAGTCAGAACCTGAGTGTGAATGGGTGTTAAACAGGACTAACACCTATGTTATAAGGACTTGCTGAGCCCTTTTCAGGGCTGTCCATCCAACTTTGGTGTCCACCTCGAACTCAGCTCTCACCTGTGGCTCCAAGAAGCTGTTGCATGGGTAGCTGCTGGAGGTACTTCCATAAATCCTTTTAGGAAATGGGCTAAACTAGGTTACTGGTAAGGGCTTTAAGTGATATGAGAGGAGATAGAAGTACCAATTATAAATGCCCTTCTCAAGGAGCTTATCTTCAAAGAGAAAAAGAAATACAGAATGAGAGCTAGTAAAGATGGATAGATCCAGTGGGTTTTTGGTTTATTTTTAATATGGGAGAGATGATTTTGTCTGTAGGGAGTAGTGGAGCAGCCAGCAGACAAGTAGAGAGGAGGGAGGATGATAGGAGGGTCAATGTGTTGGAGAAGATAGGTTGAAATAGGACAGAGGGCACATGCACATCCGTGGCCCTTAGCACGGAGAAGAGTCACCTCTTTGTGTGAAGGATCATCTTTACCCTTTACAAAGTTAAAAGGAGATAGTCAAGGCAGCATCTAAGTCAAGTAGTAAGTTGAGAAGGGAGGAGCTCTCAAGTTAAGTTCTCAGTTTTTTCAGTGCAAAGTGAAAAAATGATTTAGCTGAGAGGAGGCAGGGAAGTTTAGGAGGTTTGAGAAGGCATTAAAAGTGTATAGAAAAGTCACTGACTGGGACAGTGAATTTATTATAAAGGTAAAAAGGATTGCCTATCACCTGTCCTAGAGCAGGGCCTTGTATTAAATACTCCAGTTACATTAGTCATTGCCAGTAATCTTTCAGTTTCATTTATGGTGACCACAAGTCTGGATGTCTTATCCTCTACTCACACACTCAGAATTAGTGTCCTCCACCCAGGTTTAGAAACTAACAAAGCATCCCAGTTAAATCTCTTAAGCACTTGAGTGGGATCATTCAGATGATCCAAGGCTTGTCAGCATTCTCTGCTAGTGATTAGCTTGGCCTAAGGTGGGGTTATTTTTCTAATTATTTTTTTAAAGCAGTTCTCAGATTTGTACGCCCTCAGGCTGACACCGCTTTCCCAGAAGTTCTGTAAGAAGTGGGGAAGAAGCAAATTCCCAGCACCTGCACGACAAAAATGCTTGAATCATCTCCTGAAAATAATGTGAAAATCTCCTTAAGTGTTTCTGATTACTGTATGGACCAGTTTAGCAGAAAAACAACACAAAGCCAAACAACTCTTTACCATGACCACAAACTACATCCCTAACTGCATTCAGCTGGCTCAAAAATGTGTACTACTGTGTGCACTGGGAGTAGTAAATGAAGAATGATTAGATCTGCTTAATCCATCAACACTATGGGAAAAAAATCTATTCTGGAGCCATATTCCTCAGTGATGAGTAATTAGTATTGTTATCTGCTTAAATGAAAAGCAGCACTTGTTTTAAAAATAAATTTTATTGATTTTTGTCTTTTTGTTTTTCACATCATGAAATTTTCCACCAGTATTTCTTCACTTTACCCTCACAGAGAGCCACCCTGTACAACAAATAATATTTTGACAAAGAACAGGGGAAAAAATGAGAAATAGACAAAATCAGTCACTACATCCAAAAAGTCTGAAAATACATGCAGAAAACCAGATCATTGTAATGCTGTGTAATGTGTTATAGGGCAGCTGTGCATTAGAAATGTTTGTTTAAAATGTTTCACTTGAAGTGTATCTATTAAAGATATTGAAGTCAAGTTGAACAGCTTTTCTTATTCTATCGAATTTACAAAAAAAATTATTCTATATACTCCTGCTAAAGATGCTGAGAGTAAATTCCTAAAAGTATAAAACATGAGTTCCACTGTAGTTCTATAATTCTTTTATCAGTATTAAGAGTAGATACCAAAGTTATGTATAACAGCTGGCTGAAAATGAGAGAAGGTTGC
This sequence comes from Notamacropus eugenii, assembly GCF_028372415.1. Classification (NCBI taxonomy): domain Eukaryota; kingdom Metazoa; phylum Chordata; class Mammalia; order Diprotodontia; family Macropodidae; genus Notamacropus; species Notamacropus eugenii. The sequence continues at coordinate 158,611,675 of NC_092874.1, forward strand.
GATCCAATCTTCTTCAGTTTAAGTCATATTTACTAAGCTTTGCGCAAACATGTAGGTAGACCAGGTCCTGAGGAGTATAAGAAAAAAATGAGATAATCCCTCCTTCAAAGAGTTCACATTCTATAGGAGGGAAGCCATATCTACACAACTCAATAAAATACATTAAAAATATATTGGGGGGCGGAGCACAAGATGGAAAACTGACAACAGAGGATGAAGAAAAGTGTCTTATAGGAGGTAGCACTTCAGCTGTACCTCAAAGATAACTAGAGATGTCAAGAAGTGGTGATAAAGAGAGAATACTTCAGGCTTGGACAACAGGCTGAACATGGGAGGAATGCCCTATCTAGAAAGCCAAAATTTTGGTTTAGATATAGTGAGGACCACTGCAATTTTTTAAACAAGAGATAAACAGGGGGCGGAGCCAAGATGGCGGAGTAGAAAGACGCACATACACATAGCTCCAAACCCACAACTCATAGAACATCTGTATAAAGTAACTCACGGCGAATTCTGGAGCAGTAAAGGCCACAGAACAGTGGAGCGAAGGAGATTTCTGTTCCAGAGGGGCCTGCAAACCTCTCGCAAAAGGTCCATCACGCTGTGGACGTGGAGCCCAGCCCAGCCCAGCCCTGCTGAGGCCGCGACACCGAGAGGAACAGATCCGAGCAGGCTTCAGGGACAGGATCTCCAGCAGCCGCGCAGGTCCCTCCACCCACAGGTGACGGGGGTTGGTGAGAGGGTCTCTTTGGTGGGTTGAGAGGGGAGTGGGGTGCCCCCATAACTCAGGCCCCCTCAGGAGGCAGAAGCTGAGGCAGCGGCAGACCAGGGCTCCCCAAGCAGGCAGGAGCCTGGATCCATTGTTGAAGGTTTGTGTATAAACCCCCTGAGGGAACTGAGCCTGAGAGGTGGCCCTGCCCCAACCTCAGCACCTGAACTTAATCTCACACTGAATAGTAGCCCTGCCCCTGCCAAAAGCCCTAAGGCTGGAAGCAGCATTTGAATCTCAGACCCCAAGCACTGGCTGGGAGGATCAGGAGGCAAGGTGGGTGTGAGGAGAATATTCAGAGGTCAACTCACTAGCTGGGAAAATGCCCAGAAAAGGGAAAAGAAATAAGACTATAGAAGGTTACTTTCTTGGTGAACAGGCATTTCCTCCCTTCCTTTCTGATGAGGAAGAAAAATGCTTACCATCAGGCAAAGACACAGAAGTCAAGGCTTCTGTGTCCCAGCCCACCCAATGGGCTCAGGTCATGGAAGAGCTCAAAAAGAATTTTGAAAATCAAGTTAGAGAGGTGGAGGAAAAGCTGGGAAGAGAAATGAGAGACATGCAGGTAAAGCATGAACAACAGGTCAGCACCCTGCTAAAGGAGACCCTAAAAAATGCTGAAGAAAATAACACCTTGAAAAATAGGCTAACTCAACTGGCAAAAGAGGTTCAAAAAGCCAATGAGGAGAAGAATGCTTTCAAAACCAGAATTAGCCAAGTGGAAAAGGAGATTCAAAAGCTCACTGAAGAAAATAGTTCTTTCAAAATGAGAATGGAACAGATGGAGGCTAATGACTTTATGAGAAACCAAGAAATCACAAAACAAAACCAAAAGAATGAAAAAATGGAAGATAATGTGAAATATCTCATTGGAAAAACAACTGACCTGGAAAATAGATCCAGGAGAAACAATTTAAAAATTATGGGACTACCTGAAAGCCATGATCAAAAAAAGAGCCTAGACATCATCTTTCATGAAATTATCAAGGAAAACTGCCCTGAGATTCTAGAACCAGAGGGCAAAATAAATATTCAAGGAATCCACAGAATACCGCCTGAAAGAGATCCAAAAAGAGAAACTCCTAGGAACATTGTGGCCAAATTCCAGAGTTCCCAGGTCAAGGAGAAAATATTGCAAGCAGCTAGAAACAATCAATTCAAGTATTGTGGAAATACAATCAGGATAACACAAGATCTAGCAGCTTCTACATTAAGGGATCCAAGGGCATGGAATAGGATATTCCAGAAGTCAAAGGAACTAGGACTAAAACCAAGAATCACCTACCCAGCAAAACTGAGTATAATACTTCAGGGGAAAAAATTGGTCTTTCAATGAAATAGAGGATTTTCAAGCATTCTTGATGAAAAGACCAGAGCTGAAAAGAAAATTTGACTTTCAGACACAAGAATGAAGAGAACCATGAAAAGGTGAACAGCAAAGAGAAGTCATAAGGGAATTACTAAAGTTGAACTGTTTACATTCCTACATGGAAAGACAATATTTGTAACTTTTGAAACTTTTCAGTATCTGGATACTTGGTGGGATTACACACACACACATGCACACACACACACACACACATATAGAGACAGAGTGCACAGAGTGAATTGAAGAGGATGGGATCATATCTTAAAAAAATGAAATCAAGCAGTGAGAGAGAAAGATATTGGGAGGAGAAAGGGAGAAATGGAATGGGGCAAATTATCTCTCATAAAAGAGGGAAGCAAAAGACTTTTTAGCGGAGGGATAAAGAGGGGAGGTGAGAGAAAAACATGAAGTTTACTCTCATCACATTCCACTAAAGGAAAGAATAAAATGCACACTCATTTTGGTAGGAAAACCTGTCTTACAATACAGGAAAGTGGGGGATAAGGGGATAAGCAGGGTGGGGGGGATGATGGAAGGGAGGGCATGGAGAGCAGGGAGCAATTTGAGGTCGACACTCATGGGGAGGTATAGGAACAAAAGAGAATAGAAGTAATGGGGGACAGGATAGGATGGAGGGAAATATAGTTAGTCTTATACAACACAACAATTATGGAAGTCATTTGCAAAACTACACAGATATGGCCTATATTGAATTGCTTGCCTTCCAAAGGGAAGGGGTGGGGAGGGAGGGAGGTAAAGAAGTTGGAACTCAAAGTGTTAGGATCAAATGTTGAGTAATGTTCTTGCCACTAGGAAATAAGAAATATAGGTAAAGGGGTATAGAAAGTTATCTGGCCCTACAGGACAAAAGAGAAGATGGAGACAAGGGCAGAGAGGGATGATAGAAGAGAGAGCAGATTGGTCATAGGGGCAATTAGAATGCTTGGTGTTTGGAGGGGAGGGGATAAAAGGGGAGAAAATTTGTAACCCAAAATTTTGTTAAAATGAATGTCAAATAAATAAATAAAGAAAAAAGAAAAAAAAGGTTGAAAAATAAGCATGGATATCCTTGGGAAAGAAAAAAAAAATAAACAAGAGATAAACAAAGCTTCAACTGAGTAGGGCTATCTGAATGGAGAGAAAGAGATGGATGAGAGATGTGTATCTGGTTATACTATTGTGTGCAGTACATCCTATGGGGTCACTCTTTCAACCCCCCTGCCCCCACAGCAAGCTGGCTCCAAAAGGTAGATTCGACTATTCTCCTCAGAACTCTGTGGTCAGTAACCCAGAAAAGACTATATTTCTAGTATTATTCCTTATGACCCCCCATACAATGATTTCTTCCCTAATATCAGTCAACAATTTGATGTCAACTAGCTTTTACAGAAAGAATGTGTAGCAAGAACAGAAGTTACAAAATATTCCCCAAACCTGAGGGTGTAATCCCATAACATTAATGTTATTGATATGAAATATCTCCCCAGCTCAACTTCCTCAAAATATCTGGCTCCAGGAGTCCTTTTCTCCCTTCCAGGCTTCCATGTCAAGTTCACTTCAGGACAAGGTGCTCCCTTATCAAGCAGGCTGGGTTTTTTCAGAATTCAGACTCAGCTGATGAATCATTGCATTGTTATGTTGGGTCAAGCCCATAGATCCTGAGAGCTGACTCCTGTCTGGACTGGGGCAGTGGATTCTAATGGTCTCTGCTGAGGAAATCTTTGGTGATTATTCTGGTCTTAAGCAGTTCACAAGATTATGACCTACTAAATTCTGTCTACAGATGCTCCGTCAGCTTGATCTTGGCAATATACATGAAAAGACCAAAAAAAAAAAATCCAAAAAGAAAAAGAGGTACTATTTATTTATAGTACTAGCTCTTTCTCACCTGGGAGCACCTAAAACACCTGCTCTCCCTAAAGTCAACGATAAAGAAAGCAAGAAGCACAAAAAGTGGCCAAAGATGAGGTCTTCCACATAAGAACTTGGTTTGGACTCTTAATCCTGGCTCTGAAAACTCTCTGTTTCACCACACTTCATCAGCCCCTCAGGCATTCATGAAAAGATGAAGGCTCTCCAACATTCCATGAACTAAATTAGAATCAGGCAGGGAAAACTGCTCCTATTATAGCGTCTTCAGCCTCATTGTCCAAACCTTCATTAGATGTAGTAAAAGAGTAAATGCCAGGACACTGTGGTGAAAGTATCTAATAGTACAGTGTATATTAATATTTAGACAAACCTGTGATTCAATGAAATGCAAACTTATGGGCAGGACATTTTTTTTTTATAGACCCACTTCTGAACATATTATCCTAGAAATAATTATTATTAATAATAATAATTTTATAAAACTTTAAGGCTTATACTTTACAAATATTATCTTTTTTTTATTCTCACCACAACTTCTTATTGTAGGTGCTATCATTATCCCCATTCTGTGTTTGAGGGAACTGATAAAGAGGTTAAGGGATTTTGCCCATGCTTCCACAGCTAGTGTCTGAACCTGGAACTGAACTCAGGTCTTTTTCAAAAATGTTTGGTTAATTTACTTTTTGTCCTTCATGGTTTTCACTTTTTATTTCTTGAAATATAGCTCTGAAAAGGCAGGTTTTTAAATTGTGTTTTAAATGGAGCTACTCCAAAACCCAAATCACTCTGGCTTTCATTGAATAGACAGTAACACCCCCAATACCAACCTGAACCTTGGTGGTTCATTGTTTAGGTTTTGTTGGTTTAGGAAGAAGGTAAATAGTAATTGTTTTCTTTTCCAGGTTAGCTACTTGCCTCCCAGAATAATATCTTTGTGAGGGTAAATTTTGTCTCAGTTCTTACCCAACCCTTAGTCATTGAATGGGAATGGCCTCAGAAAACTGAGACTTGGGAAAGACCTTAATTTAGAAAGACCAAAGTCATTCACTGCATCCTGGGCCATCACTGGACACTTTGACCTTTGTCTTGCCACTGGACTTCAAGGACTCTGGAGGAGACACTGAGGCTGATGACTTTGCAAAGCTCTGCCCTACTAATATCCAACTCATGAGCAAGTCAAGACATCACCCTTATGTTGTCATTATTCCTCTTTGAAAACAAAGAATGAACAGCAATAATAATGGTGTGTTCAATAATGTCATACATTTGAATTTATCTAAATTGATTTAATCAAAGTGGGTGTTCTGCCTGCCATTATACACTGGTATTTATATATGTTTTTTTTTTCCCCTGTATTCTTTTCCACAAAATCTTAATAGAAAATCTATACAACAAACTAGAGCCCTTCTTGTGTCTCTAAAAAATCCAAACCTTTTTCATACCTCTCAGTGCAGTTTTTGAATCATTCACCTCCCACATATCATTCTAGCTATGTGACTGGCCTACCATCCTTTCCTAGTGATGGTTGTTCAAACATTCTGTCATGTCCAACTCTCTGTGACCCCATGGACCATTGCATGACAGTACTGTCCTTGGGATTTTTTTGGTAAAGACACTGGATTCATTTTGCATTTCCTTGTCTAGCTCATTTTACAGATGAGGAAACTGAATCAAACAGGGTTAAATGACTTACCCAGGGTCACACCAACAGTAAATATCTGAGAATGGATTTGAACTCAGGTCTTCCTGATTCCCGGTCCACTACTCTATCCATTTAACCACTCAGCTTCCTCCTTCCTAGTGCTTCATATTCTAAATAATTTCTTTTATCCCCTTTCTTTCTGTTTAGTATTGCAGCTTAGCCTTACTTATCTGCGTCTGTCCATTGTTGTTCTAGGCACCTTCAGTTTTGATTTTTCTGAGATTGTGATATTCCATCATTTGAAGCCATATGACATCAACTTAGGTGATGACTTTGTATATATTTGTGTGTGTGTGTGTGTGTGTGTGTGTTTAATAGACTATGGCAGCATTGTTCAGCTTGGGGTCACAACAAACGGTATTCACTTTCTCAAATGTTATTCATAGAGATAAACCCCCCCAACTCTTCTATAATAGATTTGACCTACCTCTCCTTATAAAAAAAAAAGTCATTTTTCTATAATTCTGTTTGAGTTTGTTTTCTTTTAGAGTCTCAAAGATAAGAATGTAGCCCAAGGAGAGTCAATTAAATTCATGTAAAGCATATTTTATAGGGTAAAAAAGAAACTGAAATTGTAACCCTAGGGTGTCTTTTTGTTTGTTTTTCTTTATCCAGTATTTCAACCAGGTGTTTCCAGTGACAGGTACAAACTGAATGGGCTTTGTTTAATACTCACCCAGGGCTATATAATATGATTCATATTGCTACACAAAACCAAAATAAACCGCTATACGTCACTATTTAATTGCCCTTTACTGAAGTAATACTTTTTTACCTAATGTCTGTACAAAGAGGAGAATCTGTACTCTAGCACTACTTCTTGTTAATATAAATAATTTGGTCCTGATTATTTTTAGATGGTTTTATTATAATGTTATATTGTCTCTATTGTTTTTGCAGTGCAGCTCCTTGTATTTGTAACAATCTCTCTGTTTTCTTTTCCTGAGCCAATTATCTATCCCATTTTGAATACAGAAAGCCAGTGTAGTATAATTGATAGAACACCATATTACAATCCAGGAAGATCTGGACTCAAATCCTACCTCTGAAACTTACCGGCTTTTTGATCTGGAAAAAGTCAATTAATTTCAATGCTAGAGGCAACTCTCTAAGATTGTAAACTTAATAGGTACTGGCTTGTGTTGGCAGAAGGAAGTTTCCTTATCTGGCAATCCCCTATATACCAATAAAATTTCACATACCAATAAAATCTTTCCTCATTTTAAATATTGTGTCTTAATCCTGGAAGTCACCTGAAGAATAATACCTTAAGTATATATAGCACTTCAAGATTTGTAAGCATGCATTATTTTATTTGATCTTCACAATAATTAAGTAAAGAAAGTCTCAACTAGAGCTATCATTATTCTCAATTTATGGATATAGAAACAGAGTCTGAAAAAGGTTAAGAAACTTCCACAGTCAGCATCCCAATAAGTATCAGAAATAAAATTCAATGCAAGTCTTCCTGGCTCCACAGACAATATGCTTTGTCACATGAGGTGAATGTTAGAAGGCAGGAATATAAATTAAACAAAATGCATCAACCATTCTTATATGATTGGAAGTTCTTCACCTATTCCTGATTTTTTAACCTATTTTATCTCATTTAGATTACAAAGCTATGAGAATTATCATGTACACAAATGTCTTTTTTTAATTGCTTCAGGTGGTCTTGAAATCTAGCCACTGGAGCCTGGGTTATGTGATAAGATACTCCCAGAAGTGGATTGATGAGCCAAGACATCAGAATTGTTAGGTAGGGCAAAGAGTTTTGTTTTATTACTTTCTGTGTTTATAGATACATCTCTCAAAATTTTAAAGGTAGGAATATCAGGTAAATTAAGATTACTTGATTGAACAAGAGGGAGAGAAAAAGAAATGTAAGTAAAAGAAATATGGTTTATCATGTTGTTTCCAGGTGTGTTTTGAGGTGAATTACTTTTACTTAACAATGTTGGAAGTTTGGATATTGATTCTAAATAGGATTTGACATAGAGCAGGGATAGCCCAGAGAATTCTGTTTAGGAATGAGTCAGAGAAAGAGATGGCAAGAAATGATAGATATGCAATGAGACAATGTAAAAAAAAAATAAATAAACTGATAAAACATCAAGAAAAACAGAAGGAAATTATAAAAGTGTAACAAGACAATGCTCTTGATACTTTGACCAAATTAACATATATTTTTATTAAATAAACTGATACCAAAATTGTGGATTTCTTATACAATCTTCTTTTTGTTCTTCGTGTATTGGAAAGGTTTTGTTTGTTGGTGATTAATTTCAGAATAATGAAAAAAAAACCTATTAAAAACAAATTTTAAAAGAATTCTGCGTGAGACTCAGAGGTGGCCTTTTTGAATATGTTGTCACCACTCTCCAGGACCTGCATGAGGGGAAAATGTGTCATAACTAGAATGGAGGAAAACTAGTTCCCCGAGTCTGAATAAACCCAGTTCATTATCAGAGACTTTTTACAGTTAATCCTACAAAATCAGCAGAACATTGACTCAAAGCAAAGAGGACTTAGGGTAAGGATGAAAATGGATGAGAGTATCTCATAGTTAAACCACAAGCTTATTTTTGGATAACCTCTCCTCTCTGTTGGTAGGGATCTATGGAGTGAAGGTAAATGTACTTGGGGACGATTTTCCTTAGTTACCCCATGGGAAATTTTCAGGCACTATTTCTAGGGGTTGCAAATATTCTGTAAATTAGGAAGTAAAGATGCTTTGTGTTTCTCCGTGGTGCTTGTTATACACTTTGAGAGAGAGAACACATGTACATATAGAGAGACAGACACACAGACTCACATACACTGCGTACCCCAGAACAGTGATTGATTACAAAAGGTATGCTTGGCAAAGATACAAACTCAAAGGAATGAGGGAGGAAGGTGAAATATGTCTTAAGACAATTTTTATTTTCATTTGGATGGTGCTTCTTATTTGTATGAAAGAAATTTAAAACAGCTACAGACTTTTCTTAGAATTACACTCTTTTACATTTTCCCTTAAGGTCTACTCTACGCGGCCATTCCCTGACTACTTCTTAAACAGATCTATTCAATGAATGGGCTTTACCTCAATCTAAGTGAGTACGTGAATAGACCTTGGCCTAAAGGGGCCAAGGTCTCCCAGTACATCCTGGGTCATCTCCAGTCATCCTGATAACTATCCGGTCACTGAATCCAGATGGCTCTAGAAGAGAAAGTGAGGCTGGTGACCTGCATAGCACTCCCTACCTCAAAACGAAGTGAAGTGCAAGTCATGTCATCATTTCTCTGATGGCATGGTCTTCTTCGGCAATGAAGGACGAACACAACAACTGTAAGTATAGAATCTTTATTGTTCATTGCTATAAGTTTTTGATGTACTCTTTCCTAATAAATATGATTTAGAACTGAAAGGAAACTTTAAAATCATCAAGTGTAATGTGCTTATTTTTCAGAAGAGATAACTGAGGCCCAGAGATGTGAATGAGACATAGGATCATGGATTTAGAGTTGGAAAGGACCTTATAGGTCCAATCTACTCCTGACCATTTTCCAGACCCAGAGACTCATAAAATAGAGAGACTCCCAAGAAGTTGAATGACTTTTCCCAGATCACAGAATAGCAAAGACACAAAGAGAACCCAGGTTTTCTAACTGGATCCAGGACTCATTTCACTATGAGATTTTGCCGCACAAAGGTTTGCTGATTCAAAATTTTCATGACCTTAGGTCTTGACATTCCTTCTATAAGAATATTTCAACTTTAAAAAGAAGGACATAGAATAAGTTGGCTTTTTTTTAGTTGCAAACAGATGTGTCCAGTTAATATTCATTTGAAATTTCATCACAAAATTCTTATGTACTTCTGAGACTCGCTGTAATAATGTGACTATTTCCTCATGGAGGTTATCATTCTAGTTTGGATTCTTTACTTGTTGGAAAATGATTTTTGAAAGCAAGAGGCTATACGCATGAGGGCTTCTGAGTTGTCTATTATTTGTTTCTGCTACATTTACAGAAAACTTTAAATCCTTCCAAGTGGTCAGCAGGTGCACAAATTCTGACAAATACACAGGATGTCCCTGGGCAGTAGAATACATCAGTTGGCAGCTTGTGTGATATGTAGAAACATTTTTTTTTTTCAAAATATCCCTAAAAACTATCTACAATGTCTTTACTGTGCATTTTTGAGTGTTTTTAATGGATTATTTCCTAACAGAAATAGCATTTAGAGGTGGAAGGAATTCAATGCTGCCAGAGTCCAAATTATTAGTAGAATTGTGCAATGTCAAATATGGAAAGGATTTTGTTTTGATTGTCCAGGCATTAATTTTGGAGGCAGCCAGGTAGTACAATGGATACAGTGGCAGGACTGGAGTCCAGAAAAATCTGAGTTTAAATATGGCCTGAGGTATTTACTTGCTATGTGACTTTGAGCAGTCATTTAAGTTCTTTTGGACTCAGTTTCCTCATCTGCAAAATGGGGAAAATAATAGCACGCCTCTTCGCATAGAATTGTTTTGAGAATAAAATGACATAACATTTGTAGTACACATACCTTACCTGGCACTTGTAAGGCACTATTTAAATGCTAGATATAATAATTATTTTTATTATATAAGCAGGTATAGCAAGGATAATTGACCGTTGGAATTAGAAGGTTGGAATTAGAACTAGAACCAGGTCCCCTTTGAGTCAAGTGCTTTTTTCCATTACATCAATGATTGTCAAAGGATGTATCAAATCACACTAATAGGCCCAATTTCATCTTGGGGAACTGACAGTAAATTTTATAGAATTGATACTTGCAATAACATGCAGTTGTTGGAGTACCCCTATGAATTAAATGGAATTTAATTTTTCAAAGATTGCACATGTGCAAATCTCCCTACCCTCCCCTAATTTGCCAATAATTCTTCACAGTGAAAAAAGTCCTATGCTATGAAGCAAAAAACAATTTTTAAAACCTCTGTACTACACAAACCACAAAATTCCTGCTGTAGTAGAGCACAATGGACCAGAGTGAAGGGGATTATTTTATAATGTGCACCAATACTATCACTTCCTTAATTCTGTGGAAAAAATAAGATGCAAAATGCTAGATTTTCTGAAAAGTATAGTAATATGGAATCATTTATTTTAATTTAGAACTGCACTCCAATTTTCTCAGCCAACACAATAAATTAAACTGGATTGGACTGATTATTAACATGAACAAACTTTTGCTACCAATTTTTCATGGTTGGTTACAACTCAATAACAGAAAGACCTTGTGGATGTTTTACATACACACACACACACACACACACACACACTCTCTCTCTCTCTCTCTCTCTCTCTCTCTCTCTCTCTCTCTCTCTCTCTCTCACTCACACATGTCCTCACACAGTCTAAACACATAAATATATTTTAGATGAGTTTCTTGTATCACCATTTCGTTTTCATCCCAAGTAGTGTTTCTTAATGCTAGATACAGTCATCACTCTCCATAACCACTCTTTATGTGAAGATGGGACTCATGGGAATTGTTCTTGTCTTTTGCAACTTCTTTTGAACTTCTTACTTTGAGTTTTTATTTTTTTGTTTTTTGTTGTTGGGATTTATTTTGCTTTTTGCTATTTTTTTTTTGAAATGGAGCTAAAGTTAAAGAGAGAAATGGCTGAAATATGTACTGCTCAAGTATTTGACTTCCAAGTTGCACATCAGTACTTGTTCCATGACAACTACCATTTTCAGCACTTTTCCACTCTCTCCTCTCTTACACCTTCTTTCCTCTTTCTCTCTCTTTTATCACCTCTCTCCTTAATTTTCTCTTTCTTCTCCTTTCTGATCTGCTCTCTCCTCCCTCACTCCTCATCCCACTTCTCCCACATTCACAAACACATATACATACCTACATATACATAAAGCAACAGCAGAAATTGTGTTTTCCCCAAGGCTACTTTGTTTGAGAACTACTTTGTGCAAATGTCAATTTCTAAGAGATATTTCAATATCATAATACATGGAAAGTTAATGATCACACTGAATAAATGACAAATTTATATGTTTGGGATTTTTGTTTTGTGGTTTGGGATAATTTATTCTAAGTCATCATTGAATTCCTCCCATACCCCATTCCCTGCAAAAAATAAAATGGTCTTCTTGCTAAGATACCTTTTCCTACACGAAAAAAACTCAGCTAATCTCCCTGCTGCTTCTCTGAATTCCATCATCAAAAATGTAGACTAGTAAGTATGTAATGACTCTCAGCTCTTTGGGATCCTTGCAAGGACCTAAAGGCCTTTAGGGGAGGAGGTGGAGGAGAGAGATTTTGAGAAGCAGGAGTGCAAGAATGTATGCTTTGAACACAGATGAAGCCAAATGAAGTTAGGGTATGGGGTGAGATTTTGGGTGCAATATGCAATTTACTTTTTGCAACAATCATTATCTATAATAGATATAAATTTGAACTTTTCCTAATAAGATCAGGGGTGAGGCAAGGATGTGAATTATCACCATTATTCAATATTGTTCTAGAAATGGCAACAAGACAAAAAAATGAATGTATAAAATAGGCAATGAGGGAACAAAACTATGACTTTTTGCAAATGATATGATGGTATACTTACAGAACCCTTGTGAACCAACTGAACAACTAATTGAAATAATTAACAACTTTGGCAAAGTTAAAGGATATAAAATAAATGCACATAAATCATCAACATTTCTCTATACTAGTAGCAAGAGATAAAAAGAGAAATTCCACTTAAAATAACTACAGACAATATCAAATAATTGCGAATATATATGCCAAGACAAACTCAAGGATTATATGGATACAATGACAAATCACTTTTTACACAAATAAAGACATATCTAAACAGCTGGAGAAATATTAATTGTTCATGGATAAGCCAAGTCAATATAATGAAAATGACAATTCTACCTAAGTTAATTTGCTTATTAAGTGACATCCCAAACTACCAAAGAATTATTTAATGTAGTTCAAAAAAATATAGCAAAATTATTTTGAAGAGCATAAGGTCAAGAATATCAAGGGAACCAATGGAGAAAAAAGTGTGAAGTAAGGTAGCCTAGTAGTTGCAGATTTGCAACTGTATTACAAAGCAATGATCATCAAAACAATCTGGTGCTGGCTAAGAAACAGAGTTGGTAGATCAGTGGAATAGGTTAGGGATATGATACAAAGTAGAGTCTGGTGAACCCAGAGATCTAAGCTTCTGGGGCAAGAACACAATTTTTCATAAAAATTGCAGGAAAAACTGGAAAGTGGTTTGGAAGAAACTAGGCATAGAGCAGCATCTCACACCATATATCTAAATAAGGTCAAAATGGTTAAATGATTTAGATAAGAAGGGTGATATCATGAGTAAATGAGATGAGCATGAAAAAGTGCAACTATCAAATCTATGAATAAGGGAAGAGTTTATCAGCAAACAAGAGACAAAGGAGATCACAGGAAGTAAAATGGATAATTTTGATTATATGTAATTAAAAAGTTTTTGCAAAAACAAAACTTATGTAGTCCAAATTAAAAGTAAAACAGGAAACTGGGAAAAAATTTTTATAGCAAGCTTCTCTGATAAAGGACTCATTTCTTAAATATATAGGGAACTGAGTTAAGTTCAAAAAATAAGAGCAATTCTCTAGTTGATAAATGGAGAAAGGATATTAATGGGCAGTTTTCAGAAGAAGAAATCAAAGCTATCTATAGCCACATGAAAAATTGCTCCAAATCACTATTGATTAGAGAGATCAAATCAAAACAACTTTGAGGTATCACTCATAACTATCAGATTGGCTAATATGACATAAAAGAAAAATTTGAAATGCTGGAGAGAATATGGAAAACCTAGAACACCAATGCACTGTTGGTGGAATTGTGAACTAGTCTAACTATTCTGGAATACAATTTGTAACTATGTCCAAAGAGCTATAAAACAGTGCATACCCTTTGACCCAGAAATATCACTAGTAGGTCTGTATCCCAAAAAAGATCAAAGAAAATTTGTGTAAAAAATATTTATATTAGCTTTTTTTGAGGTGGCAAAAAATTGTAAATCAAGGGGAAGCCCATCAATTGAAGAATGACTGAACAAGTTGTGCTATATGATTGTGATGGAACATTACAGTGCTATAAAAAGTGAAAAGTGGAATGATATCAGAAAAACCTGGGATGGAGACACAGAAAAGCAAAATAGCTTTGAAAACAATATATAGTATTTATCACAGTTTTTTTTTTTTTTAAGTAAACAGACTGAAATGGAAATTCATGGTTTTATACTGAATCCTTTATGTTGTGCTCTGTACACAGAAATGTGGTTGTTGTTTTTTTATTTATTGGTGGGGGTGTGTATATATCTTTTTGTATTTAAGTTCAAAATGAAAAAAAATTTAAAACAAAAAACCCAAGAAGACCATATGAGCTCATACAAAGTGAAATGATTAGAACCAGGAGAACATTGTACATAGTAACAGCGATATTATGTGGATGATTAGTTGTGAAAGACTTAGCTACTCTGATCCAGATGGTCATCCAAGGCAATTCCAGAAGACCCATCATGAAAAATACTATCTATCCCAAAGAGAATATGGATGAATTCTAAGTGCAGATTAAAGTGTACTTTTTGAAACTTTCTCTTTTTTTCTTGTTTTCTTTTTTGTCTATATTTTCTTTTGCAATATAGCTAATATGGAAATGTGTTTTGTGTGACTTCACATGTATGATTGATATTAAACTGCTTGCCTTCTCAAGCAGAGGCAAGGACCAGGTAGGAGGAAGAGAGAAAATTTGGAACTCAAAAAAAATTTTTAAATGATTGTTAAAAAATGTTGACATGAGATTGTTAAATATTTAATGAAATAAAAACATCTTTTAAAAAACTTAATTTTTGTACTTTTCCAGTTTAAGAGAAGAGAGTCTAATGATTCCCTCTTTCTTTCTATTCCATATGGCCTGAAGCATCACTGGTGAATCATGAGGCTACTGTTTGTCATTTGACGGTTAATGCTTGTTGACAACCAAGTGCAGCCACAGTAAGAGGGAAGGAAGAGCTGAAATAGATCCTGGAGATCCATGTTTCCAAGACAAGACTTTAGATAAAGATGAGAATAAGCCTTTATACTAGAGAGACAGAGCAGCAGGCAGAGGAAAAAACAACTGGACAGGAATTACAGCTTTCATGAAGCCTCAGCAGTTGGTAACATCAGAGCAGTGAGTTTCCCTTCAGCTTTCCCATCTCTTCAGGTATAGGATGACACTTATTTTAAGATGATTGAGTGAAATGCTGCATTCAGGGAGGAGTCATTGTTTTTTGATATTGGGCTTTATGATGATTTAATTAACTATGTGGCTACTGAAGAAACAATCTAATGAGGTTGGTAGACAGAGAACAGATTTCCCTCACATCAGAGATGGGGGTCTCAAGCTATAGATCACACAATTTTTAGTATTTGAAATGGCAATTATTTTCCATATCATTTTGGGAGTAACGAATGTACGAGGACTAAAGTTAGGAAAACTCATCTTCCTGAGTTCAAATTTGACCTCAAACTCTTACGATGACACCCTAGACAAGTCACGTAATCCCATTTGCCTCAGTTTCTCATCTGTAAAGATGAGTTGGAGAAGGAAATGGCAAACCACGCCAGTATCTTTGCCAAGAAAACCCCAAATGGGGTCATGAAGGATCAGGCATGACTGAACAACAAAAAGATCATTGTTAAATTCTAAGCCAGAACGAGCTCACAATGATGCAAGGGAAGAGTAGGGTAAGATTTTACAGGTTAACTTCCTTTTGTTGGGCAGTGAGGACTTGAGAGTGCTTGACCTAACACATAGGCTCAGTGCATGAGCTCAGAGTAATGCACTTGACTGATATCCTTGGTGTAGTGCCCCCTGGCGGACAGATTTCATACCATTCATTTTTGCCAGTAAATTCATTTCTAGTAGATTTAGTGAAAGTGCAAAATGATCCATTAAAGGTTCCTAATGCTAAGGCAGCCCCACCACCTGAGAATTCCACCAAGTATCCTTCAAACATGAGCACTGCTTTTCATTTTCTCTTTGTATTCCCAGAACCTTGGCTTTCACACAGAAGGTACTTAACATTTAGTGAATTAAACTGAGTTTAATGCATTACAATCACTCCACAGTTTTACTTCTCTAACTCACTCTGTAATAATTTCCAATCTGGTCCCCTGTCTCATCACTAAACTGATATAAAATTACTGTTGACCTCTTAGTTACCAAATCTGTTAGCCTTTTCTCAATCCTCATGCTTGATTTCTGTGTTGCATTTGATACTTTCTTAATCATTTTTTTTCTTCCTGTAAACTCTCTCCTCTCTGGATTTTTGTCCCTCTGTTTTCCTGGTTCTCTACCAGACTGACTCCCCAGTCTCTTTGATGGCTTTCCTGTGGGTATATCCCATGGCACTGTTTTAGGGTCTCTTCTCTACTTTCTCTATGCCTCTCATCTGATAACAATATCTGCTGCCATGAATTTGATTACCTTCTCTCTGTAGATTAATCCCAGAGCTATCCATTTGCTATCTTGAACTCAAGTCACCCATCTTCAGCCATCTATTGGACATTCCGATCTCAATGTGTGATAGGCATCTTGAACACAAGCTGTACAAAATAAGTCATTATTTATTACTTAAGACTCACTCTTTTCCTGAACTTTTGTACTTCTATTTCATCCTTCTGGTGACTCAGGTTCTCAACTTTAGCATTATTCTCAATTCCTAATTTTCACATAGCTCTCACACTAGTTTAAGCAATCTTCACCTCTTGCCTGGGTGCTTATAATAAGTACCCCCTAATTGATCTCCCTGCCTCAAGTCTCTATTTCCTCTTATTCATCCTTCACTAAGCGAATAAAGTAATTTTTCCAAAGGCATAGGTTGGACCATGTCACTCTACTACTCAATAAATTGCTTCCCTATTGCCTTTAGGCTCAAATATAAATTCTTCTGTTTGGTTTTTCAATTGGGACTGACTTTTTTGTTCTTCCTCACACATTACCTTCCATCTGCTCTGCCTTTACATTGACAGTCCATGCTACTTGCCCTGCTTAGAATCCCATTTACTTCAAAACTCAGCGTCAGTACCTTCTTGTCCATGATCTCCTGATCCCTTCAGCTACTAGTTTCTTCTACAAAATTACCTGTTCAGTCAGTTCCTTAACAACCATTTATTAAACATTGTGCCAAGCATTGGGGATACAAAGAAATTCCAACTATAGGAGCTTACAGTTTAATGGGGGAGACAAGATGCAAAAACAACAACAACAACAACAACAAACAACAACAACAACTATGTAATATGCCCTTCTGGCAAGGGTGAAATGATTGCTTTCATGGAGGTCTAAGACACCAACGATCCTGAGAGTTGTGTATCTTTCACATTCCAAAGGCACCAAGGCTGGAAGGTGGTATTTCTAGTATAGCAGCAGTTTGAAAAATTTCTCTACAGAGGGATAGGAAGAGAGAGACCTTGTATGGCTTCTGACCATCATGTGAGTGCCTATTATGTGTGAGTTCTCTGTAAAATAGTCTTTTAGACAGTTGTACATCCGGCATTTAAATAAGGCTGACCCATTGGAGGTGTGCTCTCTGCAATAGAGTTTGAATGTTTGGCAGTTTAACTCATAAAAGGACTTCAGTGTCCTGTACCTTTTCTTACCTAGTGATCTTCAGACTCTTTCTAAGACAATTCAAATGGAATCAGTTCAGTTTGCTGGCATGTCTCTGACACACTGTCCAGGTTTCACAGACATACAACAATAAGGTCAGCACAATGGTTCTGTAGACCTTCAGTTTGGTAGGCATCCTAATGCCTCTTCTCTCCCTTACTTTTCTTCAGAGCCTCCCAAGCACTGAGCCAGTTCTGGTAATGTGTATGTCAGTCTCATCATCTATGTGTACATCTCTGGAAAGTATGCTGCCAAGGTAAGTAAACTTATCCATAGCATTCAAAACTTTTCCATCTGCTTTAACTGGTGGTTCTACATGTGGATGGTGTGGCTGGCTAGTGTAGAGCCTATGTTTTCTTGTTGTTAATTGTTAGGTCAAAATTAGAACAATCAGCAGAGAATTGATCTATGCTTTGTTTGCAAATGTAAAATCTATAAGCCTTGTCAACAGATTGGATGTGGAGTTGGGGAAGAGATAAAAGATAGTAAGAAATCTAGTATGATGTCTAGATTGCAAGTCTGGGGGATTGGGAAGATGGTATTGTCCTCTAAAATAATAGAGACGTTTAGAAGTAGGGAGATTTTGGGGGAAAGACATTGAGTTATATTTTGAACATATGGAGTTTAAGATGTTGACTGGACATCCAGTTCAAGATGTCTGAAAGATCCATTGGATTTGCAAGATTGGAGGTGAGCAGAGAGGTTAGGGCAGAATAGGTAGTTTTGAGAATCATCAGTATGGAGATGATGATAATAAAATTTATGAGATCTGATGAGATCATCGAGTGAAGTTGGAGGGAGAAGAAGGGGACCCAGGACAGAGGTCTGTGGAATACTTATGGTTAGAAGGCATGACCTGGATGAGGATCCAGCAAAGGATACTAAGAAGGAATGGTCTGATAGGAGGACAGAGAGAGTGGTATCCTGACAACCTGGAGAGAAGTGAGTATCCAAAAAGATGAACAACAGTGTCAAACAAGAATGAGGATTGAGAAAAGGCCATTAGATTGAGCAATTAAAGGACTATTAAAAAATTGTAACTAGAAAGAGAATTTTTGGTAGAAAGACAACAAAACCTGATTGTATGGTGTTAAGATGAGAGTACAGACTTCTACCATTGATGGCCCTCTCAAAGAGTAGTAAACTTTGCTTTAAAGTAAATGACTCCTAGAGAGAGATATGTTTAATAGGTTAACTCAGATATTCCCAAACTTCATCAGTTACTCAGACAACCTTAGCATCTCAGTAAATTTTCCACAGCAAATCTAGGGCAAAACAAATACCAAATGATTGTATTCATTAAGTCAAAACAACTTAATAAGTATTTATGTCCTAACAACTTAATAGCTGGGAACGAAAGAAAAATAATACTTTACTTTTTAAATAACCGGAATTACTAATGGAATGTGTCTCCTTTTGGGCATTGTGCAGTTTCTCAAACCTTGGAATCAGATTGGATGCTCACACCCACATTTTTATTCCATCTTGATTTTATGAGATACTTCTTAATCGCAGCAAATGCCAGAAACATAGCTTTGCAAAGATAAGGCATAGGAAGCAAGAAAGTTAGACAAGTTACTGGTATATCCATAGGGTTTCTAACTACACTTACAAATTATAGGTTTTTTGCATTCATTTCCCAATATATCCCTGTCCCTTCTCCAATTCAGTAAGCCATCTCCTATAACAAAGAATAGGAGAGGAAAAAAGGAAAATAATTTAACAAAGCTAAATCTTACCCAAGTCAGGAATATATGCAGTATCCCATCACTGTTGTTGCTGACCTCTTCAAAGAACAGAAAGAGGTTCCTTCTCATATCTCTTTCTCAGAGCCAATTTTGAATCATTATTTAGTAACACAGAATTTTTTTTTGCTTATTTGGTTGCTGTTTTTGTTGCTTAGTTCACCTTTTATCAGGTCGCACAAGTCTTCCCCCATACATTTAAATCTTTAAATAAACTAAGAAACAAACCACTGAGAACATGTGCAACTAATTTCATCAAGTATTATCAATTAAGCAGAGCATTAAGAAACCTAGCTGAGATCTCTGAATTTCAGCTCTTAATTTTCAGAACTATGGTCTGTGGAGGCAAGCCAAGTGCTCGCGTGGAGGGACTATTCCTTTTGGCTGCTGAGCTTCAAGAAGAAACCATTCATCTTAGTCAGATACACAGGCTGACTCAGAAACTGATCTCAGTCTTAGCCAAACATGGCAAATTCCCATTTCCCTTTCTTTAGAGGCACATTTTATGATAGCATTATGAAACCATAAGGGGTGAGATAATTATGAGATGGAGACTCTTGGCTGTATGCTCTGCCTAGTAATGCCTTAGAGATGTGTTTTCAATTTAAAAAAAAAAAACACACACTTAACTCTACCTAGAGTCATATGCTCAGTCTTTGAAAATTGGCCATTTTCCTCCTTAGAGTAATAAAATATGTTTGTGTGGGATGTGACATTCTCACTATACATGCTCTCAGGGTTCTCCTTTCAGTTCCCCTCATAAAATTAAATGCTACATCCCAGAAGATTCCACAGGTAGAAAATAAGTCTTGAAAAAAAATATAAAGGTCTTCATATTGATCCTTTATGAGCATGACTGTGTAAGTTGAAGGAGGGAAAGGTACTCCTTTGACTGTGTACTTATCTAAATTAATTCAATTGATTGGTAGGAGGTGTCCAACACTATTGATGTCTTACCACTAGAACAACAGGTTGATATATCTATATATCTATATCTATAAATTTTCAACCAATTTCTGTGTCACCTAGAAGGAGGCTATATTAAATATGAAATTGCTTTTATTTACATTTTCTATCATGGGATTAAATGAAGGTAATTCAACCAGCCAAATCCAACTATTGTTAGAGCTAATGACTAGTTTTTACTTCTTAAAAATACTTTATCGGCATCCTGACCATTTAATTGGAATGTCAGTGCCAAAGGCAGCACAGCTACAGGAATATGGCAGGGTACAGTGAAAAGGCGACTAAAGTTGAAGTCATATAGAATCTTAGTTAGGTTCCCACTACTGTTACTTACAATTTATGTGATCTTTAATTTCCCTTCTCTCTTTCCTCCTCTTTCATCTCCCCTCTCCTCCTCCTCCTCCTTTTTCTTCTCTTTCTTCCCCT
Source organism: Notamacropus eugenii (assembly GCF_028372415.1). Classification (NCBI taxonomy): domain Eukaryota; kingdom Metazoa; phylum Chordata; class Mammalia; order Diprotodontia; family Macropodidae; genus Notamacropus; species Notamacropus eugenii. Next base: position 158,632,222 of record NC_092874.1, read on the forward strand.
TCTTCTTCTTCTTCTCCTCCTTCTCCTTCTCCTCTTCTTCCTCCTTTTCCTCTTCCTCCTCCTTCTTCTCCTGTTCTTCCTCCTTTTTCTCCTTCTCTTCTTTCTTCATCTCCTTCTTCTTCTCCTCCTCCTCTTTCTTCTTAATTTCTTCTCCTTAATATACAAAGAGGTCCATGACACAAAAATTGTTTAAGGACCTCTGATCTATTTCATTCTAAAGAAGAGGAAATCAAGGACCAGAGAGGTTAAGTAATTTGCTAAAGGTCACAGGGATAGAACTAGCAGTGCTAATACTTGAACCCAAATCCTCTGACTTCAGAGCCCATGTTTTACTGTGCCAAAATGCCTCCTAGGAAATGATACCAGAGCAGTGAAATATACAAATCTTAGAACTGTTTGAATGTAGATATCTTCCTTTCCACTTTTTACTTGTTGAACTTCTGTACTCAAATCCTTGAGTCTTCCATTCAATAATGTCCTTTTCCTCCTTGATCCTCACAAAGAATTTTGTTTTCCTCTCTCTAATGCACTTTTCCTAAGGTATTTTATATCACTGATTTTTGTACATGGCTTATATATTCCTACTACTCTGTGAACTCCACGAGGGCAGGGACTGCCATTTCAATTTTGGGTATCCTCCAGTGAACATGGCATAGAGCATAGACCTTAATTAAGCATGTAACCCTGTGTGCCTCTGTGGGATGGAGGAATGTATAATGAGAGGAACTTATGCTAACTGGACATGAATCTTTTGACCTGTCATGATCTAGGGAGGAAAAGAGTGTTTATATTTTGAAAGGACAATGTCACTTTCATCCACACCCTGGAAGACACTGAAAGGCTCATGAAAAAGGAGACACTATTCCTTTGAGGTACAACTCCTCTATCATATGTCAGTCTTGTTAGGTCAAAATGTCCCATCCTGGTCTATGGAACTTCATCTCCCATGGTGCATTTCTTTGTGTTAGACTAGAGGTACCCAAGGTCACAAATATTTCCTGGACTGAATTGAAAAGAGGAATTAGAAAATTGAGCACCTGGTTCAGAAGAGTTGTTGACAGAACTGAGACACTTGAAACATTCTTTAGAAGATTTTCATAGGAATGTGTGAAAGATTACCCTCTTCCAGATATCCAGTTATCCCAAGATCTAAGGTGAACCTTGTTTGGTTGCCCCCAGTAAATGTCAGTTTCCTCTAATGTAACATTTACATGAGGTATTATTTTCCATATTTAACACAATTTTTTTGGCATGGGAAAGAAGAGACTCATAATTATTCTACTGCCTGAATTTGAAGAAAGAAAACCTGAAACTTAGTAAGTTTTTAAAGTTTATTCAAATCGTTAACTAGCTCTGGTTTTGCACAAAATAGACAGCTGAGACATGTGGCTTGAAATTCCATTGTTTGAGATCATTTTCCTTTTGGGAAAGGCCATGGATATTTAACAATCCATGTTAAAGTGAACTAATCCTAGATGAAGGGATTTGGGGTCAGCACATTAACACATGAAATGATTATTACCCATTAATATTTTAGTATATGTGACAGTTTCTAATGAGCTAGTTAAGAGTTATACCCTAAGGGGAAAAGATGAAAGGTGAATTTCGATAATAAAGCTGACAGATGGTTATTTCTAGACCCATAGCCTTCAAACTTTTTAAATCATTTGCCTATAGGTAAAATTTGAGTATATTTGCTCCCAATATGCATATTTTTACTTATTCATAAACTGTATATGTTGTATTCTTCTAATAATTATGTATATTAGAAAGCTTTCACAAAATATAAATTTTTAGGGGATGAACTAAAGATGAAATAATATTTGCTGGTGAAATTGATAAGGAGCCACTCGGATTCACCGAATGGGGGAGTAGTATGATTAGACACGTACTTGATGAAAATCACTTGGTAGCACTGAGAAGGAAAAATCAGAGAGCAGAGAGACTTAATGCAATAAAATCAAATAAGAGGCTATTGCAATGGTGCAGCTGAGAGGTGATGGCCTGAATTTAGCTGGTAGCTGTGACAATAGAGAAATGAACTCAAATAAGGGATGTTAAGGTGGAATGGACCAGATTGGTTAACTTACTGGCAATGTGGGAAAAGGAAGAGTCAAAGATAACGGTGTGATTGTGAGAATTTGGAAGGGTCGTGGCAACCTCTACAACAATCTGAAAGTTTGAAACAACAGTGAGTTCAGGGGAGAAGATAATGTAATGATTCATGCAATCAAGAACATAATCTTTCCCTGCCTGCTGATTCTGTGTCACTCACTCTGCCTGACCTAAAATGAAAAGGGGAGAGTGGGGTACTTATTGAGTGTTGACTGCGCCTGAACACAGAGCCCACTCTCTGAGGGCATCTACTAAAGCCATGAGGTGATTTGTTAAAGAGGTGAAGCTAGAATTTTCCAATTGCCATCTGTGGAGTCACTGTGGTTAGTAGTAGTTAATTTAGGTTGGGACTTCTTAGCCTTTTTGACGACTAGGGAAACCTATGAATCGTTTCTCAGATAACATTTTTTATTAATTAATTTAAGTTTTCAACATTCACTTCCATAAGATTGAGTTCTGAATTTTCTTTTCCTTCCTTCCCTCCCTCTCCCCAAGACAGCATGCAATCTGATATAGGCTCTACATATACATTAATATTAAACATATTTTCACATTAGTCTTGTTGTAAAGAGGAATTAGAACCAGTGGAAACTAACACAAGCAAGAATAAACAGAGAGAGAGAGAGAGGGAGGAAGGGAGGGAGGGAACAAATAGTATGTTTAATGTGTGTTCAGACTCTATAGTTCTTTCTCTGGATGTGGATAGCATTTTCCATCATGAGTTTTTTGGAATTGTCCTAGATCCATGCATTGCTCAGAAGAGCTAAGTCGGTCAAAGTTAGTCATCACCCAATGTTGCTGTTACCATGAATAGTAGTATCACTCAGTATCAGTTCATGTAAGTCTTTCCAGGTTTTTAAGAAGTCAGCTTGCTCTTCATTTCTTATGAAGCAATAGTCTTCCACTACACAGATAACATTTCTAAATGCATAAAATAAATACATAGGATTACACAAGAAACCAATTTTACTGAAATACAGTTATCAAAATAATTGTTTTTTAAAAGGTCAAGAAACCTAGATTGAAAACAATGATTACAACTACCTTTAAATTATAATACCCAGCTCAGAACATTGGAAGTATGAGTTTGGATGGCAGAGGAAGAGGGCCTGGCAGGTGAGGAGTAGGGGATAAGGAAAGATATGGTTTTGTTAGAAACAAACATGAAGTGTGAGATAAAAGGAGTGTGAGATTTGATCCATATTCCCATCCTCTGGTTGATAACAAATCCTCGGGGTCCATCATTAAGTAAAGTCACCAAAAACTAATTTAAAAACTGCTAAATTCTTTTGCTCAAAGCCAGATACTATCTAACTTCTCACAAGCTGAAAGAGGTGTATGGCAGGGAGGAGGAAGGGGAGGGAACAATATGATAAGTCAAGGGAGAGGAAAAAAAAAATGACATTCATTCATTGTTTTCTAACCTAAGACTCATGAGTTTTTCTAAAAGAAAGACACATGAATTTATGTGCTACATGAATAGTGGAAAATATGACCCTTGATTGGCTGGGAGACTTCTGCAGAGGGTCCAATATTTCAGAGGAAAAGGTGGAGAGACTGAAGGAGGCAGTAAAGAGGGGAAAATGCAACCTTTGAAAGGATCAAAGATGTCTCCTGAGCCACAGAGGTGAAGAAACTGGCCCCTAACATACCTCTTGATTATCATCAGTACCTCTGACCTTGAAAAGACTACTAAGAGCTTGTACTCCCTCAACTACCATTGAGATTGCTATCCCTTTAATAGAGTTAAAATCATATGCATTCCTAGCCAAAGTTAATTTACTCTTGCTTGTTCTTTATTTTATTCTCATTTATATAAGTTCTCCAATTTCTGTTTACTGCTTACTTTGATAAAGAGGTATGCTAGCTATGCATGATTGTCCTTTGGCTACCAAGCATTTGGTAGTGAGGAACTAATCTGGCAAGAGGATATAAATGATTATCTTCCACATGAGAATGATCAGGGAAATTGGTTTTTATTTTGAACGCTGACTGTACACTTAGACTATAGATATTTGATCAGTGGTGGCTAGACATAATTCTAGTCTGCTTCCCCTCTTAGAAAAAGGAGAGTGAAGGGGAGATTGACCAGCCCTAGAAATCCTGGATCTTACTTACTCCTCCCTCACTATACTGTTGGCAGTTACAGTTCCAGAAAGCCCCCTCCCCTCTTAACAAATGTAGAAATTACAGTCTTTCTTGGAAAGAAGATGGCCAGATTATAGATTTTATCTATGATTTGTCATCACATAGCCATGGTCAACATGCTATATTAGATGGTCACATAAATATACTTTATACATTCATTCAACAAACTTTTAAATGCCCACTTTGTGCAGAAAATCTTGTAGCTTTGTAGAAATTATAGCCTTTAGATAACAATACTTAACATTAATAATATTAATATTTATAAAGTGCTTTATGGTTTGTAAAGCACTTTATATATATATATAGTTAACTCATTTGATCCTCACCCCAACCCTGATAGGTGCTATTACTATTCCCATTTTACAGCTGAGCAAACTCAGACAAAGAATGGTTTGAATGACTTGCCCACAGTCACACTACTAGTTAATTTCTGAGGCAGGTCAAAGCAAGGGTTGAACTTGGGTGGACCTGGTTATAAGTACTGTGTGCTATCCACTTTGATAACTATCTACCTCTATAATATGTTCTTCGATGTATGGTTTAATAATGACAGAGAATTATAATATCTGAACTAAAAATTTTAATAATGATGATGATATACATAGCTCTTTAAGTTTTATTGAACAGTTTCATACATCCAGCGTGATCCTCATCACAGTTCTGGGAAGTAGTACTGTTATCCCCGTTATGGATGAGAAAGCAGATTTGGCAAAGTTGAATGACTTGTCCAGAGTAACACAGGGAAATGGGATTCACAATCAAATCTCCCTTGAATCCAAATCTCATGCTTTTCCCATTATTTTATGGTGTCTCACTAAGCAAAATGCTATGCGAGGTAAAATGGGCAAGGTCAAGAATCTTGAACAAAGTGAAATTTAAGAGGCTCTTGAAAGAACTGCTAGATATTTAATAGGCAAGGATGGAGAGGGAGGATATTTCAGGCATCTGAAACAACATGAACAATGAAACAAATATGAGAGCCACAGTGTTGGGTTCAGGGTGTAGGGAGTGGTTAGTTTTGTTTGCAATTAATCAATCAAGAAGAATTTTTAAAATACCTCTCATAAGCCAAGCACGGTGCTATATCCACAGGATACAAAGGAGAAAAAAAATGCAGTAATCCTTACATATAATGTGGAATGGCATAAAGAAGAAAATTGGGGAGAGGGAAACTAGGGGAGTCACTCACCATGAAGAATCTTAAAAGGCACAAAAAGAGGTCTGAATTTGACTGGATAGGCAATAGTGAGCTCCAGAAGATATCTGACCAGGAGAGTGAGATGACCAGCTAAAAACTTTCATTTGCAACATACCTATTAAATCACTTTTTTGATGGATTATTTACTTATGGTTGAAGACAAATTTCACTAGTGCCACCAAACACCACAAAAAGATTTTATCAGCTTTTCATGGGAACATGTGAAATAAGAATATATCATGTCTATAAAGTAGGTTAGAATATGAGAAGTACTTTTTTAAAAACAAAAAAACAAAAGCCCAAACCTGTGGAAAATGATGAGAAAGAAGAGAAATAAACAAAAAAGACAGAAGATAGAGTGCAGCTGTTGATGTCTGAAATGAGAAAAATACCCCGAGGCAGGAGGCCAGGTGCTTTTAAAAATCACACCCCCTAGGTCTGTATGAATTCCTTAAGCCAGAAAAATTCTTCAACTGAAAAATTCTTTAGAAAACCACTAAGCAGGGAAAAACTGTTCTTCTCAATCCAGGATACCAGGTTCTATGAAGGGGCAGTTACTTTGTGAGCCTCTGCTATCCATTGCTTTATGGCTATGGGCCATAGAAAATACTTTATTTTAAAATAAATATCCGTCTTCTGGTTAGCAGATTTTTTCTGATGAGTCAGCTGGCTCTTTGCAGATCTATAGAGCTGCATGGCATAAAAGCCTCAAACTATTTTCTTAGCAATATAAGAGCCAAAGAATGAAGATGCTTCACTTTCAAAGAAGTTTAATAATTTTATTTGGCCTGTGTCATTGAAATGCAATGTCATTACTTAAGAATATCATGATAGTAATACTCATGTTAAATAGACAGACTATCTGTTTTATTTCCTCCTTTCATATAAAAATATTTTGATAAAATCTTAACACTTTACTGTTTGCTTTATGCTGGTGTTATATATGGAATGCATTTCATTTTATCACCTTAAAGCATTTGTATAGTTAATATCTTAATTTTTTTTAGCACATATATGAGAATGGAAGTAAGGATGAGTTTATGTAAGAATATCTTTACAAACCCAGTCATCATAACAACACTGATATAATCTTGGTGTCAGAGTATCTCCCAAAATGAAGGACACAGGTTCACTTTCAGGAATTTCTCACCTCCCTGACTTATAGTCCCCACTCAGAAAAACTAATAAAATCACAATATGATACCATCCAGTGAGCTGATGGAAATAGCCTTGTGTGTATGTGGTTCACAAAATTAAAGGAGCAAAGTTTTATTAAAAGTTTGGAGAAGATAAATTCTAGCTCACAAAAGAGCTCTTGAAAATGAGGATTGTTTAAATTCTAATCCAAAGATCTGCACAGCATTTCTATGACGTAGAGTTGTGAATAGTCAGGTTCCTTCACTCCTGCTCCCAGAAGGTATCACCAGGAGAGGCTTCACTTGCAGTTCTTCTACGGAGAAGAGTTTTGTGAAACGGTTTCATTGAATTATTGCATGCCTCTCAAGGTGTAATTCCCAGCTTTGTTTCAGCCATAGGGATGGTTCAACTGGATTTTTTTTTTTTATCTTGTGTCTCTCTGTCCCTGATCTACATCCTTCACATCTATGGAACTTTGCCTGCTTCCTACAAACAGGTGCCCCAGACCTTCCCAAAATTTAAACATGCCAAGTCTCCTCAACTTCCCCAAAACCATCATGTGATTCTGCCAATTCCTCTACTTATGCCCTAAATCTTTTCTCATTTGCTCCACTTCCATTCCTCCCCTTGTGTCTCAAGCTCATAAGGAATCTTGGTGCTGACCCTTCCATTGAACAGAAACTCCCAGGGTACCAGTCAATAAACAAATAGTTATTCAGAGCCTCCTAAATCTCAGGCACTGCTCTCGATGTTCAAGATGCAAATATGAAGACTGAAACCATCCTTACTGTCAAGCAGCTTATGTTCTGATAGGGGATACCAATGATCTTTTCATTTTAAACTTTGATGGTCTTTTCTTAGTCAAAATTCTTCCTGATTTCTCCAAAGTTTTCAGTATCTTTGGATGTCACTTTCATCTGGTATATTCTACTGGGGGTTAATGATACAGTATTTTCCCCCCCTGATTCTTCTCATACATATATGAGCAATCTTCTTAGTAACCTTTGGATCGTCTGTGTTTTTACTCTTAAGCGTGGTGTTGTTCTGGACCCCTCTTCTCTTTCTACCACTTCTCTTAGTGATCTTATTTCCATGGGTTTAATTATCATGTTTATGCAGATGACTCCAAAGCTGTGATCCTGCATCTGTCTCCTTCTCTCTCCTCACTCAACCAGTACCCAAGATCAGATCCTCATCACTTTTTACCTTGACGATCACCAGCATCCTTGTCAGATTTCCACTTTTCAATTACCATCAATACATCCTGCCAAACACATGGTTCTCCAGACCCTGCTTTCAGTCTTTTTAAATATCTGACAAAATAAACTTCCAAAAGTACACATCAAACCATGTCACTCCATATTCAACTAGCTACCGGTGGTTCCTCATTTACTCTAGGATACTGTGCAAGCTTCTTAGGTTGTCACTTTAAGATTTTCACAGTCTACCTATAAACAACACGTCCAGACATTTCATATTTTTTTCCCTTTTGCACTCTTTCCCTTGAAGTCCAAATGTGTAACCTCCTATTCCACAACTTAGCTTTCTGTCATCTACCTCCATACCTTTGTTTCTATTTATCTATTTACTTCTTTAGATCCTCCATGAAAGTATAAGTTCATTCAGGACAGCAAATGTTTTACATCTTTCACCAGTGTCTAGCACAGTGGCTTATACAAAATACAGATTAGTTTCTAAAGAACTAGAGAGGAATGTTTTGAAAAATGTTAATTTTCATCAACTTTCTAGAGTAATTTGTCTTAATATTCTAAAGAACAGTGGTGCTAATGTGTTAAATATGGTCTAATTCTCCCTAGGAATAAAAGGCTGAGCACGCTATTTAATATTTATTACATAAACTTGGATGCTTTCTTTAAAATCCCATTGCGTGATATCATTTTTAGGTGTGGTTCTGAAACATCCTGAGCATTTGTAGCCAACTCAGTCTCAAGAGCCCTATATTCCTTCCAGCAAGAGGACTGCCCTGTGGTTAAAGTGCAAAATATCACTAATTCAGACAATGAAATCACATAATGCTGAAACAATTTAATTAGTCTTGAAAATAAAGAATTAAACAAAATGTTTTCATATATTTCATATAATTGATTGTTGTTGTATTTAGAAGTTTCTAGACTGTTTTTCCCTAGTGGTTTTCCAACTATTCCAGGAAAATCTCTAAGATGATAGGTAAGTTGTAGAGCAGGTGTTGACCTAATTGGTAGAGGGAGTTTCCTAACCTGAGAATTCTTATGCTAATGAAACCACAGGTCTAGAACCTCTCTATATACCTCAAACATTTGTGACTTTTAAAAATCAAATACATATTGGTTTTTCAAATTCTATTTTTCAAGGATTCTAATGAAATGATAAAAAGTAAAGGAGGGGTGAGTTAAAGAAGGAAAGCCATCATTCTCATTTGAAGATCATAGGGCATTAAATCAAGTGTCTGACATGTGGCAAGTGTTTAGTAAATGTATGTTGATCGCTGGTAATCGTTGCTCAGCTGTTTCAATCATGTTCAAGTCTTTGTGATCCTTGTTGGGTTTTCTGGACAAAGATACTGGAATGGTTTGCCATTTCCTTCTCCAGCTCATTTGACAGATAAGGACTGAGGCACACTGGGTTAAGTGATCTGCCCAGGGTCACAGCTAGTAAATATCTGAGGCCAGATTTGAACTCAGGAAGATGAGTCTTTCTGACTCCAGGCCCAGCACTTTACCCACTGCACTACCTAGCTGTCCCAAGTAACTTACTAGGAATTTTAAAAAATATTTTATGCTTGTAGCTTTTTAAATAATAAAATGAAAAACTTCCTCAGTTTTCTGGCTACAGGGACCAAACCAAAAATAGGCCCTGTTAATCTTTAGATCACTGGTATTGCAGGAATTCTTGGGCTGTGGGTGCTGGACTGTATCCTCTCGATGCTAAGTATGGAAAGACTGAAGAAAGGAAATATACATTTATTAAGTGCTTTGCAAATATTACCTCATTTGATATTGACAATATCCCTGAGATAGGTACTATTATTATCCTTATTTTACAGTTGGGAAAACTGAAGCAAACAAAGGTTAAATGACTTGCCTAGAGTCGTATAGTTAATATGTGTCTGAGGTTAGATTTGAACTCATATTTTCCTAAATTCAGGACTGGTACTCTACCCTCCTAACTGCTTGTGAGGTGAGGTATTGGTCAGTAAGTCAATTAACCAAAATGGGATTTGAATCTGTGTCTTGACTCTCAGTTCAGCATATGTTCCTTATATCACCTTGGAACAAAATTCTACAAGAGATTGAAAGTAAAAAACTTAAAGACATAGGTTGGGAAGGGGTGGAGAAGTTAGTATTAGGAGGACAGGGCCATCTCAAAGTCTGAGAACTGAGAGAAGGAGTAAGGAACAGGAGAGGAGACAGAATGTAAATGAATTGTGCAGGGAAGCAAAAGTGTCTCAGAAGCTCATTTAGGAAGCAAAAGAAGGAGGAGAGGTGAGAGAGGAAACAATGTTTTCACATATGCTGGATGGAGAGTTATTATTTTTCAATAACAAGATCTGATTCACTGGTTCTCTAATTTTATTGTGGACTATAGTAATCTCTTACAGCTGAGAAGAAATGCTTTTGATTTAAATTTTTTTACATTTAAAATCCAACCAAAACCGTATGTCCCACATATTATGTAATAAATAGATATTTCAGATGTTAAATTCAATTACAGAAGAGCTACATTTAAGGGAAATCTTAATCATTGAGAATATGATACTTTTAAATGAATTAAAGTCCTTTTCACCTGAATCTAAATGATCTTTCAATATGTGCAAAGGACAGTGTTTAACAAAGCACTAAAAATACTGCTTTATGATTTGCCTTACCTTATCCTTCACTATTCCTTGAAATGAAATAAAAAATATTACATCTCTTTAAAAAGACCCCAAGCATTTTACTGCAGTGCCGATATTCCGTTAATCATTTAGTAGGTGAAGTGATTAAATTTAAGTCTTTCTGCACTCAAATAGTTTCTGAGATATAAAATGAGTTCTGGCATCTGGCACATGTCCAACCATATGAGGAGTTAAGCAAGGAAACTGCGTCTTCATACGAGATATGTAAAGCTTTATAGAACTGTAACTTTCAGTCAGACACGTTAGTTAAGGCTCTTGTATAACAGATAAATGAAAATGTCACTGCAGCATGGTATAGTGGAAAGAGGATTGCACTCACAGCCTAAAGGCTGAAGCTTTAGTATTTTCTCTGGCCCCTATAAGCATTGTCATTGTAGGGACAAATTACATAGAATCAATGGGCTTTTGTTTTTTCATCTGCAAAAATAAAGCTAGTAATGCCTATACAGTTTACCTCACAGTGTTGCAGGGACAGAAGCATATGTTAAACTATAAAAATGTATGTAATGTATGCTTTCATTATTAGGCCATGTAAATTCCTTGAAATTGGTAGGGGTCCTTTTTAATATCTGTCTGTGTCTCCCTAGCTCCTTGTATATTGCCTTAACCTATATTTCTTGTATCATGTTTGCTGAAACAATTAAATTGAATGCAAACTAATCTACACCACTCAAATGAAGTTTAGGGACTTTCTTCAACATGTCAGCCAGCGAACCTGGAGATTAAACAAATAATGTGATTCAACAAACATTTTGTGAGCACCTAACCAAGCCAAAGAAATCAAAATGAAAAGCCTCACAAAACAGTATTGCCTTGTAGGAGCTTATACTCTGGGAAATGGAGACGGGAAATAATACATACATGAGGAAGTTGATAAAAGTATTTTCAAGAAGATTTCAGAAGTAGAAGACTATGGAAGTGGAACAATGCATAGTAAGCACATATGTACAGACACATACTATCTATGTATCTATGTATCTATCTAGACACACACATACACACACAATATATATATGTATATATATACACGCACACATACACACAAAATATATATATACACAGTATATATATATATATATATATACACACACATATATAATATATATACACATGTACTATGCGTGTATTTACACACACTATATATATACACACATATACATATATGTGTACATATATAGATATAAAATTTGGTTTCTTCTTTTTTCTTCCTTCATATCTTCATTATCTTCTTTCATCATCATCATCATCATCATCATCATCATCTCTCTTCCTCCTCCTTCTGTAAAAACAATGAGATGCAGTATGTCAGAGTGGAAGGAGATCTGACTTCAGAATCAGAAAGAACTGATTTGAAGCTCTGCCTCTGACATATGCTAGTCTTGTGATTGGGAAGATCACTTAATCTTTCAGTGCCCCAAGCAACTGTAGATTGCAGAAATTTTGTTGTCTTTGATGTTGTTGTTTTATAGGTAGTTACCAAGAAATGCTTACATGATTAAATCCAAGGCCTACTGAGAGGAAGAAAGGGAGGAAGGAAGGAAGGAAGGAAGGAAGGAAGGAAGGAAGGAAGGAAGGAAGGAAGGAAGGAAGGAAAGAAGGAAGGAAGGAAGGAAAGAAGGATAGGAAGGAAGAAAGGAAAGAAGGGAGGAAGGGAGGAAGGAAGGAATAGGTTGCTATGATGATAAAGAGGGAGATTCCATTGGTACCAATTTTAAGCATATATCCAGGCTGATTATGTGAAAGGAAGGCACAGAAAAAAGTTGATGCTTTCCTAAATTTTGAATTTAAAATATTGTATGAGGTTTATCTTTCCAGCTTTTTCATTTCCTCCTTCATATCATGCTAAATGAAAAGGTAAGCAATTCAATCTCCTCTTCGTGCTGTGCATGAGATTATCTTGAAATATAATGGGTCATAAATCTTCAGGACATAGTTTTGTCTCTTTGTATTAATTTAAAAGAAACCCATTTAGGAAGTGCCATTTCCACTCTTCAGCCAATATGTTTACTGCTATACTTTTTAGTTCACCTCTAGTCTCTAATCATTAACTTAGCTCATTCTCAGTAGACAAGGGGGAAGAGAGAGAAAAAAGAGAGTTGAGTTTTCATTTGCTACTTTTATTATGTTCCTGATCATTCCAAGGTGTTTTAACTGTATGAAAGTCTACAACTGGATTATGTGCAATTTAGGTCATAATCCAATGATTGCTATTTTAAAAAAAAGGATGGATTACTAAAGGATTGATTTGTGAACTCTGAGAAAGGGAAGCTTCATGTTAGTATTAAGGTATTTCAAATTAGTATTAAGTCTATTGAAGGATTAATGCCAACCTGGAAGGGAGGTGCATTTGATTCTGGTCAGTCCTGATTAAAATTTTTGTCATCACCTTTGATGAAAACTTATCAACTCTGTGAATGAAGAAATATTTTGGAAGGATATCTAACACCGGATGACAGAATAAGAATGCTAAGAAAGCTTTAAAAAATTACTCAAGTGGGAATCATATGCTAAATTTCATAAGAAAATTTAAATGGGTAAATTTATGGTTCAATATTTAAGATTAAAATATGAAGTGCACAAGTGTGAGAGGAGAGAACTTTCATATGGAAAAGATCTAGAGATTTTATTGGATTAAGAATTGAAAGCAAACCAATAGAGATATATGGGATTAAAAAAGGGGTGGGACAGGTTGGACAGGATGGTATGATCTTGAGCTGATTAAAAGAAGCATTGTTTCCAGAAAGAGATAGATTCCACTGTACTCTGTCTTCATCAGTATGCATGTTAATAGTTGTGTTCAGTTTTGAGACACATTTTGAAAAGGTTATTGATGAGTTGGACTATGCCCAGAGATGACTGTTCTTAGTAGTGAAGGAACTAGATACCAGATTGTTTGGAAGACACATGAGAATAAAAGCAAATAAGCATGTTTAACAAGAAGAAAAAAATATTTAGAGGAATAAATGCTCATATTTTTCAGACTCTCAAAGGATTTCCATTTATGAATGAATAAATTAATATTTTTGAGCCCAGAAGATAAAACTAAGATCAATGAGTGAAAATTATATAAAGGCAGATTACAGATCAATAATATAATTAGACCTGTTCCCAAAATGGAACAGATGGATGATATCAGTCAGTCACTTATCATTAGGAAATAACCATTCATGAGGACTATTATAAAAGTCCTTTCATAATCAGAATCATATAAAATAATAATGACAAATTATTCAAAATGTTTCAAAAAATTATAATGTAATCAAATCCAACAAGAATTTGTCTAAACTAATAAACTAAATGTATTTTGTGTGCAAGAGATTATGCTAGTGATACTAAGGTAAATAAATCAAACAAGAAAAAGTCCAATGAGTGAATTCATATTTTTTTCAGAAACAAAATGTATAAATAGATAAGTCCATACACTATAATTTGAAGAGGAAATAACCAGGGAATTCAGTAAAGCCTTCCCCTTGGAGTTGGAACATGAGGCAAGCCCTCAGGGAAGCCAGGAAATCTAAGGGGTAGAAGGGAAGAACTGAGTGCATTCTAGGTACAGAAGCCTATGCAAAAGAATAGAATTGGGAGATGGATTTCTCAGCAAAGTAACTTATCCTCTGATGAAAGACAATGTGGTAGGTCAGATAGAAGCTTGAGAAAAGAAGAGAAAATTGGAAATAGCCAATGTGTGGAGTATGACAGTCAGTCAGAGGAGAATAATAGGATTTTAGAAGAGCATTAAGTGCCTAGTTGAGATTAGAATCCTGGGTCATCTCCAGTCATCCTGAGGAACACCAGGTCACTGGATTCAGATGGCTCTGGAGGAGAAGTGAGGCTGGTCACCTACACAGCCCTCCCTCACTCAGATCAAAGTCAAGCGTAAGTCATGTCATCATTTCTCTGATGGCATGGTCTTCTTTGGCAACGAAGGATGAACAAATTGTGCTACTACCTTCCTTAGGGTTCAGCAGTATGCAAAGAGAAGCAGTTTGCATTGGGAGGGTGAGAGGGAAGCTGCAATCCAGGGTTAGAGTTCATCAATGCATCAATAGCATTGAGACTAGAGGGGAAAGAATTAAAGGGCTGTGTATAGGCTGAGTCTATGAATTATAGGATCTAGGCAAGGAAGGGAGCAAAGTGAGGTTGAAGAAGGAATGATAGACAAAGAGGGGAGGAGTTATTGGAGGAAATGGTGGGCATGAAGAATATATGGTGAAGCAGCGTGGCAAAAGGAGAAATGGAAGAATATGAAGTGTAAACTATTAGAGGAATTTCAGAAAGGCAAGATGTGGGGCATGTGCATCACCTAGTATGGTTGACATAGCATAAAGGTGGAAGTCATAAGAATTGAGGTGGCATTTGTGGATACATCAATATGTATAATGAAGTCTCAAAGAATAAGGTCATGAGTTTTAATGGGGAAGAAAACTGTGATCCAGGTTTTTGACTGCTTGAGAAAGGAACAAGAAAAGTCTGGGAGCCCAAATAGGTAATGCAACCAGATTGTTTATAGGATTTGTTCTCCAGGAATTTAGGGAAAGGCAGCTAGGTGGTACAATAGACAAAATACTGAGTCCGAAATCAGGAAGATTCATCTTTATAAGTTCAAATCCAGCCTCAGCCTCAGATACTTCCTAGATGTACAACCCTGGGCAAATCACAGAACCCTGTTTGCTTCAGTTTCCTCTCCTGTAAAATGAACTGGAGAAGGAAATGGCAAGCCATTCAAGTATCTTTGTCAAGAAAATCCCAAATGAGGTCATGAAGAGTTGGACATGACTGAAAAACTACTGAATTGCAGCAATGAATTTCTGAAGCTCAAAGTAGAACAGAATGTTTTTTTATTAAGCAAAGAAAGATGATAGAAGTGGTAGTAAAGAGTAAAGATTATGCCTCCTCTTCTTCCCAGGGAAAGAAAGACACATGTATCCTGTCTTTACTGAGGATGGTAGCCTGACATAAAGTATCTCCTGCTTCCCAGGAGGAAGGATGCAGGAAGTAAAGACCAGGTTTCCATAAGTGGAAGAATATTAAGAAATGTTAGAAGAAGAAATAAAATATCAAGGGAAATTTATTAACAATAGAACAGCATTTCAAAGGGTATTGTGGAAAAGAGAAAGCAAAAGAGGATAGGAATTTGAGAGGGTTAGGACCTGTCTGAAACTTGCTTTTATTATTTTCTTTACCTCAAATCAAGTTGTTGAGAGATGAAAGAGCTAGGGACTGGACCCATGAATTCATTGCTATAGGGTACTCTCATGGGAGAAAGTACCCTCTACCAAAATAAGTCATCGTCTTCTGTGCAATTTATCATCTTATAGATTTGTCTAGACCACTAAAAAGTTTATTTACTGCCTTCAAAGTTCAAGCAAATGCTGATTTTCCATCCTTCTGCTAGAATAATGAGTATATAATTAATAGCACAGTGGTGCTCTTTTGGTGGAAGTCAAAGTTCCCTAAGATATGGTGGTAAAAATAACATTTTTCCCTCAGGGAATTTATTAAACTACGCATAATCATCCATATATTATTCATATTGATGCCTTTAATTTGGCAACTCATTATATTTTCTTCCTTTTCCCAGTGACATCTGCATAGATGAAATTACTTTAACTTGGTGTCCTAAATACATTTTTATAGTTAGATCAGAAATATTCTATTTACAAAGCTCAAGAAAAGTCTTTTCCAAACCTACCAAAAATCATCATTAGACCTCAACAAAAGGACAAGTGAGAGCATATAAAACCAACATCAGATGTTGACAAAATACCATAGGCAATACCTTAAGAAGTCATATACAATCTGAGTTGCTTTTTTCTAATACACCACAGGTGCTAAGTACTTTAAAATGCCAAATAAAATTATTATCATATCTCTCCAAAATACCTCAGGCTCTTGATTTTTTGTCCTTGGAGAAAGTAATTCTTTCTTTTTTTTTTTTTTTTTTTTTTTGGTTAGGGATGCACAATCAATTCTCATTTATATTTAATATGTAAAAAAATTAAATAAAATTATTTTGAAATGGTGATTTCTTTTTTTCTGTAAAAATAATAAAATTCACTTGAAAGTCATAGTTTAATTTACACAAGTAAGTAAAATGACCATTATTGGGAGCAAACAAGATGGAAGGTATATTAAATGCAATTATCATTATTGCAGATCCAAATTCATTGAAGGTCTCTTTTTTGAAAGTCTCTTTTTTGAAAGTCTCTTTTTTGAAAGTCTCTTTTTTAGGAAATGCATGAAAAGAATGATACCATATTTAAATAAAATATTATGAATAGCAAGATTAATTGGCTATTTTTCACAAAACTCAACCACTTCATATCTATTCTTTATATTTTTTGTTAAATATTTTATCATTTAAATTAAATGTTAAATATTTACATATTTAAATAAAAATTAAATTTTAATTAATCAATTGAAATTATTATAAATTTACATAAACAGATTTATTCATAGTCTTTTCTATGTTCTTGCCCCTTCTTGATAATAAAACTAAGGGACAAAGAGTTTAAGCGATTTGCCCTAAATCCATACGAGCAGTTCCTAGGTCCTCCATTTCCTGATTCCTAGAATATTTCTCCTCAGGCATCACTAAAACATCTAGGCTTCTTTCAAAGGCAGTAAACTAGAAAATGAAGCAAAAGGGTATGCACTGCTAAACAAATCAAGTGTCCTTTCAGAATTGTCCTGAAAACTCCTTCCTCCTCCAGATCATCTCCACCTTTCCTATGGTAGACACTATGGTACTACTTGGTGAGTTGGACCAAAACTCAAGAATTTGATGATTTAAGTTTGTTGGGAAATTTTCATATCTCAAAGTGACTTCAATTATTGACAAACATCCACCTGCCCTATATAAATAGATGGAACCACAAAGCACAATGGAGCAAAACACAATGGAGCAAAACATTTTTGTGGGGTTTTGTTATTGTTTGGTCATTTTCAGTTGTGTCTGACTCTTTGTCATGTGGGATTTTCTTGGCAGATATTAGAGCAGTTTGACATTTCCTTCACAAGCTCATTTTATAGATGAGGAAACTGAGGCAAACAGGGTTAAGTCATCTGCCAAGAGTCATACTGCTAATAAGTGTGTGAAGCTATATTTGAACTCAAGTCTTCCTGACTCCAGACCTAGTGTCTATCCACTGCACTACCTAGCTGCCTAAAAGCTATGCTGGAGGAACTCAAGCCCTAAAAGTTCCAATAAAACTAAACTTTAGTACCCAGCTTCAATTCTATCTTCTACATGCCCCCCCAAAATTCTCCATATTGTAATAACCTACCTTTCTACCCTGATGTCACATACGATATCTAGTAAGTATTTGTTAGATTTATTAAACTGAACTGAAATGTAATCTAAGAGGAATAACTGATAGCTTTATCTGTCTTCCAAATACTGACCTTGAGAAGTTCAGAGAGGCACACCACTAAAAGGCTGGCCAATCAGTTATGGTTTGTGGTTTTCGTTTTGGGAGCAAGAAGGGGATAGCAGTTCATTAAGGTGGTTACTAAGGTACGGATGAGTTAGAAATGTGTCACACTCCTTAAATCATATGGTTTTTGATGTATTTAAAGTAACACAGCTTATTAGGAGGACTTTTCCGAATTTCTCCATATATAAATGAAATGGAACTGTGCCAGGTAGGGAAATGCCAAGGAGACCAAACAAACTAAACAATCAAACAAAACAAAACAAACTCTAGATCCTTAAAAGCTGTGTATAACTCCTCAGTGGATAGTTTCCCTTTTAATCAATTGCATTAATTTGGATTATGCAAAATTTTTTCAGTCAACAATCATACCAGTCCATCAAAATACTTACAATTTCCAATTAATCATTAAGCACTTACTCTTGTTGAATCTTTTGTTTAGTTAGAAATCTACTCCCAAGCCATAAGCATGAAGAATTCTTGGTAGACTTTTCTTCTATTTTTTAAATGATTTGATTTTTAATATACCTTATGATACAACATTGACGTAGGAAAGTAAATATTGAATATACACAAAGTTATTTACGTAAATACATACAAAGAGATTTCAGTGTTGGAAGAAAGTAACAACTAAGGCCTCTTGAAGAAGGGGCTACTTGAACAGAGCCTGAAGGCATCTCAGAGACCCAACCCCCTCATACTGAAGATAACAGGAAACTGAAGATTATCAAATTTCACTGAGTTATAAAGGCAATAAATGAAAGAGCAAATGTTCACACCCAGATTTTTTTAAAAATTGAAAACTGCACATTCTCCACCTCTCTGTTCTGTATCACTCCACATAGGTTATGATTAGTTCTACTATCTTCTTTCTTATAAAATTTTAGAAGCATTTTCTGTATGATGTATCAGTTTGAAGATTTTTCATTGTGCAGAATATTCTTTCCTCACTTCATTTCCCCTTTGGCTTGTCATTACACCTTTCACCTCTTGCCTCTGTATCATCACCCTCTTAATTTCACAAGACTTAGCCTTTTAGTTATTTGCCCTCTGTTCTCATTAATCCCAAACATGCATGTACATAAACAGTGATCACACAAAGCATGTAATGGACACAAAAACCAAGTAGAGCGGTTTCTTGATGGAATGATGAAGGATATAAGGTATGTAGCACCACATTTGAAAACTATTTAATACTGCATGAAAATATTGTCACTTGATGTAAAGAGCATTCCATGAAGATGAGTAATGTGTTTATTCTATTTTAGTTGAGATTATTCTCTGAGATTTTTTTCAAAATTCTTTAACCAATTATTCTGAACATTAGTTTTCCTTTTCCTTGGTTTTCATTAGTAGTGTATTTAATTTTTTTAGCAACACATTCATCCAACAAACATCTATTAAGTGTTTATCATATTCATGGCATGATGGCAGTATGATACAATAACAATAGTGCCTCCCTGGAAGTATTAGAATCCTGGATTTCTAGCTCAAGTTTGCCACTAACTCAGAATGACTTGAGAAGTTCATCTCTCTGAGCCTGTTTTTTCTCCTAACATTTGTTATTATTGTTATTGTCATAGAACCACTTTAGTAAAGCCTATGGAGTCCTTATTACCATGGCTTTAAATGCATAAAATAAAATATATAAGGTTATGAAGAAAATAAATCATACTGATGTGCAGTTACCGGCACACACACATATACACACGTATTTCATAGATTCTAGATTAAGAACCCCTGAACTAGCTGAACTCTGATTCCTTCTAGTTTTCAGAACATGTGACTCCCCTAAGCAAATATGATTTCAATCATCCAGAAATTATTTAGAAAATGAAGACAACAGCCATGTTTTTTTTTTCTTCTGTCATGATCAGCTATAAGGTATAGTCTATCCCAGGTATGAGGAACCCGTGGTCTTGAGCCCACATGTGGCCTTCTAGGTCCTTGGGCCTACTTTTACAGGACAAATCCTTTTATTAAGGGGATGTGTTCTGTGAAGTTGGATTCAGTCAAAGGGTTGCACTTGAGGCCCTACAGGGCGATGTGTGGCTCTAGGGCCACAGGTTCCCCACACCAGGTCTATCCTATTAAATTTGAAATATAAATATTTGTATTTTTATTTATTAAAGTCTACATTTAACATATAATATTTTTGTAAATGATACACATTTTTATTTATAAATGAGTCCTGCCATACTTTAAATTAATTATAAGCAGAACTTGACTTTTTGGGAACCTTGATTTAGACTTCACATTTTGTTTGTCTGTATATCCAGTGCTCTATGCTTGCACACGGTATTCGTTTATCTAGAAATCAATCACTATCTATTAATCACCCAGTATGTGCCAGGCATATCCCAGGTGCTGTGAACATGAAGACAGAAAGACAAGAGTTTTGGAGACAAAGACACCAGCAGGTGGGGGAGGGATGAAGAAAGGCCTGATACAGAAAATGATCCTTGGAAGGGAAGTAGGGACTCTTAGGGACAATGAATTGGGAATGCAAGTTGATCATGGAGGACAATCTATCAAAAGACAGAAATGAGAGCCAGAGATTCATGGGAGAGAAAAAGAAAGGTCAGTTTGGCTGGACCTGAGAGTTTGTGAACAAGTGTAAGTTACAGTAAGGCTACAAAGGTAGGTTGGAGTACACTAATGTTGGCCTAGAGGGCCATGAATGAATAATCTAAACTATTAACAGTGGCAGTAAGTGATATTTCTGTGGGAAGGACTGGTTGTTTCTGGCAACAAGGGGAAGGTGAATGCCAGTGCCAGACCAAAGAAAACAAGACATCAAATTAAATATAGGGATGCATATGTATACCTACACATTTGCAAATATCCCCAACTTTCTTTAGAAGTTTGTCAACATATGTGTGTGTATGTGTGTGCACCTGAATATTTTTAACCTGTAGCACCTTCTTCTATAATGCATTTTTATTGAAAGAACTATTTTTTTTATTTGTTTTAAAATTGCCCTTAAACCTGAATGAGTGCCATAGTGCTATACTCTGCAATTTGCGGAACAAGCCTGTGACCAGCCTAAACGATCTCTTAGATGATTTTATAAACTCCCATCAGATCCCTCTCGAATTCATCTTTCCAAAACAGAGCCTGATTTCTCTTTAATCCAAAACACCTCTCTCCCCCTGCTTATTTTCCCCCCATCTCTGGCTTTTTTCCCAGCTATCTATTGGCTGTCTTAGCACAGGCCTAAGAATATCATGCAGTGTCCAGATCCTGCAGATACACCATGATATCATAAAAGGGAGAGATGAATTATGTTCTGTTACCAATACATACCACTCTACTCTAATTTGTTTGGCCCACAGACTCCACTCTTGTCCAGATTTCTTTCCGTTGTTCAGAATCTCTCCTGTACGGAACAGCCTAATTCTAAGGCTGTGGACAGGCCAGTCTCTTCCCAAATTAGCTGCTCCTGCAAAGAGAAAATAAACAAACAAACAAAAAACCAACAACTGACTTTTAGACTCAGGTTCAAATTCCCTTATGGCTGCCATATTGTTTCTACTTCTACTTTACTGGTGTGATACTGCTCTGGCTGGACTTTAAGCTTTTGTAGGATCATTGAATCCTGCTTTTTATCCATTACTTTGCCTTAACCCTTGTTTCTAGGCATTTCCTTGGTCTGGACAAGCTGTAGAATACTACTTTAAAAAAAAAATTTCTCTCTTGTTGCCAACCTTTCTCTGGCTTACAGTGTTAACTCCATAGTCCAGTGGTGTCTAGCCTGGCATGACACCTAGAACGCATGTGAGAGTTAAGTCCCTCTGAATATATTTATGTAAATGAATTAAATTAAATTGAAATGCAATTTTTAATTGAAGTCAATAACAATTAAATAGAAATAGTTTGAATGTATTTAGTCTATTCAATTTTGGGGTGAGTCCTTTAGTTAGGGTAATCACTTTCTCTTCTAGACTACTTAATGTCCTAATTCTTTCTTCAAAAGATTTTCTTTTTTTTAAAAAAAATCTATTTTATCTTACTATTCATACTGTTCTTATGTCAGAACCATTTTTTTTCCTTTGAGTCACCATTTATAGTTATTATAATTATTCATTGTGGGGGGGCCTCTAGATCTACTATATATATATTTAAATACTTGTTGGTATTTGATTTATACATCCCTTCAAGCTTTAGTTCCAAATTTGTGGCATTGTAAGAGGAAAAGGTTCTACTCCCTTCTGTGATTTTTGTGAATTGGTTGTCCTTTCTTAATCTTGACCCATTTTCCCTGGGTTTTTGTACAAACCTCCACTTCTTGGAGTCAGACCATCAGGTATATTTGAAGTTGAGGCTTTCTTTAGGGTTTTCTAGGGCATCCCAGGAAAAAATGTGAGATATGTACTTCAAACCTTCAGATGCCTGGGCTAATTCAGTCTTAGCACTGCCACTCCACAAAGGTCTGCACCTACAAACTTACTGATTATTCTGAGGTTTAGTTGAGACAGGGGAGTGTAATGATGGGGAAGCTCCATTGTCATTGCCTCCAGACAGTGAGCCTTGAAAGCTATCTTCATTCTTCCTTCTGATAGCCTGGGCTTCTTTTCTTTGAGCTGACTCTGGCATTCACTTTCCTCTTGTTGGCAGAAACCAAGCTTCCTCTCAACCATGCCACTCCTTTGCCCTTAAAGTCTTCCCTGGGGAAGAGCTGTACAATGTCCACTGGATGTTGTACTGGCAACAATGTGGAGGGACCAATCAGTTTTAAATTACAGTAGGCAAAGGGCTTAGGCAGCTAGGTAGTGCAGTGGGCAGAATGTTGAGACTGGAGTCAGGAAGACCTGAGTTCAAGTATGACTTTCAAATGCTTTCTAGCTGTGTGACCCTAGGCAAGTCATTTAATCACTTTTTGTCTGACAAACCACTCCAGCATCTTTGCCAAGAAAACCCCATGAATAATGTGCTTCACAGAGTCATGAAGAGTCAGACACAACTCAACAACAGCAACAAACACAAGGAACTGTAATGGACTTACATTTTGCCACTGCCCAGATCAGTGACCACTATGCTCTCACAGGTTTGACCTTGCTTCTGGGAGCCACTCTACTAATCTCCTGTTTTCTGCTCTGCTTCTGGAGCCAGCTCTGTTATCCACCACTGCTTAGTCTATGGTGTCTTGCTCTGATAATTCTACTAACCAGTTATAGTTAGTCAAAACTGAATAGGTCCTTCATCAGCAGAACAAGATGACACCTGACAACCACAAATAGAACCATTCTGTCCAAATTCTCAGACCAGAGAAGGGACTACCAAAGATTAGATTTGTAAAATAATTCATAGGTCTGCTTAGGGAAAAGCAAAGGGATTAAAAACACAAAGATGGGTACAGAAAACAGGATTGTGTGACCAAGAAGTTGTTCTAATGCCCCTATGAAAACACCCCTACCCCCCAAAAAAACCCCACAAACAACTCCCCATATCTCAGTGCCATGCAAATGGTTGGTCCAAACAGAGACAAAGAGCCACTTTATGCAAAAATGATCTAAGAAATCACAATAGCTATATTTTATTGCCAAGGAGAATTCAGTATGGCAAAACTTGGGATGGGTTATTTGATGTTCAGAGTGTGGTACTTCTGCATAAGAGGACCTGTGTTCAAATCCTATTTTTAGTGCTTATTTCCAGTTTAAACTTAGATGAGTCCTTAACATCCCTGGTTCTCTGTTTTCTTATCTATAAAATGAGGGAGTTGGAGTTTATCCCCAGTTAAAGAAAAACCTCTTCTTTCTTGTACTTATAAAAACACTCTTTATGACCCAGTAGATGGTCAGCTCTAGATAATGATGTTTGATGTCTAGACCAGATAGATGATACTATGATCTATGAAGCTATGATCTTAGCTTCTTCCTTGCTTCTCAAATAATTGCTTGCAGCACACCTCTTCTTCCTTTCTATGTCTCTCATGTGTCAACCCAGTTCTGTGAGGAAGTAAATGGGAGTCTGGGAGAGATGGGATTGGCAGAGACCCAGGGTTAGACATGCAGATGTAGTTTGAGATGGTTGAAAGCATATACATTTTGGGTGGAGCCAAGATGGCAGAGTAGAAAGATGCACTTATGCTAGCTCTTACCCCACAGCCCATAAAATACCAGTAAAGAAGAACTCTCAACAAATTCTATAGCATCAGAAGCCACAGAACAATGCAGTGGAGGAGATTTCTATCCCAGAGTGACCTGAAAGACTGATGGGAAAGGTCTCTCCCACCAGACCTGGAGCATACCCAGTCCAGGTTTGGCCATGTGGCACTGAGAGGAGCAGATCCTAGCAGGCTTCAGGGATGGAATCTCCAGCAGCAGTGCAGATCCCTCAACCTAAAGGAGCCAAAGGTCAGTGACAGGGTCTTTTCTGATAGCCAAGAAGGGAGCAGGGTGTCCCCATAACTTGGGCTTCCTCAGGTGGCAGCAGGAGAGGCAGCAGTGGCCATGTCTCCCAAAGCAGGCAGTAGCATTCATTGTTGAAGGTCTCATCATAAACCCTCTGAGGGAACTGAGCCCTGTGTGGTGGCCATGCCCCCACCTTAGCAGCTAATCTTAATCTCACACTGAATAGCAGCTCTGCCCCTGCCTAAAGTCCCTGAGGCTTTGGAGCAGCTTATTTGAATCTAAGCCCCCAGTGCTTGCTTGGTGGAACTAGAGGTGAAGTGGGTATGGAGAGGAAACTCAAAAGTCAAGTAACTAGCTGGTAAAATGCCCAGAAAAGGGGAAAAAATAAGACCATAGAAGGTTACTTTCTTGGGGAACAGGTGTCTCCCCCCATCCTTTCAGATGAGGAAGAACAAGGCATACTGTCAGAGAAAGTCAAGTCCTCTGCCTCCAAGACCTCCAAAGGGAACTTAAATTGGACTCAAGCAATAGAAGTTAGCAGCTTACTAAAGGAGAACCAAAAAAATGCTGAGGAAAATAGCAGTTTTTAAAAGAGGCTAACTCAATTGGAAAAAGAGGTCCAAAAAGCCAATGAGGAGAGGGAGGTTTTAAAAAGCAGAATTAGCCAAATGGAGGAGAAGGTTCAAAAGCTCACTGAACAAAATAACTCATTGAAAGAGAGAATTGAATTCAGGGAAATGAATGACTATGAGTTAAACCAAGCAGTTAGTAAATAAAACCAAAAATTTGAAAAAATAGAAGATGATGTGAAACATCTCACTGAGAAAATAACTGACCTGGAAAACAGATCCAGGAAAAACAATTTAAAAATTATGGGACTACCTGAAAGCCATGATCAAAAAAAGAGCCTAGACATTATCTTTCATGAAATTATCAAGGAAAACTGCCTTGATATTCTAGAACCAGATGGCAAAATAAATATGGAAAGAATTCACCAATCACCTCCTGAAAGAGACCCAACAGAGAAACTCCTAGGAATATTGTGGCCAAATTTCAGAGTTCCCAAATCAAGGAGAAAATACTACAAGCAGCTAGAAAGAAACAATTTGAATATTGTAGAAATACAATCATGATAACACAGGATCTGGCATCTTCAACATTAAGGGATCAAGGTCTTGGAATGGGATATTTCAAAAGTCAAAGGAACTGCGCTTGAAACCAAGAATCACCTACCCAGCAAATCTGAGTATAATACTTCAAGGGAATAAATGGTCATTCAATGATATAGAGGACTTTAAATCATTCATATTGAGAAAAAGACTGGATCTATATAGAAAACTTGACTTCCCAAGACAAGAATCAAGAGAAGCATGAAAAGGCAAACAGGAAAGAAAAATCATAAAAGACTCTCTAAAGCTGAACTGTTTACATTATTACATGGAAAAGAAAATATTTATAACTCTTGATTTTTTTCTTAGTATTTGGGTAGATGGAGAGTTTGTACACACACACACACACACACACACACACACACACACACACACATATATAGATAGAGAGTACAGGGTGTGTTGAATCAGAAGAGATGATATCCACACAAAAAATAAAATAAAATAAAATGAAAATTAAGGGGTGAAAGAGGAAAATACTGGGAAGAGAAAGAGAGAAATGGAACAGGACAGGCTATAACTCATAAAAGAGATAAGAAAAATCTTGCTCAATAGAGGAGAAAAAGGAGAATGGGAGAGGGGAAAAAATGAAGCTACTCTCTCTACATGTGGCTAAAGGAGGGAATAACATGCTCACTAATTTGATATGAAAATTTATATCACACCACAGGAAAGTAGGAGAGGAGATGATAAGTGGAGTGAGGGGAATGTTAGAAGGGAGGGCAAATGGGAGAAGGGAGTCACTAGAAATAAACATTTTTGAGAAGGGACAAGGTCAATTGTGGGGGAAAAATAAGGGGGATAGAGTAGGACAAAGGGCAATATAATTAGTATTACACAACATGATTATTATGGAAGTCTTTTGCCAACCAACACATATTTAGTCTGTATTGAATTGCTTGCCTTCTCAATGGGGCTGGGGAAGGGGGGGGGAGAGGGAGAGAAGTTGGAATTCAAAATATTAGCAATGAATGTTGAGAATTTTTATTGCATATAATCGGGAAATAAGAAATACAGGGAATGGGGTATAGAAATTTATCTTGTCCTACAAGAAAAGAGAGAAGATGAGGATAAGGTAAGGGTGGGGTGTGATAGAAGAGAGGATACATTGAGGGAAGGAGTAGTCAGAATGCAAAGTATTAGGAAGCAGGGGGAGGGGAGTAATGGGGAGAAAAATTGGACATGTTACAAAGTGAGGTAAAAGCAATTAGTATTAAAACACTTGACTGAATTAATTACTGAAAATAAATCAATGACATCTTTAGTTTGGGGAAAATAATTTTAGTTTAAATTTCCTAGAGGAAGGTAACCTTGGGTAAAATTTGGCACTGATGGAGAATTTAAGATTTTAATGGTAAATTTGATTTTCATAATTGCTATTTAATCAGGAACTAGAATATGTATAGAAAGGCATGTAAGCCACTTAAGACTTGCCTCAAAAGATGTTCCTTAGCCAAAGTGAAATTATAATCATATTTGAAACCTGGTTATTAGAACTTGCCATTTTTAGATGCAATGGGACTATTAAGTGACTATTCTTCTGAGTCTAACTTCAGGTGTGGATAGCAAGAATGATGGTCTGAGCCTCCAATCCATGATGCCAGTAAGCTGGTGAGATGCTGGTATGAACTGCAAAAAGTGATCTCATGGGAAGTGTGGGAGAGCGGCTGTTCAGCCTGAGCTGAGGTAGGATTTTCCTGACTCAATTTCCCCACTGCCACCTGGCAGACTTTAAGCATGACTGAATGCAAGTGGACAATCTAATCCTGCCTGGAACTGACATGAAGTTGCGGAGATATTGTATCCCTGCAGCGTCCCTACTCTTGGTGGCAATGTCCTATAATCAAAAGGTTTGTAAGCTTAATAGCAGATCTATTAAATTATAAATTATTGGTAGGGCACCATCCGAGGTTAAGTCTAAAATTAAGCGGTTAGGCATAGGACTTTAGACCAACAACAATAAGTTAGGGTCCTTTAATTCTTAGTAATACTGTGGAGACAATTAAGTCAAGAACTTGTGAAGTTAGCAACATAAATATTTGTATCTCAGTTGGTTAACGTTTAAAACAAATTCTTTTGTGGTCCATATTGTAACTGTTTTAAAAAGTAGTATCACCTGACCAAAAGTTTGAATTGTTTTATCTGTTATAAACTGTGTTAAAAATGAAAAATAAAATTTAAAAAAGTATATACATTTTAAGGTTGGGAGAAATATAATTCTGAGAGTCATAAGATTATGAAAACCTTTCTACCATTTACATAGTCACTGCCCATCAGAGAGGAACCCTGCTATCCCTATGTATGTATATCATTATAATTGACAATGGTCTTCATTCTAAGTAGATTTTGGGTTCTATATCAGAGAGAGAGAGAGAGAGAGAGAGAGATCCCTGTAATGTAGTTCTACTGAATTAGTTGTCACTTCTTGAATTGAATTAGATGAACTTGAATCTTTCCCTGTTTCTCCTCCTTGTATTTTTTCTCCTGGAAAGCAACATGACATTTGCAATCCCTGTCTCTCTAGAATTTGGGGGGTCCAAAACAGATTCATATTCCACTTTAATGGAACACTCTATGTCAGAACACTCCAACACATTATTTTAGTGTTCATAAATTATTTCCTTCTGAATTCAGCAAGTTACAAATATTCTCCTTTATTCATCTCCTTGATCTACAAAGTAATCTTTGTTTCTTTCTGGCTGGTTAGAAAATCTTTCTGAGTTTTAGAAAGGAAAACAGATTTATCCCCAGTAAAAGAAAAACCTCTTCTTTCTTGTGTTTGTAAAAACATACTTTACGACCCAGTACATGGTCAACTCTAGGTAAGGTCATTTATTAATTGCTAAAAGAAATATTAGTCCCTCATGGCCTTTTATTTAACACTAAATTTTCAAAAAGAAATAGTGTAGCCTGATAATTTACATTTGATGTTTGAGATATATGCTTTTTGACAGATTTTGAATATTTTTGCCAAAAGCAGTCATTGATGTTTTTGGCTACAAAAGAAAGTTTCCCAGGTATTTGGCTAGACATTGGAATGGAAAAAGGAAACAGACTGCATTTGAGTTTACTGGCTTAAATGTAAGTTTTATTTGCCATTTTTAGTTTGTGAATTGCCTTCTTCCACAACAATGAAAAACTATATTCATTTGTTCTGCCTAAACATCCAGCTTAGTTTCTCAACTACTCAACCCAGTGATCCTCAAAAACTTTTGGTAATATTTTACTACCAAAGTTTTTTACTTCTAAAAATGTATATTAAAAATCACCCTCTTAATGGGAAAGATGAATCATACCGAAATGCAACATTTTCAAGATAATTAGGCTCTAATTCAATTTCTTGAGTAGAAATTAACATACATATATTTGAGGTGAATGTGAATAGGGATACTTATGGATTGTGCCCACTCCCTGAGCCTTCCAGTAGTACATACACTCATTTTAACTATTTTCATCTTATACATGATATACTCAGTATAGCCTCGTGGCTGTAAATACTAACTACATATAAGAAGTAGCAGTGATTAACTGATAAGAGAAATGATCTTAGAATTGAAGTGGCCTGGGCTCAAGTTAGATATTGTTTGTGTGATCCTGGACAAACCATTAAACTTCTCACAGCTTTCAGGTTACTTTCTAAAGCTAGAAGTAATTGGAAAACTTCTGATCAGGATATGTTGTAGAGTTTGCCCCACTAGGACTTCTCCATTAATTCAACACTGTACAGTGTTCTTTGCCCCACCAAAAATAAAAAAAGCCTTACTCTAATGCTTCATCTTGGTATGACCATGAGCCTGGTGTTTTTGAAGGCTATCCAATAGATAGCAGTTATAGGTCAATTCAGTGGGGGCTTGGTGTTGAGCCCTAATTTGCTGTCCTATGACCAGTGTAGCCAGACTCAGAGGTCTCATCACAAAGTGGACTACAACGTAATGAAATCTTTGGCCATGGCAAAACATGAAGAGTTTTTGGAGGAAAGTAGAAGCATATGAACAAACTTCCCATTTAGTCTAATTGAAAATATTCAAATAATAAATATTTCTCTTCACTAAATTACTTTTCAGACTTACCTAAAGAAAGGAAACTTTATCTGTGCATAATTTCTCAAGAAACAGTGGCCCTGGGGGTAGAGCCAAGATGGCAGAATAGAAGCAGGGACCTACTTGAACTTTACCCCTAAATTCATCAAAAACTTGTGAAAAAAAATGACTCTAAACAAATTCTAGGCCAGCAGAAGCCACAAAATGACATATCGAAGCAAATTTGTAGCCCAAGACAATCTGGAAGGTTGACAGGAAGAGTCTATCATGCTGATCCGGGAGCAGAGCACAGTTTGGCGTGGTCTGCACCATGTTGGAGCAGCACTTAGGGAGTTGAATCTCTGGCAGTTGTGGTGGTTCTCAGACTTCTCAACCCACAAATTCCAAAGACAATTTCAAAGGTCAATGAGAAGGGTCTCTCACCTGGCTGAGAGGAGATCATGGTTGGGCCCCAGTCCTGACGCTAGCCCATCCCTTGCCCCAGGGAGATGGCAGCCATTGCTGAAGCAGCAGATGCTTCTGGAGCCCTCCACTTGACAAAGAGCTCAAAGGTCAAATGATAGGCTTGGAAGATGAGCAAACTGGGGAGACATAAACAAACTGTAGATTCTTCTTTTCTTGATGAAAAAGTATTTTCTTATGCCACTGATGACAAGAATGATCAAGAGATGCAACCAGAAGAAGACAGCAAAGTCAAGGTTCATGCATCCAAAGCCTCCAAGATAATATGAATTGGTCTCAGGCCTTGGAAGAGCTCAAAAAGGCTTTTGAAAATAAAGTAAGAGAAGTACAGAAAAAATTGGGAAGAGAAATGAGAATGATGCAAGAAAATCACGAAAAATGAGTCAATAGCTTGCTAATGGAGATCCCAAAAATGCTGAAGAAAATAACACCTTTTAAAATAGAATCACCTAAATAGCAAAAGAGGCCTAAAAAGGCAATGAGGAGAATGTCTTAAAAACCAGAATGGGGCAAATGGAAAAAGAGGTCCAAAAGCTCCCTGAAGAAAATAGCTCCTTAAAAATTAGAATGGAGCAAACGGACGCTAATGATTTTATGAGAAAAAAAACCAAAAGAGTGAAAAAACAGAGAACACTATGAAATATCTCATTGGCAAAATTACTGACCTGGAAAATAGATCTAGGAGAGATAACTGAAAAATTATTGAACTACAGGAAAGTCATAGTCAAAAAAAGAGTCTAGATATCATTTTTCAAGAAATTATCAAGGAAAACTGCCCTGATATTCTAAAACCAGAGAGTAAAATAGAAATTGAAAAAACCCACCAATCACCTTTGGAAAGAAATCCCAAAAGGAAAACTAGAAATATTGTAGCCGAATTCCAGAGTTTTCAAGTCAAGGAGAAAATATTACAAGTAGCCAGAAAGCAACAATTTAAGTATTGTGGAAACACAATCAGGATAACATAAGATTTAGCAGGTCCTGCACTAAGTGATTGAAGGACTTAAAATATGATATTCCAGAGGTCAAAGGAGCTACAATGAAAACCAAGAATCACCTACCCAGAAAAACTGAATATAATACGTCCAGTGAAAAAGGGGAATTTCAATGAAATAGAGGACCTCCAAGCATTCTTGTTGAAAAGACCAAAGCTGAACTGAAAATTTCACTTTCACATACAAGAATCAAGAGAAGTATAAAAAGGTAAACAGGAAAAAAAAAACCATAAGGGACTTATTAAAGTTGAACTGTTTACATTCCTATAGGGAAAGATAATATTTGTAACTTATGAGACCTTTCTTAGTATTAGGGTAGTTGGAGGGAATATAAATGTGTGTGTGTGTGTATACATGTATATGTATATGTATGTGTTTGTATATATGTGTGTGTATTTGTGTTTGTGTGTGTATATATACGCACACACATACATAGAGACAGAGAGCACAGGGTAAGTTGACTATAAAGGGATGATATATAAAACATAAAATTGTGTTGAGAGAAATATACTGGGAGAAGGAGAAAGGGAGAGATAGAATGTCGTAAATCATTTCACATAAAAGAGGCAAGAAAGAGCTTTTACAATGGAGGAGAAGAAGGGGAAGTTGAAAGAGAATAAGTGAGCCTTCCTTTCATTGGATTTGGCCTCAGGAGGGAATAACATAAGCACTCAATTGGGTACGGAAGTTTACCTTACCATACAGGAAAGCAGGGGGGATGCGGATAAGAGAGGGGGGACAATAGAAGGGACAACAGATTAGGGGAATGGGTAATCAGAAGGAAACACTTTGGTAGAAAGACAGATCAAAGGAGAGAAGAGAATAAATGAAGGGTGAGACAGGATAGTGGGAAATATACTTAGTTTTTCACAACATGACTGTTATGGAAGTGTTTTGCATGTCAATACATATATCAAATTTCTTGGCTTCCCAATGAGAGTGGGTAAGGATGGAGGGAGACAATATGCAACTCAAAGTTTTAAAAATGAATGTTAAAAATTCTTTTTACATGTACCTAAGAAATATGATGTATAGGCAATGGAGTATAGAAATCTATCTTGCCGTATCGGAAAATAGAAGGGAAACAAATAAGTAGGGAGAAGGGTGATAGAAGGGAGAATAGTTTGGAGAACCAGAATACATGCTGTCCTATGGTAGGGGGAAGGAGGAGATGGGGAGAAAATCTGAAATTCAAAATATTGTGGAAGTGAATGTTGAAAACTGAAAACAAATAAATTTAATTAGAAAAAAAGAAACCCACAAACTAACATTAAAAAAAAACAAAAACAAAAAAACCAGTGGCCCTTCACCAGTATCCTTTCTCTCAACCCTAACTTTTTTTTTTTTTTTGAAAAGTGCATAAATGGTCAAGAACTAAACAAAGGTAAGGCCTCAGGAAAATAGAATTAGGGTGATAAACAAGCTAAGAAAAAGATGTATTTCAGGTCTACTTAAGACCATGGCCTTTACACCTCTCCCCACCCACTGAAGGAATTAGAGTTAATGACTCACTTGAGGGCAATCCCCTCTTTCCATAATCAGAAGATCTGAGGGCAACTTTATACTGGAGCTTCTAACTTTGAACATCCAGAACAAATTGCTAAATTTTCAGTATAAGCATTTACACCTCAGGAATAACTATAAATAAAGACTTGATTAATTGTTCCATTGGTTGTTTAGAATTAAGAAAGTAATGGAGATTAAACTTAAAAGTATGTTCTGCATGTCATTTTTTTCTTGTTAGCTGGTTGTTAAACATTTAGCACCACACCCCTATCTGTATGTCTGTATATTTATATTGGTCCCCAAGAGAGAATTCAAACATTTTATCAGTCGGAGGTATAGTTCTGGTTAGCAAGAATTAATCTTGACAAGTTTGTCTTCTCTTTGTTTAGCAGGTAATTAAAAAAAGAAATAATTTGTATGATTTTTGCAATGGGTAATTCTGCCTAATTACTAAAGTAATTTAAATGTGTTATTTCATTATGATAAAACAAACACTAAAAAAACAAAAAAAACAAAAGACACGCTACTTTTATGTAGTTCAACTGCTCAAGTCTTTTCAGATGAATCTTAACCTAACAATAATCCCCTCAAAAACAACAATTTGCTCTTTTTATTTTTGCTTCCTGACAGGTTGTTAGTCTTTATGCTGACTTGAAACTGTTGAAAAAAATATTAAATGTTTTCATCATAAGTATACAGAACTTTCAGTTGAAAATATAATCCATAAAATATAGATTTTAAAACACCAAAGCCTCATTAATTCTACTATAGCATAATAAATTTTAGCAGCAATAAAATATACTACCAGTAGCTGAAGGCAATTTGTGGATCAATAAATACAAAGTTTATATGAGATGCACCATGGGAAAACCAAAGCTCAAATTAATACTAACAATAAATCAGATAGTAGAAAATGGAAAGCTAACCAAGGTAAAAGAAAAAAAAAATAATTGATTTATAGAAAATAAATATTGAAGGTTTCTTTGTAATTACCTGAAAAGCTAACTGTTCTTGAAGGCCTCAAATTTGTCTGAGGTCCCATATTTCAACACTGAGATTTGTGGACATATTTTAAAGGGACTATTACTGGCATTGTGTGACTCAAGAAGAGACCAAAAAAGGGGGTTGGAACTACATGACAGGCATGGAGAATGGCTTACTAAAAATTGACTTATCGAAATGAAGGAGTTGGAATGCCATCTATATCTTAAATGTAATCTATTTCTTGATTGCAATCTAAAAAAAATGAAAACTCAGTATACTCTAATAAGACAAAGTAATCTTGATGTCAAGTGACCCATTGTAATAAAATCAACTGATTTTCAATACTTTTTCAACGTGCTAAACAACATTCCTCCATTCACTGTGCTAGACAAAGTAAACTACACAATAGCAGATGTAGAAAGATCATTCTTCCTGTTATCCTAAGTTAGATTCTTATGTTTTATTATAGAAAATTGCTATGTATATATGTCCATATCTATATCTATATATATGAAAGTAATGTTAACAGAATTATGCTTTGGCTCTTTCATGATCCAAGTAGATTTTTGTGGGCTCATATGAACCTCTTCTACATATATTCCTACAGGTGTATGTATCCCAGATTCCAAATGACTCATTGAAACACCATTTGTGAATTGAAGATTTCATTTCCCCATATATGGTTCCTGTCCCCAGTGGGCTTGTGAATCTACTTAAGACAAGAACAAAAAATAATCACATGGCAAATTAAATAATAATATAATGCTGAAATAGCACTAAAAATCAACAGGACAAAATGCAAATGGAAATTATGGAATTAAATTCACAATAGAGTATAGTAAACAAATTTTAAAATATTGTATAGTACATAAAATTGAATTCAGAGGAGTTAGTGCCTGCTCTGTATGGAAAGAGTCAGAAGTTCATGGAATGGAAATTGCCTTTCCACTGCTTACTTAGGGAGAAGATGTAAGTTTTAAAAAATCAAAGAGAAGAGAGAGAGCATTTTAGGTGAGAGAAATAGCAGGAGCAAAGGAAGAGTGATGATATGACTAAAACAATTGAAATAACTGATTTTAACTTTTTAGAGCTGCTTTAGTTTTCTTTAATTAGACAAATTAGATAAAATTTAAAACCTTGTTGGTTTGTTCAGTCTGTCTGCGTGACTTGAGATTAAAATACTTGCTTCAACAACTTTAATGTCATTTTAATTAATTGGCCTACAAATTAATTAGAATACATGCAATTTTTCTGAAATATGATTAATGTATCACCTGCCTAAATGCTATTAGTTACTCAGTATGATACATACAGGTTTGTTAAAAGAAAAAAAAAAAGACTGCTCCAAATGTGATTAAAGAAACACAAAAATGTTTGAATATTCAGGTACTATACATGAGGAAAATTAAAATTTAGCTAGAGTACAACTCTCCCCTGCCCAAAAAAAGTTGAATGATAAATTTATAAGCAATATTTTAATACATTCTGATTTTGCTGAGGTTATAAAAATAATGCCATGCACAAAGTACTACATACATTACAAAAATATTCCCTTGTCACTTCTGACTAACTCATGTATAAAAGGGAAGAGTATTTTGTATTCCTCTAAATATAAAGAAATATAAAGTCTTTTTTTCTAACAGACTTAGCCCTTCACAGCAATTCAAGGACCTAAGACATTCCCAAAGGACTGGAGGCAAAATGCCATCCACATCCAGAGAAAGAACTGTGGAAACAGAACGCAGAATGAAGCAAATAATTTTTCTCTTGTGTTATGTTTTGTTTAGGTTTGTTTTTTTTTTTCATGGTTTCTCCCATTTGTTTTAATTCTTCTATGCAACATGACTAAAGTAAAAATGTCTCTAATGAGAACAAATATATATATATATAGAACTCATATATGATTGCACATCATCTCCGGGAGGGAGGGAAAAGAGAGGGGGAGAAAATTTAAAACTTGTGGAAGTGATTGTTGAAAATGGAAAACAAATAAATTTTAAAAAAAAAGAAATTTAAAGTTTTTATATCCCAAATTATGTATTCATATGAATTATCTGAAATCCAAGAAATTAACCATGTAGAATGACATTTTATATAAGTGTGTGACATAAAACAGACACATTAATGAATTCTTGTTGGAGCTGTGAACTGGTTCAGTCTCCCTGGAAAGTGATATGGAAATAAGTTTCAAAACTTTAACTCAGTGATATTATTACCAGACCTATACTCCAAAGAGATCAAAGAAAGAGGAAAAGAATCCCTATGTACAAAATTATTTATACCAGCTCTTTTTTTGTGGTAGTAAATAATTTGTAAATTAAGGGAGTGCCCTTAACTTGAGGAATGGCTTGAATAGATTATTCTACATTATTATATATTGTCATGTAACAATGAAAGGGAAGATTTCAGAGAAACCTGGGGCTCCTTGTTATGAACTACTGCAGAGTGAAGTGAGCAGAAACAGAAGAATGATTTCTACAGTAAAAACTTTGTAAAAGTTAACAAGTTTGAAAGACTTAGAAGCTCTGATCAGTGTAATGACCACAGTGTTTCCTGAGGACCAATAATAAAGACTAATATAGACCTCGTGACTAGAACATATTAGAATAAATATTAAGAAAAAGAAATTTTTTTGGACATAGTTAACATGGGAATTTGATTTGCTTGGGTATGAAATTTTTAAGTTCTTTTTTTGGAAGGGAGGAAGAAGTAAAAGTGAATGCTTGTTAATTAATTGAAACAGGTAAAATTCAAGAAAATGTAAAATAAGTATCTGTGTTTAATTTATTAATTATATTTTTTCTATGCCTATCCCCTCCCAAAAAAAATCATTAAAATTAGCTTAGCTCATATGTCTGTAATTACAACAGAATTTTGAGTAATTAAAAGTTATAGATAATATGATTAGTGGAAATCCATCTTTGTGGTTCTGGAAGCATGGTAGCCCAAACACAAATTGGGAAATATAAATTACGCATGGATTTCCAAATTAAGTACTGTTTTATCCATTGTACTTTACATATAATACTTTGCATTTCTGCAAAAAGTTATTGCAAGCTATTTGTACAATATTGATTAGACATTATTAAAGAATCAAAATCCCACTGTTAATTTGGAATCTGTTTACCTACAACATTCACATTTGCCTTACTTGCTTTCAAGATGATTGATTGCCTTTGTTGCTTATTTTTTCTTTTCTATTTTCTCTCTCCTTACACTTTTGAAGAGGTATAGGAATAGAAGGAGGCAAGGACATAGTCATTACAAATATATATTACAAACATATCATATAGGATAAAATATTGTCACATTCACACTACAGTGCCTTGGCTCCAAATCTAAAATGTACACATTATGCCATCCAAGGAATGTGGATTTTGAATGCTCTACTGAAATAGAATTACTGAAAGAATTTATTTCCAGCCATCTGTTAAGGAAACATACCATTTTTTAATGCATATGACATACTTTATACATGGTGTTACCTTCACAACCTCAAGAAAATCAGAAAGGTATTAAAATAGTGCTTATACATTTGTCATTCAACTTAGAGGGCAAGATTTTCCTTATCTTGCATTTTCCTTTGTCTCGTGTATATGAAGAATCAGTTTTTTTCTGTGTAAAATTGTATAGAAACGTAATTGGCAATTTAGGGGATAAACATACTTATTATTGTCCAATACCATTTCGCTTATCCCAGGGTTCTTTACTTGTTTTTGTGTGTATGTTGTACTCTGGCAGGATAGTGAAACTTAAGGTAAAAGCCTTTCTCAGACTAATTTTAAATGTTTTTAAATGCAAGAAATGTCTGTTTGTCCTTCATTTTCAAAGAAGACCAATTACATCACAGGCTAATCTCTTGATTCATGGGTAAATTGAATTTGAGAGGCAGAATTACACAGTTGTCAGCTTCACTCCCTCTTCCAGAATCATCAAAATCCAGTGACAAGACAAAAGCTCTTGGGGACAGAACTAATGCAGAAATTATAGGGAAGCAAATTTTGAGCTCAGTGTAAAGAAGAACATTGTAACAAACAGAATTATTTTTAAAAATGATCTTGCTTTGGGCGGCAGTAAACTATCCATTCCTAGTGATTTTTAAGTGGAGTTTGGGTGACCACTTACAAGGGATATTTGACTGTTGAAGTGATCCATTCGCATTTCAGATGAGGATGGTATTGGACAAATGTTTCCTTCCAATTTTATATGATCCTAATATAATTGATATCCCTATTCTATCCAAGACCTATTTAGGGCAATTTTGAAAGAGAGGGCTTGCCCTATGGAATGACAAAACCAGTGGGGAACCTCAGGCTAGCTAGTCATGAATTCAACTTCATGTATTTTAAAATAAGCCAAAGTTTTTCAATTGTCACTAAATTTTCTTTTCACTATAACTTTTATTCCCCACAGGCAAGACACAATTAAAATCAAGGAAATAGAAAAGAAATTAATTAATTTTGTTAACTGGCATTTACTTAAGAAAACAAAGTCTTCTTATGAAAATTTTGATGTAAGATTTTGAGGGCACTTTAGGTCCGGGATATATAGCTTCTACTGAATCTAAGTGCACTGTTTGTTGATGAGGCACAAAATTCTAATGAGTCACATTCTAAGTCTATTTTTGAAAGGAACCATCATTTCAGCACCAAATGGACTTTTTTTTTCTGACTACACTGGTTCCATCACTGACAGAGGAATCTCCTGGTGGAGGATTTCCTTTGCCAGTATAGATTTGCACCTTCTCTGAAATTTATAGTGTTATAGACTTGCCTGAGGCAATGGAAGATTAAATTACTTGGCAAAGGTCACACAGTATGTGTTGGAAACACATTTGTGTCTCTGCAAGTAGAATACTGTTCTCTTTGTCCAATGCTTCAATGAGTTTCAGTGACTTGAGTCCTGTTTGCTCTATATCTCTTCATTCCTTGTGATTCTTATCTATGACCTCCCATAAATCTATCTAATGTTGAGGGAGGTAAGGAAGGCAATTTTCTTGTTGGTCTTTTAAAATTTCATGAGTACCAGTAGTGACTTGGATAGTCTTTCTCCCTTACTCTCACTGCATGACTGGTCCAACTCCTTTTCTAGACATATATTTCATTGTTGACATCCTTTAGATCATTTTTGTACACGCATCATTCTTGTGTATGGCATGGCAATTTACATTCACTAGATGAGCTGAAATTTTTGAAGTCATGGTTTATCAATGATTGGCTTGACCTCTCCTTGGCATTCTGACATTGTCACATTCTAAAAAAGGGAGTGGTGTTTGAGGTGACAACAATAGCATTCTGAGTTCCTCAGAGAGTTTCTTCAGTTTTCAACACTCAGTTTAAATACACACTGACTGTGTGAAGCTGTCCCTGTGCCAGCTCTTTAGCTCTTCCTTCTGCTGCCTATATTATTTTCCATGGGATTAGCTCCCACTGAGAGGAGCAGACTATGATTTGCTATGGATGGGACTTTCATTGCTATGGTCCCTGTTGACATGTCCTGTGACTTCCTAAGGCTAATGAAAATCTTCATAATATAAGGAGTTGGGGAGATGTGATGAATTTCATTGGTATTTCATGCTCACATATAATATATGCCATGTGAACTAAGTAAGTGATTTTACTATTACCATCATAGCATATTCATTTTTATTTTATGCTTTGGCTTATAATTAATGAATCAATGAATTTATTGACTTCTGTGAGAGAAACGCCACAGTATGGTAGATAGAAAGCTAGTCTACAAGCTAGAAATACCTGGTGTGAAGTCCCAAACATGCTGACAGTGACCCTGGTCACAAAGTACTCTAGGCAAATCCTTAAAACCGCAAGTTGCATAAAAGATGCTGCTGAGTTTCAATTGGTTGAGTGAGCCTCATTTATGCCAGTAAAATCACAGATCCCTACCCTATCATGGTCTCTATTCCGCTATGTGCCAAGTGTTACATTACAGACTGGGGCTACACAAAGTGAAACAATCCATCTTTATAAGGATAACACATTCACCTGAAGGAAATTAGAATGTTCACAAATAAGTAAATTGAAGATATATAAAATAAATTACAGAACTATTTGGAAGAATAAGCACTAATATTTGGGGCAATCAGTAAAGACCTCTTAAACTAAGCCTTGTATAGACCTAGAAGTTCCAACAGAAGAAGGTGAGGAGGGAGAGAGAACATTCCAGTCCTGCGAACAACAGCCTATGCAGTTGCACAGTCCAGCACTGGAATGCCCATTATCTGTAAAAACAAGTAGCTCCATTGAGTTATGTAAAGCCAAGTCTACACAGTGCCTAAACTTCAGTTCATGATATGGGAGGATTGGACCAATGATACAGATAATAGTTAGAAAATACCAATAATAATAGCATTTTCCCCAAATCCATTCCACAAGGATTTATAGCTTCAACTTTC
The DNA here is from genome assembly GCF_028372415.1 of Notamacropus eugenii. NCBI lineage: Eukaryota > Metazoa > Chordata > Mammalia > Diprotodontia > Macropodidae > Notamacropus > Notamacropus eugenii. Next base: position 158,672,069 of record NC_092874.1, read on the forward strand.
CAGGTTCTCACTCATGTAATGCATCCACATCAATAGCAATAATAGCCTGTAGGAGTAAATAATTCATCCAATTAGAGCAGTTTCTATTGCAAATAAGATTAACCAAAATTCATGTAGCCTAGCCCTATTCCTCATTTCTGGTCTCCAGGATTAAGGCTTATCCCTGTACTTCATATCATTCAGCTTGATTAACCCCTGAAACCCCAAGGTCAGTGCACAACCAACACCCCTTAAGATATTTCACTCCTTAGTCCCGTTTCTCTCATTGCTATCCCAGGATTGAGCACATTTTATGCATAATAGTAAAAAACTCAGAACTTACTTCTGAGTAAAATCAAATAAAACACTCAAGGAAAACTGTACAAAGGGCACACTTCCAACAAAGAAATTTTTTAAAAAAGCAATCATGGCCAAAACCACAACCACCTACCAAACTGAAAATAAGACAGGAAGATAGCAACCAGAGACAGAAAATTGGCCACTAGAGCTAGAAGAACTCAGCAAAATATACATGCTCCAAAGCAACTGGAAGAAAAATTAGTATTTAGATACAGAAGTTAAGGATTTATAATGGACTTTATGGCTGGTCTAAGAGGATAGCTTCTCCACTTTTGCTCTGTAATTCAATTCATCTTTCGGTTTCCTTGACTACTACTATTTTCTTACAGAGATATAACTTTACTGGGAAATCTACTCCCAGGCATGTGGAACCACACCCTTGGGCACAGAATGTAATGATTCCCATTTCTCCCTGGTACCATTGCCCCTATGACTGATGCTCAGAATATGGGATTCTCTTATCTTCCCCTTTTCTAACCTCTCTCTATTGCCAAACTCCCCTTAGACCAATCTGGGAGAAAGGTAAACATGAGATTGGATGAGAACATCCTGGAACAACAAATGGCCTCTGAGATCTCTTCTAGCTATAAATCTGTGATCAATCAATCTATAACTTGGGTAATTTGACTCTATGGTTATCTACAAACTGATCATTACCATGACCACTATTGAAAAATAGGAAATAACACTACTATGTCATTGTTCTAGCTGACTGCATATAGACAGAGATCAAGAATCTGAAAAATATGCACTATAAAATAAAGAGAAATACCTTGGTTGAAATATACTTATTTAGTAGAGTATATAGACAATCTTTTTTCTTTTCTGCCCCTCCTAACAGTGTTCTTTGTAATTTTTGGAATGAGGTCAAGAACATCACTCAACTATATTGCCAGTCCTTTAATATACCACTTAATGGCAGTGTTTTACTTCTTGTATTTATTTTTCTTTAATGACTGAACATGGTGTCACATAACATCAGCTTGGATGTCTATGGGATTTTCCTCTCTCGTAGACTTTCGTTCTCAACTTACAAAACGGAAATCAAAATAATCTTCTAACTAGAGTACTGTATTCATTTTATAAATAATTTCATACTTTTATTCCCCACTACACAGTCAGGGAAGACAATGTTTACAGGTACTGAGGTGGTAGGAATGGTGCTAACTCATTTCCATAGTGCTTTATAGTTTTAAAGGAATTTCTTCACAATTCCTTCAGATAGGTCATGAAATGTTGTGGAGCAGCTAGGTGGCACAATAGATAGAGGCCAGGCCAGGACTCAGGAAGAATCATCTTCCTGAGTTCAAATCAGTCTCAGACGTTTACTAGTTGTGTGACCCTGGACAAGTCACTTACCCTTGTTTGCTTCAGTTTCCTCATCCATAAATTGAGCTGGAAAAGGAAATGGCAAGCTATTTCGGTATTTTTGCCAAGAAAAACATAGAAGCGGTCACAAAGAGTCAGATATGAGTGAAAAAGGACTAAAAACAATGAAATATTACCCTCTTTTTACAGATAAGGAGACATAGAGGGAAAAAAGTGACTTTGCTATGGAAATACAGCTGTAGAGTATTATGTAAAGTAATTATTTTTGATTATAATTGTTCTAGAAAAAATTAGAATTATTTATCTAGAGCTCAAAAGGACTATAGATGTCATTTCCTTCAATTGTCTAATTTCACAGATGAGGAAACTGAGGGAGGTAAAACAGTTTTATCAGTGGCACATTGGTAACAAGCTGGGGTTCAAGCATTTCTTATTACTTTAAGCTCAGTATTCAAACACAGTGGATAGAATGCTGGACCTGTAGTCCCAAAGTCCTTAGATCAAAAATTGCTTCAGACACTTACTAAAGAAGAAAATGGCAAACCACTCCAGTGTCTTTGCTAAGAATAACCCTAAATGGGGTTCAAAAGAATCAGACACAACTGAACAATGCTTCCACATCATTAAATATTAAAAATGGGAGGAACCTATTAGAAATATAATAGAAATGACAGACTGAGTAATATAACTGAGATCAGTGAATGATCTTTTTGTCCCTGGCTTAGCATTATTTTACCTTCCATTTAAGGTAAGTAGACCTGATTAGTGGAGAGAATTCCTGAGCCATCTAAGTAACTAGTAGGGATGTTATCATAAAATTATGCAAAAGAAGAATACTGAAAGAAAAAAAGATAAAGAATGATAGGGTCTTCAAAAAAAAGTAAGAAAAGGTAGTAGAGTCAAATAAAAGGAGCCCCAAGGAAGAGCTAGAATAGAAGTTTATAAAATAAGTAGGACTAGGAAAAATTAGAAGAGAGATGGAAGCTAGAAGCTAGCTAGTTTAAGATAATATATCTTAGGGACAATAGGAAATAAACAGGCCTTTTTTCAAATATAGAATACAATGTGCCAAATAAAAGTTAAAAATTTTGATAAGACAAAGGCCAAGAATGGAGAAGATAGAGGAAAAGTAAGTCAAGACCCAGGTTCATCTTTCTTTTTTCCAATGCCAAATAAACAAAAATCAGAGATTCACACATATAAAAACACTGATTTTTACTGAACTATTTGCAAAAGAAATAAGAATTTGCTCTTGGTTTCATGTTAGGTTTCTAGAAAAAAAAATGATTTATTTCTGTGAACCTGCTCTAACACACTTATACTCAATTTATACTATAGCTGGTTTCTAATCTTTTCATTATTGCAAAAGAAGTAAAATCCTTTATTCTTAAACAACCTTATAGGAAATCACAAAATCTTTACATTTCTGTCATTTTTTTACCAGCATTCTAAAGAAATGTTCACCAGTATTTTGCAGATTCCTAAATTCATCGTGGTGATGTTTAATTTGAAAGCAATGAATGTCATCAAGCTTCAAAAAATGTGATAATATATTAATGATGCTTAGATCTTTAATTGTTACTTCCTTTACTTTCTAGGAATGTGATTTTCATTCCTTTGGTCTAATTTTATAATACTCTGGCCCCTAAGGTCTGTCCTAAACAGTTATATTATTCCTATAATATAACTGTCCTAAACAGTTATATTATTCCTATAATATAACTGTCAATTCTTTTTCATAATTCACAGAATTCAGACATAGGTATAGCACAACCAGCGGATGAACTGTATTTTCAGTCATTGTATTATTGGTAACTTTTTATTTGAAAGTTTATGTGAAGCTGGAGATACTTTAATTTGAACCATAATCCCTAGAAGCTAATATTTATTTCTTATATTGCAAGAAATAGATAGCTCCATAAGTGTGTGTGTGTGTATGTTTGTGTGTGTGTGTGTGGTTTGTCCTTAATTCTCAAAGAGGATGAAGACATCAGGAAGGTGATTACGTGATATGCAAGTGAATTGGATTTAAGTGAGGAAGAACTGTGCAGTCACCAGCCTCACTATCTCCTCCAGAGCCATCTGGGTCCAATAGCAAGATACAGATCAGGATGACTGGAAATGGTCTTGGATATAGGAGAAGACTTTGGCCTTTTTAACCTAAGGTCTTTTCCAGGTCTCAGTTTGACTTAGGCAATGCCCGTTTGGCGATTAGGGCTAGGTAAGAAATAAGGCAGAGAAAAAAGAAAAAAAATTAACCTGGGAGAAGACTTTCAGAGTCTCTGGTCAAAACAGAAACAATTGCAGTTTACATTCACTCTGAGTCAATCAGGGCCCAAACAGTGACCAAGAGGGACTTGATCTGAGACTTGTTGTTGGTTAGTCAATGAGAGTCAGAGTGATTTGGGTTTAAGGCTGGGGAGAGGAGGAGAGAGAAGAGGAGAGAAAAAAGAAAGGAGGTGTGCTGCTCAACTAGCCAGTTCCATTTGAGTCCCTAGTAGGGTAGCAACTCTTTCTACTCACAGAGGTTGGGGTTCGTCCTTCATTCTCAAAGAGGACTATGACATCAGGAAGGTGATGCCATGACGTGAAAGTGAACTTGAGTTAAGTGAGAGAGGGCTGTGCAAGGTCACCAGCCTCACTTTCTCCTCCAGAGCCATCTGGGTCCAGTAATGAGATATAGATCAGGATGACTAGAGATGATCCTTGTGTGTGTGTGTGTGTGTGTGTGTGTGTGTGTGTGTGTGTGTGTTTGTGTGTTTATACAGATAGGAAATCTATATATCAATTTATCATGTGTTACTTATCTCTTCTATGAACCCTGAACTTTCCCAGTAGACAATAATGCTTGAACTTTCTTTTTAGAATAAAATAAAATTCTACTAGTCTAAAACTTAAATGTGCATCAAGGTATGCACATTTGAATAGCCCCTTTCAAGTTGTAATGTTATTGACACAGATGCTTCAGGACTGTCAATATTTTTTATTTGCAAATGATATAGACATATCAAGTGGATTTGACTATGGATCTTAGGTAAATATGTGGACAAATTATTACATTTTAAATAAGTCACAGCCATAAATTTGGTGATTTACAGGATCAAAGATGACTTTCAGTCACAATCCACTCTTTGTTTAGTAAACTGCTCACACTCAAGTGGAACAACGGGGGACTTAAGGGTAATATTTAAGGGTACTATACTTTGTCATATCCAGATGCAAAGTTTAAGAGTAAAAGTAAATTACAGAAAACCAAGTTGCTTCTTTCTCTCTTTAATGAATACTGGTAATGAAGCTCTTACCGATTTTAGCTGGCATGCTGTTGTTTATTTGAAAGTCAACAAATATTAACCAGAAACAATTAAATAAGGAAAATGAAAAAATAAAATTGCCACTAATAATGGCACAGTCAATAAAATGATGTTTTTTTTGTCATTTCAGTTATTCTTACTTAATCTTTGCTAGTCTTATAATGACATTCATTAGGGCTGAAGCTAATTATGCTATCAAAACATGGTCTTAATAATAGTAAAGCTAAAAATAGTTTGAGCTACAGGGATGAAAGTTATATTGTAATCAAGCCACAATTTAATTAGTATGCTAATTTAGTGGGCAGGGAACAAATCTAATTCTGTATTCTAGTGGCAAACACATATTATTGATATGTGTATATATATATTATTTATCTATTTATTTATTTAGAATAATGAATGCTTTCTATATTATGTGTCCACTTTGTCCATTTGCTTTTAATACAAATGGAAAGCAAAGTTTTGCTAATAGAAATAAAATGCTTTGAAACAAGTCTTCCTGATAGTTTATTTCTTCCACCAAAATTTCATTTTAACTTTTATTCATTTTTATATGTATCATCATTTGAAGCAATGTACCTACAATAGATTTGATATATGACATTAGACATTTGCAAAACAATATTCTGTAATGGTCTTCAATTTTTTTTTTTTTACCAAGTACAAAATAAAACATAAAAATAGTGTTTAAATAGGGACCAATTTGGGGAATCAACAAATTACAGAGAAGGATCATCTGTATATCAAGGAAATTTAATTAAGTACTCTAGGTAATCTACATTAGGTGATTCTGGAAATCCACTGAGTTGTTACATTTGGAGTATTGACTTTGCTGCCTCTTTTTTAAAATAAATTTTCATTGACACTTATTTTTCTACATCACTTAGATTTCCTCCATACTTCTCCCTTCCTCCTCCTAGAGAGCCATCCCTTATATCAAAGAAACTTTTTAGGGAGGAGAAAACCACAAATAGTCATGAATTTTTTTTTAAATCTGATGTTATAGGCAATGTTTCATACTCATGGTCCCTCACCTCTATAAAAGGACATGAAGTAGGATACTCTCATAAATTATTTAAGGTTTTACTTGTTCTTCATAACAAGGGCAGCTAAATGGTTTGAGTGAATAGATCACTGGACCTGGAGTAAGGAAAACCTGAGTTCAAATCTAGCATTTTTGACTTTGGGCTAATCACTTAACCTTTGTCTGCCTTAGCTTTTCTCAACTTTAATATGGGGATAATATATAATAATCACAGTGTTGTTATAAGGATCCAATAATATTTTTGTAAAGCAGTTAGCATACAGTCTGGCACATAGTAGGCACTTAATAAATGCTTTTTCCCTTCCCTTTATTGTTTCTCATCATTAAGTTTTGATTGATTTGTGGTGGTTGTTCCATTTACATGTTAGTAGACATTTTGTTGTTATTTTCCTGATCCTTCTTACTTCACTTTGTGAAAGTCTTTCCATGTCATACACACAATAATATTCTATTACATGAAAGTACCACAATTAATTTAGCTATTCCCCGTTAACTAGGCATCTACTGCTTTTCAAATTCTGAGTTACCACAAAAGGTGTTACTATATAAAAGCTCTGCTGTTGGTGTAAATGGGATCTTCCTCTTTGTGAAAAACTTCTTGGCATATAAAACTAGCCTGACAATGGAATTTCTGGGTCAAATAGTATGGACACTACTTTATCTGACATTCCCAACTGCTTTTTAGAAAAGTTGTATTAATTCACCTCTCACCAGTAATGGCATTTGTATGCCTTTCCCTCAACAACCCCTCCACACAGTGTCTATTGCTGTCTTGTCATTATTGCAAATTAGTTGTGTTTGAGATTTTTATTTGCGTTTCACTTATTAATAGTGATTTGGATTCATATGCTTATTATTTGTTTGCAATTCTTTCAAGAAATGCAAACTTGTAATTTTAAGTTTGTCCATGTCTTTTGGTCATTTTTCTATTTGAAAATGACTTTTGGTCTCATATTTCTGTCAATTGTCTATATGTTTTAGGCATCAAGTTTTTATCACATATTGAATGTATGACCTCCTCTTCTAATTGTTTATGTCATCTTTACTATTCAGGTCACTTTATCCATTTTGAATGTATTATGGAATGTAGTATAAGATTTTTAAGAATACTTTCTGTCAGACTGCTTAATAATTTTTCTAATGTATCATTTCAAGTAAGGAGGTCCCAGTGATTTAAATTTTTATGTCATTGAGTTCCATTATGGCTTATTTGTCCTTGTTTATCTGGTCCCATTGATCTATTTTTCAAATTTTTAAAAAATCAGTATCCAATGGTTTCAATGATAGCTGCTTTATAATAGAGTTTTTGACCTGAAAATATGATTTCTCCCTTCATTTCTTTTTTTATGATCTCCTTTGATAATATAGATCATTTGTTCATTCAAAAGAATTATTATTTTGCTGATATCTATAAATAATTCCTTAACTAGTGTGACTGTCATAGTATTAACTTTTGGTTTTTATTATATTTACATGGCCCAGCCATCAGAACTGCATATTCCTCTAGCTTTTAAAGTTATTTTTGATTTCTTTAAAGAGTGATCTATATTTTAGTGTATAGAAATGGGAATGAACTTTTTAAGGTTAATGCCTAGATGTTTTGTGCATTTTGAACTTATTTTGAAGGGTAATTTCTGTTCTCTTATTGCTTTCTGGGTTTTGTTATTATTATATTAAAAATATATATTATACATAGTATATTATGTATTATAAATATATATATATAAATGATATGATATATATCATTTATATACATATAAATATATGTTGTTTGGGGGATCATATATGTGGTGTTTCTAATTAGCAAGAGGGCAAATGTCTACATTACTCAAAAAGGTGAGAATGGAAGTGATGGTAGAAACTTTAGAACTGGAATGGAATTAAGAAAAATAATTTCATTCAATGCCCTCAATTTAGAGATGAGAACATGAAGATGAGAGCTGTTTAAATATGTGTCATAAAGAGAAAAAGCAAGATTTCAATCTAGGTCTTTTGACTCAGAATCTGATGTTCTTTAAGATTTTATTGGTATATTTCACAATGGTTTGGAACCACTGCTCACTTCCAAACCCACATTTTACATCTTACAATTTTGGGAGTGCATTATTAAGTAAATGTTGAAGACTCTTCTCTGGCAAAAACACTAATGGACTGTTGGTTGAACATTGAAATACCCCAAACATTTTGGAAGGAAGTTTGGAACTATGCTAAGAAAAAAAGTGACTAAAATATTCCTTCACTTTAACCCAGACACCCCAATGCTAGGTATAGCATACACATCAAAGAAGTCAAAGACAGAAAGAAATGCTTCACCTGAAGAAAAGATTTTATAACAACACTTTTTGTGGTTGCAAATAACTAGAAAAAATAGATGACTATCAATTGGGAATGGCTTAATAAATGAAGGTACAGAAATGCAAAGGGTTGCTTGGTGGCACAGTGCATAAAGCACTGGACATAGAATCAAGGAAGACTCCTCTTCAAAAGTTCAAATCTGACCTCAGACACTTAGCTCTGTGATCCTGAGCAAACCATTTAACTTTGTTTGCCTCAGTTTCTCATTTGTAAAATGAGCTGGAAAAGTAAATGGCAAACCACTCTATCATCTTGGCCAAGAAAACTCCAAAATAGGGTCACAAAGAAAAGGACATGACTGAAATGACTCAATAATAACAAAGTATAGCAATGCAATATTGATGTATCACAAGAAATGGTGAATATGAAGAATTATGAATTGTTGTTGAGTGAAATAAACATACACATAAAGTTATACAATATACATAGTGACTACAGCAGGAACAAACAGGAACAAAAGCAAATATACATATATATACATATATTGCTATATACTTACCAAACTTGATTCTGAAAAAAAAATTTTTTTGGAGGGTGAAAAGCAAAGAAATTGGAGTTAAGTGACTTGCCCAAGGTTAAAAAGCTAGTGAGTGTCAAGTGGATGAGGTCGGATTTGAAATCACATCCTTGTGACTCCAGGGTGGGTCCTGTATTCTCTGAGTCATGTAACTGCCCCAGAAGCATTTATAAATGTCTCCCTTTATTTAAGAGATTGGGAAATATGGCTATGGATCACTGCAATATAATTTCATATATTTGTTGATTTTTCTGGTCTTTTTCTCTTTTTCATTCTTTGTTACAGGGTTTGGTACAATGAAAAGTACATAAGGAGTGATAAATTTGGAAATTAAAGTGATAAAACATCTTAAAAAAAAGATTATTTTTTAAAAAAGAAGAGCTCTGGAATTATTTATCTCAACATTTCATTTTTCAGTTGCTGATTCAAATGCTCCCTCTTCTGGTAGATAGATTTGTAAGAGAGATGTTCTATCAGTATTAAATCTAAGTTTTCTACAAAACAGAAAAATGTACACCAAAGTTCTTCTTCATATATGAAAGACATATGATTCAAGCCCAAAAAGTTTTTATGTGACTTGACATGAACTGATAGAGACCAACAGAAAATATATGTAACTGAAATACTGAAAAATTCCATCATAGTTAAGTGAAATATCATGGGTTCTTTGGTTGTTGTCCTTCATTCTCAGAGGACCAAAATGACATCACCATGATAAAGTGAACTTTCAGTGTATCTAACTATGGCTGATCAGACCTAACTCTACCACTTACAGTCTCTATCACAGATTGGGCACAGATAGCCCATGTGAATATTTGGGATGGATACTCCAAATTTGTGCATCCTGTATTTCCTTTGTGCTGTTTCAATTCTGCTTTGCTCATAGAGCACAACACCTTTTCTGAGGTGGGCATGCCATGCTGAGCGGTCCTGTGCCAGTGTCTCCCATATCTCACAGTCAAATCCAAAGTTCTTGAGAGAGACCTTGAGAGTGTCCTTGTATCACTTCTTCTGACCACCATGTGATTACCTGCCCCATGTGAGTTCTCCATAAAATAGTCTTTTTGGCAAGTGTACAGCATAGTTTGAATGCATGGCAGTTCAGCTTGAGCAAGGACTTCAGTGTCTGATACGCTATACTGCTAGCTGATCCTCAGAATCTTCTTAACACAGTTCAAGTGGAAGTGATTCAGTTTCCTGGCATGGCGCTGGTAGATTGTCCATGTTTTACAGGCATACCACAATGAAGTCAGCACAATGGCTCTGTAGACCTTCCATTTCATAGTCAGTCTAATACCTCTTCTCTCCCAAACTTTTCTTCGGAGCCTCCCAAACAATGAGCCAGCTCTGGTAATGCCTGTGTCAACCTTATTCTCAATGCGTACATCCCTGGAAAGTACACTACTGAGGTAAGTGAACTTAACCACAGCCTTCAAAACTTCCAGTATTAAAATGTTAAATATCATAAGATCACCTTGAATCATGGCAAATATAAGATCCATGGTTTGCAAAAGGCTGATTACAAAGTTGTACAAGAAACATAATTAGATGTATGATACAATATTATTGTATATTCTTAGATTTTTCCTCTTGATTTTTAAACAGAATCTTTTTTGAATGGAGATGTTTAGGTCATGAGTTATAAATCTGGAGGCTGAACTTTAAAAAATGATACCTATGTTTCAGTAGTATTGGTTTCCTTCTTAATCCCAGACATTTTATACTTTTACAGATGTTTTTCCGACAAAGGCTTCACTGTATTGCTGAAGGAGTCCATGACACAAGCAAAATGGTTGAGAACCTTTGGTTTCAGTAAAAACAGGAGGGGGAGGGAAGTGGGTAACACTCACTTTTAGTTTTCCATTTTAGGACTGCTCCTAGGAAAATCTCAAAAGAAAGCATCACTTTTTTTATTTCTACCAATAATTCTAGTTTTAGAGTAAAAGAAGTCACTACAGCCTGTGTATCAGATTTCTGGTTTCCCTTGAAAGCAATATTACTTTTCCTTAATGACACTATGCATTGAGGATTATGACTGCCTCTCATGACTCTACAGAGATTTTAGCATTTTAAGTAAAATCTTTATTTTTATCAGAACCAGATATGAGAACAGAAGCAACGTAGTCAATTCTCCATAAATAAGTATGATGTGATTCTAATTAGGACTCTACAATTCTTTTTCAATTCGTTTAAATTCTCAGAGCTATCAAAAGCTAGCATTGCTTTCTTCCTGAGATGTTAAAACTACATTGCTTTAAGGGGAGGAGAAGAGAAGCAAAATTTACCACCACATTTTCAAGATTTTTTTTAGGGGGCGGGGCAGTGGGATTAGGTTGGATAGTATACCATCAAGACTTTCCTTTTAGCAAAGGGAGTTTGTTTTCCATCTTTAACCTCTGGGTCATGGGGAGGAAAAGTCTAGCTGTAAATAATTACCATTTAATATAGTTTATGGGTGACAGAAAAGGACACTTCATATGGTAATAAGAACTTTCTGGTCCATAGAATCTACCTTATTTTTATTTAGAAATAATAAATATACAAAAATATTTCCTTATAAAGAGCTACAAAGGGCTAAGTTGAAGGAATTTTAAAAGGTATCTAGTTCCTCTCTCTCTCTCTCTCTCTCTCTCTCTCTCTCTCTCTCTCTCTCTCTCTCTCTCTCTCTCTCTCTCTCTCCCTCTCTCTCTCTCTCCCTCTCTCTCTCTCTCCCTCTCTCTCCCTCTCTCTCACTCTTTCTCTCCCTCTCTCACTCTCCCTCTCTCTCTCTCATTCTCTCTCTCCGTCTCTCTCACTTTCTCTCCCTTTCTCACTCTCCCTCTCTCTCTCTCATTCTCTCTCTCGCTCACTCTCTCTCTCGCTCACTCTCTCTCTCTCTCACTCTCTCTCTCTCTCTCTCTCTCTCTCTCTCCCTCCCTCCCTCCCTCCCTCCCTCTCTCTCACTCAAGAGAGTGTTACAACCATGAGAGACATGGTTGTTCCTGGTTCTTAGATAATAATTAAAGACAACAATAATAATTGTATAGCTCTTTAAGGTTTGCAAAGGGTTTTTATAAAATTATCTTATTTTCCCAGCTTCTGGGATAAGAACTCACTGTTCGACAAAAATTGCTCGGAAAATTGGATAACAATGCAGTGGAAACTAGGTATAGACCCATGCCTGACACCGGACACAAGAAAAAAGTCCAAATGAGTACATGATCTAGGTATAAAGACTGATACCATGGACAAACTAGAGGAGCAAGGAATAGTGTATTTATCAGATTTATGGAGAAGGGAAGAATTTTTGACTAAAGAAGAGATAGAAAGCATTATGAAATGCAAGATGGATAATTTTGATTACATTAAACTAAAAAGTTTTTGCACAACCAAACCCAATGCAACCAAAATTCGGAGGGAGGGATGTAGTAAATTGGGAAAGAATTTTTACAGCTAATCTCAGGGATAAAGGCCTCATTTTTAGAGTATATAGAGAACTGACTCAAGTGTACAACTATACAAGTCATTCCCCAGTTGATAAATGATTAAAGGATATGAACAGGCAATTTTCAGAGGAAGAAATTAAAGATATCTATAATCATATGAAAAAATGCTCTAAATCACTTTTGATTAAAGAGATGCAAATCAAAACAACTCTGAGGTACCACATCACACCTATAAGATGGGCAAAATGACAAATGAAAAATTGAAATCACAAATGAAAATGATAAATGTTGGAGAGGATATGGGAGAGTTGGAACACTAATTCATTTTTGTTGGAGCTGTGAGCTCATCCAACCATTCTGGAGAGCAGTTTGGAACTATGCCCAAAGGGCTACAAAAATGTGCATACCCTTTGACCCAGCAATATCGCTACTAGGACTGTATCCCCAAGAGATCATAAAAATGGGAAAGGGTCCCACATGTACAAAAATATTTATAGCAGCACTCTTTGTAGTTGCCAAAAACTGGAAATCAAGGGGATGCTCATCAATTGGGGAATGACTGAATAAATTATGGTATATGAATGTAAAGGCATAGTATTGTGCTATAAGAAATGATGATCAAGAAGACTTCAGGGAGGCCTGGAAAGACTTATATGATCTGATGCTGAGTGAAAGGAGCAGAACCAGGAGAACTTTGTGCACAGCAATGGCCACAGTGTGCGAGAGTTTTTTCTGGTAGACTTGGAACTTCATAATAATGCAAGAATTAAAAAAAAAAAAATTCCTAATGGTTTTCTAAGGCAAAATGCCTTCCACACTCAGAGAAAGAAATATGGAATTCATTCACAGAATGCAGCAGATCATGTTTGTGTGTGTGTGTGTGTGTGTGTGTGTATTATGTTTTGATTTGTTATATGATTTCTTCCATTTATTTTAGTTTGTCTACATAGCATGACTATAGTGAAAAGTATTCAATAGGAAAGTATATGTAGATCCTATATGGAATTGTATGCTGTCTTGGGGAGGGAGGGGAGTGGTGGTGGGTAGATGTGGAGGGGTAAAAATCTAAGTTTTACGGTCGTGATTGCAGAACATCAAAAAAAATAAATAATTAATTAAAGAAAATTTATCTCATTTTATCTTCACAACAACCCTGGGTTATAGGTGTTAATTATTATGCTTTTTTTACAGATGAAGAAACTGAGGCGGACAGTGTTTGTCCAGTGTCACATAGCTAGCAAGTGTTTGAAGCCAAATTCAAACTCAGATTTTCCTGATTACAGACTCAGGATTCTATCCATTGTCTTAAGTATAAGATGTTATGATAATAATACCCTAAAACCAGACTACTTAGGACAATCTCACATTTTAAATAAATTACACTTATGTAAATAAACATACATAAGTAAATAATAGATACACAAATTTACATATGAAGCAAGTCAGACCCAGGTTGGTTAAGTTATTTACTCAAGGTCACACTAATTCCCAAAGTAAGATTTCAATCTAGATCTTCTAACTCTGGAGGCAGGGATTTTTCTACTGTACCATGCTTCCTTCAACCCTCAGTGAATGGCTTACTTTCTGTAAGACCTCTTTCCCAGACCTCCTCACCTCAGAGACTTCCCTCTATGATTATTCTAATTTGTCCTATTTAACTCTTATTCGTTTGTCATTGTTTGCACGTTGTCACCCCCATTGGACTGTGAGCTCCTTGAATTCAGGGTTTATGTGAGATTTTTTGTTTATTTATTTGTTGCTCTTTTTTTTTTTAATCCTCAGAGATTAGCACAGTGCCTGGCACATAGCAAGCTTTTAATGAATGCTTATTGATTTGACATTATTATAAACATTTCCACATTGGTTAAACTTCTTAATTAAATCAAGATAATTAAAACCATAATTTTATTTCTATCTTTCCCAGTTTTCAAACTTAACTTCACTCAGATGCATCTGTGAGCTCATCAGTTTGGAAGTTCTTTTCAATAATAAAGATTGCAATTCAAACATACCAGCCCATCCTGGGTTCTACATTCTTTCCTTTTTCTTATCTTCCCAAAAGTTCCACAAGGTTCCGTCCAACATGTTGTAGGCTTTTTTTTTCTTTTACATTTTCTTCAGATTGTTAGGGTAAGGCCTGTCCCCCGTCATCCTTTACCTTTGCCACATGACCAGCCCATCTTTCCTTTTTTTCATAAAACATGAGATAAAGAAAAACACAAGATGATGTATATAGCCCCCTTTCTATTTCTGCAATAATGGTTACAGAGGACACCACGAATCTGTGTTAATCACATTTTAAAGCAATTTTTTTACTTAAACCATATTTTCAAAATTTTTTTTTTTTTTTTGCTGTCAGACTATATGACCACCATCATGTTGAAGTAACCAAGAATGAAACCTCTGTTTACTTATTTTGGCTATCTTGTCAACTTTTTTTGGCTTTTTTCATTTTTTTTTTTCAGAAATTTTCTACTTTTTCATCCTCTGCAACAGATGCTGGCATATTGTATGCAATTATCTTCATGGTGGTCTGTTTCCCTATGCTCATTAAAAGTACTGAAAAGCAAGATGACCAATTTTCCCATGAAATTATGCTTCTAGCTTCCTTTCTGAACTCAAGGAAGCCATCTCTGCCAAATCCTTTATTCCTTTTCCAAGGAGAACATGTGAGCCATACTTCCAATTAACTGTAACTTCTTGATGTCTCCTGGCTTTATTTACAGTGAGAATGCCTACTACATATTGCATGTACTTCTATGTGTAGCTATGGACATGGACATAAATATGAATATGGATAGTTCCATTCTTTCTGCAGTATATCAACTAGGCTAATGGAAGAAATAGAAAATAACAGAAGAATATCGGCCTTGGAATCAGAAGAATGTGATTTAATTCCCTGCTGTTGTTTATTAGCTGTGTAACTAAAATAAGACACTTACCATGTTAAACCTAAATTTTTTCATCTGCAACATGACTTTAATGACTAGTACCTAACTCAAAGGTAAGAAAATTGTTGTGCCAAAAGTCAGTTGTAAACTTCAAAGCACTAAACAAATTTGAGTTAAAATTATAATGAACCAGTTGCTCACGAGGTACCGATGCCACAATTATTGGTATATAATGTCTTTAGATAGTCTAAAAATTCTGTGATTCTTAGCCTCCTTTACTCCCTACAGCCTGAATTTATAAGTGAAGTTGAACACATAATTCCTAGGACCATTTTGTATTTTATCTATTTCATGGGTTTCCGTGACCAAAGAAATATCACATAATGTCTAACTTTTGAATGATTAACTTCTCAATATTTGTCTAGCCTGGACTACAGATAGCAAGTATAGGCTTTCACTAGGATCAGGTTAAAATATGATAAGATGAAATTTAATATAGGATAAATATAGTATCCTACATTTAGGTTAAAAAAATCCACTGTGTAAGAAACATGGTGGAGGGTGGAGTTTTAGTGAACTTCAGATGACACTAGTCAAAAAACTAAAACAATTTCAGGCTATATCAATAGAGTCCAAGGATAGAGACATGATTGTCATGTTGTATTCTGCCCTAGTTAGTCAACATCTGGACTGGTGTATTTAGTTTTGGCCAGTCCATTTTAGGAAGGGCAGTGACCAGATGGAATTTATACCCAGAAGAGCTAATGGGATTCCAAGAGATGAAGAGGCTATGCTTTACAAGAATTATCTGAAGGAATTGGTGGTATTAAGACTACAGAAGACTTAGAGAAGACGCAGACATGAGAGCTCTCTACAAGTATTCAAAGACTTTTTTTTTTTTTAAATTTTCCCCATTGGGCAGAGTAAAAACTTATAAGATACAGATTTACATTTTATCTAAGAAAAATTTTCCTATTAGTGCTATCCAAAAGTGTATAGGGTACTTTTGGTAGTAGTGAATTCTCCTTTACTGGAGGCTTTCACCTAGTCTGGGTACATATTTATAAGGGGTATTATTGAATAGATTCTTGATCAAGTATGGGTCAGATTAGATGACCTCAAAGATCCCTTAGATTTAGAGATTCAGTGATTTAGTAAAGCCATTCCAACTGTGTGAGACTTGTAAAAGATTATACTCTATTATTACAGCCTATGGGAACTGGGGTTCAATTCTATACCAAGATGTTGCCCTGGAGTAGGACTTTCATGTTCTAATTTCCCTGTTCTTTCTATATTCTCATATGTTGACTTGAATACTCTTCTCCACCCACTCACCCCCATCTTATCCTGCAAAAACCCTCCATATGCCCAAACTAAAACAAACTACTTATATTTTCAACTATATTCAACTTGTAGTGCATTGTTTTTCTTTTTAATCTATCACTTCATTTTTTCTCTCTCAAATTCTATGGATGGTGCTGTTTTTTTTTTTCCCATAAGTTTATGCTTAGATGTCAGTAGTAGAATATTTCTAAATTATTTTATAACCAATTGATCTTTCAAATCAAATAAGAATACAATAAGAACAACCAATTAGTCAGTGTGACTGGATCAGTCTTTTATTTGCTGCAAAGTTAGACTTGAAATGCTGCATCAAGTCAGTGGTTAACAAACTGAAACAAAACTGAGGCCACTAAACTATGTGTAAGGATCCCTGTGGACCACATATTGGCTTAGAAAACCTCATATGAACATATATACATTTTATTGTAATTTTATTTGCTTGGTAAATATTTCGCAACTACATTTTAATCTAGTGTTGAAGGTCACAATGGAGTGTTTGAACCCCTCTCCTTTTAGTTATTCAACCACTGCTACAGAACATTCATTCTTGACTTAAGTCTTTAGATAACTGGTCACCGTGTATCTAATGTGATTTCATCAGTGAACTCAATTTATATTCTTTCAATTTTTCATTCAACTCTTTCTACTTCAGATAGAACACTGTGGCATGAAATTTATGAAAATCAATCACCTCTTATTTCCTCCTTTCCTCTGCTCAAACAATGAAAAGTATCTCTATATCCTACTAAGACAAAGTTCCTAAGCGTCTAGTATCCAATGATCTCTAGTCCTTGACTTCTTTCTTCCTCAGCTTTCATCAATTAATTCCCAGGTCCTATATATTCCACCTCTGCAACATATCTCATTTCTATTCCTATGACCCTGATACAGGGCCACCTACCCTAATGACTACAGTGACATCCTTCTAGTAGCTCTTCATACCTCTACCTGTCACCATTCTTTTCCCCTTTATACCATTGCTAGAATAAATTTCATTGGCTACAAAATAATGTTCAAATTCCTTTTCCTGGCATCCAAAGCTCTCCCCATTCTGTCATACTAATACATTTTTCTGGATAAGAATATTACATGGACAAGTCATATCGATCTTTGTGCCTAGAATGCTCACTCTTCATTTCTTGACTTCCTATATATCCTTTTACAACCCAGCCCAAATGCCACTAACACTAGGAAGTCTTTTCTGATCTTCCTTCCACCTCCCCCATTTGTTAATGGTCTTTTATTGCAATCTCCTATAATGTTGCATTTTTCAGCACAGCAACATATCATAAAATACCTTTTATTATAATTATCTATGTTTGTGTTTTATCCCCTGGTAGACCTCAAGCTCCATGAGGGCAGGAATTATGTCTTACCTTAAGAGTATAGGTTTAGAATTAGAAGGAATCTTGGTGGGTATCCAGTACTTTCCCTGTCTTAATGGATAAAGAAACTTAAATCCAGTGAGGTTAAGTGACTTGCCCAAGATCATACAGGTAGTGAGTGGCAGAGGAAAGATTTGAATTCAGTCAGTCAGCCCTACCATAACTACATATGCCTTTGTCTGCAAAAATTGTACAATTAACAGCACAGATCTTATGGGGAAAATTGGGGTTTGAGGTAGAAGAATCAGAAGTTTCACTAGATGGTACATAAAAACCTAATTTTTAAAAATAATAGTGCATTTTTTTCATGTTAAATTGTTAAGAAATATATCAATACTACACCAAAGAGAATCAGAGTCTTCACCCACAGGCTGCTGCTAGGTTTTGCCCCATTTCTCACTGACCTGTCTTAAGGGCAGAACCCCAGTGTGTCATAATTCCTACAATTTCTGGGCTGAGGGCCTGAGCCATGTGGAAAGTAAGGGAAAGTGATGGCCTAGACCTCATCACAGCTCTTACTGCATGGAGAACTTTTCCCACTTTTCCTTGTTAAAGACCTGAAGTTTGCTTGTAGAAGTGGGCATTGGAAAGGTTGCAGCTTATGATTTATTGTGAAGTGAGGAAGTTTTCCACATTCTCAATGTTTTTCCTGTAAGAAATCTAGTATATTCAAACTCAAAATTTGACCTATGCTCATAATGTTCCCTAATATATCCATCACTTTAGAACAAGTTTGTATTTTTTGAACCGAGCGTTATAGTGGAATTAACTGTACTCTGGTTTTGAGTTCAGTCTTCTTTTTACTGTTGTGTGCTGCCTCAAGTATGCTTTTCTCTTAGCTCCTTACATAGTGCTCTGTAATCTATAGGTACCTAATAAATTCTTATTGACAACATTCTATTGAGTAAGAAGATCAAAATTGTGCTATTGATCTAATACCACTAAGGCACTGACCTCTTCCCAAGGTTAAATATAAGTGATTCTTTGAGTTTAGGAAGAACATTTACATAAAAGTAATAAAATTTTGGTGAATAAATTTTATCACCTTCCAAAATTGCTTTCACAAAACTTAGTTCTGCTAGATAATTAAGAAATAATTTTAGATATATTCTACAATAACTATCTGTAACACTATTCAGAGATAAAAGTGTATTTTTCAAGGTTATCTCAAAAAATGAAGAATTGCTCAATGAAATCTTGCTGTTGCATGAAATAATTTTTAACACGATGAACAGATTTGGAATTCATTAACCTGTGTATGTGATTATAGTTCTAGGAGAATTTAGATGTATTTTTATGCTGAGTAAAATACAGTTATCCCCATGATATAGATAGAGAACCTAAGGCACAAATGAGAACTCTGTGTGTGTGTGTGTGTGTGTGTGCTCACATGCATACGTGGGTGTGTATGTACCCAATATACATATAGATACATACACACACACATATATGTTACTAGCATGTTATAATTTGGGTTTTTTAAAGCTTTTTTCAACTTTGAGAGTTAGTGGCATAGAAGGTATAGTTTTCCCAATTTTGCTACTGATTTGATTGGCCTATGAACCTAGGTCACTTACTTTCTCTCTGAGATACTCAGTTTTCTTATGTGTAAAACAGGGCTAATAATTCTTACATGACCTATGCCCTAGGGTGATTTTGAGTAGAAGCATTTATAAACTTCAAAGTGATAAAAACATGTGAGGGATCATTATATCATTATAAAGAAATACTCCCGCCCTGTTTTTTGGAAGAGGCAATTCATAATCTTCATTGTAATTCTTTATAAACCTTGAATATCTCTTTAATGTCCCATGTGGTAAAAATGTAAGCATTTTATTTTTTAGCATGTAGAGACTTTAGATCACAACAAAATAGCATCCAAGTAGCAATGTAGCATCCATAGTAGATATGATGAAAGGGCACATAAAACATTTATTTGAGTAATAGCTGTTACCTGAATGTAAATTCAGTGAGGTCAGAGAGTGTAAGACATATATTTCCTTCTCAGTGTCTAGCATAGGACATGGTAAAGAGTAGGTGCTTGATAAATGCTTATTGACCAACAATGGATTTTTCAATCTAAATAGGTTCTTTGATAATGTCATCAGACTTTAAAGGAAACATTCTTTTTTTCTTAAAAGACAATACTGCTAATATTATCATTGAATTTTCATTGGTGCTGTTATTAATATGGTAAATTATATTTATAGTTTTGTTAATATTAAATCAACCTTTTACAAGGGTTCTATATTTCCTTTCTTCCTGTCTCTCTTCCTCTTTCTCCATCTAACCCTCCCCTTTCTTCTCTTTTTCTGTCCCTTCTGCCTTTCTTTTTCTCTTTCTTTCTCCCTTCCTCCCCTCTTCCCTCCCTTTCCTCCTTCCCTCCCTTCTTTCTTTTTTCTTTCTTTCTCTCTACCTCCACCTCTTTGCTTCCTTCCTTCCTTCCTTCCTTCCTTCCTTCCTTCCTTCCTTCCTTCCTTCCTTCCTTCCTTCCTTCCTTTTTCCTTTTTCTTTTCTGTGGAAATTTGTTTTTCTTGACCAGGGTTTTGTTACTTTAGGAAAAAATAGCTGAATAATTTCCATGAATCTATTTGCGCACATTTCCAGTTATATTTTTTTCTTTCTCCATTTAGCTAGTACTGCTAATCCATAGGTCTTCAGATCAAATATCACAGACAAAAGATTAATTAGAATTAGACAAAAGCACGAAAGGAAATTATAAGTATCATCATAGTAGGTATTGCAAACCATGAGGCATGAATGCAAATGTGTGTATTATATTCCAAGGAGTGTGTGCTGTGAAGTTCTCTCTCATCTTCCAGGGACATGCATGGTCTCAAGAATTCTGCAGTATAGTAGATTTGCAGTTGCATGTACAATCACTTTTCTTTATTGTACTATATTATTGAAATGCTTATTTTATTCCATAAGTTAAAAATAAAATTAATTTTAGAAAAGAATGCTGCAAGAAATCCTAATTAGTCATTTCCCGCTTGTCTCCAGCCCCAAGACAGTAGTAGGGAATAGGGTGTTGCATTCTTTTAAAAGAAAAAAAAATATTTCTATACCCTCCCTCACTTCAGCTTTCTGGGATATTTGGCAAGCAATTTTTCTACAAAGATTGGGGAAATGGGACATCCTGGCTTTCTGCTGCCTCCAGAAGCCAATATAAAGTCTACTTGGCATTCAGAGCCCTCTTACCTTTCTAGTTTTCTTATACCTTGCTCCCCAATGTACAGTCTTCCATTCAGTGACACTTGCCTCCTGGCTATTCCATGAACAAGACTGACTCTCATGCCCTGGATGTTCTTCTTACTTGAGCTACTAACCTTCCTAGCTTCCTCTAGGTCCTAGCTAAATTCCACCTTTTATGTATGTCTTTCTTTTAATTATTTCCTATTTATCCTTTATATAACTTAACTTTGTATATATTTATTTGCATGTTGTCTCTCCCATTAGATTATAAGCTCCTTGAGGGCAGGGATTGTCTTGCTTTTTTAAATATATCCATAGTGATTAGTGTGATGTCTGGTACATGGTAGGCTCTTAATAAATGTTTACTGAATGAACTGAAAATTCTCCCTTACTCTAACCACATGGCAGCTGAGTATACTTGGCAACTAAAGTACATGCCCAAGTTGGGCAAGTCTGAGAACAAATTTAGTCGTATCTCCTATTTGTTTCCTTCCCCAAGATGGCCAAAAATGTCTCTTCTACTTTTTGTGGTTTTGCTTATTCCTAAACAATCATTCATTGATCCTGAGAGATATCCCCAGCCTTAGAGGTTTCCTTGTGATTTCAAGAGGTCTAGAGGTACTGGATCCTCAACTGGCAGAGGAGACAAATTTTCTACATGCAGCCCGCTGTTTCTAGGAGTGGAAGATGTGATGGCTAGAGGATAAACCAAGCCCCTAGCTTGGCTTGCCAGAAGACGTAGACCTGGAATTAATTATTTGGACAGTGTCAAAAATAAGTTGAATGTAAATGCTTATTCAGTAATTTTGTGAACTGCTTCATATTTGATGGTTAAGTCTCAACCTCTCAGAAAATTTAAGAGTTACTGGGTATAAGGCATTGTATCCTATTCTAAACCTTATTCAAGGTTTATGTTTTATAACTTTCTTTTGTGTGGAGGAAATAAACAAGGTGATTTATATTGTATATCCATTACTTTTCTGCTGAGAACCCTAGATATGAGCTTTACACTCTAGGAATTAAATTATCCTTCTCCTTTTACCTCTGTGGCATGGATGAAAATAGCAAAGAAGGTAAGGCAATATGTAGACAGCCTGACTCCTCTTCTGAGTGATCAGGCTCCCCCAGTACCAACCCTGATCTGCACATTTATGGATCCAGACATGAGCAGATAGTGTCCCAGTCCCCATGAATGAGCAGCATTTGTAATTGTTACACAGTCATCCCCTCAATTTATGAACACAGGGCTCAAGAATACTATAGAGATAGGGATTTCATTAGTACAGAGAACTCTTAGGTGAGGAAACTCCCTTTACCAAAACAAGAGAGCATCTTCTCTGCAACTTTCAAACTTAAGAAAGTGATCTACAACACTGAGCATTCAGTTATCTTTTATTTATTTATTTATTTTTGAGGCAATAAGGATCAAGTGACCTGCCTAGGCCAGTAAGTGTGTGGGGTCAGATTTGAACCCAAGTGCTCCTGACTCCAGGGCCTTTACTTCATTTACTGCACCACCTAACTGCCTCAAGTTTAGCTATCTTACTCAGGGTCACATAGACTTGTATATGTGTAAAACTGGGCAGTGCTTCTATATATTTCAGAAGTGAGACTTTTACTCAAGTCTTCTTGTTTTGAAGCAAGCTTGCTATTTAGTATATCATATAGTTTCTTACTGGTTTGCATGTACTGGAGATTCTATACATGTGGCTGCTATTTTGCTTTGGCTTTGTTTTCTTTCACCCATTCTGAGGTCTTGTTACTCTGTTTCTATCCCTCCAGATTCTTATTGATATCAACCAAGGTCTTCTGAGATGATAGAATAATCTGATGATGAAACTGGACCATTATACTACCCTGGAAAATTGTACTACTAAATCTTTTCCCTCTAGAAATATGGGCATACTATATCTTCCCTTTTCATCAGTCCTGCATGGTTCATGGTTGAATTGACATCAAAAACCTTCTTTCTCACATATCCTCTTAAATTTATTTTATTCTTTCTATCATATTGGGTATCAAGCAAAGGCATTCAACACTAGCAGACATTGCTGTTGTAAAACTATAGCAATCCAGAAAGACAAAAAGTAAAAATAAAAATGCAGGAAAACAAGATAAGCTTCTGTGTGTGTGTGTGTGTGCACACTTACATATATCCAGCCTTATACACCGATGCTTTATAATCTGTTCTACCTTTTATTTAGTTTCTTATGGCAGAAAAATTTCACTCTTTCACCCTTTAGATTCATTCATTGTTATATCTCTTAGCTAAAATATTACTATAGCAATGGTAAGTAACCAAAAGAATGACATTAATCTACCCATATTAAAGAATATGAAGAAACATGGGATAGTGGATAAAGAACTATGTTCAGAGTCAAAAAGACTTGAAATGAAGTCCAGACTTTGACACACACTGAGTGTCTCTACTTCCAGCAGCAATCTAAAACTAAAAAGTTTCAGAGTAAGTGCTGATCTGTATTGATGGGGGAATTTTATTTATCTGTGAATTCCTTACATAAATAAAGTGACAAATCTAGCCCCTGCCACCATTCAAAAAAATAAGAAAAGGAAGCCTTAGTCATGGTGACCTTACAAAAAATCACCATAAGGATAGTGCTGAGAAATTTCAGTCATAATTTTTACAAGTCTTCATATAAATAAATCTACCATTCATTTCAACAGATTTTTATGTCCTTTATACTACTACCTTATTGGTAACATGTTGTACCTATTTGTACCCACTTTATAATTTCCATTGCCCTTTTATTTCATTATGATTATGATTTTTGATTTTTCTGAAGTCATGGTACTCCCTGATTTACCACTCTATAAAATCACTGTAAGAGGGGCAGAGCCAAGATGGTGGAGTAACAGCACACACTTTCTAGAGCACTGCTCCCAAACCAGCCAAATACCTGTAAAAAAATGGCTCTCAGAGTGAAGCCAAGATGGCAGAGAAAAAGGGTGGACCTGTGAAAGCTCTCCCCCATAGCCCATAAAATACCTGTAAAAAATGACTCTAAACAAATTCTAGAGCAGCAGAAGCCACAAAATGACAGAGTGAAAGAGATTTCCAGCCCAAGACAGCCTAGAAGGCCTATCACACTGGACTTGGGGCAGAGCTCAGCATTGGCCACACTACATGACAGGGACAGGACCATGGCAGGCCTCAGGGGGTGGAATTCCTGGCAGCAGCTGAGGTTCCCAGATTGCTAAACTCACAAATGCTAAAGACAACTTCAAAGGTCAGTGAGAAGGCTCTTTCATCTGGGTGAGAAGGGGACACAGTCTGGTCCCACCAGCAGCAGCCACTGCAGCTGTAGCATCCATTTTTGGAGCCCACCACCTAAAGACTCTGGGGCAATTGAGCAGCTGATCAGAATCTCAGCCCTGAGTGGTGGCCCTGCAGTGAGGAGGAGTGCTAGCATAGTAGAGCTGGAGGAGGTTGTAGGCAGGAAATTCTACTCACAGATCCTGGGCAGAAAAGTTTTTGGTTGTTCTCATACCAGTTCATAGGCCAGAAGTAAACTCCTCTCCCTAGATTTTGTCACCTTGGAGGAACTGAGAACTTCCAGGTCCCCTGAGTATGCCCTCTTCTTGATAAAGGACTCAAAAGACAAGTAACTGGCTAGGAAAATGCCCCAAAAAGGGAAAAAAATAGGACTGTAGAAGGTTACTTTCCTGGTGAACAGGTATTTTCTTCCATCCTTTCAGATGAGGAAGAACAATGCATACCATTAGAAGAAGACGACATAAAAGTCAAGGCTTCTGCATCTAAAACCTCCAAAGTAAATATGCAATGGTCTTAGACCATGGAAGAACTCAAAAGGGATTTTGAAAATCAAGTAAGAGAGGTGGAGGAAAAATTGGGAAGTGAAATGAGAGTGATGGAAGAAAATCATGAAAACTGAGTCAACAACTTGCTAAAGGAGACCCCCCCCAAAATGCTGAGGAAAATAGTACCCTTAAAAACAGACTAACTCAAATGGCAAAAAGAGGTCCAAAAATCCACTGAGGAGAAGAATGCTTTAAAAAGCAGAATTAGCCCAATGGAAAAGGAGATTCAAGAGCACACTGAAGAAAATAGTTCCTTAAAAGTTAGAATGAAGCAGATGGAAACTAATGACTTTATGAGAAACCAAGAAACCACAAAACAGAATCAAAAGAATGAAAAAATAGAAGACAATGTGAAATATCTCATTAGAAAAACAACTGGCATGGAAAATAGAACCAGGAGAGACAATTTACAAATTATGGGACTACCTGAAAGCCATGATCAAAAAAGAACCTAGACATCATCTTTCATGAAATTATAAAGGAAAATTGCCCTGATATTCTAGAACCAGAGGTAAAATAAATATTGAAAGAATCCACCAATCACCTCCTGAAACAGATTCAAAAAGAAAAACTCCTAGGAATATTGTAGCCAAATTTCAGAGTTCCAGGTCAAGGAGAAAATTTTGCAAGCAGCTAGAAAGAAACAAAAAAGTACAACCAAGATAACACAAGATCTAGCAGCTTCTACATTAAGAGATCAAAGGGCTTGGAATATGATATTCCAGAAGTCAAAGGAATTAGGATTAAAACCAAAAATTCTACCCAGCAAAACTGAAAAAATACTTCAGGGGAAAAAAATGGCCATTCATTGAAATAGAGGACTTTCAAGCATTCTTGATGAAAAGACCAGAGCTGACTAGAAAATATGACTTTCAAATGCAAGAGTCAAGAGAAGCATGAAAAGGTACTGTTTACAATCCTACATGGAAATATCATATTTGTAACTCTTGAAACTTTTCTTAGTATTTGGGTAGTTGGAGGGATTATACACATATATATAGACAGAGGGCATACGGTGAGTTGAATAGGAAGGGATGATATCTAAAAAAATAAAATTAAGTGATAAGAGGAGAATATATTGGGAGGAGAAAGGGAGAAATGAAATGGGGCAAACTATCCCTCATAAATGAGACAAGAAAAAAGTTTTTCAAAGGAGGGGAAAAGGGGGGAGGTGAGAGAGAAAAAGTGAAACTTATTCTCATCACATTTGGCTTAAGGAGGGAACAACATGCACACTCAATTTGGTATGAAAATCTATCTTACACTACAGGACAGTAGGGGAGAAGGGGATAAGTGAGGTAGGGGATGATAGAAGGGAGGGCAAATGGGAGGAGCGAGTGATTAGAAGTAAACACTTTTGGGGAGGGATAAAGTCAAAAGAGAGAATAGAATAAATGGGGGACAGTATAGGATGGAGGGAAATATAGTTATTCTTATACAACATGACTATTATGGGACTCTTTTGCAAAACTACACATATATAGCCTATGTTGAATTGAGTGCCTTCTCAGTGGGGATGGATGGGGAGGGAGGAAGGGAGACAAATTGGAACCCAAAGTTTTAGGAACAAATGTTGATAATTGTTTTTGCATGCAACTGGGAAATAAGAAATATAGGTAATGGGGTATAGAAATCTTTCTTGCCCTACAAGAAAAGAGAGAAGATGGGGATAAGAGAAGGGAGGAATGTGATAGAAGGGAGGGCAGATTGGGGGAAAGGGTAATCAGAATGCATGGTATTTTGTCGTGGAGGGAGGGAAGAGATGGAGAGAAAATTTGGAACTCAAAATCTTAAGGAGATGAATTTTGAAAACTAAAAATAAATAAATAAATTAGTTTTAAAAAAATCACTGTAAGAATAATGGTGGTAAAAGGCTCAGTATTTATTACAAAGAAAATTCAAGACACATTGAAAGCACTGCCTGATTTTGCAAATCTAATTCAGTTTGCTCAGTTTCTTCCTGTTCATTTCTGGACCCATTTCACTATTGTTCTGGAGAAAGAGAGAGAAAGAGTTTAGCCTGTACAAGTACATATATGTCATAGCTATTCTTTATAGAGTGGATGGTTAATCTTAGCATTGCCATGGATTTTAGTGAAGAGATTATCTGATGTTCACTGGTTTGTTATAGTATTGGCACAATAGCATCTATGAATTTGAAGGAACTTACTATCAATAGGGAATTCTTTTGTTTGTATATGATATGGTCCACAGTAAGGTGAAACATCTTAGGTAAACAGATACATTCCTATTATATTATAATAGAAATGTGGATAAAATAATTTTGTTACATAGGTTTAGATTCATGCTGGAACTAGAATGGAGGTTTCTATTTGAGTGTCCCAGGGTTCTGTGCTTAGCCTCCCTCTGGTACATAACAACCGTAACAATAATTTAGATTAAAGTCATACATACTTTGTTTATCAAATTTGCAGATGGCACTAAGTAGTTTTCTCAATAGAAGACAGTAAGAATCTAGAAGTACTGTAACATGCTAGAACATGGTGATAAGTACTAAAAAATAAAATTTAATAAGAATAAATGTGAATTATCATGCTTGAATTTTAAAAATCAGCTTTGTAAATATTAACTAGGAAAGCATAGATAGACTGACAATCTGAAAAAAAGTCTGGAAGTCTTAATGGAATGCCAAAGTAAAACAAATAAAAGGTGTGATATGAAATTCAAAAACTATAACAGGATCTTAGTCTGCTTTAAAAGAAGTGTAATAGCCAGTCTAGGGAGGTTAAGAGTGCCACACCGTACTGCCTTACTCAAAGTACATCTGGAACATTTTGTTAAGTGCTGAGTACTATATTTTAGGAAGCACATTGAAAAACTAGAACTCAGCAATAGGAAGGAAAGAATATGATAAGGAGCTTCAGGAAATCTTGCTGTATATGGATCAGTTTAAGGAGCAAAAATATGCCCAACCTGGAAAAGATAAGTCTCAGGAGGCATATGATAGTTTTATTGACGTATATGAAAGAATTTTTTGTTTGGCCCCATAAGATGTAAATTACAGCCATCTAAAAGTCACAAAGGGGCAGAATGAGGCATGATATAAGGGAAAGCATCATACACGTAGAACCACCCAAAAGTAGAATTGACTAATTCAGGATGTAGTGATTTCCTCTTTGCCCCAGATGTCAGAGGTCTCCAAGTAAGTGTTCAGTGGTATCTTTTCAGGAAAGTACTCAAAGGGATCCATATTCAAACATGGTTTAGACTAAATGGACTCCAAGATTATGTGAAATAGACTTTGAAGAAAAATGACGCTATTTTAAATATTGGTTTTTTGTTTGTTCATTTTTAATGGGAAAATATATTTTATCTTCCATATTGCTGACTTTTAAATGAAAATTTGAAGTGAAAGCTGCTATTAAAACCCAGGGTTCTGCATGTAATAAGGGAAATGGAGAAAGCTGCTTCTTTGGGAAGCAATGTGATCCAATAGAAAGAGAACTGCCTTTGGTTACTGAATCAGAGGACTTAGGTTTGAATCCTGAACTTACTACTTCCTAGCTATGTGACTTTGGGCAAATCCTTGGAAAGAACTTTCAGATGAATTGACTGAAGTCATTTCATCTTTCAGGTCATCAGTTTCTTCATCTGTAAATGTAAGGGAGTTGGACTAAATGGTCTCTAAGCTCCCTGAAATTTATGAATCTATGAACTTTCAATGACTTTTTTCCTATACAAATACATAAAATCATATTTTTGTACTCAAAGTTCTCCACACTAATATTCCAAGTGAAATTTAGAAAGAGATGCATACTATTGTATAAAACACAAAACTTAACAGAGTTTTTAAGTACTTCATTATTTTTATTTGGATAGTAGTTATGCTATACATATAGATAGCTCAGACCAAAGCATTAGTGATGCAAACTATATTATAAAGCATCATAACTATCAAATAAGCTGAGGACTTAAATTCCAAAATCTCATGATGTCTCCACGGAAAAGCCACTGGCAAAGGAAAGTAGGTTATTTAAGTGATTTGGAACAATGGATTTCAAGTATGGCAATTTATATTTTTAAAAATGCTAGTGTTGACAGTGCTGCATTCTCTGCAGCACTTTGCAGAAAATCTTTCCAGGGAAGCAGACCTGGTCACAAAGAGAAGACATGGAAAATTCTGAGGGAAAATGCCTGGGGAAATTAAAATGGCAACAAAAACTTGCAACAACATTTTTAGAATGGAAAGAAAAATTAACTTCAGAACACCTAGCAATGGAAAAATATAGCCAGTTAAGTAGTGGGGGGTACAGTGAGGTTTTGTTTTTTGTTTTTTTTTTTAGTATCCACATTATTAGCAAATCAACAAATACCTCCATCTCTTGGCTTCCCTGCGTCTTTCAAGTCCTAGCTCAAATCTCAACTTCTGCAAGAAGCCTGTAGTGCTTCACTCTGAGATTACGCTCAATTTATCCTGTATGTTGAGTATTTGCACATAGCTCTCTACTTGTTGGCTCTGCCATTAGACTGACTCCTTGGGAGCAGGGATTATCTTTTGCCCTTCTTTATTTCTAGCATACTGCCAGTCACAGTAGGTACTTGATAAATGCTTATTGACCTGACTATTTTTGAAAATGTATTTAGCAATATGTTTAAAAATTTGTTTATATTTTGTTAGGTATGCATTGTTATAGGACAAGGTGATTATGAGGCTCAAATGGAATAATCTATGCAACATGCTTTGCAAACATTATAGAACTTTATAAATCTTGGGTGTTATTCTAATTTCAGGAAGTCAGTATTATTTCTTCCTCATTAATTAGAAGAGATGCTTAATTATTCATGAATATGTACTGCTATGGAAATTTCAGCAAACAGTAGATGAGACCAAAATGGCAATGAAAGAATAATAGATCTGATGTCAGTGTTCCAGAGTTTGAATAGCCAACCATTAATACTAGCATAACTTCGGGCAAGCCACTCACCTTCAATTTCATCACTTGTAAATTGAGATGAATGGACTAGATGAAGTCTAAAGACCTAACAGTTCCTAATCCATTATCCCATCAGACCTATCATTTTACATAGATAGAAAGAAACTTAGAGAAATGATGTCATTTTTGAGTATAACACAGAAGGGAAACAAATGGAATTCTAGGTTTTTCCTGCCCTTTTGTAACTTATTTTGCATAGAGAACATTTATTCCATTATACCAAGTGTAGTTATAGTAAGAAAAAAACAATTAATGTGCTATAGAATATTTAAAATAAGATTTTACCAGGTAAACAGGATTATAAGGAATATATTTATATATGATCATTTAAAGCAATTTATTGCAATTGTAAAAAGTAATTATGTTTACTTATTTGAACTTAGCATCCCCATTTGAGCACACTATTTCTAATCCAACCAAAATCAATATATAAAGTAGATAAAAGTTCAACTGAATAATAATTAAAATACTTTCAAGGAAATATTTTTAACTGAATATAGTAAAAAGATAAATGAAGCAAAAAAAAACCACAAATAGAGCAAAAAGCTGGTTTCTCTAAAGTGTTGCCAACCAAAATGCACACAAACATTGCTATTTATATGTGATATAATGATTATTTATATTTACATTTGGAAAATTATGCAATGCTTTTAGTGACTCCCTTTCCTCCCCCTCTTCCCCCTTCTCACCCCTCAGCATCTCCCTTCATAGATCCATCACTTTGCCACTATTACTTGTACAGGAAAGCTTTGTGGCAAGCACTGTGCATCTCTTCATTGCCCTTTGAATGACCAAAAACTCTTGAGTTTTCAGTTTGCCAAAGGACACTAAAGAGATTCAAAATGATTATGAATAAATTCCCTCATGTGACAAATTAGGAAGTATGCCAAGCATAAGAAAAGAAATCCATTTCTCACTTCTGTGGATGAAAATGATAAGAGAAGCAAAAAGTACTTGAGTTGAATAAGGAGAAAGAACTCCTGTAGGTGGCTTGGAGAAATTTGGACTAATTAAGTAAATCAAGGGTTGAACTTGGTGGGGGGAGAGAGATAGAAATGTTGCAAATCTATGAAGAAATTGAAGAAACTTAGAAAGAGAGGAATCTGCCCTGATTGGTGAGCATTTCCTCAATTAATCCTGCCATTGATACTGGAAAGTGTTTAGCATTCTATTTCCCTATGGCTTCACTCACAACTTTTTAGTCTTTCCAAACCAAAATACTTCCCTAAATAGCTCTTACCTATATGTGTAGTTCCCTCACTAGAGTATAAGGTCCTAAAAGAGCAGCAAAAAAAATCAGACTTTTATATCTTTTATTCATAGGATTAGCACACTGCTTACAACATTGTGAGTACTTAATAAATGCTTCTTTCTTTCATTCCAGGTCCAGATTTTACTTCTGGGTTGAAAAAAAGAATATCATTAAGGAATATAGAAAGAGGTTAATGAATAGCAATAACTACAGATTAGAAACAGAGCTAGACTCAAAAAAGGAAATGAATTTAATTGGCAAGACAAAGCAAGTTAGATAACAAAAGGCAAGTCGAACGATTAATTGCAGCACAGATTCTTAATCTTCTTTGACTCCATTTGGCAGTCCAGGGCAGCCTGTGGACCTCTTTTCTGAATTGCATTTTTTAAAGGCAAAGGATCAAATACAATGGAAGCCAATTATAGTGAAAGCAAATTGGTAGTGTCAATTAGTAAGTGGATCAATTTAGTGAAATAGGTGGCATAAGTCTGAAGATGAAGTAGGTTAGGTAGGGTTGTGGAGTTGTTGAGATTATGAAAAGAAAATTAAATGGGATTTTCAAGTTACTAAGAGGTACCTAGGTGGTACAGTGGACAGACCCAAATTCTAATCAGACCTCTGACACTTACTAGCTTTGGCACCTTGGGCAAGTCACTTGCACTCTTTACTCTATTTTCCTCATCTATAAAATAAATTGAAAAAGGAAATGGCAAACCACTTCAGTGTCTTTGCCAAGAAAACCCCAAAAGGGGTCATGAAGAATCAGACATCTGAAAATGACTTGAAAAAGAAGTTTTAATTGGCTAGAAACATTTTAATCAGATGCTTAAAGCTGAGGAGCAAACATTTAAAAAATATGTCTGAAAATCTCAATCTGTAGGGAGACCAAAGGAAACCATACAGTGACTTTTACAGCATATGTGAACTTTGTATTTCTGTTATAGCCAAATAATAATTATTTGTGTTTCATGTGCAAACTTATCTGTCTCCTGGAGGATATGGTGGAGGGACTCCATAAATGCTTTTCCATATTAGAATGTTAAGGGGAAGGAAGAATTCCTAAAGGAAACAGAAGAAAGGTTTCATTGCGAAAATAAAGGATCTGAGGAAAAGGAGAGTAGATGGCCCTTGTCAGGACACTGGACAGTAGAAGAGGATTGCAAAGAGAAGAAAAATAAACACAATACTGTTCCACTTAGCTGTCCTTAATCAATTTAAATCACTTAGCACAAACTAATTGCCTCTTTTTAAAAATTTATTCATTTAACTTTTAACATTGATTTCCACAAAATTTTGGGTTCCAAATTTTTTCCCCATTTGTCCCCTCCCCCCCACCCCAAAACACCGAGCATTCTAATTGCCCCTATCACCAATATGCCCTCTCTTCTATCTTCCCTCCCTTCCCTTGTCCCCATCTTCTCTTTTGTCCTGTAGGGCCAGATAACTTTCTATACCCCATTACCTGTATTTCTTGTTTCCTAGTATCAAGAACAATACTCGACAGTTTTTCCTAAAACTTTGAGTTCCAACTTCTCTTCATCCCTCCCTCCCCATCCATTCCCTTTGGGAAGGCAAGCAATTCAATATAGGCCATATCTGCGTGGTTTTGCAAATGACTTCCATAATAGTTGTGTTGTGTAAGACTAACTATATTTCCCTCCATCCTATCCTGCCCCCCATTGCTTCTGTTCTCTCTTTTTTTATCCCTGTCCCTCCCTGTTCGGCCTAGAGGCTGATGGGCTACCCGAGCCTTTCTTACCTGTCGCAGGTCTTCTGAGATCAGCCAGATAAACTTGTTGAGAGAAGAGACTTTCCAGAGTCAAACAAGGGTTAGGCTTTATTCAAGGTCTTAGTTACATGTGCAGGGTGAATTCTTCCTCAGGAGAGAGGAATCCTCCTCCTCCCAAGGGGCAAGGATGGTACAGCAAGAGGATGGGAGCGGGAGAGGGGGGGACCCTCTTCCCTCTTCGGGCCCCTCAGCACGAAGAGCGCCTTCAAGCTTTCCTGACCCTCCTTAAGCTCTCCCGCCGCATAGTTTGCACGTGAATACCGTGCTTGCTCTCAGCCCCTAGCTAGTCAACAACAGGTGTGCTCAGACCACGGGCCAATCTCAAAGGTGGGATGCTCTCCCCAGCAAGTTTCCCACTGAGAAGAGGTGGAAATGCACAAGATAGCCTGTGTTTGACACCTCAATTCCCAGCTGTTCCCTGGGGGGCCTCATGAGAGCTCTGAGGTTTAGAAGTCCTCACTTTTACCTGCCCGAGACTGTCCACGTGAAAACTGAGCTTACACCCCCAACACCTCCCCAAGAGTGTTGACTTCAAATTGCTCCCTCCTCCCATTGCCCTCCCTTCCATCATCCCCCCCACCCTGTTCATCCCCTTTCCCCCCACTTTCCTGTGTTGTAAGATAGGTTTTCATACCAAAATGAGTATGCATTTTATTCCTTCCTTTAGTCGAATGTGATGAGAGTAAACTGTTTTTCTCTCACCTCTCCTCTTTTTCCCTCCACTAAAAATTCTTTTGTTTGCCTCTTTATGAGAGATAATTTGCCCCATTCCATTTCTTCCTTTCTCCTCCCAATATATTTCTCTTTCACTTCTTAACTTCATTTTTTTGATATGATCCCATCCTATTCAATTCACTCTGTGCTGTGTGTGTGTGTTTGTGTGTGTGTGTGTGTGTGTGTGTGTGTGTGTGTGTAATTCCACCAAATACCCAGATACTGAGAAAATTCAAGAGTTTCAAATATTGTCTTTCCATGTAGGAATGTAAACAGTTCAACTTTAGTAAGTTCCTTATGACTTCTCTTTGCTGTTTACCTTTTCATGATTCTCTTCGTTCTTGTGTTTGAAAGTCAAATTTTCTTTTCAATTCTGGTCTTTTCATCAAGAATGCTTGAAAGTCCTCTATTTCATTGAAAGACAATTTTTTCCCCTGAAGTATTACACTCAGTTTTGCTGGGTAGGTGATTCTTGGTTTTAGTCCTAGTTCCTTTGACTTCTGGAATATCCTATTCCACACCCTTCGATCCCTTAATGTAGAAGCTGCTAGATCTTGTGTTATCCTGATTGTATTTCCACAATACTTGAATTGTTTCTTTCTAGCTGCTTGCAATATTTTCTCCTTGACCAGGGAACTCTGGAATTTGGCCACAATGTTCCTAGGAGTTTCTCTTTTGGGATCTCTTTCAGGTGGTGATCAGTGGATTCCTTGAATATTTATTTTGCCCTCTGATTCTAGAATATCAGGGCAGTTTTCCTTGACAATTTCATGAAAGATGATGTCTAGGCTCTTTTTTTTTTTATCAAGGTTTTCAGGGAGTCCCATAATTTTTAAATTGTCTCTCCTGGATCTATTTTCTAGGTCAGTTGCTTTTCCAATGAGATATTTCACATTATCTTCCATTTTTTCATTCTTTTGGTTTTGTTTTATGATTTCTTGGTTTCTTATAAAGTCATTAGCCTCCAACTGTTCCATTCTAATTTTGAAAGAAGTATTTTCTTCAGTGAGCTGTTGAACCTCCTTTTCCATTTGGCTAATTCTGCTTTTGAAAGCATTCTTCTCCTCATTGGCTTTTTTGAACCTCTTTTGCCAATTAAGTTAGCCTATTTTTCAAGGTGTTATTTTCTTCAGCATTTTTTTGGGTCTCCTTTAGCAAGCTGTTGACCTGCTTTTCATGCTTTTCTTGCATCTCTCTCATTTCTCTTCCCAGTTTTTCCTCCACCTCTCTAACTTGATTTTCAAAATCCTTTTTGACTCTTCCATGGCCTGAGCTCATTGAATATTTATTTTGGATGTTTGGGACCTACAGAAGCCTTGACTTCTATGTCTTTCCCTGATGGTAAGTATTGTTCTTCCTCATCTGAAAGGATGGGAGGGGATATCTGTTCCCTAAGAAAGTAACCTTCTATGGTCTTATTTTTTTTCCCTTTTCTTGGCGTTTTCCCAGCCAGTTACTTGACTTCTGAGTTTCCTCTCCACCTCCATCTCACCCAGCTAGCCCTTGGGGTCTGAGATTCAAATGCTGCTTCCCAGCCTCAGGGCTTTCAGTAGGGGCAGGGCTGCTATTCAGTGTGAGATTAAGTTCAGCTGCTCAGGTAGGGGCAGGGCTACCACATGGGTCTCAGTTCCCTCAGGGGGTTTAGGAGGAGACCTTCAACAATGGATCCAGGCTCCTGCCTTCTTTGGGAGTCCCTGTCTGCTGCTGCCTCCTGAGGGGGCCTGGGTTATGGAGACACCCCTGCTCCCCTCTCCGAGAGCCAAAAATCCCCTCTCACTGACCTTTGGCTCCTGTGGGTGGAGAGATGTGTGCTGGTTCTGGAGATTCTGTCCCTGAAGCCTGCTCAGATCTGCTCCTCTTGGTGCCATGCAGCCAAGGCAGGGCTGGG
Source organism: Notamacropus eugenii (assembly GCF_028372415.1). NCBI lineage: Eukaryota > Metazoa > Chordata > Mammalia > Diprotodontia > Macropodidae > Notamacropus > Notamacropus eugenii. The sequence goes on from NC_092874.1 coordinate 158,707,643, forward strand.
CTCTGCTCCAGGTCTGGTGTGTGATGGACCTTGGGTGTTGGTTTTTCAGGTCTCTCTGGAACAGAAATCTCCTCTACTCTGTTGTTCTGTGGCTTCTGCTGCTCCAGAATTTATTGGGAGTTCTTCTTTACAGGTATTTTATGGGCTGTGGGTTAGGCGCTAGCATATGTGTATCTTTCTACTTCACCATCTTGGCTCCTCCCCAGCATTTAAATTTTTGAACTAATTGCCTCTTAAGGTACTGAAAGAACTGACAGATGTTAATGCTGAATCAGTGTCAATAATATTTAAAAGATTTTGAAAAACAAGAAAGTATCACAAGATTGGCAAACAAATTCCTGATTTTTTTTTAAAGATGAGCACAGAGCATATATATAATAGGACCAATATTTATCTTTTTTTTCCATTGTCCCTCAATTATAAGTTGGGCTACATTTTCGCTAAAAGTCTGTTACTTGATTGACTTCTGGTAATCTCTCGATGTACAGGCATGGATTTCTGATCACCCAGGAACAGAAACATATCCAACCAAATGGGCATCCACCCTTCAGCCCCAGTGGATGTTCTGAGACCACATGAGTCATCATGCCCGCCCTACAGACCAGACATTTTTCCACATGGAGATGACGGGAGGAAAGCATGTCCATCAAAACCATATACTACTACAGCCTTGTTCAATATCCTTTCTTTCTTTTTTTCCCCTAAACATCAAACCTTAACTGATATGGTACCAACATTAGGCCCACCTCTCTAATAGAAGGTGTCTGTTTCATTTTGCTCTGCCTTTGTCAGACCCCACCTGAAGTTGGGTTTTTATTTTTGCATGCTACAGCTTAAGAAGGACATTGATATGCTGGAGAGTGTTCAGGGAAGGGCAGTCAGAATGGTGGAGGGACAACTAGAGTAAAAATTGCATACAATCAAAATTGGACTTCATGTTAGGAAAAATACGCTAACAAGAAAAAACCTATTGGAAAGTACAATGAATTGCTTTGGAAGATAACCTATGTTTGAGTCCCTTGTCCCTACTAATCAACAGCTGCATGATCATGTCCTTGACTGCCCAGTTTGCCTGCATGAAACTAAGTTATTGTGTAGTTGATAAGTCTATAAAGTAAAGCCTGATGTATCCTCTTATTGCCCTAAGTAGGCAGTCAAAGGTCAAGCCTTTACTAACTATAAGTGTTGGACACATTTGTACTTGGGCTTACCCTTCTTATATTGGCTTCTGAAATGGCCCCTTGAATTTTTGTTTTCTCCTCATCTTCAATGAATTAAGCAATAAGCATTTATAAAGCCCCTACTGTGCTAAGGCACTGTGTTAAGCAAGAGAGATACAAAAGAGAAAAAAGACAGTCCCTTGTGTTTTTCTGATGAGGCAGCCCTTCTGAGCTTTAATACTCTATTGGATTTCCCAACAAATTATTGTTTCTTGTCTGAATTCAGCTCATTGGGGATCTAAAATATGTTTCCCTCCATTTAATTTCAAAAATACTAATTATGTGCCTAACATGGAAAAGCACTGTGCAAAGGGCTGGGTAAACAAGGGTAACTAAGATAGTTCCTGTCCTCAAGGACTCTTAATGCCTAATATGGAAGGAGAGCTCAGTAATTATAATATAAACTAAAATGTGATCATTTAAAAGAAGTACAAACTACATTATAAGAGGAATGAATATGGTTCAGTAATCACTTCTCACTTTTTCAAAGCTGTTTAGAATGAACTCAGATACCCTTTTTTCTCCAAATGGGAATGACATTTGAATATCCCACTAATTACAGGTAATAGTAAAAAGCATATTCACTGATTAGGAAATTCTGTCAACAACAAGGAGAAAGTCAATTATAATGTCATGGTATTATATAAAACACTGGTAAGGAGAAATGAAACTTATCATTTTAATGTTAAATTAATAAGTATTAAGTTTTTGCTTTGTGCCAGGTAATCCAATTGTTAGGGATATGGGGAGGGGAAAGGTAAAAATAATCTCTTCCCTTGAGAACTTGACATTATAATGGAATCAGACAAACTCTTAATAATTATGTGCATATAGATTATAGATAAAGTAGATAGAAGATGAGAGGGGAAGGCACTAGCAGCTGAGGGGATATCCTGCAGGAGAGGCAGAGGAGAGAAGAAGGAGCATTCCTGGCAAGTTAACAAGCCATTGCAACGCCACTGAGTCAGGGGATGTGTTGAAGGAACAAAAAGTAGGAAGGCGTATCTGGATCACAGAGTACATTCAGAGCAGTAAAATGTAAGAGGTGAAAAGGTAGGAAGGGGCCAGATCATGAAAAGCTCTAAAGACCAAAGAAGACTTTGTATTTGTTCCTAGAGATATTAGGAAGTTGCTGGAAATTTTAAGGAGGGATTTCATACGGTTAGACCTAATTAGAAAAAATAAATTTGGTAGGTGAATGGAAGATTGGAATAGGGAAAGACTTAGGTCAGAGAGAAGAATTAGAAGATAATGCAATGATGAGAACTGTGAGAGTAAGAAGAGAAAGGGAGTTGAAAAAGAGATGTTTTGAAGGCATACATGATGGGATGTGGCGACAGGTTGAACAGAGGGAGTGGGTAAGAGTGAGGAGTTGATTGAGGTTGTCAATGAAGTTGTGAGCCAGGGTGACAGAGGACAGTTGTTCCCTTAATAATAAAAGGGAAAATTGAAAGAAGGGAGAATTTGGTGGTAGCAAAATGATGAATTCTGTTTTATACATATTGAGCTAGAAGGTATCTATGGGATATCCAATGTGAGATATCTAAAAGAAAGTTGGTGATGTGGGATTGGAAATCAGAAGAGAGATTCGAACTGGATATATACATTTGGGAATCATCAACATAGAAATAATAATTGAAGCCATCAGAGTTGAGATCCAAGTCATCAAAATGTTCAAATGCTGTAGAAGTCAAGAAGGAGGGGGTTTGGGAAAAAAATCTTTAGATTTGTCCATTAAAGGGTCATTAGTAATTTTGGAGGAAGCAGTTGGAAGATGAATGATGAAGTTGGAAAACAGATTGCAGAAGGTTTAGAAGAGAAGGAGAGGAGAGAAGGTAGAGAAACTGAGTATCAACACCTTTCTCAAAAAGTTGAGTCAGAAAGGGGAAAAAGGATAGAGGGAATGACAGATTCAAATAAGGATTTTTGAGGGATGGAAAAAGCATGGACATATTTTTAGTAAGAAAGGTAGATGGTGAGAAAAATTGATGAAAATAAAGGGTAGTAGGGCATTGTTGGAGAAGAGGGAAGGGATGAAAGCAAAAGTGACTATAGAAGGGAATGCCTTAGCAAGGAGAAAGGTCACCTCTTCAGCAGAGATAGGAAGGAGTAGTGAAATAGACAGTGAGTAAAATGTCAGTTATGTGAGATGAGAAAGAAGAAAGAAGATGGAGCTCTTGTGATGCTCCCTCAACATTTTGGTGAAAAGGGGGTAAGATCCTCAGCCCAGTGTTGAACTAGTAAATGTCATAGAAGACTTAAGGAGGGATAAAAAGGTTTAGACAAACCACTTTGGAAAATGGCCTAAGTTTTTTTCTTTTTTCAAATGGCTTTTATTTTAATTTTAAAAACTATTTTATGTCATGTTTAGTAGTATGTTTTAAAATCTGTTATATATTATAATAATTTTTAAATTATCATTTAAATGATTCATAGAATCTTACCTGGATGTAGAATTATAAAGGATCACAGTGGCCATCTAGTCCAGTTTTTGTTCGACAGATGAAAAACTTAGCCCAAAAAGGTTCAGTGAATTGCCTTAATTTTGAGGGCCTATCTTCAGATTTGTATTTCTAGCTTAAACGATTTTATGTGCACTGCCCAAGTGAAGTTCAAGTTAACCTATATACCATCTATCTTAGTTATATAACTATGTGCTTTCTTCTGCCTTTCAGCAGAAGTGGCTCATTTAGTTATTTGGACTTTTTAACTTTGAGGGAAGGAAAGTAAACATAAGCAGATAGGAAACTATATTGTCAACTGAGCAATGTGAAATTGAATCTTTTATTTAAAAAAAAAGATTTGGTAAATGTTGAAATGTTTCCATAAACAATTATGAAATTCTTTTGAACTTATTTGATATAAACTTCAGTAACCATCAACATAAGCAAATAATCCAATAAACATCCAAATAAGGCACAAAGCTCAAACATAAAATCGTTAGCTTTTAACAGAGTAGAACCAAAAGAACTAACAAATAATAAATAAAAAAAAAAGCACATTTATTACTCATTGTTTCTTTCCAATTCTGTAAGACTGATTTCATTATCTGGTTTATTGTCTTTGACTTTGTCTTCTTTCCTTCTTTTTTTTTTTGTGTATTGTAATCAGTAGGGATGCAAGGCTGGCCCTAAGATCACTTTGTATCATTACGCGTTGTCCTTTCCATATTTCCTTAAATTCCCTCATATTCACCTTTTTCAAAGGATAAAAATATTACATTCATTAACCTTATAACTCAGGAGGGAATGGCATCCTTAACTCCATCCTTTTTTTTGGACAGATCAACCAAGTTTAATTGTCCAACTTTCTATCTCCTCCCCCAAACTAAAAAGAAGGTACCTTAAATTCAATTCCCTCTGACTCCCATTGACAGGCCAATAATAGGTCCTAGCCCAAACCCCACTTAGTGGTCGTTGTTTAGGCCCCTAGGCCCCCAGTCACTCAGAATGAACATAAAAAGCAGTTGTTTCCGTTTTAACCAAAAATGCTGAGGGTCTCCCTGTTTGAGATTGATTTTTTTTTTTTTTTACTAAGTAAAAGAGGCCATTTTTTGTCTCATTTTTTTACCTACTCTTATTCACTCAATGGGCATTGCCTGTCAGACTGAGACCTGGGAACACCTTAGCTTAAAAAGGCCAAGGTCTCCCACTGCTTCTAGGGCCTTCTCCAAGTTGTCCTAATCTGTGTCTTGGCAGTGGACTGAGATGACATTGGAAGAGAAAGGTAGCCTGGTGACTTTGCATAGCCCTCCCTCACTTAAATGCAATTCACTTGCATGTCATGGCATCACCTCCCTGATGCCACCCTCCTCTTCAAGAACAAAGGACAATCAACAAGAATATTCAGTCCCCTGCAAGTTTCAGGCTTCCAAATAATTAATAGGTTACAGTTTACTATAAATGTATTAAGAAAAGAAACTTTTTTTAAATTTTTGTGTGTGTTTTCTTGGTAACTATCACAATGCCTGGAACATAGATGCTTAAAAAATACTTCCTGAGCAAATTAATGCTGCACCCCTTCGATGTACCTCTGATCTCATCAATGTGATTTCTCCCTCTGATGTGGAAACTGAAAACACTTTCACATCCTGTGCCACTCCTATTCATATCCGCTCAGAAGTTTTTCCACAAGGGGTCCACCCACATGCTTAGGACCTTTATCTAGATCTCTTCACATTGCGCAGACCCTGCACTGAGTAGCTAGGTGAGACAGTGGATAGGGTAGAGTGCTGGACCTGGAATCTGGAATACTTGACTTCAAATTCAGTCTTAGGCATTTGCTGTGTGATTTCAGGGCATGCCACTTAACCTCTCTTTTCCTTAGTTTCCTTAACTGTAAAATGAGGATAGTAATAACACCTACCTTGCAAGGTTATTGTAAGGATCAAATGAGGTGATATTTATAAAGCACTTAGCATGGTATCTGGTACATAGTAGGTGCTATGTTTTATCATCATTATCATTGTCATCATTATGTGACAATGAAAACCATGGTTGTCCATTAATTATCCCTCCTTGTTCTTACTTCAGGCCTGGTCCATCTCCTTTTCTCCTTTCCTGCTTATAAATCTCTCTGATGACACCCTTTATTTTTCTTTTCTTTTAAATTTTTTCATTGGTAACATGTAATTTACTGCTACCCACCATGAATCTCTCTATTGCCCTGTGAGTCATCGACAACTTTAATTCTTTATAAAGACTGTATTATTTCAGAAGTCTCAGCTATACAGGACTCCTGCTATATCATGGGTGCTAATAAGATGAGCGTTTGTTGCAGGGAGAAGCTTGCAGTCATTTAGAACATAGCAAAGTTCCCCAGCAGTAATAGAGACTGCTCTCATGTATATATTTCATTCTTGTTCCAGCTTGCTTATTCATGGTGTCTTTCCAAGATACAGAATGCTTTAAAAGACTTAGTACAGTTTTAATCAACTCGAGCTTGAAACTGTATGCTGCTTCATTCATTTTGAGGGACTACCCAAGTTTAAATTACTCAACAAAGACTTCTGGAACACCCTGTAAATGTCCTGATGTATCACTTTAACCAACATTTCACCCAATTGCATATCAAAGCCTAGGCAACAGTCATTTTAAAAAAAATTTTTGACCTTGCCTGTGTAATTATTAACCCAAACTTTTGATTAATTATAGATCTTATTTAGTCCAACAATTTCCTAGGGTTTAATCAAAATAAAACAAAATCTTCTGCTAACTAAAGTTTCTAGAAGTCTATAATCTATAAGAAATAGATTTTCTACTTGGATTCTGCACAGAACATCCTGCCAGACAATGGCAAATAGCATTGCCAAGCATATGTCTATGCTATGTTTTATTAGCAGAGGGTCATTGAACAAAGTTCTCTTCAATATATTTGAAGATTTATCGCACAAGTTTACTGAAGAGATATGAATAAAGAAGGGACACACACACATCTTTAGCTTCCCATTTCTTGTAGCTTTCCATTCTGGTGACCTAAGTTTTCCTTCCCCCCAGAGGTTCTAGAATTCAAAGACCTGGCCTTCTAAAGTGAAGGGAACTTCCTGAATGGTTTGCCTTATGAATATAAAAGATTACTCAGGCAACCTCTGCAACCAGAGAGCAGTTAGGAAATTACATGCAAGACATTGAGAAGAGCAAAGATTAAGATCTTGTCCATCCTCCTTCTCTCCACACACTTTTATTAAATTATTCAAGAAGTACAGATGTACAGATCCCATGGGAAAGTGATAGCCTATCCTGTAACACAAAAGTAACCTTGCCTTCTGTAAAGAGGGAGACCACAAGGATTCTGGGAACGAATGTGTAGGACTCACTAGGAGAGCTAAGGACTCACTGGAATGTGGATGTGGTTCTTTGCTGGCAGCCCTGGCAGCACTTCCTCCCAAGGGGAACTAATTTAAGTGTGTGTTTTCTCTCTGAGATTCATTTTCTGTATCTCTTTATGGGCCAGTATGAACCCTTTATGCCTTCACCATTATCTGTGGGTGAAATTAAAGCTGTCCTATCACCAGGGAACCGTGATTACATTTTAAATGCTTATACCAGACGTGGGGACTCCTTTTATTCACATCTGCAGAAATACAGACGTATATATTCTTAAGTTTTTCAGAGCAAACTCTGGATGAAGGCAGATGAACCAAAAATCATTAGATCATGGAATCACAGAACTAGAGATAGAAAGGATCTGAGAGTTCCCTCTAGTACTCTCATTTTATAAATAAAGAAAGATTGGGATGGGGATGCAGGGAAGTTTAGCGAGTTGCCAATGGTGATATAGACAATAAGTTTCTAAAGTAAATGTGTGTATATGTATATGTATGTATATATGCATATGTGTATATATATTATACATATAATACACACACACATACACACACATATACACACACACACACGCCAGGTCCTCTAATAGCAGAGCAAGTACCTTTTCCATTTTACTACATTTTCAACAATGACCCTTTGGGGTCCAAGACTGGATCTGATGTATGTGAGTCTAAAGGGGAGACAAAGAGAGGTAGTAGGCTATTCTGAGAATGCTTCTCGCCACCCTGCCCCTAGCTATTTCTTCTAATACTTAGCTCCATTCAATATTCAGTTGAAGTGCCATCTCCTACATACTTTTTCTGGTCTCTCTAATTGTTAGAATATAATAAATTTTTTTTAAAGTTTAAATATAATTTGTATCTGCCTTTCAGTATTTACATGGAGTTGAGGAAGGAAATGACAAATTATTCCAGTATATTTGCCAAGAAAACACCAATAAGGTCATGAAAAGTCAAACATGATTGGAAAATGACTGAACCACAAAGATACATGGAGTTTCCCTCAATATGACTTGAACTTGCTTACCAAGAGCCTAGCTCACATATAATATGTTTTCAATAAATGGTGGTGAATAAAATACAGTACCTGTGGTGTCACCATTAGAAAGGTCTTAGAAACATGAATAGAATCACAGGTCTCCGTGAAGATCCAGAGTCCCTGTCCCCCATTAGCTTGCTTTCTTATTCTCTAGTGGATCTCCTTTGATTTCTCTAGCTTTCCAGCTCACAGCAAGGAATCAACAAATTAAGATGCCCTTCCAGCCCATGCCCAGCCTCTGTTCTTTGCTTGACTTTTGAATTTTTGCCAGGGTGCGAAGACCTTTGTGCTCCTTTCTATAAGAAATCCCCACATTCAGGAGATTTTATACCCCTTTCCATGCCCCAGGCTGGTTATACTAGGCTGGAGTGCTCTGACCTCCTTTTTTAAAACTGCTCTGGGTCTTTCAACCACAGTCATCTCAGATCGTGTCCACTGCCGATACAATATTTTTCCTAACATTCTCCAATAAACAAATATTATAATAAAATATATTTAAATAACTGGAAAGATTTGCTTTGGTAAAGGAAAAATGGTTACTGATAAAGCTTTGTAAGACATATAATATACAATATAATATAATGTACACAATTAGAATTTTGCTATACCTAATATTTAAAAAAAATCTTAGGCCAATCTTTTTTTCTTTTTGATACTTCTTTACGGTAGTTGAGCTAATGGTATTAAGACATTTTCCAATGACTAAGTATAAAAATGTAATGAAATGAGCATTATAATAGATATTTCTACAATAAACAGACATAATATTACGTTTAGACATTTGCAAGGAATAAATATATCAGTGTAGTAGGAAGAGCTCTGGACTGTGAAACAGAAGTACTGGATTTGAATCAGGGGGGTACTGGTAAATATATTAGCTTTCCAGGAAAACACACACACACACACACACACACATGCACACACACACTGTTAAGTTTAATCTTTATGATAAGCACTTTTCTTTCCCAAATCTACCTCTGATCCTTCCACATCTGCTTTCTCCATGTTTGCTGTTGGGTAAGGCACTCACTCTCCCCCAGCCTTCATTTCATCATTCATTAAATGAGAAGGCAGCATTAGATGATCTTTTATGGTCTCTTCCAGCTCTAAATCCTATGATCTTATTACTAAACCAATTTGCAGGAATAAACTAGCTTAATAAAACAGCAGGCAAGTTTAAAAAAAAATGGTTCAGGCTATTATAACCACATTAAATGCATAAAAAATACTAAAAGTCTATTTTATTTTCCTAATAATTTCCTTATCTTTAATATAGTAAATGAAGGCATCTATACATAAGAGTAACTTTATTAATGTTCATGTTAATGTCACTGAGTTATTTTTTTTCAAGCTTCAACTCTGTAAGTGATCTTGAAACAGTTTCTTGCCACTCAAAAATAGCCCAGTCTACTAACTTCTAAAAACTATAAGAATTCCTTAGAGCAATTTGTCACATTACATTTATTTAGCATTAGAATGAGTGGCATATATATTTCTAAACAACACCTGAAACTTTAATTAAATCACCAAAAAAGTATATTCAAGAAGAAATCCATTCAATTCAACATATGTATTGAGTTCTCATTACCAGCAAAGGAATGAGCTATGCACAGTGATATAAAAATAAATAAGACAAGATTAAGGCCCTTATGAAGGGATTAAGACCTTACACTATAATAGGGGGGATATGTCATATATACAAATATATCCAATGCAAAATAGGACATACTATAAGGGGTAAAATGTGGAGATCCACAATCTTGAAATCTCTGCCCCTTGCATTAATTCTAACCTAACAATTAACACCAAGAAAACAGATTCTTCACCAACCAGTAGGACTCTATCCATATGTGGAACCTTCAGTTATAGCTATAGTGTGAATAAGTTCACTTACCTTGGCAGCATATTTTCTAAGGATGTCCACAGGTTAATGCACACATTGCTGGAGCTAACTCAATGTTTAGCAGCCTCTGAAGGAAAGGGTGAGAGAGAAGAGATATTAGACTACCTACCAAACTAAAGATCTACAGATCTGTTGTGCTGATCTCATTGTTGTATGCTTATGAAACCTGGACAGTCTACAGCTACATGCCAGGAAATGGAATTGATTCCTATATAATTGTCTTGGGAATATGGCCCTGACACTGAAGTCCTTTTTTCGAACTGCCAAGTTTGAAAACTTGTAGAATTCAAGTTCTGCTGTAGAATTCAACTGTGTTAGACTGGCCTTGTTGTTGCCTAAAAGACTATTTTATGAAGAACTCACACAAAGCAAGTGCTCACATGATGGTCAAAAGAAGTGATACAAGGATACTCTCAAGATCTCTCAGAAGAACTTTGGAATCAGTTGTGGAAGCAGTGGAGATGTTGGCCCAGGACTGCCCAGCATGATGTGCCTGCCTCAAAGAAGGTGTTGTGTTTTATGAGCAAAGCAGAAGTGTACTAGCTCAAAAAAAACATGTAATGTGCAAATTTAGAGATATCTCCACTCCAAACATTCATATGAATTATTTGTGCCTGATCTGTGGTGGAGTCTTCTGAGCTCCTGTTGGTCTACACCAGCAACAGTCAGACGTATACAGCAACCCCCACATAATGAGGCTATTTTGGTCCTCTTCAAGCATGAAGCACAGCAACCAACCATGATGTGGAGATCCACAATCTTTAAGTTATCTTTAATTCACTTCCCATAAGAACAAATAAATAAACAAAAAAGCATTTATTAAAAACTTGCAATATGCAAATCATTGTTCTAAGTGCTAGGGGTACAAAGAGAGCTAAACAGCCCCTAATCTCAGAGTTCACATTCTAATACTGGGACACAACACATATGGGTTTTAGCTTAATGTTAGATGGAGAGATTACGTTGCCATTAGGACACAGTGGCAAAGAAAGAGAAATGACCTTCTTTAATGTCATCTATACCAACAAAATCATATTAATTTCTGATGTTGACAATGCTTAGGGCTTTGGTGAAGAAAACTTTCTTTAGTAGCTGAGGATCCTGGGGTTGAGGTGGGGTGAGCAGGGAATGTATTTCTCATAGATTTGTCTTAAAAGTAGGAAGGCAGTGTGGAGTGCTGGACTTAAGGGAAAGGTACCAGACTTGTAGTCAGGTAGACTAGGTCCAAATTAAACCTCTGACACTAGGTAGACAAGTCATTGAACTTCTCTGCACCCTAGTTTCCTTAATTACAAAATGAGACACAGACGCATGCACATGTACATAACCTAAGGTAAGTTTGTTGTGAGGATCAAAATATTTGATTCCTTTAAAATGTTTTGAAAACTTTATAATGTTATAAAATGTCAGGTATTATTATTTTTTACATATGATCATTAAATTACCAAAGTATATTCCAAAGTATATGCCAAAAATACTGGTAAAAATGAAAGTATAAAGATGAATTTAGTCTTTCTCCAACTGATTTCTGTCCCTCTCTCCTTCCCCCCAAAAAGCAAATTTAGTCCATAAAGGTTTTTATTCTATTTTAGCTTTTATTGGACTTATCTTTACTTGGTTTTACTATTCAAATAACTATAGACATTTGTTTAGTTATCAATAGTAATGAAGCATTTTTTTTATTTCCCATTACTGACAAAACTAAAAGTAACGTTCTCGTCCTATCACCTATATCAGAACCCATTTGGAACATTTCAACTTAGAACATATAAGGACGCTGTACTAGCCAGAGAAAAATCTGGTTATTTTATTTATATTTCTTTTACTTTATTTTCCTCAGGAAAATTTTCTGAACTGATCCCTTGGCTTGGATTTTTTGCAGTTATCAGATTGCACTCATCATGGAAACCAAGACAATTATTGGGTGTTATCCTTTAAAAGAAATTCATATGGCAACTGTTAACATTCTGTAATACTTGGCAAGTCTTTGTATGTATGCTGAAGTGTGTATGTTTACTTATTCCATAAAAGAAACTCATAGTTGGTACAAGGTTTCAATTGCTTTCAGTGTGATAGGTAGCACATGTGATTGTTTGTTTTACAAATCAAATCTCTGTGCAAGTTACAAAATGCCCTCACATTTGAATTATAAGAGGGGGAAAAAGTGAGCAGCTATAATTATAGAATTAAAGGATCAAAATACTTCTATGTAGTCTATATTATGCAATTATTTTTTCCTAAAGATATTAGCAGGAGGAATTCATTTCAATTAAAGGCCTTAATTACATCAAGGATGACAGGAATGAGCCAATAGTCTAGAAGGTGGAAACTGTTTTTAACTTCAACATGAAGTTCTTATTGGACTATTTTCAGGAAAGACCTTGTAACAATGAATAATACTGTATAGTGTAACAATGTCACACACACACACACACACACACACACACACACACTCTCCTCTCCCTTATTCAATAATTCCAGTGGCTTCCTATTTCCTCTAAGAGCAATTATAATATGCTGTATTTGGCACTCAAAGCCAAATACAAATAACCTAGCCCCTACTTATCTTTCCAGTCTTCTTATATCTTATTCTCCAAAGCATACTCTTCCATCCAGTGATACTGACCTCCTGACTGTTCTGCAAACAAGATACTCCATCTCTTGGCTCCTGATATCTTTCTCTGGCTGTCTCCTAAGCCTGGAATAACACTTTTCCTCCTCCACTCTGACTACTGATCTCCCTTCCTTGCTTCTTTTGAATCCCACGTTTTACACGAAGCCTTCCCTCAATGCCTTCAATTCCTTTGATTTTCCTCTTTTCACTATTTCCAATTTATCCCAAGTATAACTTGCTGTGCATACATTTGTTTGCATGTTATCTTCCCACTAGAGTGATTGTAAACTCTGAGGACAGGACTGTCTTTGGCCTATTTTTCTATCCCCAGTATTTAGCACAGTGCCTGGAATATAAGAAGGTATTTAATAAATGTTTTTTGGATTGAATTGAATTATAGATAATAAGCCAAAGAAGTGTGTAGTTCTGAGATATTTTCTGCTTTCCTCTGGATTTATTTTAAAGGGAATGTTGGTAAACTAATTTGCTGTTGGTCAGTCACATCACACTCTTTGTGATTCTATTTGGGATTCTATTTCTTGGCAAAGATTACTAGAGTTGTTTACCATTTCCCTCTCCAACTCATTTTGCACATAAGGAAACTGAGGCAAACAGGATTAAATGACTTTCCCAGAGTCACCCAGCTAGTAAGCCACATTTGAAATTCAATAGGATGAGTCTTCCTGACTCTAGGCCTGGCTGCTATGCCACCTAGATACCCCAGTATGACAATATTAAAGCCTAACTACAGGAGACTTCATTATCATAGATGATAATATATAGCAAAAGTGTCCAGCATGAAACATTCCTAAGTGCCAAGGAACAGCATTAAAATGTAATTGAGAATTATTTAATAAAGCAAAACACAATAGAATATAGACAATGTAAATACATGGTTTTCTAAGTCAATATGGGAGGGGAGGGGTTTTTTAATGTATGATTTAGTGGCCCAGTTTCTGTTTAACTTTGTCCGCACTGATGTATAAGATTGGTTTAAAAACACTTGGAAAGAAGATATGTGTGTGTTAGTCCTTCATTGCCAAAGAAGAACATGCCATCAGAGAAATCATGACATGACTTGCACTTGACTTTTGTTTTTGAGTGAGGGAGGGCTGTGCAGGTCACCAGCCTCACATATGACACAGTGGAAAGTGCGCTTTTACTGTCTGTGTGACCTTGTGAAAATTATTTCATTTTCCAGCTCCTTAGTTTTCTGTTGGGATTGGAAGCTCAAATCCGTGTGGATGGTCTCGGGTGGGTAAAAGTGGGACTTCTAAATCTTAGAGTCTTACGAGGCCCTCCATGAACAGCGGGGATTCGAGAAGGTCAGACTGAGCTAGCTCGGCTAGCTCGGGTATTTCCGCCTCTCCCCGGGAGATACGTGATGGGTGGAGTCTCCCTGCCCTCGAGATTGTCCCGGATTGGAGCACACCTAGTTACCTAACAGCACGGTATTGAGATGCAAACTGTGCGGCTGAAGGTTAAGTAGGATTGAGGAAGCCTGAAAGCTCTCTCTTAGCACGTAAGGAGCCAAGAGGACAGTAGGCTCTGCTTTCTTCTTTCCTCTCTCCCCTCCCCCTCTCTCCCCGCTTGTACTTCTACTTCCAATCCCTTAAGCTTAGCCTCCTTAGGAAATCTCCCCCTCTTCCTCCTAAGGAAGAGTTCCCTGCACTTGTAACTAGACCCTGAAATAAAGCTCAACCCTTGTTCGACTCTGGAACGTCCTTTCTCTCATATGTGCACCCGGCGTGGCCAGCCGAAGACCTCGGAGGTGAGGTAAGAAAGACTCGGGTAGCCCACACAGGCCTCTAGGCCTGACAGTTTTCTCCTTTGTGAAATCAAGGAATTAAAACATTAGACCGTAAATTCTTTGAGGTCAGAGACTTTCTTTTGTCTCCTTTTGTATCCCCAGAATTCAGCACAATGCCTGACATGTAGTAGGTGGATAATAAATGTTTTTTTCTGAATGAATGAATGGTTAGATGGCCTCTTCTATTCCTTTCGGCTCTAACTTTATGATTTTATGACTAAAAACAGATAATTTTATCCCCAAGTCCAATGCTTTGTCCAATAAGCAGCCCTCCTTTTATTTGTTACCAGTTTTAATAAACTTAATATTTTAGATTATTTAACGATCTGAAAAGAAAACCAGGGAATGTAGGAAAAAGCACAATTTAACCAATAAAGAAAATGGCTGATGTTAACATCTGCAAAAATTGTAATGTAAATCAGCAATCTAACCAGAGAATGAAGTTATTATACTGATGTTTTTCTTTCTTCTTGGTCCTGGCAAAGCATTAGGATCACAGATGTCCAGAAGTCTTTGGTGGGATAGTATGATATCTAATTTATCATAGTACTTCCCACTGAATAAATTAACTCTCTGCCAAATTAGAAAGCAGTAGCAAAGCATGCAAGAATTTGCATAAATGGCAAAAGTCAGTTTAAATATCATCATCACTGATCGTTTTTCATTTTTAATCCCTATTCCTTCCCAACACTAAGTTTTCATTCATTGTTATAGCAAAGTGCTGGGCTATAGTACAATGCATAGCAAAATAGAAAGATTAACAGCTGAAGTTCTTGAGTAGTCTCAGTGGTAATTTGAGTGAAATTGTAAAAAGAGCTGAAACATCATTTCAAAGGCAATCCACAGGGCTCTTTCTAGTAGGTAATAAAGCTGCTTAAAGGCGACCCAGTTGGGTATACATTTTTCCATCTTGGGTTTGATATTCTAACACTAAGGTCCTGTGAATTAGAAAAGAATGCCAAATTAGCAGTAAAAGTTGATTTATTTCATTTTAGATCTTTTGGGTTTGTATTGTTTTGGTTTTTGCTAAACATAACTGTTCCTACAAGCTTCTCCAAATGACTGAAACCATTTTTATAATTGAAAAGTAAACTTTTCAAATATCAAAATATATATACCTCTGTGTGATAAAGGATAGCTATTAGATCTCTTGTTTGGTTGAAGAAATACAGAGAGAGTCTGGGAGTTAAGTTTGTTAAACTTTTATTGTTATTCTTGCCTATTTCTATTGTTGTTTGGTTGATTTAATTTTGTTGGGGTTTTTTTGTTTGTTTTTAGGGAGTGGTATTTTTAAAACAATTTAAATATTTTCATTTAATAAATTTACAATTACTCAAAAGAGGTATCTGAACACTATGATGAGGTACCAATTCCTCAAACAAAGGTTGGGTTTTCAACACTTTTGCTTTATTGAATAAGACCTATCTGGATGGATACAACCTTCATAATTTTAGATTATTGATAACAGGACAGTAACAGTTGCAGTAATTTGTATTCAAAATGAGAATATCGTATGGCAACTTATTGTGACATCTCTATCACATCCCTGGAAAGTAGTTTGCCAGGGTCCACCCCCTACCAGCTGTTGTACAACATTGCCAAACACATGCTCCTGGATTTGCAATATGTCCTAATACTGCCGTATGGTACCCCCATCTCTGATTCCTGTATCATTTCAGAATGAGAAATATTGCTCCACTAGTGAACTCGATGGCACAGGTCTCAAAGCCTGAATTAATAAATGTATACTGAATAGTTCTAAAATGGCAAGTTCTTATTTTTATATCAAATATTTTCTCTGATCAATGGGAATTTTTTTTCAAAAGTTAATCTAAATCTCCTCTTAAAATAATTTTCAACACATCTATTGAATATTGGCAAGTTGTTCCAAGAATGAAAAACAGGGTCCTATCATACTAAGAATGAATAAGTGAGAAAGCATGTTATCTAGATATTACGGTATGCCGGAGACTATCCCACATAGACTGGGGAAGCAGGTAGAAGCAAAGAAAATAGTCTCTGCCCTCAAAGATCTTACTATTAGAAGAAGATTGCTGTTGTTGTTGTGTTCATCCTTTGTTTTTGAAGAGGCCCATGCCATCAGAGAAATGATGACATGACTTGCACTTGACTTTGTTTTGAGTAAGGGAGGGCTGTGCAGGTCACCAGACTCACTTTCTCCTTTTAAGTCATCTGGATCCAGGGACCAAATAGTCATCAGGATGACTGGAGATGGCCCAGGATGTAATGAGAGACCTTGACCTTTAAGGCTAAGGCTTTTTCAAGTACTCACTTAAAGTGAGGTAATGCCCATTCAATGAATAGACCTCTGTAAAATGTAGTCAGGGGGATGACCCTTTTAACAGAAAAGAAAAAATTAATAAATAGATAAATCATACTGGGAGGGACAGGAGCCTCAGGGCTGTTTTGAAGGTAAACTGTTATTATTGACTTTCACTCTAAGCCAGGAGGGCTCAAAACAGTCATTGAGTATAGGTTGGGCAAGGACCTACCTTGTTCAATCCTTGGGCTTCAGAGTGCAAGTGGTCTAAGATTTTAGGGGAGATAAGAAGGGAAGGGAAGGGAGGGGAGAGGAGGGGAGGGGAAGGGAGTAGAAGGGAAGGGGAGGGAAATGAAGAGAAAGGATAGAAGAAGATAATCAATATAGTGAAATGATGGCCCAGGTAGAATGTTTTGGACAGGAAAATTAAAGAGATGGTGATGGGAATTTTAGGGAAAATTTATTATCATGTCTTTTTCCAGGAAGGGCACTTATAATGGAATAATTTGATTATTATACTCAGATTATGATTTAAATAGGGGAGTAGAAAATATACTTGCGTGGTCTAGTGACCTAATATGGTGGAAATCATCTGGGACTTAGATTAAAAAGACCTGGGTTCAAGTCTTGACACCTTCATTTACTACCTGTGTAATCTGGGACAGGTTACTAAGTTTCTGTCAATCTCAACTTCCTAATATATTAAAAAAAATCTAGATAGGGCCTAATCCTATGATTCCATTGGTGAAAAATCACCTTGACACCTTCTCTGCAATAAAGTTTTAAGGAATTTCCTAAAGCACTGAAATAACTCATCTAGCATGTGCCAATGGCAAGATGTGAAAGCATGTCTTCTCTGTGTCAAGGTTAACTGTCTAATCACCATGCCATACTGCCTCCCTACAATCTATTTTTAATGAGTTAATAGTTTCACTTATCAGTGTTGTAGAGTTCTTGTAAGGGAAGTACTTGGTAAACTCTAAAACAGTAAAATATCCCTAACTCTCTTCAAGGATCACCTCAATGATAACTTTCAATAAAAGACTTTCACAATTCTCTTAATTAGATATCTTCCCCTTGAAATATTTTGCATTGGTCTTAGGTCATGGAATAACTTGAAAATAATTTTGAAAATCAAGAGAGAAAGAGGAAAAATTGGGAAGAGAAATGAAAGTGATGCAAAGAAAATAACGAAAAGTGAGTCAAGATCTTGGTAAAGAAGATACAAAAAAATCTGAAGAAAGTAACACCTTAAAAAGCAGAATTGGCCAAATGGAAATGGAGGTACAAAAGTTCACTGAAGAAAATCATTTCTCAAAAATTAGAATTAAGCAAATCAAAGCTAATGATTTTATGAGAAATCAAGAAACAAAAAAACAAAAAACAAAGGAATGAAAAAATAGAAGAAAATGTGTTCAATGGAAAAACAATTGACTTGGAAAATCGATCCAGGAGAGATAATTTAAAAATTATTGGACTACCTGAAAGCCATGATAAAAAAAGAGCCTAACATTATCTTTCAAGAAATTATCAAGGAAAACTGCTCTGATATTCTAGAATCCAAGGGTAAAATAAAAATTGAAGGAATCTACTGATCAACTCATGAAAGAAATCCCAAATGACAATTCCAAATTCCAGAGTTCCCAGATCAAGAAGAAAATATTGCAAGAAGCCAGAAAGAAACAATTTAAGTATCATTCAGGATAACACAAGATTTAGTAGTTTCTACATTAAAAAAAAATTAGAGAACTTGGAAAATTATATTCCAGATAGCAAAGGAGCTAGGATTACAACCAAGAATCATCTATCCAGCAAAACTGAATATAATCCTTCAGGGGCAAAAATGGACATTCAACAAAATAGAGGATTTTCAAGAATTTTGGTGAAAAGACCAGAACTGAATAGAAAATTTTACTTTCAAATATAAGACTCAAGTGAAGCATAGAGAAGTAAACAAGAAAGGGAAATCATAAATCATATGGTCAAAATGTTTACATTCCTACATTGGGAAGATGATATTTGTATCTCTTAAAAATTTTCTCATTATTAGGGTAGTAGGAGTACATATAGAAAATGTATAGAGGACATAGGTATGAGTTGAAATATGAAGGGATGATATCTAAAAAAATAAAATTAAGAGGTGAGAGAGAGGAATGTACTGAGAGAAAGGAAAAGGGAAAGGTAGAATGGAGTAAATTATCATACATAAAACAGTCAAGAAAAAGCTTTTACACTGGAGAGGAAGAGGGAAGAGGGGAGGGAAAGTGAATATAATAGAAGGAAGGGAGGAAGCGAGAGAATTTGAAACTCAAAGTTTTAAAAATGGATGTTAAGAAATGTTTTTACATGTAACTGGGGAAAAATAAAATACTAAGTAAAGTTTAAAAAAAGTAACAAGATACAAACCAGGGTTTGAATTATTCTTTGGTTGATTGTCTGAACTTTATGAAAGTGACAGAGAAAATGTTAATAATGCAGAGACATTTATTCACATTTTTCTGTTATTCAGGAGTTTTCTGTTACCTCTGAAAATCCATGAGCCCATTTAGGGTTTTCTCAGTAAACACACAAGAGTGGTCTGCCATTTCCCAGCATCTTATCTGCTGTGCCAGCTAACTTTCCTTTGCTAAATATTTACTCCCACGCTACTGTGAATTCTTCCAGTAGAAGGTAATCTCCTTCAGAGCAGAGATTGCCTTCTACCCTCATAGTGCCTTAAATGTAATGTATACAATAAATATTTGTTGAATTGTTATGTAAATGTGAGATATTATGAAAATCCTATATAACCATTTTTCAACTATCCATGGTAATGGAGTGCCAAGTACTATACAGATAAAGGAACTAGCTCAACCAGGCAACCAATATTTACTTTCCAACCTCCAAGTAAGAAATAAAATTGAATGTCTGATTTAAAAGCATATAAAAAGAAAACCTCAGTTTGTCTGGTTGGAAGCTAATTTGGCAACATTTTAAATTCACCAAGTATGTATGAAATGATTATATGGGAAAGAAGGACTATGTAGAGAAACGGTGAATTTTAAAGAGAGTGAGGGGGAAAATGCATTCTTTTCAAATCTCACTATATTTCTTCCAGAGTGAGAGGTAGCATAGCATAGTAGATAACAATGTTTTCTCCAGGAAGACCTGTGTTCAAATGCTTGCTATCTCTGACACATACTATCTCAGGAGAAGCAGCTGAGTGGCATCATGATTAGCATATTAGTCATAGTTACAGGAAGAGTTGAATTCAAATCCAGTCTCAGATACTTAATAAGTTTGTAACCTTGGGCAAGTCATTTAATCTCTCTGAGTCCCAGTTTCCTCAACAGTAAAATGAGATAGTAATAGCACCTATCTTAGAGTTATTGTGGTGGTCAAATGGAACAATTTTTGTAAAGTGCTTAGCAAAGTGCTTAGAGGAGTGAGGTCTCTGGTGTGAGGGCTGCTCATCCTTCAGTGTCCACGTTTATCCAGCTCTCACTCAACTATAACAAGAAGTTATAGTGTTTGCATCAGCCATACCTCAGTAAAATTGCCCCAGCAGATGGGCTAAGCCAGGTTGAGGGTCACTGCCAGGCCTCAAAATCTTCAGTGAGTTAGGGGAATGTCTACCTCAAGCCTTTGAAGACCTCTTCCCATGCAGAATGGGCACATAAGAACAATCTGCTTCAGTGACCGTGAAGGTGCCTGAAGCAGGCATTGTGGAACTCCTGGAGTTAAGTTAGACATGGAAGACACCAAGGTCATCGTCTGTATCCTGGCTCTTGTCTTGCCACTGGACTTTGATGACTCTATAAAAGAGAGACAGGCTAATGACTTTGCACAACTCTGCCTCACTTATATTTAATTCACTCGGTAGTCAAGATGTCACTGCATAACATCACTGGTCACCTTTGAAATGAAGGACAAAGAGCCATACAGTGCCTGGCACACAGTAGAAGCTTAATAAATGTGTGCTTCCTCCCAAGCGACCCTGGGAAAATCTCTTAAGCTCTCATGGCTCTTGGCAATTCTTTCAGACTGTAAATAGCAGAGAAAATACTGACCTACATTGGCAAGCTTCCTTACTTTGGAATTCACTTTGTGAATAAAGTCTTAGATCCTTATCTCTATCCCAAGGAGCACCTAGGTGGAACAGTAGATAAAGGGCTGTGCTTCAAGACAGGAAGACCCGAGTTCAAATTTGGTCTCAGGCACTTATTAGCTATGTAACTGAGCAAGTAACTTAGCCCTCTTTGCCTCAGTTTCCTCATCTATAAAATGAGTTGGAAAAGGAAACGGCAAACTACTCTAGGACCTTTGCTAAGAAAACCTCAAATAAGGTCACACAGAATTAGACATAACTAGACAACAACAACAACAAAAAATCCTCATCCCATTTATTTATGAGAAGAATTTGACATAAATTCAATACCTGATTCTGTTACTGTTTTGTGTCCATGGCACATAATATGACCAAAAACATAAATATTTAAAGTTATCCTTCTCTAACAAAGCAAATAAGAGCACATTTAAAAGAAAGTGGGTGCTACATTGAACCAGTCTTATTTACATATTCATTATGTTCACTTCAAACACCAAAATTCTAACTCCAGAAAAAAATCTGAGCAAATTTTTCTTTTCATTAAAAATTGGCAGACAGAGGGTGATTTGTTCTTTCAAATTTCTGTGCTTTTCCTCTTTTTATTTGATTTATCCTTGTTTTGTGTGCACTATATCTCCATAACACTGAAAAAGCTGAGTAATACAAAAAGAAAAAAATCAAATATGTTGGACTCTAGTCCAGTAAAAAGAAAACTGAGCAGAGTTTTTCTTGTTAACTTTGGAACCTGGATGAACTAATGAAACTGTAAGCCATTTTTTTCTCATCTGATTCTTGCCACAATCATAAAATATTTCCAAGAGACCCAATCAATTCCAGCAGAATCTTCCTTTTATTTGAATAGGTTCTTCTGAACAAGGGTGAAAAAAACACTTTGTCAATGGGTTTTTTGGAGAACTTCTCAAGAATTTGCACCTTGACTCAGCACTTTTTTTTTTTTTTTTTTGGTAAACTTCAATCATGTGTTCACTTATTTTGCTATATCTGGGATGCATGCTATTGTTTGTTTGTTTTTTCAATTAAAACAACAGGCAACTACATAGTCAATGACATGTTAGTCTAAATTATTTTTTAATGATGCCATTCTGAAAATGTAGTCCCATACCTCTCCTCCAAATAATTTCATTGCCCTTCCATATTTCATTGAGGTACCATTTATAAACCATGTGTATGTAAAACCACCAGATATTTCCAAGAGCATTTGTATCCAAGCATCATGTTATAAATAGGGTTTATTTTCTTTATTTTTTTAGTGTCTGCTGTTATAACATTTTATATGGTTATATTAGATAAATGATCTGTTATAGCATATATAAAATACAAGATAGATGAAGAATGACCAGTACAGTAATTTTCCACAATGGTAGAAAATGAAAACCTAGTTGTTTTTTTTAAATTAACATGAGAGGGAGAAGGGTATTTAATACATCAAATTAAGGGAATATCCACGTCAGGGATTCTATTGCCTAGAGTATGGTTGACTCACACATTGTCAGAGCTCACTCAATGTTTAGGAGGCTCTGAAGAAAAGTATAGGAGAGAAGAAGTATTAGACTGAGTACCAAACTGAAGGTCTACAGAACCTAGTGCTGACCTCACTGTTATATGCCTGTGAAACATGAACAGTCTACCAGCACCATGCCAGGAAACTGAATCTCTTCCATTTCAACTGTCTTGGGAAGATTCTGAAGATCAGCTGGAAGGATAAGGTAGCAGATACTGAGGTCTTTGCTTGAACTAAACTGCCAAACATTTAAACTATGGTTCAAAAATTGCAACTCCAGTGGGCTGGAGTTGTTCAAATGTAAAATGTAAGCTTGCCAAAAAAGACTATTTTATGGAGAATTCAGATGGGGCAAGAGATCACATGGTGGTCAGAAGAAGCAATATAAGGACATTCTCAAGGTCACTCTCAAGAACTTGGATTTGATTGTGTGACATGGGAGACACTGGTACAGGACCGCTCAACATGGCATGCCCACATCAGAAAGAGCGGTGTGCTCTATGAGCAAAGCATAATTGAAGCAAATTTGGAGTATCCACTCCAAATATTCACACAGACTATCAATATCCAACCTTTGGTAGAGCATTCTGAGCTTGTATTGGTCTGATCAGCCACAGCTGGACACATTGAAACTTGACTTTATCATGGTGGTGTCACTTTGGTCCTCTTCAAAAAGGAAGGGCAACAACCAGCACACTCCTAGAAAAAATATGGTGTATTAAAAAGAATGTGGAAGATCTGGGTTCTAATCCCACCTAACTTTTCAGCTGTGTGACCCTGGAATAGTTATGAACCTTTGTGTTCTCATGTGGAAAATGAGGGGGTTATAATGACCTCAATTTTTCCCCCTAACTTTAATCAGTTATCCCATGATCCTATTGCTAAGAGCATCATAGAGACAGTTGGCATAGTAGACCAACAAGCAGACTTCAAAGGAGGAAAACCTGAGTTCAAGTCCTATCTCCTGACATGTGCTGTGTGTGTGACCCTTAGCAAGGCACTTAACCTCTCAGGGCTCTAGACAGCTTTGTGACACCATGGATTGCAGAGAAGTTGCTGAGCTATATAAGTGGAGAGAGACTCTTCGTCTGGGAGTTCCTTATAACACTGAAATCACAGCTCTAGCCCAAGCTACTCCTCCCCCACTTTATTCTAAACAGTACAGAATTTTGGTAAGATTGGAAAGAAATCATTAAAACATTTCCAGACAGGCAGTAGCATGCCATATGCCATGACTCTTCAACAAATGCGGCAGTATGGGAGGAATTAAACAATTCCAGAAATTCAGTATGAATACCAAAGGGTAGATTATGATAGTTTCCTAAATACTCGTTTTTCCCTTCTAAAATAATAAATCAAGGTATTTCTCAGGATTTAATCAATGTAAAGGATGTGGCTCATTTCTTTTTAGGAAGAATTCTTTAAAAGGACTCATTCCACTGAAAACTATGTCTCTTTACAACATTTGCCTCAAGATTTAAAATGATTTCTTAATAAAAATCTAGCCCACAAGAACTACTTCATTTTAGCTAGTTATGAAAAATTAATGACTATTGTCTTCCATGCAGTGCAGTTCTGTGTGTGTGTGTAAGTATGTTTGAGACAGAGACAGAGAGATACAGCAAGAGAGAGAGAGAGAGAGAGAGAGAGAGAGAGAGAGAGAGAGAGAGAGAGAGAGAGAGAGAGAGAGATGTAAAAAGTAGGGAAGTATATATATGACATCAAAGTAACTGACAAAAAGTAATGAAATTTAGTTGTAAAATAGTGTATATGAAACCCAGCAACTGGTTTGTTTAAAATTTCTAAATGGATTTGCTCAGTGGTTTTGTGTCCAGGTAGCTACAACTAAAGGATGTGAAAATAAGAATGTCAAGAAGTCATTTGACCCTATTTGTCTCAGTTCTTTACCTGTAAAATGACCTGGAGAAGAAAATGGTAAACTGCTACAATATCTTTGCCAAGAAAACCCCAAAATGGGCCATCACTGAAAAACAACAACAAATGTGAAAGGGCCTATCTTAAGATGTAGTAGGGGATTTTCAAATGGAGAATGAATGACATCAATCAAGTAAGCACCCATTATGTTCCAGGAACTATGCTAAGCACTGGAGAGACAGAAAGAGGCAAAAGACACCCCCTGCATTCAAGGAGCTCACAATCTACTGACACTTTTCATGAATGCTGTAGAAATCTATGGACTGGACCAGATATCCTTGAGATTGTATCCAACTCTCATACTCTCTGAATCTGTCTATCATGTGCTCTGCTTTCTCATAATTTTTTTTTTGAAATTTTGAAGACATTATTGTAGGTCAATCTTTCACCTATATACATAGGGACTATTTTCTCATTTTTCATAACCTTATTTTCATAGCTCATCTCTGATGCTCTTTCAGCTTTTCCATATTTTTTTTTTAAGTTTGGTACCTTTAAACTAGATTTTTTTAAGTTTGAGTTAACTAAATAAAACTTGATTGTGTTAGAGAAAGAGGCCTAGGCTTTGTAACAACTCTTCTATTCTAAGCCCACTTCTGACATTTACTCACTATGTGACCTTAGACAATTCACTTAACCTCTCTTGGCCTCAGTTTCTGCATAAGAGAAATTCAGTCCTTACAATCCTTTCTAACTCTAAAATCTAATGGTCTTATAGCATAATCTTATAGTATAAGCATATGTTTGTACTAAATTAGAAATTTCCCTGAAAGTACATGGGCACATCTGGGTGTCCTGTCACTTATTAAATTCCCCTCTTTTATTGACTAAATACAAAGGATCCTAGCAGGTGGTTCCTGGGAAGGGAAGTTGAAATGGATCCAAGTTCCTCTCCCGAGTGGTATTTGCTCCTTTATAGATGTGCAAGACCAGACTGTCAGAGAGATGGTATGTTTGTGTAATTAAGTCAGGTATATCTGTTTTGAGTGAACCTATTTTTAACAACATTCAAGTATGGTTATTGAAATTCTGAAGAAAAAGTATACTTAGTAGAGGCAATCTGGTATAATGGTTGAGACACTGGACTTGGAATCATATTGCACCTTGGGTGAAATTTAATGATGTAGTCACCTGCTGTGACCCTGGGAAAGTCATTAACCAATTTATTCCTCAGTTTCTTTACTGGTAAAAAGAGAAGATTGTTCTTAATATCCTCTAAGATCTTTTCTAAATCTATGACTGTTTGTAGCAAAAGTTATAGCAAGTTGTGTGAGGGAGGGCTGTGCAGGTCACCAACCTCACTTCTCCTCCAGAGTCATCTGAATCCAGTGACCAGATATTCATCAGGATGACTGGAGATGGCCCAGGATGCTCCCGGACAAAAGTAAGAAGAAAAGCTGAATCTTTATTATGCCTTCACCACTACTCTGTTATAACTGCATAATTAAAATTTGATAGCAATTAAGGCAGTATGGTATAGTGAAAGGAGTGCTGGTCTTGGTGTCAGGACACCTGGGTTCAAATCCTACCTAAGATACTTAATAGGTGTGTGACCTTGGGTAAGTCCCTTCCATGAGAAGCCTTTCTTTATTCCTTCTCTAATTCTAGTACCTTCCCTCAGTTGATTACCCTCAGATTATCCAGTATATAGCTTATTTGTGCATAGTTCTTTGCATTTCATCTCCCCCAATTCAGTGTGAACTTCTTGAAAACAGGGAGTATCTCTAGCCTTTCCTCGCTGATTCCTATGCTTAGCACAATATACCAGGTGCCTAATAAATACTTATCAACTCAACTTCTCATAGTTTTAGTTTCTTCAATTCTAAGAGGAGTTTGATGATAACACTTATAATGCCTTTCTAACAGGGTTGCTGTGAGTCAATCACTTTGCAAAAATCAGAGCACTCCCAAAATGTGAACTTTAATTTTCATTATGGTCTGCCACTTAATAGGGCAGCAGGTGATAAAAATATTGATCAAGACCATATTTATTTGCTTTTAAAAGTCAAATTACCTTTCAAAGCACTTGATTGGGTGAAATGATGCATTATTTTAACTCACCCTCCCTTTTATTTACTTCAACAAGAACTGGTGCATGTGTTTCAAATTGAGTTCTGTGTCTGGCCATGGGGGAACTGGAAACACAAGTTTTTCCAATGACGGGGACTCTTCCATCCATATAATTTCTTTTCCTCCACTTCCTCATGCCAAGATTTATTTGTTGATCTAAAGAATTTACTAAAAGATCTTCCACTTTATGTTTCATATTTTCTTTGGGTCGGGCCATATAATTAACAGAAGAGGGAGAACTAAGATTAGCCAGGGCA
Organism: Notamacropus eugenii; assembly: GCF_028372415.1. Lineage (NCBI taxonomy): Eukaryota > Metazoa > Chordata > Mammalia > Diprotodontia > Macropodidae > Notamacropus > Notamacropus eugenii. The sequence continues at coordinate 158,734,205 of NC_092874.1, forward strand.
TAAAAAGCTGGAGGGAAAATCATAGGTTTGAGATGAATACATTCAACCAGATGAATTAATAAAATTTTGTTGGATGCTTTATAAAATAATAATAAGTAGCATTTCAAGAATAGTTTTAAGTTTGCAAAGGGTTTTACAAATATCTTATTTTGTCCTCTCAGCAACCTTGGGAAGTAGGTGCTATTATTATCCCCATCCTACAGATGAAGAAACTGAAGCCAGAGGTTAAGTGACTTACCCAGGGTCACACAGATGCTAAGTATTTGAAGCCAGAGTTAAGCATAGGTCTTCCTGACCCCAGGTTCAGCTCTCTATCCACTGCTCCACCTAGCTACCTCACATCTCATATGTACCCATGACTCTTTTATGTACCTGGAAGATAAAAGTAAAGTATTATCCACAGCCGCAGCATTGAAGGAGATTACAACTCATTTAGGAAAGCAAAACTAATACATGTACTAGTTAATCATAAAGGATCAATTTATTAATAGTTATGTGTAGCATCTAGGGCCTTCTCTGTCACCACCCAAAGATCTATTTTAAAAGTATCCCAGGTTAGAAACTTTCTGGAAGCATCTACTCAAAAACCTATGGTTTCCACAAGAACTTATTTTAGTAGTTAGCAACAGGATATATTAGTTCAAACAAAAGAAATTTTTGAAGAAAGTCAAACTAAAAGAAATTAGTTAAAACAGAAGAAAGCAACAGGATATATTAGTTCAAACAAAAAAAAATTATTTGCAAAGCATATAAAATAAGATTATGTTTACATGCACACAGAGAGTATAATCTCCCATGGAGAGCCACAGTAATAGTGGGGAAGCTATCACCACGCAAAAATCTTGTGTGACTGGGGTGCAAATGGAGAGCACACAGATAAGAAACCTATGGACAGGGAACGGACTTGAAAAGTTGCATAAGAGGGCACACAAGTGTGCATCAGGGCACACAAGTAGAAGGCACATATTTGAAAATACACAAGGCAAAGGCTGAGAAGGTTATGCACCACTAGACCTACGTAAGAGTCAAAAAAGTTGACCAGTATGCTTCCAGGTTAGAATTTTACATACTCCTTTGAGTAATTCTGCCTAATCCTAACTATATGTCTGGGTTCCCTAAAAGCTATCTAACTTAGGGTTACAAAATTCCTTGTAACTTCCGTTTAACCCAAGTAGTCACTGAGTCTCCCTAATGCCATTTCCAAGATTCCAAATATCACTACAACCCCCACTGCCCCTCATACTCCCACATACAGGATTTATCTTCAGACTAGGGCAATGAAGCTACTTTGCTCCCAAGCATCAATCCCATTGATATGCAAATTAGAAAAGACTGGCTCATTTGCCATCAACCTTCCTGAGAATTTTCCTGTCATTGCTATATGTACATCTATCAATATTTATTTCATCTTTGTCAATCACCTATTTGGTGAGCGATTAACTATCTGGTCTCTCTGCTTCACGTCTCTCTCTTCTCTAGTTCATTCTCTTCAAATTGACATCAAAATGCAGGTTTGATCATGCCACCCTTCTAATCAAGGAACTTCTATGTCATCCCATGGTTGCTAGAATATAATACAAATTTCTCTGGCATTTAAGATCCTGAAAATCTGATCCTAGGCTATCACTGTAGTCATTGTAGTCTGACTTCACTACTCATATATGTTCTATATTCCTATAAAATTGACTTAGTTATGGTTCCCTGGATGTGCCATTCCATTTCTTGCCACACTTGGAATGCGTTCTTCCTTTATTTCTGCTTCTTGGAGTTTCTTACTATCATCAAGGCAATATGTTCAAAGGAAAGAGCATTGGAGTTAGAGAATAGAGATTCAAATTCTATGTCCAAGGTACACTTCTTTTCTTTTTCCCTTTGTATCCCTAGTATCTTATACAGAGTATGAAGTTAAGAAATGAGTGTTCAATTGCATCAAATCATCTGAAATAATTTTAATAGATGAAAAGGAAAATAACTATCACATGGTCTTTAATTGCATTTTAAATTGTGTACTTTCAAAGAAGTACATTTAAAAGAATAAATAAACTTTTCCCCTTAAAGCATGAAAAATTTTTAAAATCTTATTACCAAGCTCCCACATATGCCCAGGTTGGATATTTGCAGAGTAAAACTGTATACCTTGTGTGTAGACTGTTCAGGTAACACCCCATACATAATATCCAAATAATACCCCATGTAGTGACAAATATTATCATTATTAACATTTATGTAGTGCTTGAAGATTTGCAAAGCTGGGTAACATAGTGGAAAGATTATCGGACCTGCACTTGGGAAGACCTAAGTTCAAATCTGGCCTCAGATGTTTATTAGTTGGATATGAATCAGTGTTGGGGGAAGGCAAAGTCACACAATTGAATATTCATCCCTATCATCAGTTTGTCTTGTATTATTTGCTTTGCTTTCCCTATGAAAGGTTCTAGTGATAATGAAAAGCAATTATTTCTTAGTACTAGAGGCAAGTATTAGAGGCACTTTACTCTAATTGTCTCAGTTTCTTCATCTATAAAATGAATTGGAGATGGAAATGACAAACCACTTCAATATCTTTGCCAGGAAAACCCCAAATAGGGTCACAAAGAATCATGTGACTAAAACATCTGAACAACAACAGCAAAGCACTTCAGATGAATTATCTCATGTTATCCTCCCAGTGATCTTATAAGGTAGGTACAGTTATTACCTTCCTTTTACAATTCATGAAACATAGCTACTATGTCTTTTGCCTAGATGAATAAATCTAAGTGTCAGATGCTAGATTTGAACCCAGGTCTTTCTGACCCTACATGCAGCATTTTTCTTATTCCCTTTCTAATATGACTAAAATGAACTATTTTTTAAAAAAAAAAATGTATTGAGTAAAATCCTCTGCTCTTAGTTTTCTTTTAGGAATTTTTATATTAATAACACATCTATAGAAGTATGTTTTAGCCTATCACAATTTATTATAACTGTGCTACTTTTGGCTGCTAGACCTTTTGTGTATTTCAGTTCCCCACCACCTCAAAGCAAATTTGACATTTGTCCACAAAGGAGAAAGATTCAATGAATTTGAAAAGTTCAGGATTTCCATCATGTGTTCCATCCTCCACATTAACATAAAAACCTTTAGAAAAAGTCCAAGTCTGTAATATAAATGGAGGTCTTTGTAAGTTATAACTTTGAAAGATTGTTTACAGAGAATGTCTCAGAGAAGACTTGACTAAATCAAGTATCTTAGCCAAAATATGAGCCAAGAGGAGTCTGAAGTTTGCCAGTTTAATTGTAGTATATTGGGAACTTCCATTTCATTAAAAATACTCTTTCTTTTATATGAATTATAAAAATACAAATTAAAATAAAATCTTCAAATGACCTACGTTTTGTATGAGTCAAGACTTTTTGTGTCATCAGAATCCAGCATCAGTAAAAGAAGAGATGTTATGCTGTGGATATGAATCAGTAGGGGGAAGGGAAGAGAAAGTGAAACAATTATATGTCCCTGTCTGAAAGTATATTCATTCTTATCAGCTTGCCTTGTGTTGTTTGCCCTGCCTTGTTTTCTCTGTCAAAGGCTCTAGTGGCAGTGAAAAGTAATGATTTCTTATTAATGGAGAAGGCTGATGGCTCTAGAACATGTCACAGAGAGGGCTGCAAACATCTTATTAGTTACCAGTGCAGCTGTTGTGCTGTTACAACAGACAGGATCTTTTTGCATTTATTGACCAGGATAAAAGGAATGTCTTAAAAATATTACATCTTGTTACATGGAAAGTTAGTAGTTTGTTTGAAAGTGATGTAATGTATGTCTAAAGTCGTCATTTCCCTGCAGTATTTTGAAGTAGTGCAACGGATGGAACATAGGTCTTTGAATCTAGAAAATGGTGTTCAAGTCCCCTCTCTGACATGCAATCAATGAACTTGATAGTTGGAAAGGATATCACTGATCACCGAAACCAACCCATACAGAAACAACTCACCACAACACCAACCTTGACAAGCTTTTATCCATCCTTTGCTTGGAGATCTCCTAAGAGGGAAACCTATCACTTCTCAAGTCAAACCACTCAACCTTTAGGTAGTTCTAATTGTTACAAGGCAGCTAAGTGACTCAGTGGATAGAGTGCCAGATCTAAAGTCATGAAGACTCATCTTCCTGAGTTTAAATCTGGCCTTAAGACTTTTACTAGTTGTTTTACCCTGGACAAGTCATGAACCCTCTCTGCCTCAGTTTCCTAATCCATAAAAAAAAAGTGAATTGGAGAAGGAAAAGGCAAACTAATGTTTTCACCAAGAAAACTCCAAATAGGATCATGAAGAGTGAGACATAACTGAACATAGATTTTTTTTCTTCCCAATATGGAACTTAACTTGCCCCTTTGCAACTACCACTCACCCTGGCTGTGACAATCCTGTTCCAACCTATCTTTGTTGTACCACACTACTCCCTTTGACATGTTCTCTGTTTCAGTAAAATTGACCCATTTCTTCTTCCCTGTGCTTATCATTCCATTTCCTTCCCCTGGCTTGTGTCTTTGCACAGGCTACCTATCCACCATGTTTGGAATGTTTACCTCTTTATATCCTCCTGTGGGAGTCACTAGCTTGTGTCAAGGCACTGTGGCTTAGTGGAAAGAGCATAAACTCTGGATTCACAGAATCTAAAATCAAACCCCAAGTCTGATGTGCTATGTATATAAATTTGGAATGAGTCACTTAATCTCTCAGTGTCCTAAGTAAACTTATAGGACTTTTAGTTGCAAACTGGAGATGCAAATCTCCAATGCTGAAAAGTTTTCTCAAGGGAAATTCCCTACTTCAATGAAATCGCAAGTCTGGACAAAAAAAGAAAACAAAGGAAAAGAAAATTATTTAGTAACTCCTATCCTCAAGTTTTTGTCACAGTAACTTTGAGTTTAATAGGTGTTTTAGCAGAGGGAAAAAGAAGTTTAAAGAAAGTTCAATGAAAGATCCAGCTAAGCAAAATCATGTCAGGAATGGAGTGAAAGAAGTATAATTAACAAACAGTGGAAAACATCTAAGAAGACGGAGTAATAAACTCTTTTTTCTATCAAGAATAGTAGCACCATCACACTGGGACTCTAATTACCCAATGTTTTACATGGGGAAGAAGAATTGACACTGCAGGGAATAATGATGAGATCACTTATATCTAGAGGAGTACTAGAGATAACACTATTTTGAGGTTTCGAGAGATTGATTTTTAAGATTTCTAAAAGAAGAGAAGACAAAGATTCAGAAATAGTCAATATGCCCCTTTTTTCAACTCTACAAAAATTTTATGAGAATAATCTACATATGGATCAAATATGTCCTAGATGAATTTATTTACAAATGATGTTCTACATTAAAGAAACATGTAAAGAAAGTCACACCTTTAATTTAAAGATGTAAAAAATGTAAGAATCCATTGAGTGTACTATTTACTGATCATAACTAAGAGCAAAATAATGACTTAAAAACTTTCTCCCTATATGCAATCTCCTATGTACTTATCAAAATCATACAATATTATGGAATGAAGCAACAAGAGGAAATAATAGGCTTGATCATCTGATTATTGATATGAAGAGTTTTGTAATATAAAGAAACATGAGCTTTCCAAAGTTGTTTGCCATCATCATGGAGGATATATAAAAGAGAGTTTAAATGAAGAGGCGTTAACTAGAGATAATAAGTTCTCCCTGATGCTCCTGTTTGTGTATGGTTTTACGCTGATTGAACCAAATCTGAGAATGTTGCTCAGCCTCCTAAATGTGATCCACAATTACTAAAACGAGTCTGGTTTATCCATTGACACAGAATGATGACTATTGTGCAGATATCTAGTTGGATAGACAAAGTATAAAATTGGTCCCATAAAAATCTTAGAAAAACATTTCAGATGAAAAAAGTAAGTTATGTCACATATTAAATAGGAGGAAAAGGGTGAATAATGTTTTCTTTCAGAGATTGCTGAGAAATTCTTAATTGTCCCAAGCTTCTCGCTGAAACAAAGACTCATCATTTTAACAACAATGTCACTGCAGTGGTGTTATGTGTTCTCAAGTCATGGAATGCAATGGTCTCTGAAGTAGTAACAACCTGCAACTTACAAGTAGCCATCTAAATTGTAATGTTAGCCACAAGGGGTGCCTGAGTAGTTTGCAACATAGTATCAACAAAGAATGAATAGGAGGAGCTATCTAAAAGATATGTTGTAGGGTAGCCATTGGACCACCTTCAAGCTCCATTGATCAAGAGGTCTAGGAAGGCCACTTAAATGTTTGGTGGACTGCTAGCAGCAGGTTTACAGTAGGGTATGAAAAATGATGCAGGATATAAGGATATAGTTTGGTTTCAATCTTCATTAAAGCAATACCCTCATTATGAGATCCTCTGGAACACTGACATAGCTGCCACTCAGATTCCTTTGTTTGTTTTTTGAATACAACAATATGACCCTAAGTAGTTATTTTACAAAAATTGCCACAGCTGTTACTAAACACCATAATATTATAAAAACCCAACTCATTTCATTGCTCTCTGAATTTCTTTGGCGTTTAAAATAAATCACAGTTGTTTTTTTTTTTATACCTTGTCACAAAAATACTTTATTTTCTATGAGATCACAGATAACTCAGATTGTCTAAAACCAAAACAATCATACTCCAAACCTAACTAAAGATCTTATGGTTCTTTCTGAACTATTTCTATTTTTCATATTTTCATTCTTATACTCTTCAAGGTTTGAAGATTTGGAGTTTTCTTTTATTTATCCCTAGTCTCTGCTGTCCACATCCAATGTTATCAAACCCTAAAAACTTGGAGTTATGTTGTTGCTGGTTTTTTAAAAGCAATTAAAATGTAGAGAATCTTAAATTCAGAGATCCTACTGCTAGGTATATACCCCAGAGAAGTCAAGGACTTCTCTGGACATTAGAATATCCATAGGCAATGTGTCATGTGCATTGACCCAAGCATTTGAATAATCAGGTGGTTTTTTTTCCCTTTAGAAAATTTTAACAAAAACCATTTCTGGAATTTTATATGTTTTGGGAAAATGACCCAAATGCCATTTTTGGTTCTTAGGGTATATCTTAGTTGGGCAGCTAAGTGGAGCAGTGGATAGAGCACTAGCCCTGGAGTCAGGAAGACCTGAGTTCAAATCTGATACCTTAGATGCCTATTCGCTATACCATCCCAGACAATTCACTTAACCTTGTTTACCTCAGTTCCCTTATCTATAAAATGAGCTGAAGAAGGGAATGCCAAGAGAATCCAGTATCTTTGCCAAGAAAACTCCACAAAGGATCACAAAGAGTTCATAACTGAAAGTGACTAAATAACAACACATCTTAGTATAAGTACTTTAAATGGTTCATTAGAATATCACACTATTAAACAGTATTTAACTCAACTCTTCTCACCCTTGACATAGTTGCACAGAAACAATAAGGAGGGTGCAAAAACCCAGGATAACTTTGCTGAGGCTTCAGAATATGCTATTATGCCTTCACAGTTTATTTGTAAAACTTCAACATGAAGGCAGGGAAAAACCACTGAAAAGTTTTGTAACTGAGAACTGAAAATAAATAGAATGGCTTGTTAGCAAATCATAGTATGAACTATAGAAACTATAGAACTATAGAAAAATACATAAAAAGATGAAAAAAAATGTTTTCCTGCAAGAAAAACTGAAGATGTTAGGAATCTACAAATAGACAATTTAGGGATTACAGGTTCCAGTAAAGTAAAAATACATAAATTTCAAAAGGAATCCTTTTGAGAAACAAGAAAATCTTTTACTTAGACACTAATTGTAAAACCTATTCAATTTTTAACTAATATTTTAAGAAATCATTCACATTGTTTTAAAAGTTTCACTTGTTATATTTGTTTTTACCTCGAGCAATTGTAGATCATGACCATAAACCATTGGATGAGAAGGGGAGATATTTAGAATAAAAACAAATTTTTTTGTTCTGTTTTTTCAAATAACAAATCTTGCTTTCAAAATATCTGTTAGGAATAGAATGGGTAAGAATAAAGGAACTAATCTCATCATTTTTGTTATGGGGTTTTTTTGGTCTGGCTGTTAAAAAGACCCCTCAATTCAATGCCATTTGATTCTTTTCCTGTAAAAAGGAAACTTTTAAAATATTTGTTAATCTTTTTTTATTTTTCATTCCATTTAAGTATTTTGATATCATTCTTTTCCCTTTCATTGGTAAATATGAAAGAAATCACTTCACTTATGAACTCCAGTATGGAAAGATGGAAACATCTAAAATATCAATCATTCGCTACCTTCCATGGTTAAAAAGCAAATTTTGCCTCCAAGCAGTAGTCTAGACCACTTCTTATGATCTTATCTAACTTCCTGTTTTTACAGTTTCCATTCAATCTTCTCATTGTTTCTTAGCTTCTTCTACCTGTCCCTGTTCAAAACCTATTCACCCTTGACCTGAAAATGATAAAAAATATAGATATTGATATATTTTCCCACAATCAAACCCCATTTAATCTTAATTACTAAAGATCAGGGACTGAGTCTTCAATTTCTTTTCTTTGCTTGCTCCTTTCTCACCCTACTCCTCTTCCAGCACACAGACAGCTAACTTACTATTGTGCTTACCCTAGATTCTCAATAAATGAAGAATGAATACCTGACACAAATTTTCTTGAGACATAGAAAATTTTCAAAACAGTGAATTCCAGATGTATTTGTATTTGGCTTATCCTTCCTACTGGATCATAAATGCCTTTTGAGAACAGAGATCTGTTTTATTCATCTTTATACCTACTGAATCCTTTGAACTGTGCTTTCATTTAATAAATACTTAAATGAGAGCATTAATAGACAAGCACATTTGTATCAGTTTAAATCAATTACTGATTTTCGGAGTTTGAAAAGTAGATTTAGCATTTGTATAATTCAAGACAGTTATGTTCAGAGATATTGATTTCAATATTTTGGTTAAATTCTAATTTTTGCTATTTGTATAAGATAGTAGAGTAAGAATTAAGGGAAAGATAATATTTTTGTGGATCTACTTGTCCACATCCTAGCAATTTGACAGCCTGTGACATACTAGTTAAGACTGACTTATTCTTGGAACTTGGTTGAGTATCTGGAAATGATTGATAATATCTAAATTTTATATAGACATTTAAAATATTCAGGATACTACATCTATTGTGTCCTTTGAGCCTCACAATAACCATAACCAATGATATCAATGCTACTTGTGTTATTATTTTATCCCTATTCTACAGATGAGGAAATTGAGGCTCAAAGAAATTAAGTGGCTTACCCAGGGTCACATGGTTTCTAGATATCTATGTCATCCCCTTGCTTTAAAACAAGTATTTATCCCTTACAGTCACCAGAATACAAATACAAACTTTTAAAATAGCATTTAAAGCCCTTTATGATCTTAGTCCAGCCTATCTTTCCAGAATGATCTCACATTGTTTTATATTATTCTTTCAAATTAAAAGGAATATTCTTGATTCTAAATTCAATATTTTATCCATTATGTCATATTACTTGAGGTAGAAAATTGGGTTCTTAAGACTGAGTATTATTTTTCTATAGCCATCAATTCCCTTTGCAGATAGTTGTGCAAAACACAAGAGCACAGACAAAGGAGGATGGGTTATGCTTCCCAAAGTAGCTGATACATCTAATGCACAGGTCTTAAAAAAAATAAAGCACAGGTCTTACTTATCATGTCATCTCCCTGCTCAAAAAGCTTCAGTGATTTCCTGCCTTCTAGGATAAATTGCAAATTCTTGGGGAATTTAAAGCCTTTCATAATGGGATTCTTACCTATCTTTCCAGATTTTTCTCAAATTGCTTCTCATTCCGCACTGGTCATTCCACCCAAACATTGAATGGCTTTGGAAATTAGCTTTTGCTGCACATTTGATCATCTTTTTTATGAAATCAACCTAAAATTTTAAGGAAAAATAGTGTTTATATGCAAAATATGATACAGTAAGGCAATATGATGATGACTAAGGTTGTTTGAATCACTTGTAATTGCATTATACACTTCTCATGCTATCAAAAGTTAAAACAAGAAGTGAGGTGAACATAAATTTTCAGTGGACATATTTTATGAGCTCAAACTACAGTTCCAGCAGCATTTTTAAGACTTTGATGTAAATATAAAAGACATTTCCATACTTTAAAAAACATTTGGGAGTGCAATTTGGGAGTTTTAGCAAAACTTATATTGGAAATGATTCATCTGTAATGTAATAATATGCTAAAAAGAAAATATCAGAGAAGCTACTATAACTTTTAATTGCCTCCCAAGAGATGAATATGCTCAATTAAAATCATGTTTCATGAATTGATTGCAGTATTTGGCCATATCATATTTATGTCAATGGGAGAGGTAGGTGGTGCAATGGATAGAGTGCCAGGTTTGGAGTCAGGAAGACTCATCTTCCTGAGTTCAAATCTGGTCTCAGGTACTTACAATTGGTGTGACCCTGGGCAAGTAACTTAATGCTGTTAGCCTCAGTTTCCTCATCTGTAAAATGAGCTGGAGAAGGAAATGTCAAATCGCTATAGTACCTTTGCCAAGAAAACCCCAAATGGGGTCGTGGAGAGTTGGCTACAACTGAACTGCAAAAGACATTTTCAAAAACTAAGTATATAAAATCTCAGTAATCAACATTAACATGAAATTTTGCAATTGACTTTCTTGATAAGAAACACTAACTCTGAATCTCAATTAAGTGAAAAGTTATCTTCTCCCTCTCAAAATAGGAATTTCATACATTTTTAGTAGACTTATATTACAAAAAATTACTCTGCTACTATTACTACTACTATTACATATTGCATTTCATCCATAAAAATGTGTGGAAATTTGTTTTCTTTCTTGCTATATAAGCACCTACATAATGTCCTTGTTTTTACCTCTTGGTCTCCAAAGTCTAAAATATTTCCTATCTGACTCTTTCCAGAAAAAAACTTAGCCAAACCCTGGCTTAACATATTGAGATTGTAAGTGTTCTGCCCATGGTCTTAGAGGCAGGAACTGAACCCAAATCATTTTGGCTACAAGGTCAGATTTCTATCCACTCTGCCATGTTGTCCACCATATCAAGCTACTTCACCCTTCTTCTTGGAATCCCCGAGATATCTGAGGATCAAATAGATGTTACTATTCCTTCCTTCCCATTTAGCTACCTCTTTACCTTGCTTGAGTACAAGGGCTGTTTTCATTACTGTCCTTGCATTTCCCCCTTTTTTTTTCATTTTTTGTCCTAGTGATCCCACAACCATTACCTAGCCCTTAATAGGCACTTAATAAAAGTTTTGTTAAGTTGAATAGAATTACCTTGAAATGGTTGGATTATCAATATTCCTTTGAAATTATTGAGGAATCTAAATATGATAATCCCTGATTCTACTTTTTTTCTATTTCCAAATTGTAAATAGAAATATAGTTATCATAGATGAAGGTGAAACCCTAACGGTCATTTAATCTAAATATCTCATTTTGAAGATGTCGAAAGTGAGTCTCAGAGAAATAAAGTGATTTTCCCAACATCACAAAATAGTAGCAAAACTGATTTTTTTACCCACTTACTGTGACTCCAAGTTTAATGTTTTTTTTTCACTGCACCAAGCTGTGTTGGGTTTATGTTGTCTTTAAGGATAATAAAGAATTTTACTTGGGAAAGACTTTTCTTTCTTTTCTTTATTGTCAATGCCCCAGAAGTGGCATTTTCAGAGAAAGGACATTGAGATGATTATCTATATCTATATTTGTCGACATTCATACAGAAACCTGCCATATTAACATGCTGTATCTCTTCCTTTCCTCCTTTCTTCTCTACTTCTCTCCTTCTATATGTCTCTCCTTTTCTCTTCCTCTTCCAAAGGGTTTGGTTTGGAGCCTAAAGAAAACAAGACAGCTTGGAAATAAATCAAAATTTAAATTTTCTTAAACCAACATTTGTAGACATGTATATTTTCTTTAGTGTGACTAATTCCTTGTGGAATCTGAGGAGTTACCCATGGAGACTTCATGGTGATTTTGTGACAGTAATGATGGAGAAAAAACAAATTTAACTGAAAGTTCTTGCAACAAAACACACAGTAGGCCTGGCTTCTGTACAGAAAAGAAATGTCTTTGGCAACTATACTTGGACACCAAACATAGTTTATATTGAATTGGACCCCTACTTAGGACCATGACTGATAAGATAAACTACATGGTTATTTTCTAGGCAGTCATGGAAAATACTTTTAAATTCCTATAATCCCCCTTTGAAATTGAATGTCTCAGTTTCACATATATATGTATTCTACCACCCTACATTTTGCTACATATGTGTATAGAAATATGTATAAGTATGTATGCATAGACACATATACTCTAAAAATAAAAATGTTTAGAGCATATATAAATAATAATTTAAATATTGCTGCTAGAAATATGAGAACTTTACCCCATTACTGAATAGATGTGCTAGTGGAAAAATTAAATTATATCAATCTTAGCATTCTGAGAAAAAATGAAACAAACAAAAAGGTTTTGTAGTTTTCTGGATGAGTGACAGTTTCTCCTTGGAGTGAAAGATAAAGAAATTAAGGAACGAACTGAGTTAGTTTTATTGTCGGACCAAAGGCAACAAGAAACATCATTTTCATAGGGGTATTTAGTCATTTACTGTAATAGGCATCTTCGAAAAGACCACGAGGAAAATAATTGCAGTTTATCAATCATTCTGTAACTCTTGTATCCTTTCATCTCTTTGTCTCCATCCACCTCTTTACAAGAAAAAAAGGTGGTGAAATAAGAATTTGCCTGACATTTGTGATCCATAAATATGCCTTTCTGCTCTGTTGTTCATCTTTTCTTCCACCAGTCCCACACTGATCCCAGGTTTTTACACTATTTCTCCTTTTAATACTCCCTTCACATTCTTTCCTCAGAGATTAGACTTTGTTTTGCTTCTGACTACTCCGTTATGTATAATGTTCTCCCTCTTAAATCTCCCTCCTCTTTACCTCTCCCCATCCATTTCTAGGTGGATTTTAATGAGTTTCTTTGTGTGTTTAAGTGTTTGTGTGAAAGTGTTCTACCTTCCTTTATCCAAGTGAGATGACAATGAGTTCCTTGGGATGCCTTTTCCCTCCATCCCTTCCTCCACTCTTCATTTCATTTAACCTTATTTAGAAATAAAGAACTCGATCCCCTCCATCTCTTTTCCTTCCCCAATACAGTTCTTTATCCCTCTGATTTCTTTTCCAAAGATGAATAAAATCCCCTCCCCCCCTAGGTCTGCCCATGTTATTTAGCTCTGTCTATCACTCTTGAAGATGTTAATGTTCTGGCAGACATTCCTTTCTTTTTCCCTTCTAGTATGTAAACAGTTCATCCTGTATAGGTCCTCTCAATTGATCAGAAGTGTGTAACCATCTATCTTTATCTTACAAGCTTCCACTTCAAAAAAAGTCTATTCAATTCTGTTCTTATCATCATGAATGTTTGGAAATCTTCTATTTTACCACACATCCTCCTAGTAGATATATAGTCAATTTTGTAAGACAATTTATTCTTGCTTGTTAGTTTTTATTTTTTGTCCTTTGGAATATTATATTCCAAGATCTCTTTGTCTTTATATTGTTAGCTGCTAAGTCTTTTGTGGTACTGATTATAATACCTTAATAGTTTGACTTCTTATTTTTTTCACCATTCATAATAGAAAAATAGGAGTTTTCAAAGAGACTAGGGTGGATTCACAGGGAAATAAGAAACCAATTTGGATTTTTAAAAGATGTATACAAAATGGAAATAAGCACAAGTAAGAACGAGTGAATAAGAACATGACAATATCCTATAGAACCACAATCAGAAGTACTAAAGTTCAAAAGAAGATGATTCTGACAAGAAAAGGTAAGGAAAATTTAAGGGGTATTGTGTTGTTGTTTAGCTTATATTATGAGAAAGAAGAGGTTTATTTAAAGGATAGGATTACTTCTTTGGGCTGATGGAATCCACCCCAGAATATTTTAAAACAGAGAGGAGATAGAAAAAATTCACATTTTATTGTATTTCTAATTTCTCTCTCATAGTGTTTTTTCTTTGTTCTGTAAATTGCAAAACAGTAAAGGTTAGAGAAGAGTTGACATCAAAGATAAGTAAGGAGATAATAAAGATCTCTTTACCCTTGATGAATTCAAGCCATTTAGTCCACAATATATACAGATAATGAAAGAGGATGTGGTTGTTGAGGCACTGCCAGTAAAATTTGAAGGATAATGACAGAAATACCACAAGACTGGAAGAAGACAAATGTCCCCATTTTTAAAATCTTAGAGGGGTTGGAAGGGGAGGAGAATCTGTATGCCAGTGAAGAGTTGGGAAATGGCTAGGATGTGGTATGGTAGCCTAGTTCTGGGCAAGATAAAACCAAAGTTCATCTATCAAAGCCCAGGATCCCAGGAGTATAATTCGTTCCAAAATGGAAGGGATATTTGGCAAGAAAACTGGGAACTTAAATTTCAGGGCAATAATTGGGTAAATAGTCTTTTTTTTTTCAGAAATTAAAATCAGGAAATAGTAAGACTTCTCTGTCAGAAAGACACAAACTTTTCTGTACCAAGAAGTGTAGTCCAAATAAAAATGTAAACTTGAAAACCTCAGCTACTTGGAAGGAGCCTGTTCTATGTACTCAAGGGTTTGATGTCTATGTAAAAAAAGCTCCTGCTAGATATAAATGCCTTCTAGCCAAGACTATGCATAAGAACACATTGACAATTTTGTAAATGAAAAGCAGAGAGGTGTAGTTTTCCCCCAGGACTATTGTTCAAGTTTTATGCTTGAAGCAAGAGAGCTTACTTTTGTAACAGAGCTAAAAAGGCTTCTGGATTTTGAACTAAGCATATTGAAGAGTTAGTGCCATAGCCAGACTTCAGCTGGAGCCAGAAGCTAGAAGCTCCCAAACTACATGGCAAGGGGGACTGCTCCTGGAAGTTTCTAAAACTATAATTCCAGAGAAGCTACATCTGGCAGAGATTAAGTGTCAACTGGAGAAAAATATAGCAAGTCATCATTTTTTAAAGACCAGCAGGAGTAGCCGAATAAAATCAGGAAAAAATTATCAGCTGACATCAGCAGAAGGCAGAGATTGTCCTTTAATACCAACTGTATGAGTGGCTACCTGCACTCTGGCCACATGGTTCTTATGTATGCCCCTCTATGTGTGCTGTGGGCATATGCATTCTTTTTTATGTGATCACTTATCCTTCTGATAACATATTTATTCTCAAAGTATGTTACAAGTTTGTGGGGAAATGTTTTGTTTGTTTTTTGAAGGAGGGGATATAGACTGATAAAGGGAATATAGACTAATGAAGTGAATAGAACCTAAAGAATAATTTGTAGAATAAGATGAATATTGGAAAAACGTACCACTCTGCAATGATCAACTGTGATTTCAAGGAACTGACGAAGAAAAGCAGCGTTCGCTTCATGAAAGAGAAATGATGGAAGAATATGAAGCATTAGAAATGCATCTTTGGCTATGACCAACATAGGGATTCATTTTGCTTCATGATGCTTATGGGACACAATCAATCAACATTCATTAAGTGCCTACTTTGTGCCAGACACTGCCAGACTGTCCGAAGTACTAGGGCTACAAAGAGAGGCAAAAGACAGTGCTTACATTCAAGGAGTTTATGATGGAATGGGGGAGATGATATGTAAACAAATATATACGAAGTAAGCTATATACAGCATAAATAGGAAATAATTAAGAAAGAGAAGACACTAGAATGAAGAGAGGTTGAGGAAGACTTGTAGGTAAAGACTGGATTTTAGTTAGGATTTAGAGGAAGCCCCAGAGGTCAGGCGGAGTGGAGGAAGTGGAACATATGGAGGAAAGCCAGACAGAATGCCCAAACCCAAGAGTTTCCTAGGGGCACTGAAAATGCACTAAAATCAGTATGTTAAATTTGAATTCGGGTCTTCCTGACTTGGAAACCAGTTCTCTGTTCACTGTGCAGTGCTACTTCTCTCTGTGTATGTGTACACATGTGTATGCAAGTTTCTCAAACACACCTTCACTTGGTTAACTCCTCTTGGTTCCTTTGTTTTCATTTTCTGATTTATCACCACATTCTGGTTTCAGCCCACACTTATATAGAAGAATCAAAATACACCCCACATTTGTTCACTCCTCTCTGTTGTTGAGGTGACAAATAAATTTAATTATGACCAAAAGAAATCAGTTCTTGATTGGCGCTTAGAAAGCTGTATAGTTGACAGTCTATAAAAAGGAAATGAAATAGGTATAATCTGTACTTTACACTTGAATGTGCTCTTTTTAATTTGTCTAAAACACCAAAAGGATTCAGATATACTGCAAAAAGTATTGAATTAGCCAGTCTGTATATTAATCCATTCTTATGAGAGCATATATCTAGAATTTCTTTGAAAAATTCACTCTCTAAATTCTTGTACAGGGTAAATGTGATAATACCAGTAACTGTCTAGTAGAAATATTTTATAATCTAGTTATTTTCTTGTCATAAAATATATGGCAAGATAAAAGACCACAAGCAGTCATACACCAATCAACAAACTAGTGATTTTTATGATTTTCTATGAGATATTAGACAGCTAGGAAATAGGGACAAACTTGAGTCTTTATTTACCCTTTTCTGCATATAGCAAGTGCTGAGATATTTGCCTCCTAACCTTCTTTTTCCCATTTGAGTAATCTGGCAAAATACAGTTCCTGCTCAAGGCATATGAATGGCGCCTTTTGGTTTGGTTACTGGAACAGGGTGAAAATGAATAAGATTTTGCCAGGAAAGAGCAAAGGAAAATAGGGCAGTTGAGAAGAAAGGATCTTAGAGATATTTTGTCCTAATATCATACTAAAGACTTGGCATGGAAAGATATGAGGAGAGGAGGAGATTAAGAGAGGGGGAACAAGAGGGTCCATTCTATGCTTACCACATACCCCATTTCCATCAGTGGTGCCAAGGGAGCAAGGACCAAACAAAGGAGAAACTATGAAATTCTAGCAATTTCATTCAAGGCTCTCTGTTTTGCTTGCCTCCTAGTAATAAAATTCTGAGGTGCTGCTTTTTTTTTTTTTTTTAGTGTTGTAAATAATGTGCTTGTAATTGGAAAGTTTCAACATGGATGCCATGCGTATAAATTGTTCCATGTTTCCTAGGTAGATGCCTTGAAGAGGGAGAAAATTTCCTAAATTCTGACCACAAAAGTTGCAAACATATGAAATGATCAAGCAGTTTTGCACATATCTCAACCCAATGTAAACTTAAAGCACTTCAGAGCAAAATGTGGTCTGTTTCTACAGGGGAAAGAAAATGAAAACCAACTCTAAAATAACTCCTTCTTTTTTGGGGCTTGTAGTGCTGTGGATAGATGCCTGACCTCATCCTCCAGAGTTCAAAGCTAGTCTCCAATACTTGCCAGCAATCACTTAACCCTGTTTGCCTCAGTTTTCTCATCTGTAAAATGAGCTGAAGAAGGAAATAGCAAACCACTATAGTGTCTTTGCCAAGAAAATCCCAAACAGCATCACAAACAGTCAGACATGACTGAAAAATGACTGAACAAAAAATGACTTTACAATTCCTTCTCCTCCTTTTTTCTCCTTCACCTATTTTTTTTTGCAGTGAATATAGAAATTTGTTATTCCATAGCTTACTACTAATTTTGAAAGGAAATGAAGAATTTGGTATTATAGAAAAGGTTGTCCATGAAGATTATAATGATTAAGACCTCTTAATGTTTGTGGCTACACTCCAATTTTTGTCAGTTTCCTATGGAAAACTTCTGTTATCCTCATCAGCAACTAACTACAAGGAAGCCAATATGAACTTCTTGGGTTAATAATTACTTCTGAAAGAGTGACATACATGAAATTTGTGGAATTCTCTGTTTGAAACTGGGTTTCATATTATTTTTGTTGTTTCATAAAATCCACTCAAGTTTGGGCTTATGATGAAAGTTAAAATGAAATTGCTTTCTACAAAATTACCAAAGATCATAATTTAATTTTGACAGTCTAAGGGCTTTTGCCCAATCCTTAATCTTCTAAACCTTCTTATCCCATTTGACTCAATTACTATTTGCTTCTAAAAGCTTACTACTCATTTGCTATTTCCTTTCATTGGATCACGTTGTTGTTATATACATGGTGTTCTTATATTCATGGTGTGCACACATGTATATACAGAAGTGTGTATATATATATGCATTATGGCTACAGGTATGTATATGTATATCTATGCAGCTTCATGCTTCAATATTTAAATGCTTCTGTCATCTCATAAATGAAGGTTGGAGTAGTTGATCTCTAAGGTCTCTTCTAGCTTTAAATCTATGATCATAGGATCAATGCAAGTAAAATTTATTAAGCACCTACTAATGGGTATTGTGCCACCTACAAAATATTATAACCCAATCATATTTTACTATGTTGCATCTTTTCTGTCCTCCTGAGGCTCCTTCACAGACAGTCTACATAATGTGTAGACCCCTCATTTAAGGTTGTTTTTTTTTTTAAATCACAACATGGATGTCAACGCGACCCTTGAATTATCTCTTTGACATTTCTCATTCTTGTTCTAATACCTAACTCCCAAATCCTTCTTCTGGTATTGCATCTCCCAAATTATATTTTTAACATGACCTCCTGTACAACTCCTCATTTGTAATTTGTAAGAAACTGGTCACTTATAATTTGCTCCTCTCCATTGTCCTTTGCATGATCTTTAACTCTAGTTTTTAAGCAACTGTGGAACTCCAAGACTCAAATCCATAGAGAATCAACAGAAGAATATTAGTGTTAAGCAGTCTAAACGGCTCTTTTCTACATATTCAGTTGTAGGATTCTTTTGTCTCCTCCTTGTGACAATTGATTTACAAGAGTGAAGTTCTCAAGGGAGATTAATTTATTATGTTAATATATTTTCATTTCCATTTCCCATTTTTGTTGCCAATAACGTTTTGATTAGACCAGGTAGGAGAGCTATGATATATACAATAAAGCTTTGTTCCTTCTTTATCCTTTCTTCTGAATCTAGATCATTTTTTATCTTTTCTTTAACTATTGATTATTTGACTTCATATAGACATGTGATTTAACTCTAGGATCAATGTCAAAAAAATGCCTATATGTCCCAAAATAATCAGTTACATTGATTTGGATGTTATTCAGTGTTTACTATTTCTATTGCCTATTGACTCTTTTCTTAAGGAAATATAAGAATATTAAAACAGACACAAAGACAGGCCTTTGACCTTTTCCATTTCTTGATCTTGAACTATATATTCCAACATATATTTCTCTAATTTCTCCCCCATGTCTATTGCTGCATCAGTTACCATGGTTCATTCAATTAATTTCAACAGATATTTATCAAACATCTACTAAGAAATATAAGACAATTTGCTGGATACTGGGGCTAGAAAACCAAAGAAGAGTCCTTGTTCTCCAGAAGTTGGCTTTCTACAGTTAACTAATTCCAAAGGATTTTATCATATTCTCCAGGGAATTTTTCTACCTTTTCATTCTCTGCAACAGTTTTGTGCAAAATTTACAAATATTTTCCTAGTTGCTGCTCCCCCTTTCTTTAATAAGGCTACAAGGAAAAATGACCAGATGTCCTTTGAAATAACATGCCCATTTTTTAAATTGGTGCATAATGAATCCAACTGTACCGAGTTTGCCAATTCCATTACTGACCATTCCATGGCAATCCTGTGAGTCATCCTTCCATTTTACAGAAGTTCGCTTTGTTATATGTTTTACTTTCATTTATAGCAAGAGTTAAATATTCTTATTGTTCAGTTTCTCTAACACTATTTCAACTCACTGCTCATTGGAAACAAGGATCACTCTTATAGCATAATAGTTAAACTAATGTTTATAGATGGTCCAAAACCTAACAGCTCTGTAATTCTGCCACCATCAAAGGAGCAGAAGGAAGGGGACACACAGAACTCAGGAGCATTTTTGTATTTTTCTGTGTTTGATAGGCTGCCATGGTCAAATATTTCAACACTAAATGGCAAGTTGATTGATGAAAAGCCCTTTCGTACCTACCTCGGCTAGTCCTTAGACAGCAGAAGCAATCTGCTTCTGAAAATAGACTCAAAACTTTAACAAAATGGTGGACACCAACAGTGCTTCCACTGTTCAGGAATAGCTTTTGAGACCACATGATTACCATTTAGTCAAGATGAGATATCCATTGTGAAACTTTCACAAATGGAATAGATTGTACCATAAGCAGTCAGTTCCTTGTCACTGGAAGTCTTCAAATAGAGGCTGAATGATCACTTGTTGGGGTCATTCTTTGAGTGATTGTTGGACTAGAGGAACTTTGAGATTCCTTCCCTATATTCAATCCTATTATTTTATGATTCTAAAAGTAGGACTTTTGTGGAAATACATTCATCTGCCTCTCTGAACTCTCCTAGTGCATCTCTCTCTTCTTCTCTCTGTCTCTCTGTCTCTCTCTCTCTCTTTCTCTCTCTCTCTCTCTCTCTCTCTCTCTCTCTCTCTCTCTCTCTCTCTCTCTCTCTCTCTCTCACATACACACACACACACACACACACACACATACACACACAGTAACTATTAACATTTGTAAGAATGAAAACAATCTAGGGTAGAGGAGGGATGAGTTGAGAATTCTAAAGATATCGGTTTAATTCATCTTAGGCCTCAACAATATAAAGTGTTGTTCTACACGTTACAAGTAGTGTGATCTTGATCAAGTCCTAGGTGCTCTTTGAAATTCACTTTTCTCAAATGTAAAATCAAGATCACTAGATCATCTCTTCTAGCTATAACCTTCAAGGAATCTGGGTCTGAGTACAAAATATACATTGAACAATGTAGAATTAATATTTATAGATTTTATTTATTTAATTTAACTAAAAAGTAGTGTAGTATAAATGATAGATAATAAGAGCATCTATATTGTTTTTAAGGTTTACAAAGTACTTTACAAATATTATGTAATATTATTCTCACAACCCTGGCAGGTAAATATTACCATCCATATGTATACATGAAGAAACTGAGGGTAAGAGAGGTTAAGCGACTTGCCCAGGGATCTACAGCTAGTAAATTCTCAGGTAGGATTTGAAGTCAGACCCTCCCAACTCCAAGTCAAAATTCTATTCACTGATTCACAAAGCTGCCTCAGCTGTACCACCTAACATAAAGAAAAGAAATGAAAACTTCCATGAGTAAAAGTAAACAGCATATGAAAACTATATATATATGTGTGTGTGTGTGTGTGTGTGTGTATGTGTATATGCGTAGGTATGTATATGTGTGTATGTATGTAATATGTATATTATATATATGTATATTCATTAGTTTTTCTTTATTTCTATTAAACACATTTACCATGTTGCACTGTGTCCTTTGGGTGATGTGGAAGTAAAATATCTTCCTTGTCTTCAAGCTTATATTATTATTTTACAGAAAATTGCACATAGGAGCCAGTAAAAAGTGAAATGCTAGTGAGCTCAGTACTAAAAAGGTTCAAAGGAGGGAGAGAATGAGGGAGAGGGAAAGGTAGAAAGAAAGACCAAGAAAGACAGAGAGACAGAAACAGAGACAGAATCAGAGAGAAAGAGACAAAGTGAGAGAGTGACAGAGACAGAAAGAGATCAGCATTGGCTGAAGCATTCAAGAAAACGTTATTATATTAGACATAGAAGTAGAAGCAGACTCTGAAGCATGTGTAGGATCTGCAATAGCCTCAGGGAGTTCAATTGTTCAGTCTTAGAATGTGATTTAAGTGCTTGATGTTCAAAAAGTTTAACGCAATGAAAGCGTTCCTAAAAGTGGTCAATCTAAAATGCATCTTTAAGGAAATCTTTAATGTGCACTGGCAAAGGAAGGCAAATGATTTTGAACTGTGGGGAAATATCAAAAGCATAATTTAGGAAGAAATTGTCAAGTTTCTTTAGGGAAATCAAGCAGATATACTTCACTGAGATAGAGAAATTACACTAGAGAGGTTGTGGAATTTAAAAGTTAGGAGAAAAGAAGGATTTGAATGAGAAGTTATAAGAAATTTCAAGTAAATCTTATTGTGGTTAATAGCAAAGTTATATTCCAAAAAGGTAATGAAGATAGAAGTCAGTAGGAGGTACAGTGGATAGAGCACCAGGCCTGGAGTTAGGAAGTCCTAAGTTCAAATCTAGCCTCAGACACTTTTAGCTGTGTGACCTTGAGCAAGTCACTTCAACTCTGTTTGCCTCAGTTTCCTTCTCTGAAAAATGAGCTGGAGGAGGACATGGCAAACTACTCCAGTATCTTTGCCAAGAAAGCCCTAAAAGGGAGTCATGAAGAGTCAGATGACTGAAAAATAACTACACAACAAAAATTAAGATAGCCTGATTCTGTCATCTGTTTAACATGGACTTACTTGAGCAAAGGCTATACACAAAGAAAAGTGCCAAAAGAATTTTGCAATATTACTTTACATTAGATTTTTTCTTCAAAAGCTAAAATAATAAGTAGCATTTAAAATAGAATGAAATAATAAATAAATAGATTTTATTTCAAATTTGATTTAGAAATAAGTCATTGTTCAATTATTTGCACAATTAAATACACGTTTACATGATAAACACAAAACCATACAAATATTAACCACCCAGTCATTTTAGAAACACTGATATCATCTTGCAAGTAGGAATACAAGTAGAGCAAATGGACTCTTTAAAATAAAAAAAAAAAGATTTGATAAGATAGTGAGCTCATCTTAGTTACCTGTTATTGCTACAGCATCGTGTTGCTTCTCACATGAAAATTGTTACAGCCATTACTAAATTCTGTGGCTCCATCTGCTGTCTCAGCTTGCCATTACATATAATTTGTAAATACAATGAATTAAAATTCTCTTATAAGACATCAAATGTTCTAATAAGAGTGGGCTCTGTGATTGAATAATCTCAGATTTGAAAAGAAATTATACACAGTAGATGTCCATGAGGAATAAAGGAGTCTAAAACCCAGACTGATGCAACTTGTGAAAATCCTAGGGACAATGAAGAGGCTCCTTTTAGGTGTTTTCAGAGCAAGAAGAACAAATAAAGGATAAATGTTGCTTAGGAAAGGTGATGTAATGAAAACAGATAAAAGGGGGAGGGGAAACATCACTACCCAGTTCTTATTTTCCTTTCAAGAAGAGGAAAAAAGGCATTAGAGGGGTGCAGACTCTGAAAGAAGAGGATCTGAATTCAAATCATCCTTCAGAAGCTTATCTTTATGAAATTGGGCAATCCCTGAACCTCACTGGGCTTTCACTTTCATCATCTGTAAAAGGAGGGGATTGGACCTGAGGTTGCTCCCATTTTAAGGGATAGAGACAATGATCTCACTGAAATGTAAAACAAAAAAAAAATGTTAGAAGTTAAGTTGAGTTACGGTCCGCGGACAGTACCTTAGCTGATTTAAATGAACTCGACTCTCCTGGTGGGGATCTGTCTCGTATCCCATGTATCCACACTTGGAGAACCAACACGCGAGAGGCTTGTGATGAGGTGATGGGGCTGCAATAGCAAATGCATCAAAGCCAGTGACTGCCTACCCATATGGAAGCAGCATCATAAAGCCGTAGCTGAGCCAGAGCAGGGATTTTCTACCTCCTGGCTATTCTCTCTGTGATATTCAGCTCACATACCGCACCTAGTCCAGTTTGCTGGGGTCTCCTTTTGGAGAACGCAGGAAAACCACACACCACCACAACACTGAATATCAGACAACCTGGAGTAAAATGTTCCTTTTTGCTTTTGCTGTATCTGGCTGACTTTGGTGTCTGGTGTTCTGTGCTGTGTCTCTCCTATGATCAAATTCCTCAGCTTTTATTGAGATTGTGGGGAAGGGGGAGCTTCAACCACAAGCCCAGGATGGAATTATCTCATTGTTTGTTTCTGGGAAAGAGAGGTTTCATTGTAAAGTGGTTCTTTGCCTATTTTGCAAAGGGTAGAAGTTCACCCTACTGAATTCCCATTAGTAGGCTAGCTAACAGCGGTAGATGGCAAATGATGAGACACCAAGCTAGTGTCTGAGACAAATGTGTTTTGAGATCCCACCTCATTTGGAAGCCTGAGAAATAGAGTTTGCCTAGAACAGGAGTTCTTAACCATTTTTGTGTCATGGACTGCATTGACATTTTGGTGAAGTCTGTGGACTTGGAAACATGTTCTTAAGTAAAAAGAACATATAGAATTACATAAGAAATAAATTATATTGAAATACAGTACACACACATTATCTATCTATCTATCTATCTATCTATCTATCTAAATAAATAAATAGATAAATGAACTTATAAGCCTTAGGTTAGGAACCCCTAGTCTAAAACTATGAAACCAAGGGCCCAAAAGGACTGTTAAATAAAATTGTGCCATCACTGCTTTTGGCAGAGGTACCAGAATACTGGACACAGTTAAATTTTGTATGAACTTTAAATGGAAGGTGGGCGTAAGAACCATTTAATTCCCCAGGACAGTCCTGAAATGTTTTAACCAAGTGAGAGTTTTATATGAAAATTTTTAACCAAATGAGAGGTTTTGAGAATTTATAATAGGCAAGCAGGGATCACTGAACCAAAATAGGCAATTACTGAGAAACAGCGAAACCAGTTAAGCTCTATTTCCTTTCTTTCTTTCCTCCTTCCAAAGTTGGGAGCTGAAATTGACCAGAAAAATTCATGATAACAACAGATAGATAGGAGAAGCATCAGACCAGGCATAGAAAATGTGGGGTATGGAGAAGTATAGAGGCTCTGAATCTTAAAAATATCATTTGACAGTCTTACTAATTATTGGTGGACTTTTATAAGACTTTAAATATTAGCTTTTGATGGTAAACACCACTGGTAATAACATCATAGGCAACATCATTATGCAGTGCTGACTGAGGTAGAGAACGAACAGTAAAATTTGGCAGAAATTTCTTTTTTTTTTTTTTTTAATTTTTTAATTTTTTTATTTTTTAATGTTTAACAATCACTGCCATACAATTGTGATTTTATCCCCCCCACCTACCCCCCACTCCCCCCTTCCCTCCCCACGACTGCATACAATTCTGTATAGATTCTACATATACTTTCCTATTGAGTATATTTTCACTATAGTCATGCTATGTAGTCAGACTAAGATAAATGAAAGAAATCGTATAACAAATCAGAACATGATACACAAACACATACACATACACAAACATGATCTGTTACATTATGTGAGTGACTTCCATATTTCTCTCTCTGAGTGTGGAAGGCATTTTGCCTTGAGAACCACCATTGGGATTTTTTTTTTTTTTGTAAGAAGTTCTTGTGTTATTACAAAAATCTAAGTCTACCAGAAAAAACTCTCACACACTGTGGTCGTTGCTGTGCATAAAGTTCTCCTGGTTCTGCTCCTTTCACTCAGCATCAGGTCATATAAGTCCTTCCAGGCCTCTCTGAAGTCTTCTTGTTCATCATTTCTTATGGCACAATAGTACTCCATTACATTCATATACCATAATTTATTCAGCCATTCCCCAATTGATGGACATCCCCTTGACTTCCAGTTTTTGGCAACTACATAGAGTGCTGCTATAAATATTTTTGTACATGTGGGACCCTTTCCCATTTTTATGATCTCTTGGGGATATAGTCCTAGTAGCGATATTGCTGGGTCAAAGGGTATGCACATTTTTGTAGCCCTTTGGGCATAGTTCCAAATTGCTCTCCAGAATGGTTGGATGCGCTCGCAGCTCCACCAACAATGAATTAGTGTTCCAACTCTCCCACATCCTCTCCAGCATTTATCATTTTCTTGTTCTGTCATGTTTGCCAATCTTATAGGTGTGATGTGGTACCTCAGAGTTGTTTTGATTTGCATCTCTCTAACCAATAGTGATTTAGAGCATTTTTTCATATGATTATAGATAGCTTTAATTTCTTCTTCTGAAAATTGCCTGTTCATATCCTTTGACCATTTATCAATTGGGGAATGACTTGTATGATTATACATATGGGTCAGTTCTCTATATATTCTAGAAATGAGGCTTTTGTCCCCGAGCTTAGCTATAAAAATTCTTTCCTAATTTACTACATCCCTCCGGATTTTGGTTGCATTGGGTTTGGTTGTGCAAAAACTTCTCAGTTTAATGTAATCAAAGTTATCCATTTTGCATTTCATAATGCTTTCTATCTCTCCTTTAGTAAAAAATTCTTCCCTTCTCCATAGATCTGATAAATACACTATTCCTTGCTTCTCCAGTTTATTCATCGTATCAATCTTTATACCTAAATCATGTACCCATTTGGACTTTATTCTTGTGTACGGTGTCAGGTATGGGTCTATGCCTAATTTCCGCCACACTGTTATCCAGTTTTCCCAGCAATTTTTGTCAAACAATGAGTTCTTATCCCAGAAGCTGGGGTCCTTGGGTTTATCAAACAGAAGGTTGCTATATTCCTTGCCTACTGCATCTTGAGTGCCAAGTCTATTCCACTTGTCTACCTCTCTGTTTCTTAGCCAATACCAAGTGGTTTTGATAATCGCTGCTTTATAGTAGAGTTTGAGGTCTGGTAGCGCTAGGCCACCTTCCCAAGCATTTCTTTTCATTAGTCCCTTTGATATTCTGGACCTTTTGTTTTTCCAAATGAATTTTGATATTATTTTATCCAGCTCTAGAAAGTAATTGTCTGATAGTTTAATTGGTATGGCACTAAATAAGTATATTAATTTGGGTAGGATTGTCATTTTTATTATATTAGCACGGCCTACCCATGAGCAACTAATGTTTTTCCACTTACTTAAATCTGACTTTATTTGTGCAAAAAGTGTCTTGTAATTGTGTTCATATAATCCCTGGGTTTGTTTTGGCAGGTAGACTCCTAAGTATTTTATACTGTCTACCATAGCTTTAAATGGGATTTCTCTTTCTATCTCTTGCTGTTGGACTTTGTTGCTAATATATAGGAATGCAGAAGATTTGTGTGGGTTTATTTTGTAACCTGCAACTTTGCCAAAGTTGTTTATTAATTCAAGTAATTTTTTACTTGAATCTCTGGGATTCTCTAGGTAAATCATCATATCGTCTGCAAAGAGTGATAACTTAGTTTCTTCTTTGGCTATTCTTATTCCTTGAATATCTTTATCTTGTCTAATTGCTACAGCTAACATTTCTAGTACCATATTGAATAATAGTGGTGATAATGGACAACCTTGTTTCACCCCTGATCTTATTGGGAATGCATCTAGCTTATCCCCATTGCATATAATGCTTGCTGAAGGTTTTAGTTACATACTGCTTATTATTTTATGGAAAGTTCCCTTTATTCCTACGTTCTCCAATGTTTTTAGTAGGAATGGATGTTGTATTTTGTCAAAAGCTTTTTCTGCATCTATTGAGATAATCATGTGGTTTTTGTTAGCTTTGTTGTTGATGTGATCAATAATGCTAATAGTTTTCCTAATATTGAACCAGCCCTGTAGTCCTGGTATGAATCCTACCTAATCATAATGTATTAATCTCGTGATAAGATGCTGTATTCATTTTGCTAAAATCTTATTTAAAATTTTTGCATCTATATTCATTAGGGAAATTGGTCTATAATTTTCTTTCTCTGTTTTGTCTCTTCCTGGTTTGGGTATCAAAACTATATTTGTATCATAGAAAGAATTTGGAAGGACTCCTTCTTCCCCGATTTTCAAAAATAGTGTATGTAGTATTGGAATTAACTGTTCTTTAAATGTTTGATAGAATTCACTTGTGAATCCATCTGGCCCTGGAGATTTTTTCCTAGGGAGTTCATTGATGGCTTGTTCAATTTCTTTTTCTGAGATGGGGTTGTTTAAGTATTCAACTTCCTCTTCTGTTAATCTGGGCAGAAATTTCTTATGAGATGGTAAGGTCCCTTGTTGGTTTATTGAGCCTTGTCTAAAGACGACAACCAGGACACATGTCTTGTGATGTCTTTAGCTTAATAGCTTCATTAGGGAAGCCAGTAGAGTGCTACTTTATCTGTTGGGAAATGAAAAAGCGAATAGTATAGAGATTAGGGCAAACAAACCACAAGGACTTGGCCAGAGATGAGATGACACAGCTGCCTGCTCTACATTCTTACAGCATGCCTCCACCTACACCAAAGAACTCAATCTCTGACAATTTAGACCCCATCTACCTGTTTTTCAGCAGAATATCTTAATATATTTAATGTCTTTGTTGCCAAAATGAATATAAACAGACTGGATTAGAGCACAGTTAGGTGTGGTCATAGCAGTTTAAATGACAATGCCCAGAGTTAAGATCCCCTGCTACTCAAAGTCTCCATGATTCCAGAAGTAGCCTGCTATGGTAGGAAGAAAACCAGTGTTGGAACCAAAACACCTGTTTCTTCCACAGGTTCTTTGACCATCAACTTTTTCATCAGTAGAATAGGAATGTAACCTGAGTCCTGCCTAATTCACAGGGTTGTTGTAAGGATCGAGGTAGGTAAAATATAGAAAAGCATTTTCTATTAATAAAGTGCCATGTGGAGAGGCAGCATGGTGGAGGGGAGAGAGAGTGCCTGCTTTGAGTTAGGAAGACCCAAGGTTAAATCCTGCTTCTCTTCCATTGCCTGTGTGACTCTGGGTAAGGCCAGATAAAAAATATTATATATATATATATATATATATATATATATATATATAGAGAGAGAGAGAGAGAGAGAGAGAGAGAGACACACACACATATGTATATATAATATGCACATATACATTATATATGTATATAGACACATACATATATTTGTCTATATACATATAGACACATATATATACATATATATATACATATACATACATTTATATATACATATAAAACCAATATAACCGATCAGTGATCTAGTCAGCTCTCTAAGATTCCAAGTTGCAGAAAGGATACCAACCTGCTTTTCTTTGCCTTGCAATTTTCTGTACTAATGAAATCACAGGTCCAGTTCCTATTCTTCCACAGCAGTAAAAAATATGAGCTATTATAGATGTACATATTGGTAACAGGTATCTCATTTTTTCTTCTGATATACTGTTAAATTTTGCATAAAAATGCTAGTGTTGATTGAATTTGCATTCTCAACCCTGATATAAATAGGCAAGTAATACAATTAATAAGTTGAAGAAATTGGGACTTCCCTTACCAAGAATGTTCTGAAAACTGTTTAAAGTAACACTTTAATTATAGCAAAAATTATTAGCTCTTTCTTCATGGTATGGGTTTAACAACTAAATTAAAGAAATTTTTGTTATTTCTATTAGTATTTTTCTCATTATGACTGGAATTCTATCTATCAATCAGCCACTCAGCATTCAATGCTTATTAATGACTGACACTATGCTAGATTCTGAGGATAAGAAGACAAAAAAACAATTGAAATAACAGCAGACCTTAAGGAGCTTACTTTCTTTAGAGGAAGAAAACACATATACTAAAATAAATATAAGAAATATGAGATAGTTTTTCTGAGGGGAAGCACTAGCAGCTACAAGTGGGAAAGAGAGGAAAAAGTTTAATTTAGGACATGTGTTTAAGCTGAACTTGCAGAAAACCAGAGATTTTAAGAAGTGGAGGTAAGGAAGGAATTATTACAGAAATGGGAGTCAGACTGTGTATGTGCACAAGACAAGAGAATGAAAGATATATGTCAGGAACCATAAGAAAGCAAGTTTAGTGTACGTGAACTTAAGTGTATGTGAAAGAGAATAATGTAGAAGACAATAATTGCTAAGGATAGAAAGATAGGATAGAACCGGATTCTAAGAGACTTCCAATGACAAAGAAGAGTGTATATTTGCTCCTGGAGATAATAGGGAGCCGTGGAGTGAACTGGCCAGGAGATTCACATGCTCAGACCTGTGCTTTAGGAATATCATTTTGTCTATTTGTGTGGAGGATGGATATGTGGAGAGAAAGAGCATAGAACTGAGTATTTCTGGAATTCTAAGGATCCAAGGTCACTAAACTTTGTAAACGGAATTTTACCATGAATCATGTCTTTTTAAAAGAAAAGAATGATTATAGCATTAAATTGTTTAATATTTGTGAGAACTAAAAAGTATTGAAAACTAAGAAACAAAGTACCTACGCAGCTGGTCTCTGATTTAAATTTAATAGAGAGATGGAATTGTTATCCTTTTTTTATGTCATCAACCCCTTTGATAACCTTTGTGAAGCTCATAGATCCCTTCACAGAATAATGACTTTTGAGGTGAATTGATTTGCCCAGAGTCACATAGCTAGTATGTATCTGAGGCTGGATTTGAGCTAAAGTCCTCTTGTCTATAGGGTCAGTGTTTTATCCATCATACCACCTAGCTGCCCTAGAATGATCTTTTTAAATGCATAAAATAAAACACGTAAGCTTACGAAGGAAACCAATTATATCGAAATATAGTTATCAAAATATTTTTAAAATGAATTCTTGTATCCCAGATTAAGAATCACTAAAGTAGAATACAGGCACAAAAGTGTGGCACTTGGAGAATTCAGGTTATCCGTACTCATTCCTTCCCAGTTTATTAAGTACCCACCATATTCAGAGGATTATACAAGAAACATCAAGGGTTTACATATGCAGTTGTGCAAGATGTGATCTCTTTTTCCCAAAAAGCTACTAAGGAAGATGAAACATTCATACAAATGTCAGCAATACGAACTCGAGGAGTATGAACAATGCGTTAGAGAAGTTCAGAGATGGAGGGGTCGCTTCTACTGATAGGCTCTTTTATTTAAATTTCATTTACATGCATTCACTTTCTCAGTAAGTGCACTCTACTTTACAATATGTAGCTCTTTTAGCCTGATAGACCAGGTGATTAGTGTTTGAGTTGCAGGCTACAAAAAATGGACTTATGTGAAAGAGGTATGCTTATAATACAAAATGAAATTTTTTAAAAAATTTCATATTTTGTATCTATCTTAAGTTCACAATGCAACTACCTAAAGCTAGGAATATCCTTCTCAGGATCTCAGTTTGTCTAACTTGTACTCAAAGAAAAAAAATAAAAAGCTCAAGAGGCAGCTAGGGACCTATGATCCTGTCTCAGTCAAGCATATGTATTCACAATCATGCTGTGCATGTAGCCATCATAACTGCTGCTGGGAAAGGGGTAAGGTAATGAGCACAGTCCCAGAATACTGCATGTAGGGGAGAGAGAAGCAGCATGGAAGTTGTTTCATCTCCTGAGTTGGTGACTCTTCTTTCTCAGTTGCCTATTATGTGTGACATAAATCCCGATGATGGGGACCATGGGGACCAACCAGGAGTCTATGATGGAGCAAATACTTTAGCAAAGATCTCATCACCATATATACTCTAGTCTATAGGATCTCCTCCACTTTCTCTGCTGCAGGCCTAGATCCTCATATAAATGGGCTTGTTTGTTTACCTCTATAATACTAGCTGCTCTAAACCTTGAAGAAAAGGGGGAAAATGTCAACTTTTGAGCCCAATTTTGAAAGGAAACTGCTTTCAAATTAAACAATATACATATATATGTATGTATATGTATATATATCTTGAATATATATACTCAAATCAAACAAATATATATTCTGTATGCATAGGCTATATAAGGAATGAAGGAGAAAAATCTGTTTCTTAGGAATGTAGAAAATAGCAATAAATATAAATGTATCAAATAAGACAAGAAGCCTATCAATTTGGGTCAGAGAAATAATATCAATGTGGATAAATGATATGAAGAAAATAAGTGATCATTTGTCTTTATCTATTGCATTTCTGAGGCTTCTGAAGCAGCAGATACGTATGCTCTGACAGTTCAGGCAGATCTGGTAAGAGAAAACTGAGTTAATTTTAATGCAGGAACTTGACCAAGGGGGTATTGGACAACATTTTTGGTGTTAACACAATGAGGACATAATTAATCTGCTCCTTATAATGCTTCCGAGCATTCATAATTACAGAGAATAATTGTTCTAATTGAGGTCCTGAAGGAAATTTATCATAAAGCCTAAAGATATTCAGAGTTAAAACTTTCATGGGTGCTTAGTTCAGATATTCTACACCCAACTGTGGAATTTAAAAGCATGGATTCTTGTGGAAAGGGAGGAAATATTACTGAATTTTAGATCCGGGGGGAACTAGATTAAGGATCATCTTAGCAGATGAGGAAACTGAGCCCCATAGAAGTTAAATAACTGGTCTTAATCACAGGCCTGGGACTAGAACTGAGTCCTTGCTCCTCCCACAACACTAAGCTGTTTTATTTGTTCCAGCTTCCTTGCATAGTATATTAGCATTCAAGCTCTCCATAAGTAATCCTTAAAAAGGTGCCATTTCATCCAATCTAGAGTTCTAGGTTCATCTGTAATACAATCAGTTCTACTATAATACTTGTTTTGAAAATTCGAATTTATTCCAAAGCAATTGATTTATTAGCTAACAGTCTAATGAGGGCTAACATGAAATAATTATGGACAAGCAAACCATATGTAAGACAAAGTGATAAGAATCAACCAAAAGAATGCCCTAGAACAGGGGTAGGGAACCTGTGACCTCAAAGCCACATGTGGCCTTCTAGGTCTTTGGGTGCGGCCTTTTGCCTGAATCTAAGTTTTACAGAACAAATTCTTTTGTTAAGGGAATTTGTACTGTGAAGTTTGGATTCAAACTGCACTAGAATTAAGTACAACCAGGAAAGGCTTCCTGTAGAAGGTGGCATTTTAGCTGGGACTTGAAGGAAACCAGAGAACCCAGGAGGCAGAGATGAAAAGGGAAATACATTTCAAGTATAAGGGACAGTCAGGGAAAATGCCCAGAGTAAGGAAATGGAGCATCTTGTTTAAGGAGTAGCAGGGAGGCCAATGTCACTGGTTTACAGAGTATGTTGGGTTGGAATATGGGGGAAGCAGTGTTAAGGTGTAAGAAGATTGGAAAAGTGGGGAGGTTATGAAGTGGAAAAATGGTTATGAAGGGCTTTGAATGTCAAACAGGATTTGATATTTGATTCTGGTGGTGATAGGAAGTCATTGAAGTTTAATGAATGTGTCTGAGGTGGTGGAGAGTGGGGCAACATGGTCTGATCTTTGAGTTAGGAAGATAACGTTGGTAGCTCTGTAGAGGATGGGCTGAAGTAGGAAAGATTTGTGGCAAGGGGTTCAGCCAGGTGTGCGGTGACTAGGGCCTGGTGAATTGGGGTTATATCATTCTTTTTATTTACTTTACGCATAGCACCTAGTGTAGTTCTGGCACATGGTACATACTTAATAAATACTAATTGAGTGATTTCTTCACCAGGCATAAGGCTCTTCTCTGTCATGGGATTAATTCTTCCCAGAATACATGCTTGCATAGTCCACTATTAGCTGCTTCAATACAGAGATTATTAGGCAAATAATCACCTGCAGCTCAACGGAGAGTTAGAACATGCATTGTAACATTCTTTAAATCTCTTGTAAATACCATCCAGGTGTAGGCAGCTCTAGATATTCAGCAGCCTGGAAAAATGGATATTCTCTTTGCTGCTACCTATTTGTCTTTGAACTCTCAGACACATCTTTATTCAATCATGAGATCCTAAGACAGTTAGAACTGTTAAAACTGCTGAAAGAAAATAAATAAGAGTAGGCACCCCAACACTCATAAAACACACACACACACACACAAACACACACACATGCCATGACCACCACCGCAATTTGACAACTGCTTTATAAAAAGAGGCCAGAATGGTTCACTTCCACTTGAACCCTCACTTCTGTTTCAGTCTTTTTTCTCTCTTCAGAATGGAAACTTCCAGAAGTGCCAGGGTTGTGGATTTATGATGTGGAAGCAGGGTTTTTTTTTTTGTTTTTTTGTTTTTTTTAGGGATATTCCATTAAACAGACTTTCTTAACTTAATCCAGCTTTGAAGCATCTCCTCTATAGAGAAGAAAGCTAAGAAGCCTAATAAAATAACTTATTAACACAGAGCAGTCCCATCTGGCCACCTCCTGCTACAGCTCTGTTTTCTGTTTCTGTACTTACCTGTCAGAGTGTCACTGTGGGTTCAGACTCCTCAGATCTCTGTAGGCAAGGAAAAGCCATTGCAGTGCCCCAGCTGCTCCATTTTGTTCCTTCAATACTACAGAAACAAATAATCAGGTAGCGAATTTCAAGTCTAATTAATAGTCCTGCTGAGGTATACAGGTCCTAACATTTTCCAGTTGGGCAAAAATGTTATATACTGGGGCATATGGGGGTGGTGTCTTACAATCTTTTGTTTGTTTGAGGAATATAGAAAATATCTTCAACTAAACCTATTATCTTCAATATTTCAAGTTTCTTTCCCTTCAAAACCAAATTGGATGCCATCTTTATCCTGAAACTTTCTTTGAAGGGGAATCCCATTCCACCTAAAATCATCTTTCCCTCCTTAAATTTTCCTAGAACCTTTTGCATCTCAATTTTGTACTAACACATTCTAGATTGTATAAGTTTTATATTTCTTCTTTTAGATTGTACACTCTTTGAGGGCAAGAGAAAGCAGCATGATGTTCATGGTAGAAGCACAGACTCTAGAATCTGTGATGCAGCGCTAATGATGGACCTGAACTTTTCCAAGCAGCCTGGCCCCTGGCATTCACCTGAGGTATCAAGCCCATCCCAGTCAATAATCCTTCTAGCTACCCTTTCACTGTGGCCCTCTAGCCGTTTAACTTCTTCCATTGTCTGCACCTGGCCCACCCCAGGCTACTTGCCACTCCTGAATCCCATCTAGATCTTCCCATAATCTTTCTGTATGAAATATCAATCTTACCCTCATCAAAGGCTCAAATTCTTAAAATCTGGAACACTTTGTATTGGCTTCCCAAATAGAGCAGACTCACTAGGCATCTCGCCCACCCAACCCATGCCCTGATAAACTCACTACTTGGACTGAAAGAAGGCTTGAATGGTTGAATTCTTTTGAGGCAGACCCCCTTGCTTTCTAGCACCCCTAGACTGCATCATAAGGACTTTGATTCAAGTCTTCCTATTTGCCCACTACCTCTGTAACCTTGGACATGTTGCTTAACCTTTCTAGACTGTAGTGTCCTCATGTTTAAACTGAGGTCCCTTCCTCTTCAAAAAGTATGATCCTTTGACTGTTTTACTTTTGATCTTTATTTACTTATTAATTTATGCAGACAATTAGTATTTAAAAATCTTCAAGAAAGGCACCTAATAAAATGTAAAGCTTGGGGAAAATTTATGGCACTTTTTATTCAGATTTATCAGTATAGACAAGTTTTCCTCTCATAACTAGGCAAAGGGAAGAGTGATTTATTTGTTGACTTTGAAGGGCTACCTTCTAATGAGGGAAATCAATATATGCAAAAGACAAGGTTAGGGAGGGATATTTTGGACTGGGAAGTCAGAAGAAAGCAGAGTAGAGCCAGTGTGACAATCAATTTACATCTTTCCAAGATTGTTGACTGGATTTTTGCTTCCTAAGCTAAGGAGAAGTTGAGATAATGAAAGTAAGATTCAGACAGCATAACCTGGAGATGCTAGGATAATACCAATGTGATGGGTCTTAGTGGGTCTAGTATAGAAAACTCTTGCCAATCAGGAGCACGGGGTTCCAGGATGGGACCAATTCAGGGCAAGAAGATTATCTAAATAAGTTTTTTTTTCTTTAGTGCTATTGGCTATCTAAACCAGACAAAAACCCTGTAAAAAATTCTCTGACTTTTTGCTTTAGCTATGTAAATAACTCCATCTGTACTCATGGAAACATCATTTGAAAAACCATAAAATTACATTTTACAACAATTTTAAAATAATAATTGTCATCAAAAACATTATCATCTTATAATTCTTTTGTATCCTTGCACATTATGAGTTGAGCAGCAGTTATGTTTTGTCAGGCAATGTTTGCGTTATACAACCTACTTACTGATAAAAATCCTCAGTAATGTTACTGTAACTTTTCTAGAATTGTTGTGAGGTTTGAAGGTGGGAGAGAGCATAGGCTGGAACTGTGCTGGTGCATTCATTTGAGACATTCTTTGCACTCTGGGGCTGCTCTCACAGAAACTGCAGATTGCAGCACTTTTACCAGGGTACCTAGGGGATGGGGAAAGAAATTGCGCTGACAAAGAATAGGGTGAAAGCACAGGACAGACTAATTCAGGCTGGGAGCAGTGGTACAGCTGTGGACCACCAGTGTTAGGTCCTAGACCTTTTTTCCCTTGAGTCATCATGGTTGTATTGTGTGTGTGTGTGTGTTTGTGTGTGTGTATGTGTGCTCAAAGATGTTTGAATTGGCTTGAGTTCATGCCACATGCTGGTCCAGAGGCTACACACAGCTTGCACCAAACTTGGAGGACCAATCCATAATAAAAGTTGTGGGCA
This sequence comes from Notamacropus eugenii, assembly GCF_028372415.1. NCBI lineage: Eukaryota > Metazoa > Chordata > Mammalia > Diprotodontia > Macropodidae > Notamacropus > Notamacropus eugenii. The sequence continues at coordinate 158,770,629 of NC_092874.1, forward strand.
GCTGTGACTTCAGGCTACCTAATTACAGTATTCCTGTTGAGTTTGTAATGATGCCTCTTCCCTTCAAAGGTTGGGGGAAGGCACATAGCAGCAGGTATTAGAACTATATAATGGCTTTCAGAAAAGGGTAAGTGTAGAATATCACTGATGGGGCATTTAAGAAGATATATTGTCCTTTGGAATTCAAGAGAATACAACCAGGAGTGAGAAAACCATCAATGAAACTAGTTGGGAGTGGGTTGGGGAGGGGGGCTCAAACTGCCCAACATTGAGGAAGATGAACATCTTTAACAAATTATTATATGCTACTCCATTTTTCATTATAGCAAGAGACAGCATGTCATATTGTTACACTTGGAGTTAAGAAGATCTGAATTCAAGACCTGATTCTCACACTTATTATTAGATATATGAGACTCTGGATAAATCATTTAATCTATTAGTGCTTTAGAAAATCCTCTGAGACAATGAGGTAAAGAGAGTTTCTTCCAGGAGTTTCCATGTATTGATGGAATCACAGGTCCAATTCCTACATTTTGTGCACACATACCTACACACATTAGTGCCCCTAACTATGTATACCTTCACCTAATTATCAGTTATGTAGAGGACAAAGATATGTCAGTTCTTTACTGAGAGAGACAAGATACTTAAATGAATTTTATTTTAAGTCAGTTATTTTATCCTATTGCTCTTCATTAAAATGCATAATAAACATATTCAGATATTTATACATATGTTTTTAAGCAGGGATTCTTAACGTCAGGGAAATCCATGACACACAAACTCAAAAGATTAAGCATCTCTTATTGAAGGTTTTTAATCAATGGCATGGAAGATATATTGCCCAGTCTCCTCCTCCCAAAAAGGGAAAAATATTCTAGAGATGGTGAAATTCTCCAAATTATCTTAATCTCAGATGGCATTGTGATAATTACATTGAGACCTGGATTACAAAACCTCCTCAATGAGTAATAAAATAGTATTTATTAAATGCCTTCTATATTTCACAAAGACAAAAATGAAATGTATGGAAATGTTTAAAAAAATAGTTTAATCGGACCTAATAGGGAGAAAGACAGTGGATAAAATGTGCCTATTGCTTAGACATGTGACCAGATGGACAGTCCATAACATTAGTCGATCAATATGTATATCATGTATGGCCATTACATTTGAACAAGTGACTGGATCTTATGTTGAAGAGGAAGATAAAATTGAGTGAGAATTAATTGGGTAAACAGACTTTTCATAATCTCAAATTGCTACAAAATCCAACATTTTTCCAGTGAAGCTGTATTGGTACAAATAAGAGGACAACATCATCTCAGAGGAATTCAAGCTACAAACCCCAAATGGTGATGGAAAAGTATAATTTGCAATGGTGGTTTTTCTGAGATTGTGGAATTACATGGTTCCTATCATAAGCATATTTAAGTAGCAGAAGCTTTCAAATGATGACACATGCAAGGAGTACTTCAAAAAGTATTGGCAATGATAGATATTACTAGAAAAATTGATGGGTCAATCATATAACAAGAATTAAACACAAAGAATAGACAGTTCAAGGGCTACAGTGATTCCCCTGAGATAATAAAAGAATCAGAGGAAGGCCCCATCTCATGGTAAATTATACCGTGAATGGATCCTCTATTTAGGATTTATGGTGATGTATTGACAAGAATTTAACTGGATAAGCCTGTATGAAAGTGATGTAATCTACACTGGAAGAGGAAGAATTCACACTGATGAAACCCCAGATTTATGCAATTAACAAAGTAGTAGAGCCACGAAGAACTTCAATTTATTTTTTATCCACCTTGGATTTTTGCCTAAATAATATAAAAAACAGCTAAACAATCATTTGAAAAAATTGGTTGGGCCACTCATATATAATATAAGGGGAAAACCATTGGTTGGTTTGTACTGCAATCATGAATTCTATTCTAAAAGCCTGATTGATAAACCTCCACATGGGTCCCAAATCTATATCATCCTCTCTGCGCTCTCATGTCCTCTTCAGTTTCATGTTCACAACTTCTCAGGTGAAATTCTAACAGTCAACTCAAATTCAAAATGCCAAAAACTGTTCCTGTCATCCCCTCTATTGCCTTGAGTTTATTATAATTTCAGTTCTTATGAGATGTTAGCTCTTCTTTACTTACTCTCCATTCATACAATGGTATATCACAATGGAATTGAAAGACAGAATGACAGAATCTCAGACTTGGAGGAGACCAAAGAAGTTATACAGTACGACTCATAAGTGATCAAGAATCAACTCAGAAGCAAACCAGAGGAGTGGTCATACTGTGTTTCCTTGAAGAGTTCTTTGAACAGAACCCCACTAAACTCCTAAGGCCATTCTACTACTGGTTAGATCAAACTATGCAAAAGAGTTTTATTTTTTTCCCTTAAATTGGTTTGAAATTTTCCTCTCTTTAAACTCCACTAATTATTTTTAGATCAGTCCCTCTGGAACTAAGCAAGACGCTCCCAATACTTCTTCTACATGACAGTCCAACTACTTGAGTATTCGTATCATATACCATCCCAAAATCTCCTCTTTAAAAATTTCCCATTCTTTCAAATTATCCTCTGAAATGTCAGTCTCCAGTTCTTTTTACAATTCTGGTCACATGCTAGCTTTTCAATGAACTAAATCCACCTTTTTTCTTCAAAATCTCCCACCTTCAATAGCTTCAGTGATGGAAGAAATAAATACCTTGCCACTTTTGCCCCTAAAGTCTTCAGTTTGTTTTATTTTGAATAAAATTCCAAAATTGTTTGCAATGTTTTCAGGTTTTTCTTCTAATGGTATTATTTATTCTCACAAGAATCACAAGAAGTAAACAGTGATTACCTAATAAATCTTTGTAGACTCACCATACAATCCTGAACACATAGACAAGAAAAATAGTAAATTTGGGTGTGCTTGTGCATTTGTTTACGTCAGAAGTTGTCTACATGCAACGGATAAAAGCACAAAGAGCAAGGAAGTCTTGATTCCTCTTCCAGTTGGCCTTCTATACTGAGTTACTCTCTAATTATATTTGAGGGAGAGGCAGACAACCAGGTGAGTCCATCATACAGCAAAGCAGGGCATCTATGGAAGTATGATCCCCTAGGTTTTCCTATTTGTTTCTCTGTCCCTTTGTGCTGTATATATTGCTAAGAAAGTCATGGGCCATGTTCTAAATAACACAAGGTCTTGGGAACAAATAATGCTACGGCTGCTGTTATTTTTGTTAATGATGATCATAAACAATAACTGAGACTTATATTATCTCTTTACATTTTTTCCAAGTACTTCACATAAATTGTATCACTTGAAATTTACAATGGTCATGGAATTTAGATTTAGAGCTGGAAGGGACCTCTAACGTTCCCTGATCCAACCTCTTTATTTTATAGATGAGGAAACAGAGTTAAGGACATGTCCAGGGTCATATGGGAGTCAGCATCAGGGATGAGTTCTTTCCACGTATCATGACATTTTATAAATATTATAACATAGGAGAATATAAGTATTATTGACACAAGAGAAAAATGAAAGTAAGAGTAAGGAAGTGATTTATCCATGATCATACAGAAGTATCAGAATCAGGATTTAAATCCATTTTTTCCCTGACTATTGCTATGCCAAGCTACCTACAAACAAGAGCATCTAGGAAAAGAGAGTAACAAGAAAACAAATAGTGTCATTGACAATACTTTCTGATGTCTCCCCTACTATAGCAGAAATTGTGATACCCTGATATGATGGTATAGCATTCTTCAAGTATCATAGGCTGGAAACCTTGTAATCATCTGAGACTCATTGTCTCTCAATATGTCCTATTTCTTTCTTTCTAAAATCTCTTTAGTTAACACTTATCTCATCTTTCTTATTTTGCGTGTTTCCCAGCTAATGTCCCATTCTTCAGTTTCATCCTCTTCCAATCCAAACTACTAAACTGATCCTCCTACCACATTGGCTTCATGTCATTCCTCAACTGAGTAACCAATTGTCAACCATATTAGAATGACCAAATTACCGAACCATGAAATCCTAGAGTTGTAAGGTCATTTCCAATGACCAAATGAGAAGAAAATTTTTAAACACAAACACATACAAATTTTAAGAATCCCCACACCAGCCCTACTCAATGAACTTTTCTTGAAAACCTCCAATGAGAGGTATCCCCTCTTCCTTGAGGCAGTACATTTCAAGTATAGTGCTAATTAAGAAGAGTTTTTTCTCCATTAATTAAAAGTCTAAATTTTCCTGTTTACAACTTCCACCCATTGCTTCTGGCTCTTATTTTAGGGACCAAATAGAACATGTCAAATCATCCTTCCAAGAGTCCAAATTTGTCTGCATAGATTTTGAGGTTGTCTATGACCTTGGCTATCTAATATTACTATAAATACACACTATCTTCTTTACAATTGTTCTACTTACTGCAGCCTTTGAAATCCTTGCTGGCACCATCATGGCATGGTCATCCAACTGCTCCCTCTACCTGAAATGTTCTCTTTCTCATGGTCTTCCTCATGTTCCAGTTCAAGCTCACATGCTTCTGCTCTTTTAAGTTCATCTGACCCTCCCAGCGTGCTTCATAGGTACTCATGCAAGGGAAAAGAAGACCTAGAGGGTGCCTTCTACCACATTTAGTAAATCCTCTTGGGAGGATCTAAAGGAAAACATAGTCAAAAAGCAGGTGTAAAAATGGATTGTCATCTGCATTAATGGAAAAAATACTTTCTTGGATAAAACCAAATATCCATTGAAGTTTAAGGACTGAAGATCTAATTTAAGGGATAATTTCTTTCTAATTTGTTATTTACTATTTAAACTATAATAATAATTAATAAATGATAATATATCTAGATCATGTTAGGTTTAACAAAGCACTTTCCTTGCAAAAATCCTGTGATTAAAGAAACACAAGTTTAATTAAGCTGATTTAGAGCAGTTACGATATTAGAGTTTATCCCTATATGTCTCACACTTAGGAAAGTGCTTTACATGTGGTAAGCAAATTTGTTGAATTGTATTGAACAGAAGCATATATTTTTTCACAACTTTCCTAGTGCCAAACATAATTCTTGGACTAGATAATGGCAGGTAGGTGGCAAAGTACATAGAACGTTGGACCTGGAGTCAAGAACACCTGAGTCAAAACTCTGATTGAACACTATGTGTTATCCAGGGCAAGGCACTTAATTTCACTTCAGTTTCCTCATGTGTAAAATAGGAAATAAAAATAGAACTGACTTCTGAGGGCTGTTGTGAGGAAAAAAATAAGACAATATCTGTAAAGTGCTTTGCAAACCTTCCAGCACTATATATATATATATATATATATATATATATATATATATATATATATATATATACATATATATAATCTATTATTAATAATAAAGTACTTTATAATAACTAGATTGTTCAATCATATAAACTGACTGATATTTTTTATTTTGATATATTCATTTTCATAGTACCAATATTTCCCTTATCATTTCTATCTTCTAATTATATGTTTTTTTACATGAGTAGGAAAGGGGGAAGAGCTTGTAATAGCAAGAATTAGACTGAATATTTCATGGGTTTTTCTCAGCACTGTATAAAAGTCACCATAGACTATTGTTGCTATACTGAGCATAAATAAATATATTTTAATTGTTTTTGTCTTATGTCCAACCTCTGTGTAAAGACTGTGTTTTCTGGTGATGACCAGAAACTTCTTAGAAAGGGAGAACACAAAGTAATAAAAAAAAAAAATGCATGTATCTGAACACTAAGTAATAAACCTGATTTTGAATGAACGTTCATGGTTTCCAATTAAAATAGTTCGAGGTGTTTTCCGTATGGACACCTGCAATTCAGGGACTATAAATGCAAAGTGACCCATAGTCTGTAGGTGTGTCAATCTGCATCATGGCAATAATTTGTCTAAGAACTACCTTTTATTGGTGGCAGGACCAGGGGACCAATATAAATGATACTTCAGATCCTGCCACTGTCTCCAGATCAGCAGCCAGCACTGATCTAACCAAAACTTATGGTTGGAAGGATTTTTCTTTTTCCTTTTTTTGCTATTAGTCTAGACACAGCTTGCCTACAACCATAAAACAGGCACTTTGTCTGAATTATCTGAGAAAAAAATGCTGCTAGCGTCTGCCTTATTGCCAGAATGGGAAATAATTTGTTCTGTGCACTCAGAGCATCTGGCTCTGTTACATAGCGTCAGCTTTCTCTTCTTGGCTCAGGAAAGTGTGATAACTCTAGAAACACAAGAAATGGTAATGGTAGAACAGAACTGAACTAAGAGGTAGGTTTGAGAAGGGCAGACAAACGGCTACTCTTACAACTAAAAAGAGCTGTCATTTCCAATGACCAAATGGACAGAAAATTTTTAAACACACACATACAAACACAGGAAATTCTGATCTTTGACACTACAAATAATCTGCACTATACCTTGCTTTCAAATTATTACTGACATTGTCCTCTCTTCTACATACTTATTTGATTGAGAAGGTAGCATGTTCCAATGGAAAGGGTGTTGAATTTGAAGTCAGAGCATCTGACCTCAAATCTGAGCTTTTTCACTTACTATATTAAAATCCTGGACAAGTTATTTACCTTGTTTGGGCCTCAGTTTTCTAGTCTGTATAATAAGAGGCTTGAACTATGTAAGTTTCTAAGTTTCCTTCTATTTCTAAGATCCCTATGATAAAATGAAATTTAAAAAATTTATTGAGCATTAATGCACAGAATATATGGTATTATTGGCCTTAAAACTTTTTTTTTGATTATATACTTTTTCAAGTGCTTTGTTGTATTTTCTTTTTCATTCAGGAGGGGCCATGTGACAAGGAGAGGAAAATGGTTATTAACTGAAGAATAGTTAATTTAATTTAAAAAAATAAAGATATTTTTCTTGAAATGCTATTTTTCCCCTCTGGAAACATGTGGGCTTGAAGTTTTCTCACTTCAGTCAGAATTGCAAAAAGCTATTAAAACAAAACAATTATCTACTTCCTCTAGGAATTACCTGTTTAAAGTCATAATCTGATGGGTGCCTTATCATGGTGTGGAGGTTTCTTGAAGGCTATGCCAGTTGAACACAAACTCTGGCAAATCCTTTCAAGCTAGAAATGCCTTAAATATGGCTCTGGTGACAGATTTGGCCTGCTGTTCAAGGACCAGTCTAGCTAACCAACGAGAGACTTATCACTCATAGTGATAAATTATTTGCCTATGGCAACCCATAATACAAAGAAAAATACAAAGTGATCCTCAGACATGTGTGACTCTCTCCTGATGTACAAGAACAGAACAAAAAGAGTCAAAGAATCAAAGTGGTTTTTAGACAATCTATATGCAGCACTTTAAATGCTGATTTTCTCAAACTGAGATTCTTGTCAAATGGCCAATGGATTAACTCAAGGAATGTTAAAAAAAATCTTAAAGGAAGAATTTTAGCATATTGGGGAGAGCCATTATGAAAGATTTATGAAAAAAGCATAAACATAAATCACACAGAATGGCAGGTTGCATTCTGTTCTATTAGACTAAAGGGTTCTTGACCCAGAATCTATGAACTTTCTTTAAAAACATATTTTTGCAACCATTTCAATATAGTTGATTTTGTTCATAATGCTATTTATTTTATTTTGTACATTTAAAAATGACATTGTGAGAAGGGATTCCCAGGTCTCATCAGACAGCCAAAGGAATCCATGGCACAGAAAAAGTTCAGCACCTTTGCGTTAACAGAATAGTCACTCTGAAGAGATATTAGGTCCATTGTGTATCAAATTTATTATGAGAATCTAGTTCCATTTTAGTCTGGTTCTTTTCCTCAGATGGAAAAGTAAAGCAATCCATTCTTAGTATGGAATGTTAACTAGAGCAAAAGGATGAAAAACCTATGTAGGGCATGACTTCAAAATTATTATATCCCTTCTGTAGATTTTTTTTGGGGGGAGGCAGTGGGGAGGGGTGAAAGAAGGGAGGGAAGGTTGTTCTTTCCTAAATGAGACATGTTACTCTAAGTTAAAGAGACCATTTCCCTAAGTGACATACAATTGGTCTCATTACATCACACTCATATCTCATATTTGCATTCATTAACAAGATTATAAAACACTAGATAAAAGAAAACACAAGCTGTTTTTACATTACTTATATTTGTATAAAACTGCACAACTTTGGGGCTCCTTTCCTGGTTTTTATACCAGCCTTGAGATTTCACTGGTCTAGAGAACTCCTGGTGAGCAAACTCTCCCATGGAGATCTGTAATGTCTAGTTTCCAAGAGCTTCCTTGGGCAGTGAGAGGTTCAGTGACCTGTCCAGAAGCACAAATTCAATATGCATCAGAGATACAGTATAAACTCAGATCTTCTCATTCCTAAGGACTGCTCTATCCATTGCTGTCTCTCTAACTTTTCAAAGTACTTTCATAATTGATTTCATTCGATTCTCAAAATAGTTTTGTGGAAGAGTAGTTAGCCAGTTAGCTCTGTTTTATAACAGAAGTCAAAATGACATAAGGAAAAGAGAGCTGCCCTACAAGGGTGGAAAACTGAGGTTCAAGTCTTGTCTGTTATACTTACTGTCTTTGTCACCTTGGACAAGTCACCCAACCTCTCAATAATATCTCAGGTAAACTCTTTGTAAGTTACAATACAGTTCCATGTCTTTACTGATAGAGTCTTTCCTTAGCCAGAATTCCAGAGACCAATAAAATTACAAATTCAACCTCCTTCCCCTCCAAAAGAAATAGGGAAACCAACATATTTATTTGATTTGCCCAAGACCAGTCAAATCATTAGCATGAGAATCAGTACTAAAACTCATTTTTCTTGACCTGGAGTCTACTTTTCTCTCCATGACCATCACAGTAGTACTCATGTCATCACCACCTAAGGAAAGAAGACAGATGATCATGAATACACTTCCTGGTGTGCTCTGGTTTGTAAGAGAGAGAAATATTATTAATTCTAAAATACTAGATTGAGGGTGGATGGAATTTGCCACATTCTTAGTGTATTTGAATAGGGATGGAAATTTTCTGACTCTAAATGTCCATACACACATTTGAATGATTTGGCAGTTCTTTCTTTAGAAATGTCCAATTTAAACCTTTTGGAAAACCTTAATTTTCTTTTCTCAGGACATGTTAAAATCTGTCTAAGTTTACACATGAACTTGGCGAGCCCCTAGGTCCTTTGTGAACAATTTGTTAAGAGCAAGAACTTCTATATAATTTGAAGTGAGTTTGGCTCTTTGGACATGTACTAGAACAGCAGGGCATGTTTCAGGTCAGAGCTAATATGGTTTGGCAGAGTTGCTTGGGAAGTTTGGTAGCATCTGTTTGGGCTATGCTTTGATCAGGACTATTTTTCACTTTTATATTCACTTGCAGGAAATCGGACCAATAAATAAAAGTAGTTATCTCCTGTCATTCATGCAAAGGGAATGGGTCTGTGGAAACCTGCAGGCTGAACACTGCACTGAGTTAGGTGCTTAAAAAAAAAAAATAACTCGCAATGATTTCCTATATTGCCCTGTTAAAGACAGGAATGAGCACGTAGCACTTCAACATGTTTTCAAAGGGAGTTAGATCAACATTGGGCAATGTTCTGATTTGAAATTTCAGAGAAACAGGAAATTCTTCCAACAGCTGATCCGTATCAAAAGTGGTTAAAACTTCATGTTTGTTTGAAAACTTGGAATCTCTCACTGGAATAATGTAGCAAGTAAAAAGTCAATCCTGATAGTAGCCCTAATCTGATGGTTTGACTTTTTTATAAAACTATATTCAAATTCTCATCAGAGAGCAAAAAAAATTGTACCACATTTCGTGAGATATTTGACATCATGGTATATATTTTAAAAATTATTTCCTAGGATGATTATTGCTTGTTCATTTCATTTATTTATTTATTTATTTTATTTCTAGCTGCATGTTCACTCCTATCATCAGGCTAATTTTAATCTAAGAAAAAGACTAAGTTGAATAATAGTTTGCATATTTGATGAATGACTGTGAGAGATTTAGCAATGTAGGTGCCTCGTTCTTTGCCTCTGTGGCACAGTCTGTATCTTTGCCTTCTTCCTCTAATGAGGAATATAGATCAGGCTTCAGCTTGGTGAGGCATAATCCTAGATAGAGGCTTGTGTGTGGAGACTAATACTATTACTGGCCCCTTTATTTATTTTCTTTTGGGGGGATATTTGATTAGCTCAATATATAGAAATATAGACAGATGTATTTTCATGAGGAAAGATTATCTCCCAAGAAAAGACAAGATAAAGGACTGTGATGGAGAAACACAAATATTCTCTTTCCCTCTCTCACTTCCTTGCCTCTCCCTGTGCCCTCTGCTTACCTCCTCTCCCCTCCTCTTTCTTTTTTGTTTCCTCTCTCTCTCTCTCTCTCTCTCTCTCTCTCTCTCTCTCTCTCTCTCTCTCTCTCTCTCTCTCTCTTCTCTGCCTCTGTTTCTGTCTCTACCTCTCTCTGTATCAGTCTATGTCTCTCTCCCTCTGTTGCTGTCTCTATATGTCTTTGTATCTATTTCTTTTCTCTGTCCCTGTTTCTCTGCTTCTGTCACTGTCCATCATCTCTCTCTGTCTCTCTCCACCTCTGTGTCTCTCTGTCTCTGTCTCTCAGTCTATCTCTCTCTGTCTCTGTTTCTCTGTCTTTCTCTCTAACACACACACACACACACACACACACACACACACACAGAGTGATGTGACACAGAAATCATCAAATAACACTAAGTATGTAGCCCCAGAGTTCAGTTCCAGAGATGAGCTCCCAGAATCCTCTCTGACAAACCTTTCAGTGAACTTGGAAGAGGGGGCTAGTGTCAGAATAAGAAGCAGTAACTCTTTGCTCCTGACTATCTTTTATAGAAATGGCCCTGCAGCCATTTCTGCAGAAGGTGAGGAGGTGGATCCCTTAACTAGCTGCAGCTGTGAAGGTAGTAGCCATTTTTGCCTCTCTGCCAGCAGTATGTCTGTAGTTTCAAGATGCGAGAAGTACCCTTGGCTTTTCCTGAATTGAGATGGCAGCCAGCTCTCGATTGCTGTCAGCCTGCAAGTGAAGATTAAGGCATTGGCAATACATGTCCATAGGATCAATCATTTCTCATTCAACTTGGTTTAGAATCAGCAACAGCAGCAATATTTCATCACTAATAATAACATAATAATGAAAATAAACTATGTATTGACTTAAAAGTTTATTGGGTTTTCATATATAAGCCACCTATGAGTTCCTTATAGGTTTTAGGCATATAGTCCAAAAATGAACTGGCAAATTTTACATTTCTTCACTGCAAATAAACTCAAAAGTGCTCTCTATATGTAAGGTATTGCTGCTAATACAATTAGCCATGGTTAGCACAGATTACACAGACTGAAAGAATGCTCCATTTAGTAAAATTATAAATAACCTCTGGCCTAGCTTGTCTTTAGATAGTGGGATTATCCAGTCGATTTAGGGAGAAAAGCCTTCTAGTCTTTTCTTAAATATCTCAAGCCAGAGAGAATGCAGAACTTCCCTAAGTAGCCCATTCCAGGGCATTTTTTTAACCACCTTGGCAATCAGTATTTTTCCTTATGTTCATCTGAGGTCTCAAGGACTCTCATAGTTTGCTGAAGGCAGACAGTAGCAAAGCAGATTGAGTGGTAGACTTAGAATCTGAGATACCTCCATTCAAATTCTGCTTTGCACAGCCTTCCCTCACTCAAAACAAAGTCAAGTGCAAGTCATGTCATCATCTCTCTGATGTCATGATCTTCGAAAATAAAGGACAAACACAGACAGACATATTTCGTAGCTACTTGACAATGAGTCAATAAAGCTCTCTCTTTCTTCACCTGTCAAATGAGAATTACAAGACCATGCTCACAGGAGTATTGAGAAGATCAAGTAGGATGATTTTAAAATATCTAGCAAACATTATTTTCATTATATTGTTAAAATCAATTTCAGAATAGTATTTTTTAACAGATTTAGCGATCATATTACAGATATGGAAACTGAGGTCTAGAGAATTCAAATTAATTACCCAAAAATATACCATTAATTTAGTGGCAGGCACAGAGAGGAACAGAACTCAGGTCCTCTCAGGACAATGCTATCTCTGTAGCCACACTGACTATTAATTAAATGCAAGACTCAATCTTGACTGAGAGCCCACTAGGTGCAAGAAAACCCTTTATAATTAGCTAAGGAGCTAATATCACTGTGATTTACCCAGAACAGCTTGGAATGTCACCCTATTTGTCTTTCTACCCAGTAGAGATACCATTTACTTGCTGTTATTTTAATGGAAATTATTGGAATATTTGATTTTTTGTGTGTGTTAGGATAAAAGTGAGAGCTTATATTTTTCTCTAGGGATTAAGTCAAAGATTATTTCAAAAAGAATGCTTTAATTACAAGTCCATTTTTCCTATCCGTTTAGTCTTGAAGAATGGGTGCTTTTTGCCTGCATATAAGCTTTATCTTTCTTAGAAATTAGATCCTTTCCATCTGTTTTTCATCTGAAGTCATTCCTTTATCCCAAACACAAGAACAGTGCCTTTGGAAGTTTAGAGATGTCATGCTACATTAATTAATTTCCAATTTTTGCATGCCTAATTCAGAATAATCACCAATTACCCTCATTGTTAAATGACTCCCTCTTCCCCTTTTTAAAAGATGTGAAAAACTTGAAATGAGTTTTGAAAGAAATTAATATATTCTGCAAATCACCCAATTGTCTTGAAAAGAAGGTCAATTAAAACTGTACTCTTAGTGTCCCAATTAGTTTGAGTCTAATGAATCTTATACATTCTAGTTCTGGGTAGAAAAATGGACGACATTTGGATTGTTTATATTTGCAAAATAAGAGGGGAAAGGAGGTGACTATCAAAATATTGCTAATCAAAAAATTAAAATAATAATTCTTCTCTCAGTTATTTGTATACTTCAGATCAAAGTATTTTACACACTGAATTACCAGCTAATTTTTGGAAATTAAAAAAAAATCTTAGAATTTTGTAAATACAACTTAGCTTGTGTTAATTTAATAAAACAATCAAGACACCAAAACTTAAGGATTTTTTCTCTACAATTAAATTAATGAAATTAATTAAAATTAAACTGAAGACCTGAGAAAGTTTTGACTTTGACTCTCACACTATTCTACTTTATTTACAATTCTCAATTTTGAAGAAGCTTTGTCTGCCTTCTCTCATTTTATTACATGAGTTTTTTTTTCATTCCCTTCAATTCCGTACCTACAAATGTCATTTCATATAAAATACTTTGGGTGTAATTTGTTGAGGAAAAGTCAGAAAATTAAAACAATAATGATCCAAAAATGTGGAGAAAAGCAAAAATTTACCCTTGTCATTCCTGATGCTTGAAATGTTCTCCTTTCCAAATTCTCTTGAAAAGTAACCCACCCTTCAAGGTTTAGTTTAAAGAAGCCCACTTCAGTGGAGTCTTCCCTGATCTCCATATTTGGTAATAATCTCTCATTCATCTGATCTCAGAGTACTTTGCTTCTGCTTCTCTTGAATACTTTTCATATTCTCATATTCTTACTTATATTATAACTAAAGTATGTGAGAACATGTATAATTGCCCCAATAAGATTGTAAATTCCTTGAAAAGGACCAAATTTGAGTTATCTTTGGCTAAACCCACCTACCCCAGAAGCTAGAATACTGCATTGCACATAGAGTGAAAATTAATGTTTGTTGTGTACAATGTTGTGTACTCAAAATATAGTTGTAAAAGCATTTTTATTTCTTTTCCATTTATGAAAAAGAGATATAAGCTACTTTGTCTCTCTTCCAAAAAGTCAATTATAATGAGTTGCTCTTTTCCATTTTATCTAAAAAAATTATTTAGGTGGCACAAACCTTTAAAAAGTGAATATATCCTTTAAAAGTGAATATATTCTTTAAAAAGCTACAACTGTAACATTCTTCCATACATACATACACACACAAACATACACACATACATACATACATACATACATACCATGCTGTCCAGGGAGCAGAGATTTAAATCAAAGAGTAAGATCTTAAAAAAAAAAATTGCTAGAAGGATTTATCAAGAAAAATTATCTCTGCAGTCAACAGAAAAGTCTTTTCAAGCAATACATCACAACCTTTTCCACAGTCATTCACCCAGATGGTAACATTTCTTACTTTAAGTATGAAAACAGTTAGCCTGATTCTTTCCTGGCTCTGCAGGGAACAACAAATCACCCCCTCAAAGCTACAAAATCTAGAAAACTCATTGTGGTGTTCTTTTTGAACCTTTACAATAGACTCTGTGAAGGTCTGGGCTCATAGCATTCCCTCTTCTGGAATCATCCCAGACCCCAAACTTTACCAGGTAAATTTTACTTATCTTTGAAAGCTGATTTATTTTTTATTTCTGAAATAAAGTTAACAAGGTCTACCACTGTTGATGACTTAGAAGATCCTATAAAATAATGCTATGCAATGCCAGTTTACATTTTCTTATAAAACATTTTTTTTTAATTATGATTTCTGACAGACCAAAATAAACAAATAGAATTATATGGAATTCCTTAGTTTTCCCTAGCCCTTATGAGAGTCAAAAAACCTTCCGGGAAGACATAACTCAAATGTTATTTTATCTTTTCCTGTTTGATATCAAAAGAAATTGATCCATTTAACAGCCCCACTAGTGGACTATTAACCAAGTTGGGTAGGTTCAGAGGGATTTTATTCGTAACAGAAGGTAGAACCTCTTAGTCAATCAATCATCAAACATTTAGTTAAACACCTACTATGTGTCAAGCTCAACAAACAAAACTAAAACCAAAACTGAAATGGTCCCCGCCCTCGAGGAACTTCTGTTCTCTTAGAGGAGACAATGCATTCACATATGTAAAAAATAAATGTCATTTTTGGAGGGAGTCATTAGCAGTTAGGAAGAAGACTGGGAAGGAACAAGGAACAGTGTCAGATGCTGTGCTAAGTGCTCTTTATAAATATTACATTCTACCTCCCCACTACTGGCTTTTGCTCTGACTGTCCCCCACATCTGGAATCCTCTTCCTCCTTGGCTCAGATAATTGATCTCTGGCTTCCTTTAAGTGGGAACTAAAATCTCACTTTCTGCAGAAAGACTTTCCCATCCCTCTTAATACCAGTGATTCCTCTCTGTTAATTATCTCCAATTTATCATTGCTTTGTGTATATTTGTTTCCATGCTGTCTCTCCCATTAGACTGTAAGCTCCTTCAGGGCAGAGATTGTCTTTTGTCTCTTTTTGTATCTGTAGCTCATAGCACAGTGTTCAATCAGTAGTAAGAGCTTAATAAATATTGAATGATTGAGCAAATATTGGAGAATTTCAGGAGACAGATGCTTCGTTTTTTCCTTATGGGTTTATATATTTTATTCCCATTGGTTTATTTTCCTTCCAGTTTAGTGTTGTATGAAACATTTCCTCTAAAGTAAGCATTTTAACAAGTCAGGGACAAACGTCACTTTCAACAGGAAAAGTGCTGGCCTCCCGAATTGTAGGCAGTTATTCACAGGAATCTTTAAGGTCATTCTATGAATCATTAGATCCTCATTTTATTCTTTTATTCTTATGTTTGTTATCCTTTTAAATCATATTGCTTGAGTAAAACTGCATTTGAACTTCTTTTAACTCTTGATATTTTACTGCCATGTATTTTCAAACTTCCAATTTTCTGTTTTTCTTTATGACAAAAGAACAGAAAGAATCATTCTCCATGCTGACTTCTGAAGTCTCTCATTGATTCAGATAAAAGATACATCGTCATTTTAGAATAATACCTCCCTTAGGCATCTTTTACCTAGTCATTCAGAGTAGTGATATTTCCTCTTTTGAAGGAAAAGTATGACATTATTTTCACCAGGAGTGATAGTAGTACTTTCTTCTGGCAATTGCTATATTTCAAATATTCATTTATATTACTTATAGATAGGAGGAAAGGTGAAAATGTGAGATGCATTGAAGTATTATATTATTCATATATACTAGGGGCTAAATCTTGCAGATGTCATCTTATCCATGGACAGAGGTGCTAATGTATTGACTAGACTATCCTCCAAATCATTCATTTCTCCAGTTTTTTGCTAAACCAAATTATTTGGCAGCTGACAAACCCAGGAGCCTGTGGGTTATGAGAGCCAAAGATATTGTCATACTTATAAGTATTATTAACATTTTATGTCCATTGTTAAATGATGTGTTCATCATCAATGGAAGTTGCACGCATACGCAGGCAATATAGTGAAAAGAAAATTGCAGGAATAAATAAATAAATTTCATTTATTTAATGAAAAGTATTAATGCAGAAAATCATTTGATTTCCAAGCTAAAGAGAATCCTACCCAAACATTCCTCTTTATTCCTATTAATATTCCTATGGATAAAACAGTTTGCCTTAAACGTTTAACAACTACTGTAAACTATGAGGTTATTTCATTTATAGTTCACTCATTTTTTAAAAGCATTTTGAAATTTTATGGTAACAAGAGAGACAACATAGCATAGTAGATAGTCTCAAAATGACAAAGACCTTGGTTCAAATACTGCCCCTGACACGTACTGTTTATGTGACAACAGGCAAGTCACTTAACCTCTCAGTACTCTAGGCAACTCTCTGAATTTACAAATTGTAGAGTAGAAGCTGATCTGTATTTGTAAAGGGAGTTCCTTTACCATATGAAAACACTGGTCCTCACTGGAGTGAGGGGTGTGTAAAAGTTTAACAACTGGCTCTCAGAAAACACAACGTATTTTAAAATTTAATTTGTATTTGTAGCATTTGCTCCATCACTTTCTTGAGTCTCAGATAATCATTGAAAGAATAAATCAAACCCCGATTTTGAGTGTTTACCATTACCCAAGGTAAATATTCACACTGAAAATTTTACAATCAGCTTGAGCTGGCTCCAGCACACCCTTGTAATATCAACACACACACACACACACACACACACACACACACACACACACACACACACACACACACACACACACCTTCTACCATGAATGTATTTTCTTATTATAGACATATTCTAGATCTAACTCATATCAGCTCATGAAAGTTTGTTTGGATGGCTAAACAATCAACAAACAAATAGATGGAAAAACATGCACATGTATATGTGCGTACATATGTACATGTATTGTGTAGATCTATATACAAACATTCTATATTTTTCTTTATATGTATAGTGTGTGTGTGTATATTACATACATATGTAAAAAGAGAGCGTATGGATATTATATGTGTGTGTGTGTGTCATTAGTATGGTTAGTGTAGCAAAAATTGCAACAAAGGCAAGGTGGGGTACAATTTTGCCTTTTTTGTTGTTGAGTTGTTTTAGTAATGTCTGATTCTTCATGACCCCATTAGAGGTTATTTTGGTAAAGATACTGAAGTGGTTTGCCATTTTTTTTTTTCTAATTTATTTTACAAATGAGGAACTGAGGCAAAGAGGATTAAGTGACTTGCCCAGGATCCCACAGCTAGTAAGTGTCTGAGATCCTCCCAGTTCCTGGGGCAGAACTCTATCCACTGCATCACTAATTGTCCCTAGTAGGTAAGAGCTAAGAAAGGTGGGTGTAGAAGATCACACCCCTCTCTGACAATAAAAGAATGTTAATTGACTAATGGGAGTCAACTACCTCTAGTAATCTTGCCTAGAAAATCAGAACCCTATAGTAGAGTATCTTCTTATGAATTCAGTTCCCTCTATGACTTCCTGCAATAGCTTCCATTCCTATATTTTGTTAATACTTTTATTTCAGCATTTTTTTATATTTAACCTATTTGAGTAGCTCCTATATAATTTTTAATTGTTTTTTATTATTTTTATTTTTAATGAAGCCCAAGAAAGCAGGCCAGAAGAGGACACAAGACAAGATGACACAGTTTGCCAGTGTCCCATTTTCTGGATTCATGGCTCATTCCACTGTCAATTTATTGTGGTTTCTTTTGGTCGCATGAGTGAGCCACTTATGTCAGCTTTACTGAATTGGCTCTTCCTTGCTATAGGCTCTTATTTATAGTCCTTAGCTAGGACTTGGGATAACGCAGTTTCATCACCTTTTAAAATTGACCCAATTATCTAGCAAAAAGAATTAATGAGGAAAAAATGTTGGAACAAGGTCATTAAAATCAGTTCTTCTTTATTTGTAATAGTAGAGTGCTACTAAATATTCCTTTTCTTTATTTGTTCATTGAAAAGATTCTTATATTCCACAGAAACCTGCCCAATTGAAATCTGGAATAAATTAGCAATATTAAAAAGGCAATATTTTTTTAAAAAAGCTGTCTTCAGTTGAAAACAAAGGTGTTCCAGAGGCAAAATTATTCATTACCGACATTTGGAAAGATGACAAAAAAGGACGGTCAGGATTAGCCAAAGCTAAAAAAGAGACAGAGATAAAAAGCCAAATTTAGACAAATGCTATTCAAGGAAACACTGAAAATAAAATATTTTTGACCTCTAACACTGTCATTACTTTTCAAATAAAAACATATGAAAGTAAACTTTAATATTATGGGGGGGTTACATAAAGGTCAGAATAGAATTTATAGAAAAGCTAATTCTTCATCTAAACATATGTATGTTTAACCTATCAGTAGATACCTCAAATTCAAAATGAACTCATCATTCATCAGTACCTCTCTCTAAAAAAGAAAAAAAATATGAGCTAATTCATGTTTCTCCTGACATATATTTCTCAAAGATTCCACTAGTGTCCCAGTACACAAGGTTCAAACCTGTAGTCACCTTTGACTTCTCTTTTTTTGTCTCCCTACCAGATAATCTGTAATCAAGTCTGTTTCGTCTTCTTTCACAATACCTTCCACATCTGTACTTTCACTTCTCTCCCCTTGCTAGCATACTACTTCCATCCTCCAGTCTGGACCACTGCACTATTACTAATAAATAATTTCCTTCCTTCCACTCTCTTACCTTTTCAATGCATCTCACCTACAAGCTACCAGAATTGTGATGCTCATATGATGCTAGAGTTCTGTCTCTCAGATTAACTTCCATTTAGACTATACATTACAGGACTTCGATGACTCTGGAAGAGATAGTGAGGCTGAGAACTGTGCAATTCTGCCTCACTTAAATCCAATTCACACTCAAGTCAAGACATCACCTGGTGCTGTCACCAGTCCTCTTCGAAACAAAGGACAAATATTATATCTTGTGTGCACATAATTATTTTTATGTTGTCTTCCCTACGTGAGGACAGAAACCATGATTTTGTTATATTTTTGTATCCCTATGGCTTAGTGCAGTGCCTGACCCATGCTAAGTGTGTAGTCAATGTATAATGACTGAGAGATCTGAATGTCCCTACTATAGCTACTCTGTAGTCTAGCCCACACCTCCATATCATATATGCAAGATTTTTGAAAGACTTGATTTCATGCTTTGCTGACATGTATGCATACTGTGCCTACAGTATTCCCAGGACTTATAAGTCTGTTTGTTCTGTCACAAAAACAAATGAGGTTTGTTTGGCATGACCTGTTCTTCAGAAAGCCATGATGACTCTTCTGCTTTTTTAAATGTATGCAAATTACCCCTTGAATAAGTCTTCTGTAATTTTTCCAGGAATTGGAGCCAAGCTCACCAGCCTATAGTTTATAGACTTTTTGACCCCTTTTCTGAAAATTACATCTTAGCTCTTCTCAAGTTCTGGTATATTTCTCCCGTTCTCCATGATCTCTCAAAATGAACTCAGCAATCACAGTTCTTTCAGTACCCTGATATGTAGGTTGCTTATGTTTGGTGACATCTGCTCTTTTATGTAGTCTTCAATGTAGACACCTCTATTTTCATAAACATTCTGAAAACTACATTCCCTACATCTATGGTATATTTCAAATACCTTCTGTCTTTCCTCTTCCTTTTCACAAATCCTTCAATATAATGGTTGAGGTTGAAGTTGACTCCCACCACGCCTCCTAAAAAATGTTCCTATTATTTCTACTTCAGCAACAAGAGATCAGAAGTAGTCCATAGAGAACAATTGCTTCTATCTTCATTCCAAGGAGTGAAATCAGAATTAAGGAAAGTTCAGAACTTATCAGTCATTTAGTTTTGGGCAAAAAAAAACAAAACCTCCAGATGTTGATAATTAAAGTCTTCCATCACTAGTATATGGTACTTTTCTTTGAGTTTCATGATCTGTTTCCTGAACTCTGCATCTATTTCTTCCTTCTGTCCAGATGGTCTGTAATACAACTCCCCTCACAATATTCTTCCAAATCTTCCCTCTATTGATTACAAATTGTCTTGTATTATAATCATTTTTACATGTCATCTGATCTACCAGAGTGTAAGTTTTTGGAGTGCAGGCAACATGTTTTACTCATATTTATGTCTCCCACAGTGACTAAAACTGACACAGTGATCTCTCAATAGTTCAATGGCAAATTTATGTTGAAACAATAAAAAAACTTTTTTATGAAAAGATAATTCATAGCTGAGATACTTGTTGGTTTATATGAACCATTTAAATCTATATTACATTTATGTTATGTAAGATGTAATATAAAAGCTCTCATTCTTAATTTTGTGCCCCTTCCTCAGATGGTTCTAAGTTGTATTACTTACTAAGTGCAAAATTATATAAATGGTAATACTTAAAAATAAACACCTGATGATATTTATGATACTAATCCAACTTTGATATATATTTCCATGTATTCAGTGATCATCGGAAAAAATAGTAATATTTTGAAAAATCTGGAAGTTTTTCAATGATTATCTTGGAAACACAAAATTCTATATCTAGTAGAAAAAAACACTTTAAAAATTAACATAATACCTATATGTGCTATTCTATTTAAAATATTAGCCAAAATATGCCATATGAGCTGATCTCATATAAAACTATTTTGTTTTGGATGCATTAATACACATGAAAAGAGACCAATATTTTCATTAAGAAGTAGGTACCATCCTACTTCATATGAGTTCTCTGTTACCCTTTGCTTTTCTACAGCTTTCACAATACTTTAGTGGTCTTGTAGTCTGAATTTGTAAAAAATGCTTGAAGACTTCTTAATACCAGCAGGCTAACAGATGGTTTTAATATGATCCAAGTACTGGCAAGCGAGTAGTAGAAATGTTATAGTAGAAGTGACCTGTAAATCATATCATTTGATAAATTTATTTCTGTATGAAAAACTTTGGACTGGTGTTTAAGATTCCCTTATGCATGAAGAGAATTTATATCTCTTATCCATTCTTTACTACTGCCTGTGAGTTGAAAACATGTGTTAAATACTTTAACATAGTTAGAGAGGCATCAGTTTAGTAATTTCAAAGTATTCCTCCTTTTTATTATAATTATAAGAAATAATACTCACAATTAGATTAATAAGGTATGTACACTTTCACATTCTCAATGTACAGATGAGGAAAATGACTAGTGTATTATTGTAAATTTCCGCATACATTTGGAATGAGAGTTGATTGACATATCAATGTGATGTTTATCTGTTGGTTCAATAAGCATTTATTAAACAACTAATATTCAAAATTCACTGTTTTCTGAGACACAGTAAGGGGAATAAAGATATTTTCTTAAATGGCATACTCCCTGCCTTCAAGGACCTTTTCATCCAAAAATGGGTATGTCACATGTACAAATCATGAAGGATAGAACATTTCAATTTGGTTCACCCAGATAAAATTCCTAAGAGCAGGAGATTGGTCTTAAAGAAGGGGTGAAATTTCAGGAAGTATAGAAATAGACTATGAGATGTATCTAGGAATAATTAGTAATTCACGTTGGCACTGGGCAGGGCAAAAGCACTTAAAAGTAAATTGTATGAGATAAGACTGGAGAAGAATGTCACTGCTAGAATTTGCAGGGTCTTGAGCCTACCTAAGGAATCTGACCTTTATTTTTTGGATAAAAGAAAGACATTAAAGGCTTTTGAGCACTAGAATGATATGGCAATTACATTTATTCCATTCAGATTTGTGTAATATATTGGAGGAGAAGAGAGGACACAGAAATAGAAACTAGTTAGGAGGCTGCTGCAAGATTTTAGGAATCAATGATCCAGCTTTATTACATAAATACTATGTACCAAGAAGGAACAGTGCTGAATGCCAGGGACACAAAGAATTGTGAGCGTGAACTAGTAAGGGATTCATGTTTTAATCAAGAATTAGGATACAAAGTCTCTTAAGTTGCTTCAGCAGAAAGTCTGTGATTCTGTGAGGACACTTGGACAGAGATATTCTGGAAAGACAGAGATTGGTCATTGTTTGGATGAATCCAAGGCTATAAGCACCACTAATTAGCAGGACTAGTGACAAAGATAGATAGGTCAGGAAAAGGAGCAGCTGTTGTGAAAAAATGGTAGGGATGTGACAACTCTCCTTCCATTCTGTCCTGACTTCTCAGGAATTTAAAGAAGGATGCATAGGGATATTCCATTTTTCCTATTATACAGATGAGAGGACTGAAAGAGGTTAAATATATTTTCCCAAATGAGTAGCAGGTATCAGAACAGTATGTGAATGCAGTTCTTTGGATTTCAAACTTAGCACTTTTCCCCTTTGCCACACACAGATATGCTTCTCTTTTATGCAAATTCTTCATAGGAGAAAATGGCTGTAAATTTTGCCTCCACATCACTTCTCAGTTACTCTACTAATGGTCCAGGGTGTATCATGTGCACAGGAGGACTAGTACCTCTAGTGTAAGGGCTTGCTGAGCCCTTTTCAGGGCTGCTTATCCACCTCTGTCTACCTGACACTCAACTCTCCCCTGTGGCTTCTAGAAGCTATGGGATGCACAGTAGCCACCATCTCAGCAGAAGGACTAAACCAGGTTGAGCGTAACACACAGGGCTCAAACCCATTGGTGAGTTGGGGAGTGAAGGGGTGTCCAGCCCAAGCATGTGAAGACTCCCCAGTAGAATGGGAAGACGAGAACAATTTGTTCCAATGGCCATGAAGGCAGCTGACCCAGGTGCTGTGGAGGGCTTAGAGCATGGTCAGACATCAAAGACACCGAGGTCATTCACTGTATCCCAGGTGATGCATCACCAATCATCTTACCTTTTGTCTTGCCCCTGGACTTTGGTGACTCTGGAAGAGAAAGTGAGGCTAATGACTGCAACTCTGCCTCACTTAAATCCAGTTCACACACTAGTCAAGACGTCATCTATGACATCCTCTTTGAAAATGGAAGGCAAACAACTAATGCCCATTCTCCAGGAATGAGAATAAAACATATTCATAAACACTACCATGATATGTATTATGATCGTACCCCTGAATAAGGCGGTAAGATTTGTAAGACACTCTATTAAAGTCCTAAAGACATAGTATATATAATCTATCTATCTATTTATCTATAACAATCCCTGCCTCAAGATGACAAAACACATATGTGTATACACACACATGTATGTGTTGTTTCCTTCATTAAAATATCAGTTCCTTGATATAAGTATGAAAAGAGACAGAGGCATGAGATAAATAAAAAGTAGATACACTGGAAGTGAGGATATAAGGAAAGGCCTCTAGCAAAAGGTGATGTTTGAGCTGAGTCATCAAGAAAGCCATAGAAGATACACGTGAGAAAGGAGTGCTTTCTAAGCATGAAGCTGCAATACATGGCGTAGTCATAAAGCAGAAAAAAATGACATTTACTGTTTTATATACTTGGTAGGGCTGACAGTTTGCTGATAAGATTTAAGACTTAATCAATACATGCAATTCAACTTTATTGCCAATTTAGTAACATAAAAATTGAACCTTCTAGGAAAAAATGACAACCTGACTTCTAAAGATCCTGGTAAACATGTCCAATATGAGTGTTCATGGTAAGGTTCCCTCTTTGCCCAGTTGGATCCCATGTGTCCACCCCCTCCAGCTGCTCCTCCCCTAAGTGACATTTTATCAAATCTCTGTCAATCAACTGTGCTTTCAGTGAACACAGGATGCTCATATTTCCAAATGGGGGAATGCAGGAAGATGTCCTGGTTGAGACCTACAAGCAAGTATATGATTCTATCAGTTGTTAAGTGGAGCTTCTGGTGAGTTTCTATTGTTCTAAGGGTGTTTACAAATAATGTCTAAGTTCTGAATAGTGACCAGACCTTATGATGAAGGGAAACTTTCAATCAAAGTTAATATCATTAACTAGTATATATCAATTGCTTTCCAGATTTGGGAGACAAACACATCGTTAATAGTTGTTTATCAAATCTAAGACAAACCCAATTGTCATTAGTAGTTATTTAACAAAGCTCCCAGAAATCAAGGATCTTCCAAGCTTAGAAAAGTGCCTAGAACATGGTAAGAACTTAATGATGTTTTATTATCCATTCATTTTATTTCATACTGTGGAGAGTTTGATCAGGAGGTGCATGGGAAATTTAGAAATGATTTACTTAAAATCTGCAAAATTAGGCTTTGTAAAACAATTCAAGGATTTTATCTTTCTATGAATTTAATTAAATCGCTAAATATTCTTCCAGCTTTCTTAACTAAAAAGTAAGTAGAAGAAAGCTATATTTTTCAGCAATTTTTCTATATTAAAGAGTTTTTTGGCTAATTAGATTTTAAATGTTTAAGCTAATTTATTAAATAAGTAATGGTTAACAATTTCATATATATCTATATAATTTATACGTGTATGTACTATGTATTATTCTATACATTTCTATTTACATATATCTTCATATTTTCAAGCAAAAATTCCTGTGATTTACTATTTTAAGCAAATATTATTAAACAAAATCAGGTAATGAATAAACCTCATGGCATATAAAATAATAATAAGTAACTCTTTACAAAACCAGCAGATGGCGCATGTTAGCTAAGAATAAGAAAAAAAATTGTTAATGAAAACCATCAACAGGGAACATTTGACTGGCATCTTGCAGTCTCTTCTTTATTAATCAGTGGTCTTCCATACACATCCAGTCCTTGCCACTTAACACGAAGTTTCTATTATTTGCAAAATGAACTTAAGGCATAAGTGCCAGTAAAGCAGCAATTGCAATGGACACTAATGTTATAAACCTCTTTTTTTTTTTTTCTGTTAATATCATGTCCTTTCATTTGTAAGTAGATATGGACATTTTCTGGTTTTCAGAACTGGCAAATTTTAATAAGGGTTTTAGTAAAAATTAACTCAAATAAATGTTATGCAAAGGTATATTATATTTCTAGGTTGCATAACCAGTAGGAGGAAAGTATATGTTTTGTGCTTTTTCAAAAAAATAAAATGCTGTTGATTTAATCATTTAAGCTAATCCCTGCTCCCCCCCAAAATCCTTTAAAGCACAGAGAAAGGAAAATGAGATGCAGATTAGGTCTATATTAAGACAGTGAGGTAGAACACAGTCAGTTCTATTTAAATATTTGTAAGTATCCTTGTACTTACAAAGTGCTATTTGAGTGTACAAAAGTCCTTGACATCAAGAGGAATGTGTGTGTGTGCATGTATGTATGTGCATGTATTTAAACTCACACACAATACGGGTTTCTAAGAGAGCAGACAAAGAGGGAGTATACTGCAGGTTTGATCAACAGCTTATGTGAGGGTATAGAGACAGGAGATGGAATCCCATATTAAAGAAATTCAATACATGAAAGATGTCCTAAGTGAGGTCAAATCATTGGGATAATATTGGCATTAATTTTCTATATAGTTTCTTCCTTTGATTAAAGACACTATCTTCAGAAGGACACTTAAAATATACATCATCTAAGAACCATCGCTCATTATTAATGAATATCAAAAATTAGCAAGGATTCATTTATCAAATTAGCTAGCTGTCATCTAGCAAAGTCCAGAGTCCTGAGGGAATGAGACATGAGTCATGTAGGATTTTAGCGAAGAATGTTGGGGACAAAGTTCACAGAATTTCACTGGATAGGACTTGGCAGTGTAGACCCTGGTCAGCTAGGGGATGGTATGAAAGAACATTAGATGGAAAAAAGGGACAACAAGATAAATTTTAACTACTTTGACAATCCTATTATAAGATCTTCATTGTTGTTTTAGTTGATTAGTTGTATTCGACTCTTTGTAAGCCCATTTGGGGTTTCTTGACAAATATAATGGAGTGTTACAATTTCCATCTTCAGTGGATTAAGGCAAACAGGATAAATGATTTGCCCAGGATCACATAGCTAGCAAGGAGGAATATGAATGCAGGTCCTCCTAACTCCATGACCAGCACTCTATCCACTGCACCACCTAGCTGCTCTACAAGAACTTCTCTGAAGACATAATAAGCTAAGATGGGAATTAAAAAAAAAAACAATTCATATACTATAAGTACAAACAATAATAATAAACATTTATTAAGGACTGACTGAGCAGAGTACTAAACTAGATGTTAGAAAAGATAAAACACTGATAAGTTATAACATCTGTACCTTTATATCCGAGTTATTGATAAAAATGATACATAGCACAAATCTATAGAACACTTCACTAGAGTATGTCTTCCAAGCTGATATTAAACTAATAAGTATTATTTATATCAAATGATTCAACTAATTATGAATCCAAGGAACTGTTATCATCATAATCTAAAGGCATATTAATATACTTTTCATAGTATCTTTTTGCCAGTAATTGAAATCAAACTCACTAGCCTATACTTTGTAGACCCAATTCTTTTTTAAATTTTGAAATTTAGGGACATCATTTAATCTGTTGTAATTCTTCACATTCTTTCTGAAATAGGTAGGAGGAGCAGTGGATAGAGCTTTGGGCCTGAATTGCTAAAGCCCTGAGTTCAAATCTCTGGCTGCAGATATTTAATTAGCTAAGTGATCCCAGGCAACTTCTGCCTCCTTCAATGTTTTCAGCTGTAAAACGGGGATCCTAAAAGTATTCCCCTGGTGCTGTTTTAAGGATCAAATTTAGCACAGCACCTGGCACATAAGTACTTAATAAACGTTGCTTCTCATTCCTCTTCCAGGATCACTGAAATTGGTTCCTTATCACCTGTACCAGTTCTTATGATACCCTGGCATGTAGTTCTTCTGGTCCTGGTGGCTTAACCTCATCAAGGAAAGGTAGGTGTTCTCCTATGATCTTCCTATCTATCATGAGTATCAACTACCTACTTGCCAATTTTGTAGTGTTCTTTCCAATCCAAAGGTCATTCTTCTCAAAGAAGACAGAAGCAAAATTGAAGTCAAACAGCTCTGCTTTCTCTATGGATCTTTGTATCATCATCCCATCTACCTCATGCAGGAGTTCTATCTTGCTTCTCCCAGCCTAACCCAAATGGAGAAGAGGCATTTGAGTTGAACTTTAAAAATTGGCTTGTAATTCAATGAAGAAAAAGGATCAAGGAGGACATTCTATGCATCTATATGTTAGTATGACCAAAGGCTTAGAGCTGTATGCCTTTGGGGTTCAGGAGCGGCAGAGAAAAGGCCATTTTGTCTGAAGTGTAGGGAGAATGAAAGGGAATATCACATCAGTGCAGTCAGTGATTGACTTTGGGACTGTGCTTAACTGCCTATTATTTATGGTAGTAACGGGAATGATAACAAATACCACTGTCTTAATGCAAATTGAGATAAACTAATCTTTTGAAGAATTTCCAACAGTCATCACCTCCAAGTCTCACATCAAGGAATAATATACGTACATCTTAGCTTTCAAAATGTGTAATAATTATAGTACTTTAGCCCCAATTGAGAGTAAACTAAGGTAACTAAGGTAAAGTAAGCAGTATTTTTAATCACCTGAATCAAATGATTTTTCTTCCTACTAAGAAGAAAATAAAAATAACTTTTTGAATGATTTTCCATAAATCACAGAATTATAGAATTGTAGAGCTGAAAGGCACCACATAAATCTATTCACTTTTGAGTTAGTTTTTGAGGTATTTGGCAGAAAAGTTTTGTGGTACTTTGTTTTTATTTCTTTAATATTTCTACACTTGAATTCACAATGCATCAACATAATCTAAGAAAGAGACACAGAATAACATCCGCAAACAGCTGTAACTTTCATTTTATTTTCCACTAATATTTTGCCTATGGTGAAATATATATCTAATAAACAATAATCACCTCCATACTATATGAACACTAATAGAATTGCAGCAAAGAATTAATCAGACTGATTTTAAAAAACGAGTACTACACAAAAGCATGAAAATGTAAACAATTGGATATCTTTTTTTCTTGATCAATTTCATTTTTTAAAAAGTCATTTTCAAATACATCTAAATATACATGAAGACATGGAGAAATAGTGTTCTTTATGCTTATCAAATCAAATATCTTCTACTGGGGTCTGTAGTGTTTCATTTTTCTTGCTAGTTCAGCATCTTGATTTCACCCGTCTGACTGTTGAACAGGTACTGCTTTCCAGTCACTGAAGAAAAAAAAAATCAATTAATGTGTAAGTTCCATTGTTCGTGTAAGAGCTTGCACTTATATAGCAGTTAAGGGTTTACAAAGCACTTTACACATATTATTTAATTTGATCCTTCCAACCATGCGAAACAGATACTAGTATTATTCTCCTTTTACAGATAAGGAAACAGAGAGAGAGGTAATGTATATTTCTCAGGGTCACACAAATACTAAATTAATGAAACAGAATTTGAACAGTTCTTTCTGATGCTACATTCAGCATTCACTTTATCCACTATTCTGTTCCACCTCTCAGTCACATCGTAGGTTCAATTTTGAATGTTTTAAATGAGAAGTATAGCCAAAGGAATATTCTAGATATGTTAGCATTTTACAATATTTCACATATGTTATAATTTAAGAAGAAATTATATATATATATATCATATATATGCCATATATGATACAATTTAAGAATAAATTTTATAATTTATAATTAAGAAATAATTTGTTTAATTTTACATATGTATGTGTGTACATATGTGTATATGTGTGTGTCTATTTCTGTGTCTGTGTGTCTCTGAGTGTTTTATAATGGAAGGTCTCTAGAATCTTGAGTAGTTCACTTTGTTGGAGATTTTTTGGAAAAGTATGGACAAGAATTGCTGAGTGAGGGGTCACAGAAACATTTTTTTTTTTGAACCAGGAGATGGAATGTCCATCCTCTTGAAAAAAGGGATCCGTCAATATAATCATTTTGGTTTTTTTAATCTTTGTTAGCTCAGTTTAATAACAAAGTGTCAGATTTTAATATCTTATTGATTTATCAAACTTAAATATTGATTGTAATTACAAACATTTATTTCAAATGAAATCCGAATTGAAACAATTGTTTTAAGTTCTGTGACAGAGTATTTTGTTCAATGAAATTCAACAAAGAGATAATCACCGTAATGTTTCTGATGATTTTCCAGATTGGTATATTTATCTTCCTCTAGGCAAAAGCTTTCATACCAGCTAGAAGCTAGCAAGGTTTTTAGTGGCAAAAATCACTTGAACTTAAAAACAAATCTATTACTTTGGCCCCTCCATATGAGGCACATTCTCTTGATGTAAGACATATTATAGTAACTTCAAGAAAGCCAATAGCATAAAAACTGTGACCATAAACTTTAATACTTACTTGTTTGATTGTTCTTCTGCATTAATTAGGCAGCTATCTACCATTTCTTATCCCTTATCACCCACAGATTTCCTTATTTAGCATTCATCACTATAATAATGTGACATTTTATCAATACACATCATTCCCAACCTATCTGCATAATTTGACAGGATGGATCACCCTCTAGAATATTAAGTTTCCTGGACATGGCTCTCTCCTTTATATCTGTCCAAATGTCTCCTTGCTGTGCCTTCATCCATCCCATGCCAGCTTACTATGAATGTCCCAGTACAGTCTGCCCTGGACCCTCCATTTTATAAAATAGTTCATGCTAATCTCATCAACTCTCATGGATTTAATTATCATTTCTATGTAAATGATTCTCAGATCTATGTATGTAATTTCTTCTGAGCTAAACTCTTGTATACACTCATGTATGTGTGTACTTGGTGTATATACACACACATATATATACACATATATATGCTGCATGTACCTATTTTTTACATGTTATTTCCCCCATTTGAATAAAAGTTACTCAAAGGACAGCAAGTGTTTTTGCCTTTCCTTGTATTCCTATATAGTCAAGGTTTAAAAATGTTGGTTAACATTAATAGTAATATCAGTTAGGGAATAGTTCATATTTTTATAAATTTGAGAAATGAGACCTTTATCAGAGGAACTTGCTATGATTTTTTCTTAGTTTTCCATTTTTTTCGAATGTCGACTGCATTAGTTTTTGTTTGTACAAAAACTTCTTAATTTCATTTAATCAAAATTATCTATCTTACTTCCCATAATACTCTCCGTTTCTTGTTTGGTCATACACTATCCCCTTATCCGTACATCTGACAGGTACATTTTTCCATGTCGCCCTAATTTACTTGTATCACCCTGTATGTCTAAAGCATGTATCCATTTTGACCTTATCTTTTGTACACAGTGTGCAATATTGGTTTGTACCTAGTTTCTGCCAAACTGCTTTCCAGTATTCCTAGCAATTTTTGCAAAATGCTGATTTCTTACCCCAAAAGCTTGGATCTTTGAGAGAGTTTACTAACACCATTGTAGCTGTTATTGTGGTTCAGCCATGTCTGGCTCTTCATAATCCCATGGACCATACTCTCCATGGTTTTTGTTTCCTTGTTTTTTGGCAAAGATACTGCAGTGGTTTACCATTTTCTTCTCAAATGAATTAAGAAAATAAGTCTAGAGTTAAAGAAAACTCTGTTTTTGCTCCCCGTGGTTTAGGTATCAAAACCATCTTTGTGTCATAAAAGGAATTTTATAAACTCTTTCTTTGTCTGTTTTGTTAAATAGTTTTTATAGTATTGAAATGAATTATTCTTTAAATGTTTGGTAGAATCCATTTGTACATCCAGGCTTCAAGTTTTTTGTGCACTATTGTTTGCAGAGCTAATTCTGGCAGTTTGGAAGTTTTTAGTCCTTCCAAGTTGTTGTGATCTGGCCAAAGGCGCAGTCACTGCTCTCGCATCTGCACTCTGGTCCTTACCCAGGAAGAGCCCATGATCCCTTGGGACTGCAATTTATACTGTCCTTTAGGGGTTCTACTGCTTCTTGACTAAAAGTGTGCATCTTAGCTCTTGAACTATTACCTAGAAGTGGGTATAGGCAACAGAGCTGCCAAACAGCATCTGGTCTACTGGTGCTAGCACATGGTTACCCTGTAATCACTTTCTGACCGTTTGCCAGGCCCCCTTACTGTCTCTGGCTTGAGAGCTCCCAATGATGTTGATGCTCCTGTCACTGCCACCTACTCCCTCCACTGGTGTTTCATCCATGTGGGCTCTAGGCCAGCCTCCTTCTCTGTTTCACAGATCTCTCTTTCCAAACCTCCTATATTGTCTTGGGCTGGAAGAATATCTCATTCTGATCTTTTGTTGGCTCTGCCAATCAGAATTCAATTTGAAGAATTATTTTAAAATTGTTTGGAGGGAAATGTTGGGAGAGCATAGCCATGTGCTTTCTCTGCTCCACCATCTTGGCTCTACCTCTGGAAGACCCCCAAGTGAATTGTTAGTAGGCAATTAGAACACATTCAGGCAGTCTGGATAATTAATTGCTTGGTTGATTATTCCATACATTATTAGGAACAGTTTACCTACGTTTCATGTTACCTGACAGAAACAATGCAATTGGCCAATTGAACACAAATGCCAGGAATCCACTGCTTACTCATCTCTGCCTCTTAGAAAATTTATATTTCTTTAAGGATTTAGTTCACTTACTACTACCATGAAAACTTGCCAGATCTATTCCTTTCTTTTTAGGTCTTGGTTCTCTCTTTCTATCTGTTATTTGATATTACTTACGTATGTATAAGATATATACATACATGTATGCATATATAAAGTGATCGATATGTTACAGAAATATGCAGATCATTATAATGTTAACTCCTTGAGGTCAGGAACTGTTCACTTTTCTAATTGCATTCCAAAGAGCTAGGAAAATATGGTGTGTTTGTTTAATTGAATTTAATTTTTTATATTCATAATCGAATTTATGGAAGATTAAAATAATACAATTGGAGGTTTCTCAAAAGTGGCCACCAGTATTTAATATCAAGATAATTAAGTTGAACACATTTGAATTTGCAGAACTCTATGATACTTCTTGTCATAGAGAGAAAAATTGTTGCATATATACTGTTTTTCATTTTCTGAAACCTACAGATTTTTTTCAATAGCTATTCCTTTCATTCAACTACCAATTCTAATTTTGGTGGTGTAGTGCTGACATCATGTGGTATATTTGGGAAGTAACTAGCATATACTCTTTATTCCAAGGCATTAGTTGTTTACTCCTTGGTTACTCTAGTAAATTTTTGATGAAACATTGAACTTGTAATTATTTGTCAGAAGCATGGTTACAAATGTTCTTGCTTCATTTGAGAACACATTAGAAATGTAAATTAACACTACATTCTATTAAGCATTATGTATGTCTGCTTTAGGTATGTAGCATATGTAGCATACATATGTAATTTATTGTGAATATTCTGCAAGTAGCTATGCATTAAAAAAAAACCCAATAAGCATATGGAGCCAAAAGATTCAGCTAAAAATCAATCCTTTACTAATTTCAAACTATCTCATTGACCTAACATGTACACACGTGCATTAACAGACACTCTCCAAAATAAACTTCGATCAGGCTCAAAGCCAAACAACAAAACCAGTATGTATTGGATTAAATCCTAAAGTTTTGAAACTAGGACTCCAGGGGATCAAAAGAGGAGCTCTTTACCAAAATTATGCTATTTCTCATACTAGGAAACTTAAGTACTGAATGATCTGTCACACATTTAATTGACTTATAATTATAGATAGTTGCTGACCTACATACACACTCAAAGTCATAGCATCTCAAAACTTGAAAATACCTCAGGGGCCACTTATGACCACCCATGCTGCCAAAAAAGAATCCTTTCTACAAGATACACAACCAGAGGTCATCCAGTCTTTGATTGAAACCTCCAATAAAGAGTGGGTCCACTATCTCCTGACATAGCTCAATCTACCTTTGATTAGACAATTTTATAAAGTTTTTTTCATATATCAAAGCTAAATTTGCCTAAACACCTTTCACCCTTTATTTCTACTTCTCTATGGGACAAAACATCCCAAATTTAATCCCTCTTCTACATGAAGCAATTTGTAAAGAACTATCCTATCTGCCCCAAAGTTTTCTCTTCCATTGTAACCAATTATCAGTTCAGTTCTGTCAGCTGATCCTCGTATGGCTTGAATTCTTTCATTACTGTGGGTGCCCTCTTTGAAATACTCTTGTGTATGTCAATGTACTTCCTAAAAAGGAATGTATATCAAAACTTGAGATGACTAGGACAGAGTAGAGTTGGATTACCTCCTCCTTATTCATGAAAACTCATTCTCTCTTAATGCAGCCTAGTTTTCTATTAGCTAGGATACTGTGGTTATGTTCTCCCAAAATACAATATCAGATCAAGAAGAGAATTTCCTATTTTTGCTTCCTCTACCATCTGAAATATGGTATTATCAGTAAGACTAGGAAAAAGTTCTTAGTTTCTTTGCTTTTAGCGGAGCCCTAGAGCTCCAGCAGTTTTCCCCACAATTGTAATCTCTCATTATTGTAGTATGATTCCTCTGTTTGGGGCCTGTGATGTTTCAAGAAATCATCTATTTCCTTTCTGTCCATCTTTTCTTTGTGGATGCCTACCTGGAGAAAGCCAGTGTCTGTAAGAATTCTCCTTCCCTCTGCTATGCACACTTGGGCTTTTCCTTCTGCCTCTTCCCCCTTCCCTCTGTGTTCGTTGCTATTTTAGTTTGTTTCCTATATCACCCTCTTAGCCTCCAGCCCATAGTTGAGTTTTGTTGTAAGTAGTGATTTATGATAAGAGGGAAGGAAAGACAAAACCATATAGATATTTCTCAATCGTCCCTTTCTCCCCTATAAAGTTGTTGCATCAGTTCAAGTTCTTATCTGAATAACAGGACCACAGAGTTCTGTCTCCAACTCTCTCTCCTTCCTTTTCTCTTACTCTCAAACCAAGAATTCTGGCCCTTTCTCCCATTCCTTAAGGCAAAAAGCCCTGAATCTGCATCTGATTTTCCTTGAAAGGGACTACTAATGAAGCTTTCTTCTGTCCTCTATATACAATCACCCGTCAGTATCATTGAGTGACCGTGGTTTTCCACTTCATAATGAAAGCAAGAGAGGAAACAGATAGAAATAGGGACAGATAGGCACAGAGAAAAAGAGACAGACAGCAAGACACAGAGTAAGAGACAGAGAGGCCGAGACAAAGGCAAAGATAGAAACAAAGACAAACAGAAAGAATGTGGCAGTGGCCGAAAGATATACATAGAGAGATAGTCATAGAAGCAGTGAGAAGACATGTGAAGCAGGGTGAAGAGGAGAGTTGAAGCCAAGGGGGGAGCCTCTTAAATTTATTCTTTACTCTCACTATACTCCCACTTCTATTAAGTTCTCTCTCAAGCCATCATCCCTTTTCAGGTTTTTCACTGGCTCTAAACCCTTAGTGAAATAATTCAACGAACTATCCCCTAATCATGAACCTTTTGTTTTATCACTGGCCATTGTTTGAAATTAGGACTCTAGGGGATAGAGAAGGGATCCTTTTATCAAAATTATGCTATTTTCTCATGAAAGGTAACATAAACATGGAGTGCATTCATATTTAATAAAATTATTCTTTCATCATATTTGAAAAGGTTAGCTTCACTAACTTGGATAGATTTATGGATCTGGAGCCAGAAAGATCTAAGTTCAAATCTTTCCTCAATTACAAGCTGTGTGACCCTGGGTGAGTCACTTAATCTCTGTCTCCCTCAGTTTCCTCATTTGCAAAATGCAGATAATCATAGCACTACTTCCCAGGGTTGTATATAGAACAAAATTAGATATATGCAAAGTATTTTGCAAAGTTTAAAGCAATATATATGGAAATATTTGTGATATTTGTAAATTACTTGATAATATTTATAAAGTACTCAGCACAGTACTGGCATTTAGTAGGCAATACAAAAATAGTGATTATTATCATCACTGTTATTAATGTATTAGTATGGTACCTTTAAGTATAATTAAGTTTCTTTGGTTTCCTTTCTTGACATTATTGATTTTTATTATTGACTTACAAGAAATTATGCTTACAACTTTTAATTCTACATTTGCCTGGAACTCAATCCACTTTATTCTATTCTTTCATTTTTCCTTCATTGTGTAAATGTCTACATCATCTTTCTATCATCAATCTATCATCAATGAGTTGTGTTGGGTTTCAATGCCAAGTGTCATGGAAGTTTAGTGCTCAACACAGACACACACACATGAACACACACATTCATACTCACATAGTTAATTTGAGTTCTTTCTTTTAAAGCTGAAACACTGAAGTCTTTAAATATCACACCAAAATAACTGGTTAATTTGACCAGTTTAAGTAAATAAAGTCAAATGATCCATCCACAATCATTTATTAAGCACTTACTATCTTCCAGGCACTGTGCTGAGCTCTAGAAATAGAAAAACCAGCAAAAAGACAGTCCCTGACCTCAAAAAGTTTATGCATCCTAGTGCAGAAAGACAGCACAGTAAAATGAAATAGATCAGGATGATTATTTGATTATCTGTAGACCACAAATTCAAGTTAGAATGAGATGCGCAATTGGAGATAAATCAACCTACAGAAGACACTGAGGAAAACATAATTACAGCCTGAAGGAGAGTATGACAGCGTAAATTAAGAGAAAGGGACAACTAAGATAAATGTCTGGAAGAAAGGAAAGTCCCTTTAGTTTCTTGTTTGTTTTTTTGCCACCGCAAAAAA
The DNA here is from genome assembly GCF_028372415.1 of Notamacropus eugenii. Classification (NCBI taxonomy): domain Eukaryota; kingdom Metazoa; phylum Chordata; class Mammalia; order Diprotodontia; family Macropodidae; genus Notamacropus; species Notamacropus eugenii. Next base: position 158,806,572 of record NC_092874.1, read on the forward strand.
AAAGCTGTTCTAAATATTTTTGTACTTAAGTGACCGTTTCCTCTTTCTTCTATTGCTATGGGATATAGGCTTAGCAGTGTTGTGGCTGCATCAGAAGGCACACACAGTTTAGTAACTTTTTGTTTTGGTTGCACCCATTCACAGATCCACCAACAGTACTCCAATATCTTGTTGGCCCACTGCCTCTCCCACATTTTTCAGTTGTGAAATGTTGCATGTGCTTTTGACGTCACTGCGTAATTAGTTTTACTTAACTTTTATTTTATTGCAAGAGCTCTTACAAGGAGTAGGAGTTGTCTATAAATGTTTGTAACATCAAAATACGCAAAATCATAAGACTTTTTAAAAGAAGGAGGGGGAGAAAGAATGAAAAAATCAAACAAAAAGGCTATATGAAATCAAAGATGACTTGAAGGTTTTGAGCCTAGGTACCCAAGAGGATGGTAGTTTCAATAACCTGAACACTGAAATTCTAAGAAAGGACACCTGGGGAAGGGGAGAAGGTGAAGAAGGGAATGATGGTCTTACATGTTGTGTTAGCAATGATACTAGAATAGATAGGTACAGATATCCAGCATTATGGTGCAGGGAGTAGTTTAGCCCTGAAGATGAGAGATTTGGAACTCATCTATGTAGAAAGAACATTTAAAACTTTAAGTATTTCCAGGGCAGTGAGGTGGTATAGTGGATAGTGTTTTTGAATTGGAGTCAAGAAGTCAACTTCCTGGCATGAGATTATAGATACTTACTAGCTATGTGACCCTGGGCAAGTCACTTAACCCTGCTTGCCTCAGTTTCTTCATCTGTAAAATGAGCTGGAGAAGGAAATGACAAACCACTTCAGTATCTGCCAAGAAAACTCTAAATGGGGTTGTAAAGAGGTAGCTAGGTGGTACAGTGGGTAGAGCACTGAGCCTGAAGTCAGGGATACCTAAGTTCAAATCCAGCTTAAACACTTACTAGCTGTGTGTGTGACCCTGTCTAATCACTTAATGCTGTTTCCCCATGTGTAAAATGAGTTAGAGAAGGAAATGGCTAGTCACATCAATATCTCTGCCAGGAAAACTCCAAATAAAAGAGTCACTAAAGAGTCAGATTCAATTGAAAAGAAAATGGAAGAGCAAAAAGTAGTATTTCCAAGGGATAGAGGGTAGAGAAGACCAAAAAGAGGGCCCAAGACAAATCCTTAGGGGACATCTACACAAAGATGTAAGAAGAGGATTATACCAATGAAAGAGACTGAAGATAAACCATCAGAAAGGCAGGAAGAAAATCAGAGGAGAGTAAAATCGTAACAGTCAAAGAATTAGAGAATATCCAGGAGAAGAGGCTGATCAATAGTGTCAGATGCTGCAGAAAGCTCAATGAGCTAAGAGTTACCTAAAAAGATGATCAGATTTAGCTCTTTTGACCTTTGAAATAGCAGTCTCAGGAATGCTGCAAAATTAGATGAAAGGATTTAATTCATTTTGTATTTAGAAGAACGGTTCATGAAATCAATATCATTGATAGCCTTATCTTAATCGACATTTAAAACTATATCTTTATCCACAAATTTTTTTAAAACTATAAACATTAAGAATACGTGTGTTTTTTAATTCATCTGCCTCTTACCAGGATCAATTGCACGTCCATCATAAACTGTTGCTGTCTGTAAGAAAATGAAAAAAAAAAATACAATTACTACTCTATCCTAAATATGTCTTCATATTTCTAGATGTTGACATAGTTGATGCTTTTTCTGTTACTTAAGTGGAATTTTACCTTTTCTGTTCATTAGTCACACTATTTTAAAATCACTAATGTAATATGAAGTCACAAGAACTAGTCAACCTGAATAATAATTTAAGGCACCAAGATACTATAGACTGAGAATCAGGAGACCCGGCTTCTTGTCCTGGTTCTACCAATTTGCTCTAGAAAACTTGATCAGTTACCTCAATTCTATTGGCCTCAATTTTCTCAATGGTATAATTAGGAGGTTGGAATAATTTATATTAGTTCTAAAATTGTATTACTCTAAACTAACTCCTATTATGTGCATATGTATATAATCCCATTGTTTATATATACATACATACATAATATATGCATATACATACATGTGTATTTCTATCTATCTATGATAGTGTATATGACAGTATCTTCTGTCATTTAAAGTTTGGGTCCCCAAAAGGTCAAGAATGTTTGGTAATTTTACATTTAGTAAATGTCTTAGCCAGTTACCTTTTTCCTATCCCTCAGCCTTTACCCTACCTTCCAAGAATTCCCAAACTGGTATAATTTATCTCATGACTTTGAACATTTCAAAGAAACAAAAGCAAAATAAGTATGGATTTTCTATGTTAAAATATTTAATCCATTAGAATTATAAAACTTCACTATTCTTCTTCATTTAAGTAGTTTAATTTCCTTACCCCTGGCTTCTAGCAGTCAGTCTTTTAAGGGATTTTATTGTTTACCTTTTTTAATTTCTACTCTTCCTTTCCCTCAGTTTTGTATTATGTTTGCTCCTTTTTGCTTATAATTCTCAGTATGTCAGCTCTTAATTATTATTAAGATGCATTTTACTCCCCTTCAAGCTTGAAGGTTCAGAAGTGCTTGGCTTAATAAAAACTGATTTAACTTTCTTCTTCATACTTACATTTTCATTTCCAGGCAGTAATGTTGACTTCAGATTTGACTTTTGTTGGCTGTTAAATGAGTCCATGTTCCTAAACAGTACCATGAAACAAATATTAAGACTGTATACCAGGGCACTTTTTCTGATAATTTATCCCCAATTATAATTAAACCCAATATTGTTGGGAGATAGATAGACCCAGCCTCCAGATTGTTTTCTTAGGTTATAGAATAGGGGGCATCTGTAAAAGTTTATTATTATTTTTCAATTAAATGTTGATCTTAATGGCAAAGGGACCAAGCCTAATCAGAATCAAGAACAAATAAGGTCTGACCAAGTTCAAATGTCTTTCCTGTAATGCAGCATCAAAAGATAATCATTTTTCTTCAGGAAGAATTGTAATGTTTAAACCTTCAATGAGCCTTCTTTACATAATGAAAGAAAGTGATGAAGAATGAAGTTTAGGGGCTAGGAACCTACAATACATGTTCACGGGTAAATGAGATATGCCCTGCGCAAAAGTCTATGTTATAGATGCCAAGCAGGAAAAGTTGGTCCTAAAATTAAGCCATTTTTGGCAAAAGTTATAAAATTGAATTATGATCATTTTGCTTAAAAATAATACATATCTAATAAAGAGAAAAAGAAATTTAACCATGTCTTCACCTTTAAAATGTATTGAAATAATTGCTAAAAGCTCAAAGATAGTTGAGATTATAAAAAAATTGAACTTTTCTTCTACCTTGACATCTCTATGACTTCCTTGGTAGTAACGCTTGGCTGGCTCATTTGATGCTGGTAACAACTGGGAAAGAATCTTGAACATCCTGGAGCACTAATGTTATGAGAACAATATATGTTAATATGAAAGATACAGGCATCCAAAGTACAAGTGGTTAACATTAATAGTGATGAAATATTTGCTAATCCACAGACACACAAGTTACACTGTGTCTGCAGAGACACATTCCTTTCCAAATCATCCTCTACATAGTTGAGGAAGTAACTTTTCAAAATTCAAGTCTACTGTGTTATTCTTCCCTTTAAGAGTCTTCCTTGGCTCTCTATTGTCTATGGGATGAAATAAAAACTCCTGAGTTTATTATTTAAAGTCATTCAACAACTACACTTCCTGTCTCATTTCTCATTATCCACTTTTTGTGCAGGTAGACAAGAGTCAGGGCAGAGAGGTGGCAGAGTGGACACAGGCAGTCCTGGAATCAGGAAGACCTGAGTTCAAATCCAGCATCAGACACTTACTAGTTGTGTGGCTCTGAGCAAGTCACTTGATCCTATTTGCCTCAGTTTCCTCATTTGTAAAATGAGCTGGAGAGGGGAAATGACAAGCCACTCCAATATCTTTGCCAAGAAAATCCCAAATAGGGTCACAAAGAGTCAGGTGTGACTGAAAAACAACTGAACAGGCAAGTGTCAGGTTGCAGAGGCTATCAAAGCTATTTGAGCTGGGGTATGTGTGGCATGATTACATTTGTAATATAGGAATCTTCATTTGGCAGATGGACTAGAAAGGGACAAGAACAGAAGCGAGACACGTTATGAAGTTGGTTGCCAGTTCAGATGAGAGTGAAGTAGGATGGTGGTTATGTAAGAGGAAAGGAGGAATGGAAGCAAGAAATATTGTGAAGGGAAAATTAAGAATATTTGGCAACTTGTTGGATAAAGGGTGGCTAAGGGAGAATAAACAGCCAATTACTATTCTAAACTTTCAAATCTGGTTAATCAGAAAAATATCCAGGCATTTGAAAGAAATAAGAAATTTAGGAAGAGTGGATTTAGAGGGGAAAGATGATTTTGGTTTATGACTTACTGAATTAGAGTTGCCAATAAGAAATTTTAGTAGAGATGTCCAGCAGAATATAAGTACCAGAGGGACAAGGATGATATTCCAGTCAAGGATAATTAGAAGCAATGGTCAAGCCAAAGACAAGAGTAGTGTTATGAAATGTTGATTCAAATTATTAAGAGAAATTTAAAAAAAAAACTTTTTCACATGAATGGCTATCTAATTAGCTCTCTCCTATGTTTTATGTATCCTGTTGATATTTTAACTTAAGTATAGATTTACATTTATTCTGATTATATGCATTTAATAGACATTAATAGATTTTTTACCCATCATTTTAGCCTATTGATCTTTTTGGATTTCCATTGAGTATTTAAAAGTTTTAACTATTCCTTCTAGTTTCATATGAAACTAGAACTCCATCTACAATTTGCTAAGTATTGAGCTGTCAAATTGATAAAGATTTTGAAGATAAAGTCAATTGTGAAACCTTACAGCAAAGCACTATATATCTTTCTTTAGATTTATACTGATCCATCAAACAACTCTCTGGGTCACATCCAGTCATCTAACCAATTCTGAACATATCTGACTGTACTGGCATTTTGTTTTGTCCACAGGAATATCATGAGAAATTTTGCAAAGTGTCTCACTGAAATATACAAGATATACAGCATATTTCTGATTGTCTAATATCTTAATCCTGTTTTATAAATTACTATTGTAGTAATAGAGTCACTTATATTTTAGTTTATAAATAAATTTATCCTATTCAGATTCCCTCATTCCATTTGAAAATCTGCCTTTTCTATTACTTATAATAATCAGGGGTAGTGAATGAATATTCCTTTGTTATATATGAGATAGAGGTATTACTATCAGAAAGTCCCTATTTCAATAAATCATTTACATAAGAAAACCTCATTCCTTCGTTCCTGGTGATATTTCCAATAGGTTTGTCACTTACACATTTGTAGGTAATGGACTAAATGAATGATTCTTGGAATAGTCAGATAAAGTTTCAAGGGAAAATGCCTCATTGCTTAATACAACTATTTTCTCCTATACCTCCTTCTGAAAACTAAGCAAACATACCATTTTAAAAAATATATCAACCCAGATCTCTATAAATGAAGCAAGGTAGAAAATGAGATATTCTGTCTATTTAGATGGATTTGTGTTGCCATGATGCTCTTTAATTAACTATATTTCAGGCAAAAGTTTTTTTTTTTTTTAATCTTGACATATTTCATCATTTCTCAGGTCCTTAGCTTAGACATCCTCTTTTATGGTCTCTTTTAGTCATTTTTTATTGTCTTTACCAGGAATTGAAAGGTTTAAAGAGAAGTAATAATTCAAACCTTACTCTTTGAAAAGACACCATGCAACAGCATAGACACACATCAAAAAAAGGACACCTGTTATAGTTATCACTGCAGAAATCCAATTATCAGGCCTCCAATAATAAGAAATTCTCCTTAATATAGATGTAGTAACCTGAAAATAAGAGAACACTTACTAAACATTAATAAGAAGATGTCTTGGAAATATAGCATATCTTGAAGTTTTTCTCCATTTGAGATGACTTCTAAGTATTCTATTCTTGTATGTCAACTTACTTTTTTTAATAAAATGAGTCTTTGGCCACTATTATTACTATAGTTAGAAAAAAATTAAGCATTTCCAAATTTAAATAATTAATTTTCTGCCTACAGAAAAAAAATTTACCTGTTCTCCGAAGTAGCTTTGGTGAATACGGCGTTAAATATTGGATAATTTTACTTCTGATGTGGAAACAGGTTATTGTTTGGTAATATAAGAAGGAAATTATCAAGGGAAGCAATTAATTACATTACTGCTAAATCATTTTGACTAGGTTGATTAAAAATAAAGTTTGTACTGTGATCAATAATTCCAAATCTAAAATGATAAGAAGGAAGGATTAAGAAATTAAGGTGAGCCTAGAAGCTCTGAATCAGAAACAGAAAGATTGAGATCTATGATTCGCACACTGCAACCAAAAGAAAGCAAGGCCAAGAACCCAGGACAGCAGTGAATATGAGTAAGGGAAAATCATTGTTCAGTCAATCAGATGTTTTACAGAATCACCTAACATTAAAGGTAAAAATGACCTTACTCTGACACACTGATACAAGAGGAAGAATAAGATTATTTCTTGCTCTTGACTGACATTCAGACTTTCTCTCTGTGACTATGACTTAATATCTATTCCTTTTTTGAGTTTGGCTGGATAAGTATATGGCCCCAATGAAATTCTCCTGGAAGTTATCTATCTGTTCCTTGGACATTCACATTTCCCATGTTTTTTTTAATACTTGGCTAATAATTTTCCTCTTCAATCCATTTCCACTAGGGAATTTCAAAGTACATAGTGATGTTTTGTTAAACGCTTTAATGGAAGAGGCCAATGCCACACAGGTTGATGAGGGAATAAAACTCCAGGAAGACATGAATAGAGCTGGTAGTCCAGTTTGCTACACTGGAGAATTCGGGGAGTTTCCCTTTGCGTGAGATTCAGGACCCTCCTCTTGGTTGAGCTGAGTTACTTCACTTCCAACGGGAGAGCGCCTTCACTCCACGTTGTCTGGGTTTCTTTCCTAGTTTCCATGTATGTTTATTGTGGAGCAGGTATTAGATAGGAAAGGAGTTAAACCTTGGATATAGAACTTGGGGTCCTCTTTCCCCCTAGAAATGACAAAGTAATCAGAAGTTACATGGAACCAGATCACATACCCTGGAGCCTAGACTAAAAATATTTAATGGAACAGATAGATATACTTCTAGTCCAGTATTTCCTCCTTCTGAGGAGAGTGGCCTCTTCCTGCTTCCCCTCTAGGCAGGAATGAGTCTCTTTTGCAGGAATGTGGGAAGAGAAGAGGCTAGAGATGTCTACTCTGCCTCTATTTGAGCCACACTATGATAGTCACTCATCCCTCCCTACAAATGAAAAGAAGATCTAGCAAAGCAAATAGAATAAGGAGAGGATATTTTACTTGGCTATTTAATTGAGAGGAAAAAAGAGGGAAAGAATTAGATAACTAAATAAAAGGAGGAAAAGACAAAGAAATTACAAAAATTCAAAAGTAGGAAAAGTTTGTGATAAAGAGGAGGAGTGAAGCTTAAGGTTGAAGGGGGAAAACTGTGGGAATAAGGTTGCATTAAAATATATTTAGCAAAAATAACTGAAGAAACAATGAGTTCTCTTTCCAGAGAAGCAAAAATTCCTAATTCAGGGAAAAAATAGACACAAATAGATAAAAATGTAAATGTAGCCCTTATAACTTTAAGTGTGAATGAATAAAACAAGCCAATACAATGAAAAAAAGTGAAACAAATGGATAAGTACACAACACCCCACAATCTGTTGTTTACAAGAAAAATACCCAAATTTAAAAAATGCACATAAAATAAAAAACAAGTACTGAAACAACATTCATCATATATCAGATAGAAAAAAAGACAGGAATTGCAATCATGCTATCAAACAAAGCAAAAATAAACAGTCACAACAAAAGAGTTAAATAAGAAAACTACAGTAATGCTGATAGAAGCAGTGACCAAAACAATATCAACAGTATTATGTGCTTCAAATGCTGTAGCATCTAAATTCACAGGGGGAAATTAACTCAATTATAAGAAGACATAAGGCTGACCTTAATTCCTTAATCCTTCCTTCTTATCATTTTAGTTTTAGAATTATTGATCACAGTAAAAACTTTAGTTTTAATCAACCTAGCTATAGTGATTTAGCAGTAATGTAATTAATTCCTTCCTTTGATAATTTCCTTCTTATATTACCAACCAATAACCTTTTTCCACATCAGAAGTTAAATTATCCAACATGCAATGCCATATTCACCAAAGTTACTCAGAAGAACAGAAAAAAATTTTTTCTGTTGGCAGATAATAAGTATTTAATGATAATAATATCATTATTACATTTATTCTGATTATATGCATTTAATAGATATTAATAGATTTTTTTACCCATCGTTTTAGCCTATTGATCTTTTTGGATTTCCATTGAGTACTTAAAAGTTTTAACTATCCCTTCTAGTTTCATATGAAACTAGAAGTACATCTACAATTTGCTAAGTATTCAGCTGTCAAACTGATAAAGATTTTGAAGACAGAGTCAATTGTCGAACCTTATAGCAAAGCACTATGATAAATATAATATGTAATATATGATAAAAGTATATATGATATATATGATAAACGTAGGAGACTTTAATGTCATTCTCTAGATTTTGGATAAATCAATCCGAAATATTATTAAAAGGCAGAATTACAGATATTCCTCAGAAACTAGAGCTAAAATACTTATGGCATATTCTCCATAGGTGACCTAAAGAATATACATATTTCTCAGTCTTCTTTCAGAACTTTTATTGAAGAAATATTGAAAGACATTTTACAAGTCAAATAGTAAACATATTTGTTAATCACAATGCAGCAAAACACTAAGGAGCAAAAACAAAAGATAGAGACCAAATATGGAGGCTTAACAATGATATGCTAAATAATGTATTAGTCAAAGAATTAATTATAGAAACAAATATTATATTAAAGAAAATGATAATGATTAAACATGTACTAAAATTCCTGGGATGTACCTTAATTATACCTCAGGTGAACATTAAATTTCTCAAAGTATACACTAACTTTTAACATGCATTCAAATAAAAATGGAGAGACTTAATAAATTAAATATTCAATTTAAAAAATTAGAAAGCCAACAAATGAACTTGAAATAAACACATAGTAGGAGATGTTAGAAATTAAAAGAGAAATAAAACCAAAATGTTCATAGAAGTGATAAATTCAAAACTTGATCTTTGCAAAAATTAAAAAACATAACTTAGCCTATTTGATTAAATGAAGGAAAGAGAAAAGCAAATCAACAAAATGTCAGACAAATAAGGTAAAATCATAACGAAATTGGAAGATTTTTTTAAAAAAATCAGAAACTACTATGTACAGTTCTATTCTAACAAATTAAGAGCATAAAAATGAGGAATACCTTCAAAATATAAAATACCCAAATTAACAACAAAATAATTGGAGATCTTATATAATCCAATCTCAGAACAGAAATAGAACATCAAAAGTTAACAGGGATTGGGAAGTGGGAAGTCCTGGGCCTAATGGAGTCATAGCAGAATTCTATTAAATTTAAGGAAAACCTAGAACCAATATTATAGAAATTATCCTGAAGAATTGAGAAAGTACTCTAGCAGACTCATTTTATGTGACAAATATAGTCCTAATACCTAAACCAGAGAAGGATAAATTCACAGCATTATTGATCAATATCATCAATAGATGACTGAAAAATTTTTTAAATAAAATTTTGTCAAATGGCCTATGCCAATTCATCCAAGAAACCATTCGTTATGCTCAAGTTGGATCTGTACCTGGGATAAAAGGATGGTTCAGATTAAAGGAATCCACATAATTAAACATATTAAAAATAAAAAATATCAAAAATTGCATCATTATCTCAATAGATGTAGATAAAGCCTTTGAAAAATACAATTATCACTCATGATAATTAAATAGTATGGACACAGAAGAAACTTATTTAATATCATAAAAAGTATCCATCAAAAAACAAAAGCGAACATCATATGCAACAGGAATGTACTAGAAGCTCTCTCAATAAAAAGAGGGGAAAAGCAAGGTGTCCTACTTCCCTCAATGTTATTTGATATAATTCTATAAATGCTAGCAATAGCAGGAAGACAAGAGAAAGAAATTAAGGGCATGGATAGTCAAAGAGGAGATAGAGATCTTCCTATTTATTGATATGACTATAAGAAAATCCAAATGAATCAGGAAAGATACCAATTGAATCATTTAAACAATTTTAGCTATGTGATGGGCTATAAAAAAAAAACCCTCAAAAAAATCAAAACATTTCTATAGAATAATATAGAAATCCAATGATCTATAAATATAGCAAAATTCAAGACACAATAATGAATAAATCCCATTCTCACATCTACAAAATGCATAAAATAATTGAGGGACAATTTACCAATAATAAACACAAAATGTTTTTAAGTTTAAATGACTGAGTACTCCTTTAAGAAATAAAGAAAAGAAGTAAAAGAAAGGAAATGAAGAAAACAACAAGAAATAAAGAAAGACTTGAATAGATTGAGAAACATTCAGTACTCATGGCTGGTCAATGAGAGTATAAGTGACAATACTACCAAATTCTATATTTTTAATGCTATCTCAATCAAATTATCAAAGGAATACTTTATAAAACTCTGTAAAATAATAACAAAATTCATTTGGAGAAATAAAAGAACCAGAATATCAAAAAATAATTTAAAAGACAGAGATGAAAGGGGGATAAGACTTTTCTACCTCAAATTATATTATAAAGCAGCAGTCATTAAAACCCCTTGTTATTGGTTTCAAAAGAACAGACTAGGAAAGGGAAAATCAGAAACAATGGGACTCAACAACTCAATATTTTCAAAAACCCCAAAAATTACTTACAAAAGAATTCCTTATTTGACAAAAACTTCTGGGAAATCTAGAAAGCAATCTTGCAGATATTAGGTTTTGACTAGCATGTTATGCCCCACTTTAAAATACGTTATAAATTAATAAATGATCTCAATATTAAAGATCATGATCTTTATCATATAATATATATAATAGAATATATATAATATATTATCTATAAAAACTAGAAGGAACATATCATATTCCTATCACAGGTAAGGATGGAGTTATATTATTAACTGAACAAGGGTTATAGACTATTTAAAAAGATGAAATAGATAAGTTTGGTTACATGTAACTGTAAAATTGGGGCAACCAAGTAGCACAGTGGATAGAGTGCCAGGCCTAAAGTCAAGAAGACTCATCTTCCTGAATTTAAATCTGGCCTCAGATACTTATTAACTGTGTGATCCTGGACTAGTCACTTCACCCTGTTTGCCTCAGTTTCCTCATCTGTAAAATGAACTGGAGAAGTAAATGGCAAACCACTTCAGTATCTTTGCCAAGAAAACTCCAAATGGAGTCAGAAAGTATCAGACATGACTGGAAACATGACTGAACACCAACAAACTGAAAAGCTTCTGCAGAAACAAATATACTTATAACAATATAAACCATTAAATTTGAAAGAAAAAAACTTCAAATTACATTTCTTGGAAAAGGTTTTGGTATCCTATATATACATATATATAGGTATAGTATGTATATACACACATATAAGCATAGCATGTATATACCATGTATGTATATATGTACATACATACACACATACATGCACATGTGTACACATAAATATGTATGAATAATGTGTATCATATATTTGTAAATACACAAATCTGTAATTATATGAATAAAATTCATTCTTTTGAAGATAAATGATCTAAAAATATACAAAAGTAGTTCTCAAAGAAAAAAGTATGGCAAAGTATTAACAATTAGATGAAAAAAATGTTCCATATCACCAATAGTAAGGGAAATATATATCAAAGGAATTCTAATGTTTCACCTCATACCTGAAAATTTCAAAGGATGTGAAAAATGAAAATAATCAGTGTTGGAGGGTATATAGGAAAATAAGCACACTATTAAGTTGCTGGAGCTATGAATTTAGATATAATTTTAGAGAGTAATTTAGAATTACGAAAATAAGGTTATTGCAATATCCATAGCTTTTACTTTGACAAAGTCATTCACTTCTAGGCTTATATCCCCAAGTATGCCATCGATAAGACAAATATTCTCTTATTTATCAAATCATCTATAGCATCTTGTGTGTGTGTGTGTGTGTGTGTGTGTGTGTGTGTGTGTGTGTGTGGTAGCAAAGAATTAGAATCAAAATAGATACCCCTCAAGTGAGGAATGGCTAAACAAACTATGGTACATGAATATAATGGAATATTAAATATGTGAATACAAAGAAACATATAAAATTTACATGATCTAATGCAGAGGGGAGTAAGCAGCGTCAAGAGAGCAATATGAAGAATAGCTATGGTTTAAACAGAAATAATCAACCAACACACACACACACATACAAAATCAAAAGTGAATGTTATAAAATTTAAGACAACGACTGACCATGACTGAAGAAGAGGCATGAGGAATTGACCTCACTCTATTCCTTTGCAGAGATGAAAAGTCCATTACTATGGTGATAGATGAATGACAGACAGACAGATAGATAGATAGACAGATAGATAGATAGACGGACAGACAGATAGATCAGTTATTTGGGGGAGGGATGGGTTTATACCAGTTTTCCTGATTTTTTTTCGTTAAAGTATTATTTGTTATATGCCTCTCTGAGAGTGGGAAAGGAGTCTGAAAAAAACTGTGGTGATAGAGAATATATATATATATATATATGTGTATATATATACATATATATGTATATATATACACATATATATGTATATATATATGTATGCATGTATGTATAATGTTTTTATATAATATATAATTTAATTTTTAAGCGAAAGTCAAAACAGAAACAAATCCTTCCCAAAAAAAGAGAAAGTAGAGGTGACATTAACTAAGGAATTTTCAAACTTGTCATATGTGAGATTCTTTAAAATATCTCAAGTCTAGAATTTCAGTTTCAAGAGGAGACAAAAATATTAAAACTTCACTAATAAGCATAGTTCCCAAGGTAATGAAGTAAAAGCAGATAGCAGAATAATCTCTACTGGCTCCTTCTTCTTTTACTAAAACCCTCTGCCTTCCTTTCAGACTATTAAGCTCATTTTCTCCTCTTCACCAAAAAATATCTAGAAAAAGTAGTTTCAATTTGCTACTTTTTCCTCCTCACCCTCCATTCATTCCTTATTTCCCAGAAAGAGGCTAAATCCAGGGAGCAAGGGCATTCTCTCTAGTATATTCTCAACCCCATTCCTGGCCTCTTCATTTATAGGTATTGACACTAAACTGACATAATTTTCTGCTTAGTATGATCACCTAGACATTCAATTTTGCTAAAAATGAAATTGAATCTCTTCTGTTCTAAAACCTCTCTTTAATAAAATTCACTAGTTTTGATCATAGCAACCCTATTTTAGTAACCCAGTCTCCAATCCTCATGTCCATCTATGACTGATCCCTCACTCCATCTCCTTTAGCACTTATCACAGCACTGAGCAAAATGAAGGTGTTCAAACATATGTTCTGAATGAATTGATAGATGAATTGGCTGCATAGATGGATGAAAGAATAATCAAATGGATAAATGAATGAACAAATTCCGCCTAAGTATATAGTAAGAGAGACAAGGGCAAAAATTGGAGTCAGGAAGGCCTGGGTTCACATCTTACCTCAAATATTTATAATAGTCAATTTTATATATTATCTTTAGTCTCTTTCTTTTGTTAATTATGAACCATTTCAAAAACACATTTTTTTCAACCACCCTTCTGTTCACCTTCACTTTGGAGTCTTTATATCATGTAAATGCTAACTTGATTTAGAGGAACTCAATGAATTTTTATAGAATTTTTCCATCATTTTATCTTCTGCAAAAGATATAATTATTTTCACAATAGTCTCTGTTCATGCTGATCAGATGATCTCAAGGCAAGATGACCAAGTGATAGCAATGTTTCTTGCTGCCTTTGGACTCAAATGAAACAAATTCCTCAAAATCATTTATTTGCCTCTCCAGTAAGAATCTGTGAATCATCCCTCTATTTAGCTGCAATGTCCATATGGGTTCTAGTTTCATTTATGATAGATATAAAGAGGATATCAATACTGAGATGGTTTGGTCCCTCCAGTGCCCATTGATCATTGGAAAAACATATGGATTTAAACAATCAACAGCTGAATGAATCAATGTTTATGGTTGGTTTAAAAATTCTGATTCTGTACATTCTATATCCCCCTTCTGTCATTCCAACACCTTTACTACGGAAACAAAAGGGATCCACAGAGAATTGAGAATACTTTTGTAATTTTCCTTGTTTCATGACTTCCACTGCCAGAGAAATCATCACCTCATGGCCAACCTATTAGTGATAAACCTTTCCATATTTAGCTGAGTGATTGATCCTCAGGCAACAGATATAATCTTGGAGACCATACTCAAAACTTGCCCCAAATGACAGAATCTGCCAGAGCTTGTGGTGCAGTGGAATAATGTTTTAAAAATTATAAATAACAATAAATTTGACATAAAAGGCATATTTTATTAAATCCACATTCTAGCTCAGTTTATCCAATTAGACCAGGGGTTCTTAATCAATCAGTCAATCTCTTTATTTATTTAGTCATGGACCTCTTTGGCAGGCTCATAAGAGTTTTATGGACTTCTAAGAATGATGTTTTTAAATGTAAAAAATACATAGGATTATGTATTAAAAAATACATAGGATTATGTATTTTCAAAGGAAATCAAAACTTAGTGAAAAAAAGATTTAGGGTCCCTCCCCATGAAAGTTACCCACCCTCAGAAATTTATCTATGGACTTGTGCATGTTAAGTTAAAAACTTTTGTATTAGGCTATACAATCATGACCTTTATTTTAGTAAGAGTTGAGCTTCAGGGCAAATAAAATTCCAATGATTCAAGGCCATGATGTTAAGTTTACAAGTGAAAAAGGTCTACTCCTATTCTCTGCTTCCTCAGAATACATGCTGAAAATACATATTATAAGATAGGACAGATCATAGGTAAAAATATCCAATGACCTTTTAAAGGGATCAGGAAGGTACATGGAACAGTCACAACAAATTCTAAATTAGGTTTTCCAATGTCTATGACTAAACAATTTCCAATTTTACCAGAAGATGGCAGCATAACACACCATAAGGTTTTTTTTCAAACTTGTTTATTTGCAAGGTAAGACACAAAGCTGGATTTCTACTAATAAAAAGGAAAAGTTGACCTGAAACTTTACCAATGAAATAAGTCAACAAAATGATTATTTTAGGGGCAAGAGATCAAGCGGTACTTTTTTTTTTTTCATTTTAATGAAACAAAACAATTCTGATTACTGGAAATTTCTGGTAGAGAAAAAAACTACAATATAGTTTGCAATGTAAGAGCTGGGCATGTCTGGACAGAGGAAGAACGAGAGATGAGAATAAAGACTGACAGTGCCAATTGTTTCATAGTACACAACAGATCAACCAGTCATTTGTCTCTCCCTTTCAAACTAAGCAGTGCCCTACAATCACCAGTGTTTAATAGACTGAGCTGGTGACAATATGGTTGAGTCATTAAATCCCCCAAATTCCTTCTCAGCTCATCTGGAAATGATACCCCTACCCAAAACAAAGTCATATGGAAATAATACCACCAATGTATAGTCAGTGACTCTGGACGTTAGCTCTGATAAAGAAGCAGGGGCGCAACCAGCAAGTAGAGAGATTATTAATTATCTGTTATGTGCCAGGCATTACGTGAGGTGTTGGGATTACAAATGGAAAAGTGAAGCTGCGTGTGCTTTTAAGAAGTTAATAATCTACTTCAACACACTAAAGGAGGGCTCACTCTAAGAGGGATCTGGGAGTGGACTCAGAAGTAGAGTTTTTAACTTTTTTGGAGAAACAAAATTTTGCCCCTGTCGCAAGGTGGTAGCTACAGTCACATGTAAAGAAAGGCAGGTGGTATAGCAACTATATTGATATAGATATTGATACGTATATTAAATGGATGTACACATTAAAACACATATGTGCATGGTTTTGTGCATGTGAGTATATTCGTATGTATACATACATTGTGTACACATGTGGGGTAGGTGTGTATAGTGCAATCACAACTGCTTTAATTTAGATAAATGATGAGCTTGCCAAAAAATGATCACATCATACATTGGATAAAAGCTGGCTTTAGAATTAGCTGGGTTTAAGTTCTTCCCCCCAATACCAGAAATATGCCTACAGTCAAATCACTTGACCTTTCAGCACCTCCACATAACTCTCTAATAAGCATTGGTAATGAGAATTTACACAACGAATTATCTTTATGGTTATGAATTTATGAATTATCTTTATGATTCCAGATAAAATCTGTAAGGGGACAGCTAGGTGAGTGTATACTCATGTACCTGAGTTCAAATCCAGTCTCAAACACTTACTAGTTGTGTGACCCTGGGCAAGTCACTTACACCTGTTTGCCTCTATTTCTTTATCTGTAAGATTAGCTAGAAAAGGAAATGACAAACCACTCCAGTATCTTTGCCAAGAAAAACCCAAATGAGATCACAAAGAGTAGGACTTGATGGAAATGACCGGACAGCAATAAAAATAATCTGTAAAGGGTAACTCTTCAGTCCTCTTCACACTTTTATCTACATAACACCAAAACCCTCCCAATGTGTATGTATACACATGCAAAAATATACATGTTTATG
Source organism: Notamacropus eugenii (assembly GCF_028372415.1). Lineage (NCBI taxonomy): Eukaryota > Metazoa > Chordata > Mammalia > Diprotodontia > Macropodidae > Notamacropus > Notamacropus eugenii. Next base: position 158,823,391 of record NC_092874.1, read on the forward strand.
TATATGCACATATATGCATATCTATAAATTGTGGACTTATATAACTAGGCCTTCTGTTCATAAGAAAAATGTATCTGTGGCTCTTAGGGAGTTTCAACCAAAGGAAACTTGAAAGTTTGAATTTTAAAAAAGAAGGAAGTATATGTAGAGAAAAATCTTTCTCCAGGGATTAATGATAACAATACTTTGAATTTATACAACAGGTTCACTCCAAATAACTTTTACGTCTGTTGTTTCAGTTGATCCTAACAACATCCTTAGGAAATAAGGACAAGTGGTCTAATCTCCTCCCTAAAGCCTGTGCCTATGGTAAATATTGAAGTATGTATTTCATTACAGACCCGGCTCTTTTGGTTGTGTTGTCTTTCTCTAGCCTGGCACTGAATTCTCCTGCTGAGGCCAGATTTGCTGGGGCTGTTCTAGATTTTAGAGGATTCCTCAATCTCGCTCCACTCCTGGGGCCTAGAACAGAATTATAGTATTATAGACTCTGGAAATGGGAGAAGGATGGAGAAAGTGATATTAATCCAGTTAAATTCATCTTAATATTGAACAATGCTTGCTCGTCCAATTCAGTCTACTGCCAAATACTCTTCGTAACGTTCTCTTAGGTTCCTTTCCTTTCTCTCCACTCACAGATGTACCACCTCAGTTCAGGCCTTCCTCACCACTCTGTGATGCAGCTAAAGCCTTCAAGCTGGCCTCCCTGCCTCAAATCTCTCTCCATTCCAATCCATCTTCCAGTGCCAAGGTTATTATCATCATCATTTTTAGTATAGATCGTAGAGTCAGCTAGCTGGTAGAGTGGATAGAGCATGGACCCTTGAGTCAGGAAACTGTGAGTTCAAATTTGGCTTTAGACACCAGCTGTGTGACCTTGGGTAATTCAGTTAACCTCCATTTGCCTCAGTTTCCTCATCAGCAAAATGGGAATAATAACTTCTACCTCCCAGGGTTGTTGTGAGGATCATATCAGATAATATTGGTAACGTGCTTAGCATAGTAGTAGCTGGTACATAGCAGGTTTGCCATATAATGGCTTTGTTATAGTTCTTCAGTTGTTTTCAGTTGTATCTGACTCTTCGTGACCCCAGCTGGGGGTCTTCTTGGTTTTCTTGGGTTTTCTTGGCAAAAATACTGGAGAAGCTTGTCATTTCCTTCTCCAGCTCATTTTACCAAGGAGGAAACAGAAGCAAACAGTGTTCAATGACTTGCCCAGGGTCACACACCTAGTAAGTGTCTGAGGCCAGATTTAAACTCAGGAAGATGAGTCTTCTTGGCTGCAGACCTGGCACCTTATACACTGTACCACCTAGCTGCCCCTATATAAACATATGTATATGCATACATATATATGTATTGTGTGTATATGTATATGTGCATATATGTGAATGTTAATGTGTGTATACATATGCACACATGCATGCATCTATACATACACATACATATATTATATGTATATATATATTATATATATAATATATAAAATAGCTGTTATTATTGTTTGATCAAAGTAGACTGCCATGAATATTTATCTCCAGGATGAAATATAAATTCCTGTGTCTGGCATTTAAAGCTCTTTTCATCCTGATCTTTTCCTACTTTATCAGTCTTTTTATACTTCTCTCTCCTCCCTAAACTCAATAAACCATATACACTAACCTGGGGCAGCTAGGTGGTGCAGTGGATAGGGCACCAGTGCAGGAGTCAGGAGGACCTGAATTCAAATCTCACCTCAGATACTTGATACTCACTGGCTGTGTGACCTTGGGCAAGTCACTTAACCCCAATTGCCTCATCCTGGGTCATCTCCAGTCATCCTGATGAATATCTGGTCACTGGATTCAGATGGCTCTGGAGGAGAAGTGAGGCTGGTGATCTGCCCAGCCCTCCCTCACTCAAAACAAAGTCAAGTGCAAGTCATGTCATCATTTCTCTGATGGCATAGTCTTCTTCGGCAATGAAGGACGAGTACACACACCCCCTAGCCTACTTACTGGTCCTCTAGCATGACGCCATTTTATATTTCTGCAGTTGTACCTGTTCCCTGAGAGTGTTGTTAACAAGTTGCATCTCCCATTATAATGTAAGATCCTTGAGAATATATTTTACTTTTCTTTATGTCATTAGCATTTAGAAACAATCACATAGGGAAGCACTTAATAAATTCTTTTTGATTGATCTGTCCGTGTACCCTTCCTTATGCTTCCCAATAACTTGCTTGTTTGCTATTTTAAATGCAAAGTTATTTGACAATCTATATTTTATAGATAGAAGTTTTAGCAATAAGATTGCATCTACTTTAAAATAGATTTTGCTCCTTGTCCTATTATATGTGCTGGATGTTAAATAAACATTTAACCAGTGATGGAACCAAGACTAAATAGCTGCCTGCTTTACTCCCCTAAAATTGTTAAGCCCCTTTTGTTTAAATTATTAGGCCCTCCTATCCAAATCATGTTTCTAAATAAGACTTGATACAAAACCACAGATGCATTTCCACTGGACTTCAGGGTCTTATATCAAAAGATGGTCTGGAAGTTCCATTGGCTCTAAAATCTAAGAAGAAATACTAACTGAAGCTTCATTCCTTCATTAGGAGATAAAATTAATGCTCAAGTATCTTAGATTTCTAATTTTAACTTTCTGTGGCCTTTCAGAACTCTTAAGATTTTAGCAGGCAGTATGCTACAATAGAAAAAGCACTAAATTTGGAGTCAGAGGACCTAGGTTTGAATCTCAGTTCTGACCTCGTGTCGCCTTGGGCAAGGTGGTGGGCATTTTATCTCTCTGTGACTTAGTTTTTTATCTGTAAAATGAGAAGGCAGAACTGGATGGCATCTCAGGTCCTTTCCACCTCTAACTCTATAATCCTATAAAATCACTATTTTCGCAAACATAAATCCTTCTTTCAGATCTCAGATCTCTCCTCATTCCAATCCATCTTCCACATGGCTGCCAAAGTTATTTTTGTAAAATGCAGATCTTAGACTAAGATAGTTGGTGCAGTGGATAGAGAAGTGAGCCTTGAGTCAGGAAAATCTGAATTCAAATCTGACCTTAGAACATTACCATGAAATAAAGATCTTCAAACACAGATCCTTCAAAGATATATGAATTTATCATTATAGTTCTATTACTTCATATTGCAATATCTTAATAGTTTAGTAGACAGTCTTTGAGATACAATGCCCCCCAAAATTACTCATTGGGTGGTTAACATAGTGGTGATGATCCTTTCTGAACTTAGGTCCTTGAATGGCAGGCTCATAGTCTATGGCTAGGCATGTACTCAAAGCTTTCCCAAATTGGTAGGGCCCTCTACAATTCACTCTCTTTATTTTCACAGCTTATAGCCACCTCCATTTCTGGAAAAGGCATCAAAATAGGACTTCAGTATGAGTACCTCAATAAAGATATTTGAAAAACATTCATGTTAATTGAAATTGTACCTTTTTAAACAAGACTGTTGCCAGAAGAGCATTTTCCCTTAAAGTTCAATTGCACATATAGTATGGCTCTGCAAATACATTAGACAATTGTACATGAATGTACTCCAAAAATTGTTCTTAAAAAGGATTTTATCTTGGAAAGGAGGATATTTTAATATAATCTTCTGTTTTTATCATGTTAAGAAAATTTTTCTTTTTTTCTTTTTAACTTATTTTTTAAAAGTGTAGAAAAATCATTTCTACTGAACAAGTGAGTAGTTCTCTATCACAAACATGAAAAAGTGTTGAAATAAATGACTAATGATGTATAGAAATCCAAGTTTATATGTCATCAGGCATTCACCTCACTTTTAAGGAAGTGGCCATTGAAAAAATAGAAGTTGCCATCTGCCATTTGGTCATGCATTCAGTGTCATACAGCTGTATCCAGTTAATTTGAATTGATTCATAATCTTAATTGCCTAACTTGTTTTATTGTCCAAAAAGATGACAGTGACAGTACTCTGCTTTGTCATGATATCTTTCATCAGTAGATATTATTACAGGGGAAACGTACAAGGCACTATTTTACTCCTCTAATCTACTGACATTCTAAACTTTACAATTAATTCTCATTTTAGTAGTTTTGTTTTTTCTTTAACTCTTTCCACATCAGTAATAAATTCCCATTCATCATAGTCAAATGGTAATATGATGCACAATGCTGATGGATCTAAAAAAAGTTTATGAGTAAATTTCTACACTTTGAGCTAAATTATTGTGGTAACATGCATGTTTTTGCCTAAGTTAACCAAAAACTTTAGAGGAAAGCAAATAGGAAAACAAAGTATGCTATAGAGATCTGGAGGCAACTTTGGGAAAATCTGGTCCAACAGACTCCTCCACCCCCTTGTCCTTCTCATGAAAGAGGAAGGGAAGTGTTGACAAAAGTCCAATAGTGAGAAAGTAGCAGGCAGTACCAGAACATGGGTATTTTAATGCTTCATTCAACGTTCTTTCTAATACTCCATGTTGTCTCATCTGCTGTGCCTCAGTTTATCACATGGTGGCCTCAGTATTTTCTAACAGTCAACCCAGCAAAATTTAGAAATGGAAAATTTAGCAATCACCTCATGAAAAAAAGTTTTATTTCAAATACCCAGAAAACTGAGATAACAACTTTTGTCATGGATGAATTACCTGGAAAACTCTCTAAATTCCACATTTCTTACTGCATATAGTGATATTGTCTAAATGGGATTTTGCTAAAAATTATTCAAATTTGAAGTCTATGCTGTCCAAAATCAATAAGCTCTTTGAGGAGTTTGTTTTTGTTTTTTTTTTTATTTAAATGCTATGTAGAGATGAGCTCCATACTTACTCTTGGCTGGAAAGGCTGGTCATATTATAAATGAAACTAGACTAAACATGAAAAAACTCTTATGTTGGTTAAGTACCAGAATGCCATGATTTTGCCCCATTCTTTTTTTTTTTTCTTCTTCAGGGATAGGAAGCTCAGAAGTGCAGAAACATGTAGGTGTAAAGTAACGAACTTGTCAAATATTGTTTATTGTACTTGTGAAATGTGGAATTTTTAAAATAGCTAGTACCTAGGAAGAGGCCTAAGTCATGACTCAGTGTCCTAGGAAGAAAGAGAAGGAATGCAGAGTAAGGAAAATGGGGTCAGTTTTTGCCTATAAAGTATGCCCATCCATTAAACTTAATCAATGAAAGGAGAGCAAGGAGGGCTATCAGAGCATCATTCTGTTTGTCACGTCTCTCAGAAGGTAAACAGAGCAGCGATATATTCTCCAGTGGCATATGGATACAAATTTCTCTCTTACAGGTTGTGAGCTGGGAGCCTAGAATTCTCAGTGCACGTGTATTGTCAGTATTTAATTTAAATGTATATTCACAAATATTTCATGGATCCTAATCTTGGATCAAAGATACTTTAGTAATTAATGATTTTTAAGTAATACCGGCATAATTTTTATTTAAAAAGCTTCATATATGGTCTCATTCCACTTTTTTTACAAAAATTTGGCATAAAATCTATGACACTTATTCGGTGAAATATGATATCTCCAGAGAGCACTGATGAACTCTGAGTGCAAATTGAAGTATAATTTTCACTTTCTTTTTTCTTGCCTTTTCTTTTTTGTAACATGGCTAATATGGACATTTGTTTTATATCGTTTCACATGTATAATTGATTTCATATTGCTTTCTCAATGGAGAAAGGAGGGGCTGGAAAGAGGAAGCAAACTTGAAAATCAAATTTTATTTATAAATCAATGTTAAAAATAAGTAACATTTTAAAAAAATAAATAAATGGGGGGGAATGAAGCAGGTGTATGCTTTCTGGTGCCAAAATAAAATGGCAACAAGAGGTAGGGGAGGTGGAGAGAAGAGAGGCAGTAGTGTGCCTTCCCTTTCCTCAGGCCCTAGCCTATTAAGTCATAAGAAAGGGAATTAATGAACCTGAAGGAATTCCTGACTCACATTTGACTGCTTTGGATCCCCATGTGCACCAGGGACACCTAGGTTCATCAGAAGGTTTCCATTTACTTACTCATTCTGGTAGGCCTTTCTCATCATGGTTAAGTAACATATATTGCTTTATGGGAAGGGCACTAGAAATCAACCATACTCTTCACTTACACCCTCATTTGCCCATTGTCTCCCTTAGCTACCAAAGTCTCAGGCTTCTTATATACAATAGCTCCAGCACCAACAGATATCCTGAAACTTCCTAAATACATGTAGAGCCTAAATGACTGTCGAGGGCAAGTAAATGCCCCGCCTGCCTTGGACACATAGATGTGCCCCCTTTACCAAAGACCCTAGACTCTAAGAGACATTTCCACATTAAGAAAAATGTGGCAAAAGCTACCAAGAAGAGAGAATTGGATATCGCAAAAGCACTTAAAACATATGAGCATTTAACCTTCTTTGAAATGGTGCTTTATACATTATTTACTGTGTCTGTGTGTTCGTCCGTTGCTGAAGAAGACCACACCATCAGAGAAATGATGACATGACAGCCTCACTGCTCCTCCAGAGCCATCTGAATCCAGTGACCAGATATTCATCAGGATGACTGGAGATGACCCAGGATGAGGCAATTGGGGTTAAGTGACTTGCCCAAGTCACACAGCTAGAGAGTGTCAAGTGTCTGAGGTGAGATTTGAACTCAGGTCCTCCTGACTCCTGCACTGGTGCTCTATCCACTGCACCACCTAGCTGCCCCAGTTATTTTGTATACTTAATCTATAAAGAACATACGCCTTCCTTTATATTTCTGAAAACACCGTCCATTCTTCAAAAACAGCATTAATCAAACAACTTTTCCAAAGAAAGAGACTGATCATACTCCAAGTCCCAACAAAATACAATTGAGTTTAATACTCATGCCCCTGTGTGGACAATAGCAATTCTGTGATGAATGAATCAAGTCTATTAGCTCCCTGTGATAAAGCTGAATTTTATTGTTTTCTTCAGTATTGGATAGAGCTTCCTTCTAAATAAAGCTGTTCAGTGCGCTCCCAACATATGGTGCTCATATATAGTAGAAGACTATAAAATTTGAGGCTAGAGGGACTTGCCAAATGCTTTTGGACCTAATTCATAGGAAAGTGAGTATATATGACTAAACACACTTCCTTAATTTTTATAAGACATACCTTTATATTCATTTATAAATGTATTTCTGTTAAGCTTCCACAGCATAAACCAAGACACTGGGGTAAGCTTTCGTGTTCTTTTTTCCCCCCAGAAGATAAATTATACTACTTTATGATGTTTCTCCTAGTCTACAGATAAGCACAGCAAACCTTAATTAGGTACTTAAGATCATAGGTTCATGGACTGAGAGCTGAAAGGGAGTCAGAAAGCCAGCTCGTCTGATACCCTCCTTTACAGAGAACAAATGAAGGTACAGGACAATTAAGTGACTTGCTCACACAGGGACGTCCCAGATGGAAATCAAGTTTGAATCAAAAGAGAAAAAAAGTGTAATTTTTTTAAAGTAGTTCTACACTATACTTTGAAAATTAAAAAAATATATATATCTATGAAATAAAAGGTTAAAAAGGGAAGAAAAATTAGGAACTCAGAATCATGTGGAAGCAAATGTTGAAAACTAAAAATAAATGAACTAATTAAAAAAGGAAGGAAAAGGAAGAAGTTTTTATTAAGTACCTTCTAGTTGTCAAATACTCTGCTCAGTGCTTTGTAAATGTTATCTCATTTGATTTTCACAACAACCTAGTGCCCCATATTACAGTTAAAGAAACTGAGGCAGACAGAGGTTTAATTACTTGTTTAGGGTCACACAGCTAATAAATAACAGTCAGGTGTGGGGAACCTGCAGCCTCAAGACTACATATGACCCTCTAGGTCCTTAGATGCAGCCCTTTGACTGAATCCAAACTTCACAAAACAAATTCCCTTAATAAAGGATTTGTCCTATAAAACTTGGACTCAGTCAAAAGGTGGCACCCAAGGACCTAGAAGGCTATCTGTAGCCTTGAGGCCCCAGGTTCCCCACCCCTGCTCTAGGCCAAGTACTCTATCCATTGTACCACCAAGCTTCCTTCATGTCCTCTAACTGTTTGTGTCCCAAAGGGTTCACCCTGGTCCCACTTCTCTTCTTCCTCTATACTACTTCACTTGGTAATCTCATTAGCATCCATGGATTTAATTGCTATCTCTATGATAACAATTATCAGATCTGCCTATCCTGACCCAACTTCTCTGCTGACATCTAGTTTCACTTCTCCAACTGCCTTTCAGATATCTCAGTTAGAATCTTAAACTCAACATGTCCACAACTGAACTCAATATATTTCCTCACTCCCACCTCATCCCACCAACTTTCCTTTTATTATAGAGGGTAACACAATGTTTCCTGTGCTTCAGACTCACAAGTTAGATGTCATCCTCAACTCCTCACTATCTTTTGAACCGCCATGTCCAATCTATTGCCAAGGTCTGAAGGTGTCACCTTTGTAATATCTCCCAAATACATCCTCTTCCCTTTCTTGACACATCCACCACTCTGGAGTATACAGGTTGCTAAGGGAAGACTAGTAGTTCTGGTGTGAGGGCTACAGAGCCCTTTTCAGGGCTATTTTCTACCTTTGGTATCCACCTGCCACCCAACTCTCACTTGTGGTTCTAAGAAGCTGTAGCATGTGCAGTGGCCACACCCCAGTAAATCATTTCCACAGATAGACTAAACCAGGTTGAAGTTACCCAACAGGCCTTAAACCTTTTGGGCAGTTAAGGGATGTATGGATTCCAAGCATGTGATGACTTTTCAAGTAGGATTGGAAGATGTGAACAATTTGTTCCAACAGGTCCAGTGGAAGCAGATGCTATGGAGTGCTTACAGTTTGGTTAGACATCAAAAGCACCAAGGTCACCCAATGCACCCTGAGCTACCCATCACCAGTCATTTTGACTTTGTCTTACCACTGGACCCCAACAACTGGAAGAAAGTGAAACCTACAACTTTGGACAACTCTGTCTCACTTAAATACAATTTATGCACAAGTCATAAGACATCACCATACCATATTATAAGTTCACTTACCTTGGTAGTATACTCTCCAGGGATATACATATAGATGATAAAGGTGATTCACACATTGCCAGAGCTAGATGTGTTTAGGAGGGTCCAAAGGAAAGTGTGGGAAATAAGAGGTATTAGACTGACTACCAAACTGAAGATCTACAGAGCCCTTGTGCTGACCTCATTTTCTTATGCCTATGAAACCCAGATACCCACGCCGTGGCAGGGAACTCATTCACTTCCATTTGAATTGTGTTAGGATGATTCTGAAGATCACCTGGCAGGATGAGATACCAGACACTGAGGTCCTTTCTTGAGCTTTACTGCCAAGCATTCAAATTCTGTTTCAGAGAGCACAGCTCCAATGGCTGGCCACGTTGTTCAAATGCCAAATGTATGTTTGTCTAAAAGACTATTTTATGGAGAAGTCATACAAGGCAAGAACTCCCACAGAGGTCAGAAAAAATTATTACAAGGACAGTGCTGTGCTCTATAGCAAAGCAGAGTTGCACTAGCTCAAAAGGAATGCAAAATGTGAACATTTAGAGACATATCCACTCTAAATGTTCATATGAACTATTTGTGTCTGACCTGTGGTAGAGCTGATCAGCCACAGTCTGCACACACTGCACCTTGACCCCCACATAGTGATGTCATTTTGGTCCTCTTCATCCACGAAGAGCAACAACCAACCAGCCACCAATCTAATGAAGGCCCTCATCACCTCACGCCTAGCCTACTGCAACAGCCTGTTGATGTGGCTGCCTGCCTCAAGTCTGTCTCCAGTTCAATCTATGCTTCATTCAACCACTAAAGTGATTTTCCTAAAGCACAGGTCAGACCATGTTTACCTTTCTACTCAATAAACTCCAGTGGCATCTTATGGACTCTAGGATCAAATACAAAACTTCAGTTTGGTGTCCAAAACCCTTCATACACTATTCCTCTACAACCTTCCTGATCTTCCTACACTTTACTTTATATTAGGTTGAATTCACTGACACTGGCATCCTTGCTATTCCAGTAACAAATCACTCCATCTTTCAGCTTCTGACAAATTTTTCTGACTGTCTCCCAAGTCTGGAATGCTTATCTTCTACAGAAAGCCTTTCTAATACTTTATTTTAGTACCTTCAGTCTTTTAACTATTTCCTATTTATCCTGTATATAGCTTCTTTGAACATATTTTATCTCCCTCATTAAATTGTGAGCTTCTTGAGGGAAGGAACTATTTTTTGCCTCTTAATGTATCCCCAGGACTTTAGCACAGTGCCTTGTACACAGTAGGCAGTTAATAAGTGTTTATTGACTGACTGTCCTAGAAATAAGGAAGAAATAAGAATAAGTTGAAAACAAAATCTTACTGATGCAAATTATATTCACAGATTATTTGGTGTATAAAGATGATATACAAGTTCAGTAAACTACTCTCCTTCCATGACTAAACATTGTCTTGCTTTTGTCTCTATCATAAAATAGGGTGAAATTCTATGAGAGCTCCCAAGAAATCATCCTTTCAGATTAGGCATAGCAACATACATGACAACATATAACCTATCTTCTTCAGTGTCTGAGAGCATGGAAGAAAGTCCAAGATGTTCTCATATACTCCTTGACCACTGGGGATGTCTCAGATTTATTATATTTACCCCATAATGCCTAGGAGCATTCATTATGAAAATTTTAAAAATTATTTCATTCATTTTAAACAATTTAAGAAAATGATTAAAACTGACAATTAGTCATGACATATGAAAAACAGTTTCAGAACTCCCCCATTTTAACCCCTTAATTAAAAAAAGGATAGAAGAACAATATAAAGAAGGGTTCTTGATTTTTTTAGTCATAGACACAGAGATCTTTGACACTCTTATGAAAACTATGCATCCCTTCTCAGAACGTTTGTAAATGACCTAAAATATAATACAGAGGATTACCACAAAGGCCAATTAAATTGAAATGAAGTTCATGAAAGAAAAAAAATTAAGTTCATGGGTCATATGTTAGGTATCCTTCATACAGAGACATCAAGAACTTTATTGGAAATGAAACATGATTGGAGAAATGCAAAACTGATGCCCACTTACAGGTATGGGAAGTCAGATTAGCACTGGTCAAAAAATTTTAATTATTCAAGCTAGGATATTGGATAGAGTTTCTAGTGGGGTGAGAAGACATAACTCTTAAAGGTATGTAGAAAGCTTAGACTGTATGTTGTCTACCAGGAAAAACAAAAGTTGGTTGACCCTCCACAAGTAACTTGACTCTGTGAGAAAGAAGGTATCATTAAAATATTATTCTTGTAGATGAAGGGAGGTAAATTTTTGCCCTGGTTCCTTTTAACAATTTTAGCTCTGCCTTCTCACTACTAAGCAGGTGCAAATCTCTCCCAAATTTATCTCCTATCCTTCCTGCCATTCTCTTTTTTATACTCTTTCACAAGAGCTAAGTGTAAAGGGGGCATGGAATCTACATTAATATAATTACAGAAGGCCTAGATACATGTATTTAGTTAGTTAATTAATCAAGTGTAAATTAGTTGAGAAAAAGTCCTAGGTAATATATTGAATCAATCAATCACTTGTAAACTTGGTGTGACCAAGTCCTTAATAAGTTTTGGAGGAGTGAAGTACTTTGTTCATTGAATTAAAACATATAAAAACACAAAGAGAATGTATTGGAATTGGTTAAAAGACTCATCTACACCTCTGGGCCTATGTATGCTAAAGCAAGCCAATTCCTACAGGAGATTAATGCAACAAGCCAGTCTAGAGAGAGTTAAGAAAGTGAGAGTGGGGGGAATGAGTTCTCTCTTCTCCCCTGCCTCCATTGACTAAGAAAACAACCTTGTGAACTTCAAAATGTTGGGAAGTTTGGCATAGGTAAACCTGGAACTATATCAGTGGGTGATAGTAATGTTTGCAATGGGAGCTAAGAAAAAAAACTAAGGAGAGAGAGAGATACATCAAGAAAGGGCAGCTTTAGGTCTGTCTCTATAAGGTCATCTAGTTTCCCAGCCCAGGAGAAAGGTATGCCTATGGGGAATTTCATGATGACTTCATGAAGTGAGAAAATAATTTCCAGTAACCAGAAGTTGTGAGTTAACATTTTCCAATGTGTGACCCCTAAGCTTGTGTCCACTGTCTCCATGGATCCATGTAATTATGGGAGAATAGGTCTCAGGTAATTTGAGGGGTGATATGAAAGTGGTTTCATACAAAATTGTACACCTAATTAGAAAATATCCCTTTCCAAAAGCTAATTGTTCAGTTGATGAAAAATGGGGTCAAAAATGGGAACTCATAAGTGACAATACTAGAAAATCCCACAAAATCTCAAAGTCATGCCTCAGACCTTGAAGGGAGAAAGTAGTTAGCAACCTCTGGGACCTTAATTTGCCATATCAAGGGGAAGCAGTCCAATGTATGGAGCACTCCTATATAAAGTTTGTGAGACTCTATATTTGGTCATGATTACCTTGGCATTTGATGACCATCTACTGCCATCATGGCTATTAACAACAGTTTCATGTATCAGTGAATTCTCCCTCCCTTCCCCACTGCTCTATTGCACACACACACACACACACACACACACACACACACACACAAACATGCCAACACACTATTTTTTCTGATCCTACTTTATTTTATCCTTAGGGACTAAATTAATGTTTTGCCATTGATTACAAAACAAACCTATAGCTAGGTATACAGATGAAAGAACATTTTATTACCTTCAATACTGATAAAATGAATTTTCTGAACACTCTTCTTTAGGATGGGTTACATATACTATATAGGGTTCACTTACTTCAGGAATTAAAATTCCAGATTTGCTTGAGGACCATGAAATTCAGAAGGAAGTGGCACATACCTAATTAGATCACTGACTTTATATCAAATCCAGACTTAAAGGGGAAAGATTTAAATTTGATTTATGTAACTTAGTTAGACTATATTCCTCCCTTTCATCAGCTTGCATCAAACATCTATGATTAAACATGATGTGTGGGTTAACAGTGAACTGATAGCACATTTGTTTTACCTAGATTATGATTGGACTTATTTACTGACACTTTATTTAGCTAAGAGTTTCTGGCCACAAGTTAAAAGATCTGTGTTTAAAGAGATGGTTTCCTCTATTGTGTTTTTTTAAGCTTTTTTTCAAGCACTAACATGCCTAAGGAATGTATTTAGTTATGTTATACAAAGTTCCTGGTTAATGGCTTAGCTTTATTTGTCTCTTTCATTTTAATACCATGCTATTTTTGTTATGATGGAAATATTTTCCACTGGACAAAACAGATGCTAAAAGATCATTAAGGTAGCCATGAACACTTCCTTTTAATCTCCAATTTGACCTTTGGTTTTATCTTTTGCTCTACCTAGTTCTATAAAAGATACAAAGTTAATAGATATTTTACTATATATCTTAGTTAGTACAATATCTCCAAGAATGCTGTCACAGATGGAGGAAGACACAATAATGAAAATGGAAAGACTAGGTTGATGCTCAGAAGACTGATAATGTATAAGCTGTTCATGAACAGTGAGGGCACAGAGGAATAAGCGAAGAACTGACTTTACAGCCTGGAGATTCTGGGTCACATTCCATCATGATTCATAAAGGACAAGAGGCCACAGGCAAGTTGGTTACCCTCTCTGTGGCCCAGCCAACTGTCTAAGACTATAAATTTCAAAATTATTGGCAACTTGTATTGATAGAAGTCCTTGTCAGAGAGCATCCTATGCAGATGAGTTCATAATCTAGCGTGTGTATGCATACATACATATGTATGTCCATACATGTATATGCATATGTATACATGTCCATGTATACATATGTTTCTTGAATAATCACTAAAATGTTTAATAATATTCATGCCAAATTAACAACTCAAATAGTACATTTAGATACTATTTTTAAAAGCTTATTACTGAGATCGCTATGGCTTACAACAATTTGTTTCAAAGTCTAAGAAATATATTGATAAGGAAGAAAAACCAAAGGTGAATTAAAGTACATTCAATTCACAACAAAATGAAAATATTATACAGAACCAACATTTGGAGAATATGTCTGAAGTCTAGATTTTACCTTTTTAAAAAAAGGCTCAGAAATCAGGATTGACCAGGTCTAGAACAGATAGATGACAGTCTGTGGTCTTTCTGTCTCCTCCCTCTTCCCCATCCCCTAGGGCTCCATCTTTGACTCTTTGTTCTGAATGTGTCCCCCACCACCTTCATAAGGAATGGTGAGGATCTTGCAAGGGAGAGCATTGTTTCTCATATTTGGTGTAATATTTTTTAAAATCTTGTATAAAATATTACCTGAGGCCCCTCAGGGATAATTCAAACACATGCTATGTATATATACATATATATAATGTATATACATATATAATATACTTGATATAGAATGACAGTTAATTTTTACATCTATAGTTGATTTCAGCATATCTTCATTTTATTACATACATATACTTTTTTTAAAACTAAGTAACCTCAATCAATCAAGTACTTATTAAATACTTTGTGTAGGCACTTGATGTTATATGAATACTATATAGTATTCACATGTATAGAATGTATATTATATGTCATATATTCATCCAATCATGCTTAAAATCAAGTTATTGCCATTATATGTCCTTATTCTATGTTAAGCAAACATACAAAAGAGACTGCTTCCCCGGAGAATAAGCTGAGTACATTGTGTTCCATCCTTGTGATAAAATGCAGATTTCCTATTAAAAAGAGGATCCATTAATACAAAAAAGTTAAATGATACCTTATTTTTTAAAAATCTTGTATCCTTTATTGCTGTATCGTTTCCTGATTCTTAGTAAGTGTGGTAATTAGCACTGTTGTAGTCTGAGAGTGAGTTCATGCTAAGCTGAATGCCAAACCTGATATTGGGAGTTGTTTGCCATTTCCTTCTCCAGATCACTTTACAAATGAGGAAACTGAGGCAAACAGCGTTAAGTGATTTGCTCTGGGTCACACAGTTAGTAAATATGAGTCTGGATTTGAATGCAGATCTGACTCCAGGTCTGGTACTCTATCTGCTGAACCACTTAGCCATCTCTTACTAAATATACACTTTCAGAAATATTTTTTTCTTATATCCTCAGTGCCTAGCATGGTGTCTGGTACAGTGCCTATATTTAATAAATGATTAAATGACAGATATATCTTGGGTTTCCAAAAATTTAATATTCCACAGGGTATGTGTGTTTATATATGTGGATATGTGTTTATGTACATAAATATATGTATGTATATATGCATGTATACACCCAGAGAGACTATTTAATCTCTGGACTATAGTTTTGTCATGTGTGAAAAATGAAAGGCTTAAGCTCTGTTATCTTTTGTATTCCTTTCATTTTGGACATTTAACCCTGTGTAACCTTGTAACATATATGAATATACATGCTTGTATGTGTGTACATATATATATAATATATAAACACACACACATATATATGTATATATATTAACTACTAAGTTACTCAGGGTTATTGGTGAATATCAAAAATATTGGTCAGCAGTCTGACAGTGAACATAGTGCTAGATTTCAAGTCAGGTGACCTAGGTGTGAATCCTGGTTTTGCCATTTGCTGCCTGGGTGACTTCACACAAACCAATGGAGTTCTCCATGGTTTTGCTTTCTCATGTGTATAATGAAGACTTTGGAGCAGAAGGCTTCTAAGACCCCTGCTAACTCCCAAATATGAAGGAAAGCTATGATCTATCATTATGAATACGCCAACTGTAAAAGAAAGTACAAATGTGTTCAGAAAAGTAAAAAGAGGATGAAAAGAAGTGGATTAAAAGAATGAAGGAGGAACATATGTTCATTCACCTAAAAAAAATAGGTTAGGTTGGGTTGTCAGGGGTGGGGCTAAGCAAATTACATATGATATGTTAATTATTTCAAAGTCCTATATCTAGAAGTCACACCTGTAGAAAGATTGCCCAGTCAATGCTTTTTCTCAAATTGATTAGTATTGGAAAATATTTCCGGACTGCTGAAATGAGCCATCAAGTACATCAATGTAGTCTAGATATGAATAACGCACTTTATACAAGAGTACACATTCATAAATGACCCTCACAACAAAATTCATAATTTTGTTGTTCTTGTTGACCTGTGTCCAAATCTCTGTGACCCCATTTGGGGTTTTCTTGACAAAGATACTTGGGTGGTTTGCCATTTCCTTCTCCAACTCATTTGACAGAGGAGGAAAAAAGGTAGAGTTAAGTGAGTTGCCCAGAGTCATGCAGCTAATTACAGAGGATATACTTAAATTCAGAAAGATAAGCCTTTCTGTCTCTGAACCCAGCATTCTCTTCACTGTACCACTTAACTGCTGTAATATAGAATTCTTAATTTAAAACAAACTGATATATTAAAACTATATTTGTATAATTATACATAGTATGCCTACTCATTTTCTCACTTGTCCTTTTTTCCCTTTTTAAGGCCATAAGCAGATTCTAACTGATAGCAGGGAGTAAGAGAAAGATTTTCATGACTACATTAAATCTTAAGAGGCATTAAAGAGATCTATATACTTTTTTCAGAAAGTGCTGTATTATTCAATTCAATTCAACAAGCTTTTAAAAGTTGCTTTCTATTTTTTTCTTACTACCTCTAAGTTAAGCTCATGTTCACTGACAATATGGCATTTTCATTTAATTTCTTTTTCTCTCAATGCCTCCTTCATTCTCCAGTCTTTTCTGTCACCCACTCTTTTAGAATTGTTTAATAGTTTCTTACAGTCTATGGGAAAATTAAAAATTCCTCAGTATAGCATTCAAAGCAACAATTCCACTGTTCACCAACAGAAATCCATCCTTCACACTGTTCCCTAAGCATAATATTTTATCCCCATCTCTGTGCCCTTGCTCATGCCATTCCATTACCTAAATGTCATTCAATCTTGCCATAAAACAAGGAGGACTGAGATCTTCAGAAGCCACCTATTCCAAACTCTATTTCTTCCAAAAACTTAGGCCCAGGAAGTTTAAGTGACTTGTCCAAGTTCATACAGCTTATGTCTGAGGTAGAACAGGAATGTAGGTCTTCTCACTAAAGACCCAATGATTTTTTTCTTACATTTTCTATCCATCCTTCTAGGTTCAAGCAACAAATTCTTTTGGTCATGATGGCCCATGAGCAACAGATAATACTAAAATAATACTCTTCAATTATGTAAAATCCTTTTTGAAGAGTCACATCACTTTAAATTAATATATTTTATAAGTATATGCATTAATATTATTATTTATGAAATTTATTAAGTGAATTTATTTGTTAAATAATACTAAGTAGCATTTATACAAAAAATAATCGATTCTGGGAAGAAGAAAAATATACTAAAATCACTTTGCTTTTATTTTCACATAAAAGAAATCCCCATTCACAAGTAAAATAGGGGGAAAAAAGAGCATTTTTTTGGTCATAAAAATTCCACTGTGTAATCAGGACTCAAAAAACACCATAAGACTTATTACATGAATTCATAATGAAGGCATATGGTGGAGAACAATTCAGGGTAACATTACCAGGGCATTTATCTTGAGACCCAATTAATGGCTGATAGCTACCATGGTTTTCCCTTGTTGTTGAAGAAAATCCAAGTGGATTGAAATAATTGCTTCATTGATGTCTTTTAGTGCCAAAAAATAGGAATAACTCCTGTTGGACTTTGCCAACATTTTGTTTATGCTTCCCATAGGCTAATTGAAACTACTCTGGAGCTCTGTTTCATCACTAAGTACTTACTGTTGTTGTCATTGTTGTTTTTGTGACTGTAGCTGGCTGAGGGGTACTCCAGGGCAACATATGAATTATTACCGTTGTCGTGGTGGACAGCTGACTAGCTGTATTCCCACCTAATTCATCAGTAACTTCAATGAGTAGCTGGAAAGTAATGGGATATTGAATCCCTCGAAACACATCATACTGGAAATTCTTAATGGTGGCCAAAGAAGGAGGATCAACACCTGGTCTCTCTAGTGTGAACCAGTTGTTTGTGTTTCCTAGGAAAGATGAAGTAATAAACTTAGAACCAAAAATGATTTCATGTAGAATGCAGCTACAATTGTCTCATCTGGGCAAGACCGTGTTTCAAAAAGAATTCTTATGGTATGTTTCCAACAGTCACAAAATATTTTCTTTTCATAGAAAAATGAATTTTAACTTCTTAGTCTCACCTCTTATGATTGAATAGGTGAGTTCTCTGTGAGGAGAATCTTTGTCAGAGCAATTCAGTTGAAGGAAGGGTATCTTAGTTGGAGGATAAATAATCTTTTCCAAATGTGGTGGGTTACAGATAGGACGTTCATCATTTACATTCTATAACACAAGCAAATGGGTTTATTATGGAGGATGGATCTTCTAAACATGTTTATTGGATAGATATGAATTAGGGTCTATATGCTAATACATTATTTACAGTTTTCCATTCTCTAAAAGTACTATACATCAGAAGTTTTAAATTTGGGGTCCATGAAATTGTATGGGAACAACTTTTCATCTTTATTTAAATATTATTTGTTTTCTTTATAATCCTATTTATTTTATGTATTTAAAAATATTATTATGAGAAAGGATCTACAGACTGCACCAGACTGATTAAGAGATCCATGCTGCAAGAACCCCATCTTTACATGAATTTTTCCATGTAACATATCTGTAAGTTAGGTACTCTGCCTTTGCAGCAAGTGAGTAATCAATTTGAGAAAATACATTTTTTTATTAAATACCTACTATGTGCTAAGTATTCAGGATACAAAGAAAATAAATGAAATAATTCTCAACCTCAAAGAGCTTAAGTTCCACTGAGGAACAACATCATCTACATAAATAGGTAAATACAAAGTAATTTGAAGGTGAAGAAGAGGTCAATGGGAACTGGGTGAGGGGATAAGGAAAGGCCTGGTGTGTAAGGAAGCACTTGAGTTGAATATCCAAGGCAGCTAGGAATTCCAGGAGGAGGTGTCATTATTCAACTACTACTTTTTGCCTCATGAGACAATGGAGGTTCTTAGAGGTTAAATGTCATGCTCTTTTCATAATAAAATAAAATTTGTTAACACACATATTAATCTGAATAAATTTGTTCTGCAATTTTAAAAAATGGTAGTTATGTTCTTCATTATGACTTTTATGCCAAATAGAGAACAAGTCTCCATTTGTTGTCAAAACTGATTCAGTATTCCACCAAAGCCTAAGATCATTTCTAGTTGCAATCAAATCTATTTAAATCATGAAGAAAACATATTTGAAGTCTCTATTACATTGCCTTTTAGATAAACTTAAGGTTGATTAATTCAACAACCATTTGCCTACCAAATCATTTGAGCTTATCTCCCAAAGCGCTGTTCTTTATACCCTTTGATACCTCTCTTTCTACATAGACCTCATCTCAGATCTTATCTACCCTTCCACAGTATTTAGACTCCTTAAAACTCTTCAGGATCTTTTTTATTCAACCTTTATCTCTTCATCTTAGGTTGCTTCCATTTCCTAGCATCAACTTAATGACTCATCTCAGAGGATACCCTATACTTTACATTTTTTTCAATACTGGCCACTCCTAATGTCAAGATCTCCAGCACAGGAAGAGACTGCATACCCCTTCCTCTCAAACCTTACCACCACCCTCATCATTTCCTAAACTTTGACTTATGACCATCATTCTAAAATTTCTCCAAATCCTGGCACTTGCCATTTACTGGCTTCCAGAATACTTTCATACCTTTCTTAGGGACTTTTCATCACCTTCCTCAGAATCTTTTATGTTTTCCCACCTCTGCCATCATCCTAGGAATGGCAAATATGTCCATACCCATATTAACAGAATCTATATTGATGAAACCTTTGGTATACTGAGCTCTCAGTTTCTCAAGATGCTCAACTCCTATGACTTACATCTCCATTGTAGCTTGGCCATTCACAAGTACTAATCATCAAGTTGAAACTCTTCTCTATCTAACATGCTGAAATTCCCTTATCTAACCACATTCTTTTGTCCTTCTACATCTACCATTCTAACACTCCTTGTCTTTTCATAATTCAACCCTGTTATTCCCTAGCCCTTGGCAATCCACATCATCAAATGTATAATCATAGATTTCCAGTTGGAAAGTCATCTAACCCAACACTCTCTTTTTACAGATAAGGAAATAGAGGCCTACATGATTTGTCCAATAGTACAAGACAGTAAATAGTAGATCAAAGACCAAGTTTTAAATCCAGAGTTTTTTCTGATGTATTTTACTTCTCTTGTAGTGAGTAGAGGAAATCAAACAACTGTGCTCCTAACTCTTCTACAAATTACTTTTTATCTACCTCCTACTGGGCTGTGGTCTCATACTCCACACAGCAGCTATTAAATATTGTCTTCTCTTAAACCCCCCAATTCCTTTCCCTAATTACCACCTATTTTGCATCTGCACTATTTAGACCACTGGGTTAGCCTCTTAATTGATCTTCATTGTTTCCTATCACTCTCATCTATAATCCAACATTCACAGAACTGCCAAAGTATTCTTCACAATTCAAAGATCTGACCAAGTCATTCATCTGCTTAAAAACATTCCTTGCCTTCTATTACCTAAAATGTCATATAAAAATTCCTTGGCCAAGCATTCAAGTCATCCTACAATCAAAATGCAACCTGTTTTCACAGTACTAAACTACAAATATTTTGTATCACAGCAAAATGGGACCTCCTAGCAGCTCTCTGGTCTTACAACTGCCTCTCTTGCCTCTATAAACATTATGGATTCGTGTGGGCCTTCTCTCATGACTAGCATAGATAACCCTCACTTTGCCCTTCACATTATAACCTACTGAAATTCAAAGCCACAACCAGGTACTACTCCCGCTACAAACATTCTCCTGCGTGCCTGTCTCACTTTAATCTCTCCTGTTGATTTGCTGTATTTTAACTTGCATTGTATCAGTTTGTGCACTTTATTCCCTTGGTGATTGAAAGCTTCTTGAGAACAAGGTTTTTTTTTTTAGCCCAAACAATTGGGGAAATACTCTAAAATAGCAGGCATTTAATAAATACTTTTTTAGCTAAATTAAAAATAAAAGGAAATAAGACCTAACCCTGTGAGTTTAGAGGGAGTAGATGGTCATCAACACAGATGCTGAAATCTGTGACAACACCAAAAAGACTTGCAGTCCATTTTTCTTCTAGTAATTGGGACACAGGAAACCCAGAAAAAAAAATCAACCACTTTGCTCAAAAAAAATTAAACTTGTTGCCAAAATATAATTGTAATATTTAGATATACGCTTGACTATGAAAGAAGAGAACTGAACAGAAGAGATCAAAGAACGAGGAACGAGACATTCAGGAAGGAGAATCTTTGTAGAGGACATAGTACCTGGTTATGGCTTTAAACAATAGAACTGTCTAGCTACATTAAGCAACTAATTCAACATATTTTTTTCTGCTTTCTTCCATCTGCAATTATCTTATCAAATACAGTGATTCAATTTATCAAAGATCAAAGGCTCTCAGAAGGCAATTTGAAGCTCACAGCATCTTTTTTTAGGTTCGGTTGGTTTTTTTTTGCTGACTGTAATGGTAATAAATATGCTCACGATATTTACTAATAGAACTATTCTCTGACTATATTTGTGAAAGCCATACTATAATAGCATGACCACCTTTTGCTAACTAAAGCCCAAGAAATAGAGAATCCCCCTTTTCCCTAAATTAAGGTGTCACGGATTTGTGAGATCTAACACTCCCTGCTTATGTACAAATAACTAATGGCATGGTCCAGCATCTCAATGATACATCTAGAATGAACCTCACTCAATGACACACATTATCTGGGTATCCATTCACAGGGTGTGTTTACCCTACATCGTATGTCATCCTCTGCTTGGCATTTAAAATTCTTCACAATCTGGTTACAACCTCTCTAGACTGATTTCACATTACTTCACCTCATTCAAGCAAAACTCCAGCCAAGCAGACTTACTTATTCTCCCACTATGTAACATTACAACTAAAGCCTTTTGGCTTCAGCATGGTCTATTTTCCTTGCCTATGATGTTCTCCCTCCTTACCTCCTCCTCTGGGAAACTCTTAAGTACCAGTTCCTGCAAGAGCCCTTTCTTTTTCTTCCCATGTGTTAGTACTTTCCTCTACCTTCCCTCCCCTGCTTCCCAATGTATTTACTCTTTATATAGTTTCTATTTACTTATCCTAGTACATGTTAGTGGAATACAAGTATTGAGACCATATTATTTCCTTCTGTATTTCTATATCCCCAAATCATAGTACTGTGCCTTGCACCTAGTAGACTATATGTAATATAATATGATATGAAATGATACAATATGATATAATATAGCAATGTAATATATGATATAATATAATATGACCTAACATAATGTGACATAATATAATATAATTAATATAATATAGTATAATATAATTAATATAACACATATGTACATACATGTACTTTGAAATGAAGTGAATTTCAAAAAGTGTCCATTTGCATTAGTAGAGAGACTGTTCATGTTCTAAGATCCCTGAACTAATGCAATCACAGTTCTGGAGAACTATGGGAAGATAGATGGAGGGAGAAAGAGGAAGAGAAGGAAAGATATTAAACACTAATTGTATACTGTATTAAGTACTATATTAAGCACAGGGTTGCAAATACAAAAGAAAGACAGTCCCTGACCTCAAGAAACTTACATTCTAAAGTGAAAGACAGCACACACAGGGCTATGATGTCTAGGGAAGGGAATTATGGGAAATCCCTGAAATGCTGAATAAAAATAGCATATTCTACGGACACACTTTTTTCCATAGAAAATGGTAATTACATTTTTTTACAGTTCTCTAAGACAGAGAATAAGGAGAGGATGTTAGGGAAAAATAGGAGAATAGCTAGGATAAAATGAAGCAGTATGGTACCAGGGAGTGTAGATCCAAGTGGATTGGCTACTGGGCATGGCTTCTGGTGGCCTAGTTGGGAAGGTAGAGCAATAAAACCAATAGGAGAGACTTTTCAAACTTTAAAAATTTATATTTCTATGGAAATTAGATTGGACATCAGAGAGTTCTAGATGGAAATAAATACAACAATAGAGTAGATAAGTAGAATATATGATGGAAAAGTTCTAAAAATTATAGCAGGTCTAAAAAAAAAAGAATGATTGATGTGGAACTAAAAAATACAGAAGTAGAAGAACATTTGGCTAAAGAGAATTGAAAGACAACAAATCTGGAAGAACATGAATTCTGAACAAGTCAAAGAGATTTATCTTAAAGACAGGAAGTGAAAAAATAATTAAGGGACAATAGATATCCCCTCCAAAAAATAAACAATGATATTTTTAAAAGTCTGAATATCATAGTGCAGGAAAAAAGTAATAAAATTACTCAGAAGTTTTGAAAATAGAGAGCAAAGTCCTGAATGACTGAGTTAACTAATTATGGACAGAAAAAATATTCATAATCCTTTATGTTCCATATTAAAGACAAACATTTCTCCTCTAAAATCATTAATATTGTGCTAACTTTCATATGATTTCAATCTATCATCAGTAAACTGGACAATATTATCAAGGTAACCTCATGAACTGGAATAAGTTATAGATACAATATTTCCCAATTACATGTGGCTGAGGAGTTGACCTGAGGGCTTCTACATTCAAATTCCTAAGAATTATGTGACTCAAAATAAAACTGAGGATTTAATATCCTCTGGTGGCTGAGGAATTCCAAAATGGACAAATGTTTAAAGTCGGTTAGTCAGAATTCCTCAACTCCAAATAACTATGAACAGTGTTCTATCTTGAGAGTTTACTTTAGAGCTATATTCATCTATCTATTTTAATTCCTTCCTTATTAAAAAAAAAAACAATTTGACCTTCGGTATTAAGCTTGCTATAGAGCATATTTCATTTTATTTTGGGTCCATTTATGATTCTATATAAAGGAATTAATTACTTAAGTAACAATGGAAAGGACATGGAAATGAAATAAGGAAATGGTAAAACATTTCCAATTCTGACTTACATTCAAGTGCAACAAGGGATATTAGTGAAGAAGAACATAATCAGAAAGGGAGGTGAGATAAACATAGTGAAAATATGGAAAAATGAATGGTCAGGATGTTTCACTGATGCCCAAGATACTAACAGTACAGAAAGGAAAGCCTTTAGTATTCTGAATGGTTCCTCTGCTTAAAGATCTGTAGAAGGAAAAGGGCAAGTCACAGAATGTGAAGGCATAACTCACTTTCAATGTGTATTGAGAGTAGGAATATACGCATTGAAAAGATCATAAGTCTATTGACTTACAGGATTTGGGATTTCATCTTGCAAATAACAGAGACTTATTGGAGTTTTAATGAATAGAGGGGTGACATGGACCAATCAGTGTTTTAGGAAAATCACTTTCATGGCTGAATGGAAAATGGGTTGGAGTAGGGAATAGCCTTAAGGCAGACAGACTCACCAGCAGACTATTGCAATAATTCAAATATTAGGTGCTATTGGCATGCACCAGAATAATGACAGTGTCAGAGGAGAGAGCATATCTGAAATATGTTACAAAGATGAAACTTGGAAACATATTGGATATAGGTGGAAAGAAGGGAAAAGAGATAATGAGGAGGAGAGGAAGTCACTTAGATTATGAGCCTGAGTGGCTGGGAAGATATCTTTCTACTGCAGCAAACCTGCCTTGCAGGTTATTTATGAGCATCAAATAAGGTAGAGAGATGACAGAGAGAGAGAGAGACAGAGACAGAGACAGAGACAGAGACAGAGACAGAGAGACAGAGA
The DNA here is from genome assembly GCF_028372415.1 of Notamacropus eugenii. Taxonomy (NCBI): domain Eukaryota; kingdom Metazoa; phylum Chordata; class Mammalia; order Diprotodontia; family Macropodidae; genus Notamacropus; species Notamacropus eugenii. The sequence goes on from NC_092874.1 coordinate 158,848,249, forward strand.
TGATAGATAGATATAGATTGATATATATCTACATCAATATATGTATACACATATATATAGTTCTTCATAACTATCAAGTACTCTAAAAATAGACCAGTTTTCAATCTTCTAAATGATAATAGTTGACATTAATATAGATTTTTTTTGAGGTTTGCCAACTACTCTACCTATATCATGTCATTTAATTCCCTACAAAATTACTATAAAGCAGATAAACTGTAGGCTTTATGATCACAATTTTACATTTCATCACTAGGTGGCATGGAATGCCACTTAGCAGGAAAGAGCAGAGCTGGCAGGCATACCGACTGGAAGTTCTGAAGAGGTAGCTAGCTCACTATAGTCTGAGAGATTGGAAAACCCATTCTTAACCTCTTTGTTCAGATTCACTATCTAACGCATGTGGATTTAACCAGTCAGAATCTGTTTTTACATGACAACCACAGAACCCAACATTTTCTTAAATTTGCTGCATATTCAGCCATATGACTTAGGTATAAGGGAATTAGTTTCTCACACAAAATGGCCAGGCATGCTTGGATACTATATACTACGTTTTACTCAGCATAGAATTGATAAAAGTAAGACATGTGTAATAACAGTAAAATAATGTCCAATAAAACACTGACATTCTTCTGTGCCTCCACAACCTCAGTGAGACAATGGCCTTGCCAAGAAAGGACATAAGCTTCTTGAAACCCAGGATTTCTAGAAAATACATAATTCAATTTGCTTAGTCTCCAAAGCTTCTACTACTTCATATGCAGAGCAAAACAAACAAAAAGTGCAGCACAGTTCAAATCTGATTCTCATTTCATGAACTGAGTTTGCTTTGTCATCAAGTGAAGACTCCAAAATGGGATATCCTGAAGGTTGGTGGCTTAGGGTCTTGTCACTGTCATGGACCATGAACTGATTCTTGCCTCAGTGATCTATTGTACTGTGGTAGTATAGGTAAGGGAAAGTCAGACAAGGAGAGATTCTTTTGTTACTCATTTTGCCATCTTAATTCTTCTGTCTGCCTGCTCTCTGCTTGAAGCATTTCTTTTCCCATTTCCAGTGAATGAGATGTGCAACACAATCCTTTTATTTGGTTCTTCAAGTTTTTGGTTTTGTGGATTTGGCTGACATAAAGGACTGAACTTTAGTTGCCAGAATGGCATAGATATTTATCCTCTCCACTTAAATACAAATGGCAAAAATGAAATTTAGAGATGTTAAACGACTTGATCTTGCTTATGTAGTTAGTAAGTTTCAGAGGAGAAATTCTAATGCAAAGCTTAACATTATAGATCTAAAGCTAGGAGGAACTTCAGAAATTATTTATCCCAATCCTCTAATTTTACAGATGAGTTAATGGATGATCAGAAGGAGCAGAATGATTGAGCTGCCCATGGTCATGTAAGCAGCAAAATAGCAGCAGTAGAATTTGAATGCAAGTACTGAAACTCCAAATTCAGCATCCCTTTTGGTGCACCATGCTGCCTCTCAAACCTACCTGACTGGGTATTAGTAAGCATAAAGTGAGGTGATGCATATAAAATCCTTCAGAACTATCAGGCACCATAAAACTTTCCAGTTTGTCTCTTTCCACTCATCATCAAAGTCGTACCTTGTCACCTTCTCTTTTGACATCTTCATTATAGCTATAGAACTCCAGGTGCAGTCTGGAGGGATAGAAATGCTCAGTTGTACAGCATTCTTATGGAACGGTCTATCAGAGCTGTGTCTTTACACTGAGGCCAAGGCGATCCTGCCAACCTTGAATCATCAGTTCCTTATTTCTGTGGTGTTGTTTTTGTTGCCTGGGATTTAATATAATATTCCAGGGCCTCATGCCAGGTAAATTTTGGCAAAGGACCATTATTACCCTGGTTCACTGAATCTCCAATTACTGGGTAATGCAGCACATTCATTTCTCTCAATGTTCCTAATAAATAGCATTAAAACGATAACCATTGATTTACAGAAATTTGGTCTTTCCAAAGGCTGTAAGAGAGAGATATGCCAAACTTTTAACTGTTCACACATTCTCAAAGCCAAAATGCTCATCTAGTTGAAGTACCTATGGTCAAAGAAGTCCTATTTATTGCCTATTCTGTTCAAGGACTCCTCCTTGCCCCTTTCGCCCCCCTTCCCCGACTCCTCTTTCATAAGCAGCCACAAAACATGAGTACTACAGGGTAAAGAAAAGATGTTAGCAATAGCTGTGTGCTTTAGAGCAGATGTCCATTAAGTGCATTAGAACAAACGTTGAATAGTAGAGGTAGCCAAAGTGTTTGGAATCTGTTGTTTTTTTTTAAACCTGTTCCCAATTTAAGAGAAATGCATTGAGTCTGGATTAACTTTAGATAATATATTAAAAAATTTCAAATGCTTATCTTGTTTAATGCTTAATTAAGAACTATCTTAAAGTTTATACAACTACTTACAACTCTCCAATAATTTTCCTTTTGCATCTTAGGAAGACATTTTTATTCATCTTTAGGTGGATTGATATTAATGATACGGTGATAACAAGAACCATCAATAACTTCAACTATGTAGACATCTATAAATAGTTTCATACTAATGTGCTTGATAAAACAACCCTCTTTTTTTATTGGAGGCAAGATCCCTTCTTTAACAGATTCTAATATAGGGTAAAATTTACTTAATTATGTCAAATCCTAAGATATACAACATTGAATTATTCACTCTACAGTCGCACTAAGAAATTACTTTGCATGAGAAACTCATAGGTATCTAGGAATAAAGCAGTTCTCTGACTAATATGAGAAGTATGTTTTTTACTTCTAAATTATGATAGGAATTTTGCATTTTCACTATTTAAAGTTATATAAAAATGTTCTTAGGGTTATATACTTTGCTTAACAAAATGACCAGGTGAATGATTGATATAAATTAATTCTGCCTGCATAGGATTTATGTGTAGTCAAAGAATTTCAGAGCTAAAAACCAATGTTTTTTCAAATTAAATTTTAAATCCTCTATGTCAAAAATAGGCAGAATAAAATGTAGATAATGTGCTGGCACATTCAGGATTTTTAAAATTCAATAGATGAAAAATTATTAGATGTGAATGTGTTATATTCCTTATCTTTCTGTCCTCAGCTTTATGCAAAACTGATATCTGAAATTTTGAATATATCTAAGGGAGAATATGATTATTTACATCACAAAATAATTGTTTACCTTCAAAATGTAATTTCCCACAGTATTCCCTGAACTAGGAAAATCCTTTACCATATATACTATAAGATTTAACTTGCACGGACACATAAAATTTAACCTCTATAAATATCAATTCTAGAATCTATAAAAATCAGGGGAGAGACTGAATTAAATTATCTGACAATTCCCTTTCAATTCAAAGATTCAGTGAGTTGAGAGATATTTATTCCATGGGCAAGGTGACTCTGTGCCTGGCTTTGCTCATCAAGGAATTAAAAAGATGTCTGACTTTTGATACCTGAAGAAGATTAATTAAGATAAACTGTTTCTTTTAAGATCCTATTGACCGGAAGAATTCACAGCTTTCAGCAGAGCCAAGATGGCAGTCTAGAAAGACCCACTTACACAGAGTCTCCCCACACAGCCCACAAAATATCTGTAGAGAGGGACTCTCAACAAATTCTAGAGAAGCAGAAGTGGAGAACAACAGAGTGGAAGAGATTTCCAGCCCATGGTGACCTGAAAGGCCCACAGAAACGCTGGTTGCACCAGAAGAGCCCAGCCCAGCCTTGGTCATGCAGTGTGGCACAACAAGACTCTGGGAGGAGGACACCACGGGGGCAGAATCTCCAGTTACAGCAGCAGGTCCTCAGATCCCTCAACCCACAGGCGCCGAAGGTCAGTGACGGGGGTTTATCAGCTGGCCAGGAAGGGAGAAGGGCCTTCCCACAGCTCTAGCAGCAGGCAGCAGCCACAGAGGCTGCACAGCAGCCCATAAACCGCCCCATTGTTGGAGCATAAAAACCGCTGGGGGCACTGAAGAGCTGAATTTTACCTCAGCCCTGGGTGGAGGCCCTGGGAGAGCTGGTCTTTGTCTTACACTGAATGGCAGCCCTGCCCATACAGCTTATCTGAAAATCAGCCCCCAGTGCTGACTTGGGAACTGGAGGACAGGTGGGTGTGGAGAGGTAACTGCTAAGATTCTGGGAATAAAAATCTCTCTGTGTGTCCAGACTAGTGCATGCTTGATAGTGCCACGTTGGAGGAACTGAGATCTTACAGATTCCCAGAGTATTCCCTACTCTTGACAAAGGACCCAAAAGTCAAGTAACTGGTTGGGAAAATGCCCAAAAAGGGGGAAAAAAATAAGACCACAGAAGGTTACTTTCTTGGTGAACAATGAGGAAGAACAATGCTTACCATCCGGGAAAGACGTAGAAGTCAAGGCTTCTGTATCCCAAACATCCAAAATAAATATTCAATGGGCTCAGGCCATAGAAGGGCTCAAAAAGGATTTTGAAAATCAAGTAAGAGAGGTGGAGGAAAAACTGGAAAGAGAAATGAGAAAGATGCAAGAAAAGCATGAAAAGCAGGTCAACACCTTGCTAAAGGAGACCCAAAAAAATGCTGAAGAAAATAACACCTTAAAAAATAGGCTAACTCAATTGGCAAAAGAGGTTCAAAAAGCCAATGAGGAGAAGAATGCTTTCAAAAGCAGAATTAGTCAAATGGAAAAGGAGGTCCAAAAGTTCACTGAAGACAATAGCTCTTTAAAAATTAGAATGGAACAGATGGAGGCTAATGACTTTATGAGAAACCAAGAAATCACAAAACAAAACCAAAAGAATGAAAAAATGGAAGATAATGTGAAATATCTCATTGGAAAAACAACTGACCTGGAAAATAGATCCAGGAGAGACAATTTAAAAATTATGGAACTACCTGAAAGCCATGATCAAAAAAAGAGCCTAGACATCATCTTTCATGAAATTATCAAGGAAAACTGCCCTGATATTCTAGGACCAGAGGGAAAAACAAATATTGAAAGAATCCACTGATCACCAACGGAAAGAGATCCAAAAAAGAAAAACTCCTAGGAACATTGTGGCAAAATTCCAGAGTTCTCTGGTCAAGAAGAAAATATTGCAAGCAGCTAGAAAGAAACGATTCAAGTATTGTGGAAATACAATCAGGATAACACAAGATCTAGCAGCTTCTACATTAAGGGATCGAAGGGCATGGAATAGGATATTCCAGAAGTCAAAGGAGCTAGGACTAAAACCAAGAATCACCTACCCAGCAAAACTGAGTATAATACTTCAGGAGAAAAAATTGTCTTTCAATGAAATAGAGGACTTTCAAGCATTCTTGATAAAAAGACCAGAGTTGAAAAGAAAATATGACTTTCAAACACAAGAATCAAGAGAAGCATGAAAAGGTAAACAGCAAAGAGAAGTCATAAGGGACTTACTAAAGTTGAACTGTTTACATTCCTACATGGAAAAACAATATTGGTAACTCTTGAAACTTTTCAGTATCTGGGTAGTTGATGGGATTACACACACACACACACACACACACACACACAGCACAGAGTGAACTGAATATGATGGGATCATATCTTTAAAAAATGAAATTAAGTGGTGAAAGAGAAATACATTGGGAGGAGAAAAGGAGAAACGGAAGGGGGAAATTATCTCTCATAAAGGAGGCAAGCAAAGGACTTTTCAGTGGAGGGAAAAAGAAGGGAGGTGAGAGAAAAACATGAAGCTTACTCTCATCACCTTCAACTAAAGGAAGGAATAAAATGCACACTCATTTTGATATGAAAACCTATCTCACAATATAGGATAGTGGGGGAGAAGTGGATAAGCAGGGTTGGGGGGAAGATGGAAGGGAGGGCAGTGGGAGGAGGGAACAATTTGAAGTCAACACTCTTGGGGAGGGAGAGGATCCAAAGATAGAATAGAAGCAATGGGGGGCTGGATAGGATGGAGGGAAATATAGTCAGTCTTACACATGGCTATTATGGAAGTCATTTGCAAACCTACACAGATATGGCCTATATTGAACTGCTTGCCTTCCCAAAGGGAATGGGTGGAGAGGGAGGGATGAAGAGAAGTTGGAAGTGAAAGTTTTAGGAACAACTGTTGAGTATTATTCTTGCTACTAGAAAATAAGAAATACAGGTAATGGGGTACAGAAAGTTATCTGGCCCTACAAGACAAAAGAGAAGATGGGGACAAAGGAAGGGAGGGATGTTAGAAGAGAGGGCAGACTGGTGATAGGGGCAATTAGAATGCTCAGCGTTTTGGGGTGGGGGGAGGGGAGAAATGGGGAGAAAATTTGGAACCCAAAATTTTGTGAAAATGAATGTTAGAAGTTAAATAAATAAAGATCCTATTGATTGGTTTGCTTCAAGTTGTTGAAATTAGCACTTACTTAGCTAGCTTTTCTTTGTTTATAGTAATAATATCTCTAGGTAGTTTCACCTAGCAAAACATATGAAGTATTTTGTAATGGAATTTATTTTCAATTGAATGTTGACTGATTGAATGAATGTCTCGCATAATAGGAAACTTCAATAAGTAGCATGTGCAGGATGTCACAGTGACCCAGAGAGCTGAGGTGTCCTAACATTAAGTTAATTTAAAGCTGTCTATGTCACTTATTCTGGAATGGTACAAGGTATAACCATTATATGCATTCAATAATTGGATGCAAGATCATATATATACTACATTCAGTTAAAATCCAAGTAGATGTGACTGACAATTCTTTACAAGGCCATGTTGTGAAATATGATATATAGAGTAGTGTAGAGAACTTTAAACTACTATTATTGTTGTTATTAGTAGTAATAGAAGTAGCAACAAAAATTTATTTCAATTTGTTTTCCCATTTGTTTGCCTTTATTATTCTATCATGAACTTTTTCTTTCACTGTTTTCCCTTCTCTTGACATCCTCCCTCTAGATATGCAGAGCCATCCAACCAATCTTATTATCCTTAGGCACAATGATTTATTCTTTAGAATTATCCCTCGCTTCTCTAAGCTATCAGATTTTCTATTCTTTTAGTGCCTTGATCTAACTTTCCTGTCCAGAAGAAAAACCAATCATATTAAGGCATTAACAACTTAATCTACTAATTTTCAGTCAAGAATTTTTTTTTCCAGTTTAATGTAAACCCAGAGCAAATATTCACCCGTATTAACATCAGCAGAATTTCAGGCAGTATGGCAGGTAGAGAAAGAGCCTGGAAGCCCTTTTAGCAGTCCTTGAATGTGAATACTACACATATAATCTGTTACCCATTACTGAAGCTCCATCTTCACAGAAACCCAAATTTTAGGATCATAAATTTAGAGTTAGAAAGGTCCTTAGAGACAATCAAATAGAATATTCTTATTTTACAAATGAGGGAACTGAGGCTCAGGAAGTTCATATTATTTGCTCAAGTTCATATAGTTAATAAGTGACAGAAATGAGTTTCAAAAGAAACCAGCATAAAGGTAATTGAGTGGTACAGTGGACAGAGTACTGGTCCTGGAGTTAGGAGGAGCTGAGTTCAAATCCAGCCTCAAATCCAACACTTACTAGACATACGACTCTAGGGAAGTCATTTAACCCAAATTACCTACATAGAAAAGAAATCAGCATGATATAGTGGAAAGATTTCTGGCTTTGGTGACAAATGCCCTGAGCTCCAATCTCATCACTGCTATTTACTGTCTATGCCATGTTGGGCAAGTCACCGAACCTTTCAGAATCTCAGCTTCCCCATCTGTAAAATGATGGATTTGTATTTGTTGACTTCTGTGGTCTGAGTCTAGGTTCCTATGGCTGATTTGATATCCAGAGCTTTTGCATACTGCCCAGACTTCTCAAAAGTCACATTGTTTGTCTCTTCCTCCCTCCCCTACCCCAGCTTCCTCTAGGAACATCAGAATTTGTCTTACATCTAGTTTTCTGAAACAAAAGAAGAAAGGAAATTCAGCTTTCTTGCAAACACTCAGGCCAACCAAACATCAGAGGCCAAGTTTTATTTAACCATATCAAAAAAAAAAATTCCAAAACAAACCCAAACTCAAAACCAAAAACCAAACCACAGAGGATTCATACCTGAACTCATAAATCAGGTGATACTTTCCCTTCCTTCTGGTGAGTCTTTGGCTTCCCATGGTACTATACTTATGGCACTACCCTCCTTACTTTCCCTCCTTAAGGGAAAGTCACTTGCTGTTGAAAGAATTTTGTTGTTCAGTTGTTTTTTTATATGTGTCTGACTCTGTGACCCCATTTGGGGTGTTTTTGACAAAGATGCTGAAGTAGTTTGACATTTGCTTCTACAGCTCATTTTACAGATGAGGAAACTGAGGCAAATAGGGGTAAGTGACATGTCCAGGGTCAGACGACTACTAAGTACCTGAGGCCAGACTTAATTCAGGAAGAGGTCATCCTGACTCCAGGCTCAGCCCTCCATCCTCTGTGCCACTTGGCTGCCCAGTTGATAGAATAGCAAGGAAAAAACTCTCCTTTTTTTATGACCCTCCATATTACTAGGTTATATTTGAAATGGGCCCCATACAAAACATTCTTGGGCTGAAAAAGAGATGATGCTTGAAGAGCACATGCGCACACATGCACACGCACACACACACACACACACACACACACACACACAGGCACACACAGGCACACCTGAATAGTTGATAGAATTCCTGGTACCACTAGAGAGAAAAATAACTGATTTACTCCTTAACATAGTTTCTCTGTTTCTGACCCTTATTTCTCAGGTTCCCTACTTGGTCCAAATATTCTCTTCTGATTTGTCTGGGAACTCTTTTGTGGTCTAAGAAGTACTCTGCTTCTGTCTCTTCATCTGGTGCCATCTTTAATGCTTATGGCTCTACAGAAAGGCTACTGAATGCACAGACCTCTCTTCAGGAAATAAAAGCTGTGGCTCTGTTTGACTGGTTTTCTTTCTGCATTTTTCTCCCTGCTGGAGTTCACTTTTAAAGGCAGAACCACCAAAATGAAACTCAGTTGTGTGAACTATGAATTCCAGCCATCAATCATTAATCACAATTCAGTGTAGTCAAAGAAACAAAGTAAGATGAGAATCAGAAATAGAGAGTCCATACCTTACCAAAGAGTCAACATTATCAAAATATTTTCCTCTCTCATTAAGGAGATAAAACCATTGATAAAAGCAAAGGGTCTATCGATAAGGTAACAGGGATACTAAACAGTGTAGGGGTACAACAACTGTGTTATGTATAAAGTTTAGTTTTGATTTTCAACCTTAATCAAGGAGTAATAAGAGGTTGATCAGGGAGGCAAAGTTGGAGCGTATGATGAAGAAATAGCATAGTTTTCTAGCTCCTTCTGAATCAAATTATTTACAATGTGGCCATACCGTTTTGTTTATTTAAATATAGCCAATTAATCAAGTATGATTTTCTTCAAAAAACATCTTTTGAAGTGAAAAATAGAAGCACATGGTCACTAGTCTTAAGTAGTTTTATATTTAACTAGTGAACAAAGCTATTACATATGAAATATAACATTTTCAGACTATACTATGTGATATTGTCATAAGAGTTGGGAAATGGTAGAAATCAGTGCTGTTGCTTTTCAGTCATTCAATTGTGTCAAACTCTTTGTGGCCATGTGGGCCATAGCATGCCAATATTGTCCATGGGGTTTTTATGGCAAAGATACTAAAATTTCTCCAATGGATGAAGGCAAATAGAGGTTAAGTGGCTTGCCCAGGGTTGCATAGTTAGTTAAGTGTCTGAGGTAGGTTTTGAACTCAGATCTAACCTGACTTCAGGTCCAATACTCTATCCAATGAGGTACCTAGCTGCCTTCTGAAATCAGTATGAACTACACTATTTAGGAAAGATTTCCTAGAAGAGGTAAGGCAGAAGTACAATCCTGAATCCAATCCAACAAAAATGTATATTTGCAAAGTATACTGAAGGTATTGAGACAGCATCTACACACAAGGATTTTATTTTCCTCTGGGAGAGTATCACTTGTCAAAATACCAGTATTGATATCATAATTTGAGGAGGGATTGCTGAGCAGAACAAGAAGGAGTTCACGTCAAAGTATGCACATGTGCCTTGAAGCGGCTGTATATTCTAAGAGATGGAGGTTAAAAAGGAACACATTCCCAGCTTGGAAGACAGCCTGTACAAAGGCAAAGAGGTAAGAGACAGTATGTTATGTATGGAGAAGAACAAGGAATCTAATTTGGCTGGAATATTGAATACATTGAGTAAATGGGAAAAAAGTGTAATAATCTGGTCAATGAAAGCTGGAGCCAAAATGTGAATGTATCTAAATGCCATCTTGAGCAGTTAATATTTCATCCTAGTGGGTGGAGAAATTCACTGAATTTTCTTGAGCAGGGGAGTGGTATAATTTAAGTTGTGCTTTAGACATAAAATTTTGTGGAGAATAAATTTGGAAAAGGTCAAGCCTAAGAGGTAAGGAATACAATTAAGAGGCTATTGCAAAAGTTCAGGTGAGAGGTATTAAGTTCGTAGCCATGAGTGAAAAGAAAGAAACATATACAAAAGACGTTATTGCGGGAGAATCATCAATACTTGACAACTGATTGGATAATTTGAGAACCCATAATAAGTCAAAGATGACTGTCAGGTTGCATATATGGATGACTCTGTGTGTACATGTGTGTGTCTCTGTATGTGTGTGTATATATGTATGCATATGTATATATGTATGTATGTATAGGAGTTTCCCCATAGATTTCCTACACCAGTGAAAAAACAGGTTCACTTCCTATCCATGTACATGGCCAGTGTCCTACTTCATGAACTAATTTGAGTTTAACCACTTGAGCGTATTTGTACTCATTCACTTTATATTTATGCTGATGAATCAATATATTTTATAAGTATGTATATATAGACTCCTATATATTTATTTCTTTCCTCCCCCACTAGAATGTTAACTGCTTGCAGGAACATGCTGTTTCCTTCTCTGTACAGAGAAAAGGAGGTGGCCCAGGATACTATATTCAAACACACCAAAAACATACTCATACATTTGATGTCCCTTACTCATGGATTTTGTATTTGTGAAATCACATATTCACTAAAATGTATCAAATAAATACTTAGAGTGCTTTTACAGTCATTCATGGACATGTGCAGAGCAGTGAAAAACTCCAGTCGCTTCACACACAGATTCTCAGCTGAGGTTGCACAAGACAACACTGCCTTCTTGTTTCAGCTCAAATATTGTAAATGAGGGTCCTTTTCACAATCTATTTAGTGCTGTTTTTCACATTTTTGTGCTTTTTCTTGGTGATTTCTCTGTTTCAAATGGTCCCCAAGCACTTTGTTGAAGTGCTTTCTAGCGTTCCTAAGTATAACAAGGCTGTGATGTGCCTTATGGAAAAAGAGTGTGTGTTAGAGAAGCTTTGTTAAGGCACGAGTTCAAAGCTGATGAATCAACAATATGGTGCATCCAAAAAAAAAAAAAAAAGATGAGGTCATTCTCTGATCTATACTTGTTCCCATTTTGGAAAGTTCTACAGTAAATGTTGTGACCAGACACTCATAGGGGACTCATCCTGCATTTCCCCTAGGATAAGTAGTTAAGTATTCTCTAATTCAGTGTTTATGGTGATTTTACAGAACATTAGTACTTTATAGAAAATAACTATGATGAGATTCAAGTATAGATATGTGTATATACATACACATATCCAAGGGCATACCCCCATGTATATGTGTGTGTATAAATACACACGTACCCCGATATACACATACGTTACACATACATAAATATGAATATATGTGTGTATGTAACCAATTCAGTACCAATATAGCAGTTTGACATCCATAATCCCAAAAAGGAAATATTTTCTACTAATACAAATCACCACCCGCTCTGCAACTTATAATTATATCCATACACACATACACATATTAGTATGCCCATGAGTTTTCTGGGCTATTTCCTTTTCTCTGTGCAAAGAATCAAAAGAAACTTACATCCTAATAAGGAAGAGAAGAAATACATACATTAATATACGCAGCATAAATATAAAGGGAATAAAGTACCAATATGCACAAAGTAATTCAACTTAAATTAATTTGGGAGGTATGGCTCTAACAATATATATGGATAGATATTAGACCTGTAATTTCACTGATATAAGACACTCCCTCCACCAGTGCAGCTCAGAAATTTTCTGCCACATAGAGTCTAGAGAGTTGCCCATACACTGATATGCTAAGTGACTGGTTCAGAGTCATACAATTCGTATATGTCTGAGATGAGACTTGAAAGCAGAGCTTCCTGATTTTGAGGGTGGTTTTCTATCCATCACTGACGTATCACAGTCAGAAATAACTTGGTTTTCTCAAAAGTTATACCAATAGAACATAAGCTTTGGCAAGCCCTGCTAAGCTAAAATGACTTCAAGTAAAAGCCTAATAACACAACCCTGCCGGTGATTAAATTCAGGAAGGCTCATTATCAGAAGGCTGGCTAACAGATGACACATTTTTGGCCAAAGCAATTCATTAGCATCATTTTTTAAGGTGTGGAAGGGTTGTGATATGCACTGGCAGAGAGAGCACCCACACCAATGAAATCATGGGTTTTGTTAAAGCACTGAAGTCATTATCACATGAAGAGTCCCCTAGTTCTCTCAACCACCAAAATCAAATAAAAAGATATTATTTTTGCCCTATAAAGTGAGATGATCTCAAGAAAGAAGCGTGGGGAAGGAAGTTGCCAGATTGTGTCCACATTCACATGTGCTTTCTGGTGGCCATTTTTCAGGTAACCATAAAAAGTATATTTTTCTGAGCTAATTCAACAAGATTTGATTGGACACTTCCAATATACAAGGAATTCTGCTAGGAGCCAGAGCTGCAAATATAAAGTGAGAAAGAGTCTCTGCCTTTGAAGAAGCTATATTCTATCAGGTACAAATCAGTCTATGTATCATTCATTCCATTCACTCATTCATTTGTTGTTCTATATATTCATTTATTCATTCATTCAAAATTAACTGCAAGGCGTTATGCATTACAGAGGAACAATGAATGCAAGAACCTCTCACCTGGATATCTACTGGTTTAACACTGAACAAAGGATAAAGGACCTGGAATTTAAATTTATACACTAAATCCTAAGCATTTTTTTCCATTTTTGATAACTAGGAAAATGGACTACAAAACATGTTCTTTGCTAGCCAACTGGGATTATTTTATTTATTCCCTCTTATAAAAAAAAACATTCCTTTACAATATTTTTGTACTTTGTGGGATCAGTTTTCCATATGGTATTCGTAGTACTTACTGGAAAGTTTGTATTTTGGCTTTGTCTCTTATAAAACACATGTTCTGGAGTTCTTGGAAGTTGATTGAACATCATATGTCTCAAAGGACTCCTGAAAAGTTGTTTTTATATCGGCCTTGGGATTTAGACGTATACTGGCTATAGCTTGAGGCTGGATTTTAATTACTTTAACCTAAAAGGACTTCCCACTTGTGGGTGGGCATAGTTGTAATTTTCCCCTCATCTCTTTTCTAAAAAGCTTTCCCTTTTGTACACATGCAGGAAAAAAAAAAAGAGTTAATTATAATGCTTCCTAATCTTGGTTTTCTAATTAATATTTCCATTGCTTAATTTTAGGAATAAAAAGAAAAGTGGGTTAGGGTTTTTTTAATTAAGTGGCTCAAACTTTTATTGAGATTTCTAAAAATATTCAGACTTTACTTTTGGATATCCTTATTTTGGCTGAAAGAGATATAAAAGTACCAAAATCCATCAAGAAAAGCTTTTCTTGTGGTATTTCCAATGCTGCTGGAACTCTAATGTACCATCAGTCTCCTGAGAAATCTCAGTTTCCATAGCTCATATTATTGTATGTCTGATACTTCATACTAATATAAGGTAGTACATACAAAGAAAATGGTACTGGGGCTAGTTTGAGGGTGTCTGGTAAAACAAAATCTGGAGCTCCCTTTACCAGCTTCTGGCCAGCACTCTACAATTAAAAAGGAATGAATTTATAAAATCTGCTGGAGAACATTCTGTAGTGGCTGATCTAAGCTAGTACTTCATATGTACCATGTCCAAAATGGAAATCTTCTTCCCTTCAAGTCAGCTTATCTTCCTGATTCATTTATTTCTGATAAACATTACCATGAATCTCCCCCTCACCCTGTTTTACAACCCTGTATTACAGAATTCCTGTCTCTCCTTCAGATATCACATCTAGTCACTGACCTGTACCTTCTCTACATCTCTTTTATCCATCCCCATCCACTGCCAAATTCTAGTTCAATAAACCAATCAACAAGCATTTTAAAAGTTTACTATTCTCCAGGCACTGGGAATACAAAACCAAAAATCAAATAATCCTTGCTCTCAAAGAACATAAATGCTATCAAAGACAACACATGTGTATATACAAAATAAATCTAAGATAACTGAGGGAAAGGATTTAATGTTTGGAGGATTAGCAAGAGCTTGGTGTAGAAGGCAATTTTGGAACTGTTTCATGAAACAAGAGATGCTACAAGGTAAAGAGGTAAGGGGTATGAATTCCAAGCATACAGGAAAGTCAGAGCAAAGAAATGGTAATAGGAGATGAATAATAATGTATTGGGAACAGAAAGAATGGTAACTGGCTAGATTGTGGATTGTATGAAGGGGAGTATTTTATAACAAGGTTGGAAAGGTCAATTGAGACCTGGTTATGAAGGGATTTAAGAGTCAAACAGAGAAGTTTATATGTTATCCCAAAGGCAACAGGAGCCATAGGAATTTACTGAGTAGGGAAGTTACATGGCAAGATTTGCATTTTAGGAAATCTGCTTTCAGGTGAATAAAGTAGGACTTGGAGCAAGATAAGGTCTGAGGCAGTGACAGCAACTGGGAGACCATTGAGATAGTCCAAGTAAGAGGTCATGAGAGCCTGAAACTAGGGTAGCAATCATGTGAGAGAAGGAGTCAGCGAACCCAAGATGGTGGATTAGAGGCAGCAACCTAGCCAAACTCTCCAAATATTTCCCTCCAAACAGCCTTAAAATAATGGTACAAATCAAATTTTGGAGTGGCAAAGCCAAGAAAAGGTCAGGATGACCCATCTTCCCAGGCTAAGACAATTTAGGTGGTCAGCAGAAGTCAATGACACTGGGAATCAGTCCAGAGCACAGGTGGCTGCAGGAAGCACCAGCATCATTAAATTGAAACTGCTCTCTCTAAATGATTTTTTTCTCCACAATATTTCTTTATCAACGAGTGAACTGCCAAACTTAGTTCCCTTTTATGTCTAGGTACCTCTTTGTTATATTCATCACTGTTAATACCACTTCCTTCCTACATATTGCCCTTTCTCTGGGAATCTGTGGCATTTTTCTCCTTAACTTCTCCTCCTGTCTGACTGCTCTTTCTAAATCTCTTTTCTGGATTTTGGTCTGGGTCATGATCCATGTTTTGTCTGCAACTATGGGTATGCTTGCAAGGTTCTTCCATTGGCCCTCTCTTGTCCTCCATCATTCTTGGGTTCAATTATCATCTCTATGCAGGTGACTCCAAGATCTATATATCTAGTCCTAAGTTTCTCCTGAGCTTACTACATCAGCACCAATCTCTTGAACATTTCCAACTGGATGTTGCATAGATATTTCAAATTCAACATGCCAAAATTTGAAATCATTATTTTTAATCACAAACCCACCCCTCTTTCTAACTTTCTAGTTATTGTCAAGGGCACTAATATCCACCCAGCTTACCCAGATTCACAACCTGTAATCAACCTTGCCTCTTCATTCTCCCTTATCCCATTTGTTCAGTCAATTGCCAAGTCTTGTTAATTCTACCTCCTCAACAACTGTATCCTTTTCCTTTTCTCCACTTATAACAACCATACTAGCGCAACCTCTTTATCATTCTTGATTGGACTCTTGTAACAGAATTCTAATTGTCTCAATTCTCTCTCTTCTAGTCTTCTATGTATCTGCCTAAGTGACTTTCCTAAACCTCAGACTTAACCATTTTACTCCTTTGCTCAGAAACCACCATTGGTTCCCTATTGCCTCTAGAATAAAATGTCAACTACTCTGTTTGACATTTAAAACCCTGCACAGTCTAGGTCCAGCCTTACCTTCCAGGTTGATAACTCATCACTTCATGTTCCAGTTAAACTAATTTTCTCTTTTCTGTGCACAACATTCTATCTTCTGCCTTCATTGCCTTGGTACAGGCTGTCCCTTACAACAGAACTACACTCCCTCCTTACCACCTAATCTTAGAATCTCTACCCGCTTCAAAGCCTAGCTCAAGTATTACCTCCCACATGAGGTCTTTCCTTACCTTGCAAGCAATTAATAGTGTCCCCTCCTAATGCCTTGGATTTACTTATTATATATTATATTTCTTATATTTTATATATTATATGTTTTACATGTATTATATGTGTGTTGTATTATATGCTTTATTTATTTATATGGTTTTATTATTGTTATAGTATAAGTTTTATTTTATATATTATGTTTTATTTACTTATATGCACATACAAGATTTTTCAAATAAGCCTGGCCATGGTTATTTTGATTTATCTTATGGTTTCACCCCTAACATTCAACATACTGTCTGACATACAGCATATGCTTAATATTTGCTATTTATTTAACTGATTAATTCCAAAATTGGTCTAATACCCTCCACCTCTATGTCTTTGTTCATGTAATTTTCTTCCATCCCCTCTACTTATTGAAATCCTACCCAACCTTTAAATCCCATTTGTTACAGCTGATGAGTGATACTGGACAGCCTTTTCATATTGATGGGGAATCAAGAGTAATCTTAACCTTATTATTCAGATGGATAGCCCTACCTGCAACAGTAGCACATCTTCAACATCCTCACTTATTCCTAATTTTATCCCTCTCTCATGGGACATGCAGCAACATGAGGTTTGACAACCATAGAGAAGGAAATGGAGTCTGAGCAGCCTAGTTTGTCACCAATGCAGCTGGATCACTCAAAGTACCTGCCTCGACTCATACCACTCACTCATAAAAAAAAAAAAAAAAACCATACATTTTACTGCTCCCTTTTTCCCCCACTATTATGTTTTAGTCTCTCCCTCCTATAGCCCTGTAAGGGAGCCCTTGCTTATAATAAACAATTTTAAAAGCCCTTGAAGAGTTCCCACTTTAATAAGGGAGAGAAACAACACACTCACAAACAAGACATATAGGATATATACACATAGAGGATAAAATAGAGATTATCTCTTAGGCGCTGGCACTGGCAAGGCTTCTTTCAGAAGACAGGACTTTGGCTTAGACTTCACAAGATCCTGAGAATCCTGGAGATGGAGAAGAGAAAAGGGAGTGTTCCAGGCACGGCAGAAAACCGGTGAAAATGCTCAGAGTACAGAGCCGGAAGGTATAAAGAACAGCAATGAAGCCGGTTTCACTGGATTATAGAGTACTGTAGGGGAATAATGTATAAAAAGACTGGAAAGATGGGAAGAGAGCAGGTTAGGAAGAGCTTTAAAAACCAAACAGCGGATTTTATATTTGATACTGAAAATAATAGGGAGTCATTGGAGTTTATTGAATGGGGATCCGGGAGAGATAGGATCATTGGCACTTAAGGAAGATCAATTTGACATCTGAGATAAAGATAGACTAGGATGGAAAGGGACTAGAAGGCAGGGGGACAATCTAGCAGAGTACTACAGTAGTCCAGTGCCAAGGGGGTGGCAGTATCAGAGGGAAAAAGGGAAAGTATATGAGATGGTACAAAGGCACAATGAACAGACCTTGGCAATAGACTGGAAATAAGGGCTGTGAGAGTATGGAGCCAAGGATGGCAACTAGATTGTGAGCTTGGGTAACTGGGAGGATGGTTGTACCCTTGACAATAATAGGAAAGTTAGGAAGAGAGAGGAGGATAGGAAAAAAGATAACAAAGTCAGTTTCGGATTTGAGTTTAAGATATCTATGGAACATCCAGTTTGAAATGTATAGTAGGCATTTTGAGATTTGAGACTAGAAGGACAGGAAGACAGGAGAGATTAGGAGCCAACAAATAGATCTGAGAATTATTTGCTGCATGAAGATGCTAATTTATTCCATGGAAGCTGGTGAGAATTAGTGTAGAGGCAGAGGGTGAGACAGAGCTTTGAGGGAATAGCTGTGTTTAGTGTGTGTGACCTGGAAGAATTCAGCCAAGGAGACCAAGGAGTAGGTCAGATATGATTGGATGGTTTACCAATGAGAAGCTATTTAAATATGTAGATACAGTGATCCATTACTGGGTCCTCAAAATCCTGCCACATTTGACTGCTGAAGCAGTTGCTGGAATGGTGCTGCCATTCTCTTTTTCTAATATTCATAGGCTCAGAGACACCAATCCTATCTTTTTTTTTTTCTGATTTCACACCCCTCCAAACCCTTCCTTGTTCCTAATTCTCTCCCCTTAGTAAATTACTTTGTAATTACATGGAATATATTTTGCATTTACTTAATTATATTTATAATGCTTTTCCCGTCCCTTATAAAATGAAAGTTTCTTCATGGCAGGGCTGTTGTTTTGTTTTGTTTTCGTCTTTCTATATCCTGTGCCTAGAACAACATGTACAATATGACTTTTTAAAAAATGCTTGCTGAGTAAATGAAAATTTGAATTCAAATATTTTTAACTATTGGAAAGAAGACAGATCCTTTCCCATGGGTAGGAAACCTGCTGCCTTGAGGCCATATGTGGTCCTCTAGGTCTTCAAGTGTAGCCTTTTGACTGAATTTAAACTTCACAGAACAAATCCCCTTAACAAAAGGATTTGCTCTTTAAAACTTGGACTCAGTCAAAAGGCTATAGCTGAGGACCTAGAAGGCCACATGTGGCCTCAAGGCAGCAGGCTCTCCACACCTGAATTGTATGGCTAACCATGCATTAGAGCATAATTCATGGATTGATGTTCAAAGGAGATAATAAAATGAATTCTAAATTCCTAAAGAAGTAAATATCATTTAGATACTTTTTAATGCTCTTACTGTAGTAAAAATTGATATGAAATTCCATATATTCTATTTTATATGCTCTCAAAAGTAACTAAAATATGTAAAGGTATGCTAAAATCATAATTAGCAGTGCTGTGGAACATTTCCTCATTACCCTTCGGATAACAAAGTTCCAATAAAAACATGAGACAAGGACAAACAAGAGACATTAATCCCCAAAAAGCTTACTCCCTAAATAATTTAATACTAGAACAAAATATCCCTTTATAAATAACAATTAATTACACAGAAATCCGAAGTTTATGTAATTTTGCAGTCATATGATACTATTTATGATCATTGGCACTTTCCTTTTTCAACAAAATCCCCTAATTATTGAAATTGACCAAATGGTCTTCATGTTCCTAAATTTGTTATCAGTGGTTGATAATGGAAAACTTTCACACAGCAAGGAAAACCACACCTAATTCTGTCATAAAATTTACAAGTGTATATGACCATAGATAAGTCTACATAATGAAACTTTTTTTAATGAACCATTTCAAATCTGTGTACTCTGCTATGTGCCTTACCTTCTCTTTGAGCTTCCGTTTTTGTTTGTTTGCTGATGTAGCAAACCGTTATAGCAAACTATATGAGGACTATGCCTCAAAGTCAAGAATGGTTAGCCAAGACTGCCATTGGAAGAATCTTGCCTTTTTTCCCCAAACCAACTGCATTCAAGTAGGGAAGGCTGTAAAATCAGAAGATTCTTATATACTTGTCTGGGATACTCCCAAGTTACAGCAATGTTCAAAGAGCATTTCATTCCCAAGGAGACATTCTATCTTGCCTCCGTCAGCCCTTTTGATCTCCCTGTCCTTTGCACAACACAATTTAAAACATTTTAGTCATATACAGTTCACTCTTCTTGTAATTTATTCTTATCTTCTTCCCAATTGAAATGGTAAATTCTGCTCCAAAAGGAATCACTACTTAGTATTCTTCCAGAATTTTGTGAATACTCTACACAAGTACCCACAGGCAAGAAAGGGAAGAACAAAATGGACAAACAGCTACCGGTATAGCATGACTAGAATGCATAATGAATGAAATAAACTTAGGAGGCATTTTGTATAAAGAAAAACAAAGTTGGAAAGAAAAGTGATGTCTAGATTGTGGAGGAAGTTAAAAGTTCAGCTAATCATGCTGTATTTCATTCTATAGAAAATGCAGACCCTCATAAAGATTTTAACATGTCAAGATTCTGCAATGGGACCTTGAAGGAGAAGTGGATGGATAGGTTAAAAGACAGTATCTGAGAATGTTTTAAATTGTTGTATCATAATTTAAAATAGGAATAATGGACTCCTGACCAGGGAGGAAGTTCGCCTAATAAGATATGATAAATGTGCATTGATCTGGAATTTTGTAAACCTATCTGTGGTGAAATTTTAGATATACCAATTCTTTATTGCAGAGGGAGAAGCTTCACAGAACCTACATGAGTTTCTGGGAAACGTAGACCCAGATAGCCCTATTTCTTTCCATCCTGGAAAGACTGAGAGACTCTCCTGAGAGACTAGATGAGGATGGACCTAGGGTCGGGAGAGGATAGGAATTGAATCATGTAAAATGGGAAGAAGTTGGAGGAAAGTCGCTTGGGAGAGCTTCCTCCAGGAGTTAGAGGGGTCAGATTATCTTGGCCAGTGTTGTACTGCTGTCATGTGGCCCTGTGTGCTTTGGACACTGGGTTGAAAGGAGAGAGGCTAATCAAGGGTTTCAAATGGAGTTGGCTGAGTGAAAGTTAGGAAGAGATCAGAGGTCAGAGTAAAAATTCACTCCTGGCAGTAGCTGGTGCTGAACATGAGTATGCTGCATCATGGCTGCTGGAAATGTAGTGCAATGGGCCAGATGAGATTGCCAAGACCAGGGCGTAGGGAGGGTTCAATAAACTGGGTGGTTTCCCCAACCAACAATTCATGCAGATAGTGAACTGTCTGTTTCCCTCTTCTATTTCCATCTGAGAAGAGTCTAATCCAGAGTTATCTCAAGCATATTGCAAGCAAGGAAACAAGCTAGAGTAAATTCAGAGTATAGAATGTAGCCAATACCCGAGGCTTGTTAAAGCATATTTAACCAGTAAAGAACAGGAAATATTTCTGGGGCAAGGATGCTCACTCAAATTAATTACTTCCACTACCTTCTCCTTTGTTTTCTCCTAGCCAAAGTGCTAGCTCTACCTGAACTTCAGTAAAAGGCAGAATAAAATGCTTAACTAAGGGTAAATCATGTTCTCTATTGAATAGCATACCCACATAAAGGAAGGGGCCATCCAAGAGGGATCATCCAAGAATACTTAATTTTCTGCTAGTCTAAATGCCTCCAACAATTCACTAAAAAGGGAAGAGAAGGGAGAAAAAAATAGCTACATTTCTCTATCAAGCTTATCATAGAAATTGTCTATAATATAGGAAAAATACTCAAGTCAACAAGAATTTATTATGCAACTACTATGTTCCAGGTAGAATTTATTAAATACCTACTATGTGCCAGGTATTATGTTAAGTTCTGGGGATCCAAAGCAAAAAAATTGTCCCTGCCTTCAAGGAACTTACAGTCCATCTAATGAAAAGCTTATTGTCTAGGAATAGCAGTAGTGATAACTATAAATTCAAAGTGGGTAAAATCTAATAAAGGAGATAATCTATGGCTTCAGATGTCTGTACACAAAACCGCAAATTATGAGTTCCAAGCAAGGTGAGCTACAAATCTTAAAGGAAGGAAACAGTAAAGGAAGGAAACTAATTAGTAAGAATTGGTAAGATAGGACTAACGACTAGAACCTGGCTCTGGAAAGACAAATTTTATTCAAAACAAACAGGAAAGGAGGGGACTGGGAAAATGTAGGTGTTATAAAACAAAATATATCAGACATATATTTTAAAAATAAAAGTAACTCAAGTTGAAATTTATACATATAGATATATTTCAATACATACATACAGGCATGTAAGATTTTTTCAAATTTTTAAAATGTATCTTTTCTTTTTAAAGGAAAAATTTGTGGTCCAATTTTAGTTAAAATTACTAAAAGTAAAATGGTCATAAGGGCATGGTATAGTTTGTTTTTTTTTTAATAGCAGTGGTGCTTTTATTATGTCTTGATTGACCTAAAGCCCTGCCAATATATATTTGGTTATAATCTCTACTCTTGCAAAACCAGGAATACAAACTGACACCTTTTTTTGTTAGTTTGTTTTTCTGTTTGCTTGTTGTCGGGGCTGTCAGTAAAAAGGGAACGATTCTACTTGGCTAAATTCCTAGGATGACATTATTTTAAAGTGGCATAAACAGAAATATGCAACTCTGAATCTTGTTTATGAACCCTCAAAGATGATTTCCTCAAGAGCTTTATTATATAAGGCCTTCTTATTGCCTTCATAGCTACCAACCAACTTGGGGGCTTCTTATCATATTTTGTACTTAAACACATGATGTTTTTTCCTTTTCTTCAATTTTTCTTGATTCCAATTTACATCAGTTGGTGAATAAAATGCAAAGTCAGCAAGACCATGCATATTTTCACACTTGTAATAAAGTACTTATCCCTCAATTAGTATATACTCTGGGAGCTTTTCACAATATAGTATGTTCCATTTTTTCTGTACTCATTAGCAAGCACTGATTTTGTCTAGACTTTAATCACAATTAAAGTTTGAATATTTTCCTTTTTATTAGCTCAAAAAGTCAATTATCACTTCAAAAGTAAAGCTGATGAGGCTATGTCACAGCCCTCAAGCATGAAATGTTATTCTGGCCACATCTCTGACAAAAGCAATGGCTTTGTCTTATTGGAATCTGCACATGCCATTTTTTTTCTTGACTGGGATATGTGCCTTTGCCCATGACTTTTTTATTATGCAGGATACACTCAAAAGTTTGGCTTGGGAATATCACTATAATCATAGTTGTTGAAATCCTAAGCACAATCCACCGGTTGTTCTGCCAAAGACAGTCACTTTGCAGTTATTTGGGGAACAGAAAACTCAAGAAAACATCTAGCAACTATCACATCTACCTGGGTTTTCACTCATGAGACATCATTGCCTTCACAAAATCTAGGTGGAGACCTCTGACCCTGGACACAGTTACCATAAGTGGTTTGAAATTCTGCCTATCCAGTCAGAGATAGAGTTCTAAAATTTCAGCAGAAATATGTCTAGAAATTTTTTGACTGCAATACTTTGACTAGTCCTATCTTTATCTTAAAATGGCTTTGTACAGATTATTATTTTAGAAATGTAGAAGTAAAGAAGAAGAGAAATCTATGATCGTTTAAAGGATAAATTTTGTGGATGGTAAACTAAAGAAAATTTTTTTTGAGAGTTATTTTGAAATTTCTGGATATTTCAGAATTAAGTGTGCTTGATAGTAGAAGGGAAAGGACCTTTAGAAGGAGAGATTCCAGATGAAAAATATAAAGGGAATGAACAATGAAAAAAAGTACCTAGGGAGAGGCTCAAGAGTTTCAGTGAAGACTTAGATTTATCAAGGAGAAAGGGCCCTCACTTCCTAAAATTGGAGGAAAGGAGAAGAGGAATGGCAGCTAAAAGAGATTTGGAGGATAAATGAGAGAGCTCATGATAAATGACTTTAATTGTCTTGGTAAGGTAGAAGAAAGCTTATTTGTTGAGAGATGGAAAATGCATGTGGAATTGAGGTGGCTTCAGGAAAGAGGAGGTTTGAAAAAGCCACAGTATGGAGAGAGTAAATCAGAAAAGAGTATGAAGTGGTAAGAACTCAATAGAGAGATAAACATGGCAGAAAGACTAGTATGACATTCCAGAAAAGCCCATCAGGCAAGAAACATGGTGCTGGTGGTCTGTTGTCTTTCCTGTAAGGAAGCCTACAAACTGACCTGTCAAATCTCTGGAAAGAAATGAAGGTTGAGGAGTCAGTGAGGCTTGGTGGTGATGGAAGACGTGATGGAAACAGTTGCTGTTGTCTCTAGGATGAATTGAAAATGTATGGGAGAATTAATGGTGGGCTACTGGGTCACAGGAGGTATTAGTGATCTAGATCTGGATAAGAGACCTGGATAGTCATGTTGCACCTTTGGAGAGGAGAGAAATGAGTATAATTGATGATCACTGGAAGAAAATGTGTCATAGAACTGGTAGGAGGGAGAATTTCCTTCTAGTAAAGGAAATGTGCTCTCTAAATTTCAGCTAACTATGACAAAACTTTGGTGACTCCATCCTAGTAATACTGGCAGTTAGACTGTCTGCAATTTTATTGGACCCATAAAAGTGGTTTCATGACTTTCTGTGAATAGATCCAACAACTAAGCATAGCTGAAGAGGAGCTAAATAGCAGGATGGTCCTAGGTTGAAACTTATCAGGGAAAGAATACTATAAGTACCCAGGGTCAAGTGCTTATAGTTAGTAACTAACTAAATATAACTTCAAAGTTCTGAAAGAAGTGAAATAAAATCAATATAAATGTGATAGACTAGGTAAAGGAGAGTGATCAAAGAAACAGCGATCTTGATAAAAATAAAGAACAAGTTCTGCATAATGTATGTGGTTTTGTATGTATGTATGTATAGTATTGTATGTATAGTATAGTATGTATGTATGTATATGTATATATGTATTTAGAAGAAGTAAAAATTAAAAGATAAAGATCATGCAAGTGATTCTCAGAACTAAGGTTTCTTAGAAGTGAAGTAATTTGGGACAATTGTGAGGTCTAAATTGTAACCACCCTTGGACATTTCTTATAGTCGTAGGATTTAGAGCTGGAAACGATCTTAAACATCATTTAGTCTAAGTGACTTGCCTACAGTCAGTGGCATAACTAATAAGTGGAAAAGCCATTATTTGAAATCTCATCTTCTGCCTCCATAAGCAGGTAAGCAACACAGTAGAAGATAGATCAGTGGGCTTGAAGTCAGGAAAATCTGAGATCAAAACATGCCTCAAACATTTACTAGCTTTGTGACCCTGGACAGGTCAAATAACCTCACAATCTCAATTGTAAAATGAGGGGGTTGAGCCTCAATGGTCTCTAAGTCCTCTTTCCACTCTAAACATAGCATCCAAAGTTACAAATCCAGTGTTGTCTTCATGCTAATATGTCATGCTAATGTTAAGGTAGATTACAAAGTTGCAGTCCAGGGAGTTCATTTGTCATTAACATAAATATTTAAATTGGTGGAGATGCTAATAGTGATTGGAGTAGCAAATATGACTGTGACCTAAGTGCTAAACATCATTAATGAAAGTGGGAAAATGACCTAAGAGTTAGCAGATGACATCATCAATACCCTCAAGTGGGCTTTATGGACAAATAATGTGAATTTCATAGGAGAAGATGCTGAATGATGCAACCAGAGGGAGGATCTGATGTTCACCAAGGGAACAAGAGGTATGACAGTTCTTTTTCCTGTCCCTGAAATAATGGACCACCATTGGAGAAGGGAGTGTGGATGAGGTATCTCTGGGGTCAAGATAAGGCAGTTTTCAGGAAATAAGAGTATAAAGGGAAGATAGGAAGAATAAAAGGGAGTAATAGAATAGGGGATCCTCATAGCACAAAAAGCAAAAAATAAACTTCAGGAGGGCAATCTAAGTTTAAAATACTGTTCTCAGTTATTATTGTAGAAACTATCTTTATAGCAACCCTTAATTTGGGTAGAATCGTTTGTATAAAGAGGCTACCAAAGTCCCTCAAGGGACTGACTAAATTAAGGTGCTACAATATAAAATATATAATAGCCATGTTCTATCCAAATATTTGCAGTCCTCTTCTGCGATTTTGATTGCCCTTAAAGAAACATTCATTTTATTCCAGATAGTGAAGTATACGCTTTCTTTAACAGCCTGTACCTGTGAAACAAGCGCATTTTATAAATCTCTTCAAAAACATGTATTTGTCAAAATACGAACTTCGGTTCAAAAATGCTTGCAAACATATGTTCAGCCTGAGTGATTGATAGTACAGTATAACAGTAACAAGACCAATTTACATAAACTGAGTTGTTGGAAAAGAGAAATCTCTAAACTAGTTTTCTTGAAAACAAATAAAAATACTACACAGAGTTCACAGGAGCAAAGGGCAAGTTTTTGGTCTTGACCCACAGAAAAACACAAAATATAAACTATTGTTTAAAACAAAAAAAAAAAAGCAAACAACCCATGAATGATTCGTGTAACTGAAGGGGTGGTGGTGTTCCTGTGTTCTTTTTTGTTTCCTGTTAAAGCATTTCACCCAATAACTAAATATTTAAGTTTAAGAGTATAAATATATTTAAGTGGATTAGGAGGCATATAGTTAGACTTACAATGTAACCATTACTCAGCTTTTGTTTCTTTGAAAGTAACTTAAATCCCCCTTTGAGTGTATTTTTTAAAATTCTTGTGTAAGGATAGCAGGCTCATGAGCTTCAACAATACGACTACTCTGAGTCACCGTCTAAAGCGCTCAAGTTACCTTCTTCAATTTCTTTCCACGGAGTTCAGCTGGACCAGTTCCTTGTGTTTTCCAGACATGATTAGGCTATAGTGGGGGGTTGTAATACTGAGTCATGTGGACTGATGAGGACTTCAGTTCACAAAGGACACATATGCAAGTGTTCATCATATAGAAGTATGCACTGGCAATGAACAGCTTGTGTGGTTTTATGTTTCTGTTAACAGAAGCCATTATCTGCCTAGTGTTATTCGCTGAGCTTGGAAAAGAACAATTAAATCACAAGATAGAGAAAAACTGGAAAATATTTGTGATCCAAGGTCTCTCCTATCCATGGGATGGCAATATAGGACCTTCCAAACACATACATATATACACGCACATGCCCATACACACATGCACACAGATGAATTTTTCTTTAAGAAGTATTTGAGGAAAAAATTATATTACTTGGTCCACTGATCTTTTATACTACTTTTCCCCAGCACAGAAATTGCTAATTATTGCTCTGGGTGAACACTGGTGAAGGGTGTAAGATACTTAGATTTGCAAAAAAAAAAGGGGAAGAGAATAGAAAATCT
Source organism: Notamacropus eugenii (assembly GCF_028372415.1). Taxonomy (NCBI): domain Eukaryota; kingdom Metazoa; phylum Chordata; class Mammalia; order Diprotodontia; family Macropodidae; genus Notamacropus; species Notamacropus eugenii. The sequence continues at coordinate 158,875,276 of NC_092874.1, forward strand.
AGGTCAGTGAACTTTACTTTGTTTCATAGCAAGACACTAAATCATATTACAAAGAAGTTAATTAATAAACACTTAGAAAAGGAAAAAGTGATTACAAAGAACTTCATTAAAAATAGATAACTAAAAAGGTAGCATTGACAGTGACGAACACAGAATCTGGAGTCAGAGGGCCTGAGTTCAAGTCCCACCTTTTGGGTCATCTTTGACTTTGGGCAAGTTCCTTAAATTCTCTGACTTTCAATTTTCTCTATATTCTCTAAATATTCTCTAAAATAAAGGGGTTGGATTAGGGAGCTTCTGAACTCCCTTCTAGCTCCAAATCTATAGTTAACTTCATTCAGCTGACACAGTCCTTAACTTGTAGATCAGGACAATTTGAAATTACTTGCATTACATATTTGATGAGGTCTGTCATGCTAATCTTGTGGACAAGAAGACACAACAACAAATCAAGAATACAGTTACATTGTTTCAGAAATGAATGGCAAACCCAAAGAATATTGATTAATAGTGTGAAGTCAACTTGGAAGGAAGTCTTGAGTACTATATTTCAAGGAATTTCTGCCCTTTGCTTTTTAAAACTACAATCTGTGACTTGGATAAAGTAATCAATAGCATAGCTAATGTGCTGAATGACAGGGATCCAAAAAGAACTCAATAGCCTATAGCAATTGGGTTGAATCCAATAAAATGAAATTTAATGGGATATATGTTGTTTTACACTTAAGTTCAAAAACATTAATTTCACAAGTTCAAGACAGAAGTGTGACTAAATAGCCATTCATCCAGAAAATACATGCAGATTTTATCAGACTCCAAGCAAAGACTACCGCCATTTCCAAAAAACTGATGTTCAGTAACAGAGTAATAGTGAGCAGTATGGTTTCAATAAGTTACCGGTAAAAAAAACATGCTGGCGTAGTATATAAGAATATAATCAAAGAATATAATCAAAGAAAAGTATCTTTGGAAAAATTAAAAAACATTTGTAGTGAAAGTGAGACATGATAGACAGCCCATGAGCACCATCAGTGTTTGTAAGTTGTCAAGAGATTTAGACAAAACCTCCTAAGGTATTAAGTAAGATATCCTGTTCAACATTTATGGGGAGACGTGGGCAAACACTGTACAACATGAGAATATTTAGAAGGGTTTTGATCTGAACCAATGAAGGAAGTATCATCAATAAGATCACAGTTCTATGAAGTAACAAAGCAAATTCAACATGCATCAATGTTATGACATGGTAGCCAAAATATCTGATGTAACATCAGGTTGTTTTGAGAGAGGCATAGTATTTTCTAGGTTATATGACCAATACGATAGAGGCCTAGTCATTTTCTCCAGTCTCCATTAACTTTCACAATGCTTTCTAAATGAATGATTGTGTCCTTGAGATAAAGCAAATAAAACTTAATCCACAGAACAAGGAAGTATGTCCAAAAATTGACTTATGAATCAACACTGAAGAAACCTTTAATCTGCTAATCTTTAACCTGATCAGTAGCAAAATTCTGCTGCCACCCTCCCTGCACCCATGAGCTTACACTTTAGAACTCACACAAGAGTTCCCTTCCTGCTTCAAATACTCTGAAGGAAACTTCAATGCATGCCCAGACTTCACCCCTTTTCAACAAGAAACAAAAATTGACTGTACATAAAGAGGAATGGAATGAAAAGCAAAGAGAGAGGGCAATCAAGCTTCTTTACAGTAGGGGTAACTCTGAGATAAGGAAAACCCAAGATGGTGGAGTTTCTTCTCATATTACCCACCTTCCATCCCTGAAAAAAAAAAAAATTGTACTGATCTAGTCAAGCCAGAGAAAGAAAGAACCAGAATCAGTGAATTAAAAACAAGAGGCCAGCTTGAGTGTGTTCATAGAGTCTAAAGAAAAGGGTACCGAAATCCAGCTATACTCAGCTCTAACTCCACAGAAAGTACTCAGAGAAGGGTTCATGGCTGATGAACAGTAAATATCTCAACACAGAAAGGAGGCTGAGGTAGGTTAGCAATCTAGTCACTAGATATTATAACTACAATCAAAAGAGAATGAGTCAGAAAAAGGGTGGGGAGGTTTCAGGTTAGATAACTCACTTGGTAAGACAGTCGACATTTTACTTTCATTTCTGAAAACCACATTTTAGGTGTAATTTTGCCAAACTAGGGAGTATCTTCAGAGAATGACCAGGATGTGCAAGTAACATCTATTGCATGAAACATGGTGAGACAACAGATGGACTAGAGAGAATATAAGGTCCCTTCCCACTCTGCGATTATGTGATTTTTTAACTGACAGGACAAAAAAAAATTGAACACAAGTTGAAAGATTTATTACAGTTTAAATTAAGTTCTAAACTTGGACCAAAAAATTTTCAACACTTTAACAAGGTAATGTCATTCTTTCCCCACAAATATTTAGCCTAAAAGATACTCCCATTGAAAATAGTTTTATATTTACCAGAACGTTGATGGTAACAAGAACAGAACTACTTCTCTGTCTGACAGGATCAGGTTCAATGTCATTGTCCATATCTGTTACTGTTACTACTAACTTGTACTGGGCTTGAAGCTCTCTATCTAATGAATCCAACAGTTTTATCATTCCTAAAATAAAAGTACAAAGAAATCTGTTATATAGCTATCAAGAAATTCCAATCTAAGGTTAAGTCAAGGAAATAAGAAAAATGTTAGATGAAAATGAGGATAATGATTACATTATCAACTTTATGATGTTATAAGGAATCAAAAGACATAATTTGTATTCAATGTTTGCAAACTATAAAACATAATAGAAATATAAGTTAATAGTGGGATTTGGGACTAGATCTATGATTTCACTGAAGTAGCAAACTCTCCCAATGTATATTGGCACTTGTTCTGTAATTTGTGGTTTTAAAGAGTTTCCTGAGATACCAAGAAGTTAAATGACTGAATTTGCAACCAGATTGTATCCTGGAAAAATTTGAAATAAGGTCTTTCTAACTGCAATGGTCGTTTTTGAGCTATTGCACAAAGCTTTCTTTCTATTCTTGTAACTTGAGGTTCATGCCCATTCTTATTGGTAGAATGATTTTACATGTCTGCATCTCATGCAGGCAGAATTATAAAAAGTCTAGATACTCCCATGTCCTCCCTCAAAGCCAGAGGCTAGAAGACTCAGAATCATCAAATTATCAGTCTATACACCAATAAGGAGAATTTCATATAAATGGACATAAGTTCTAGGTTACATTCTTATTAATAAAAAAAAAAAAGCTTTTTTCAAATGTGAATTTCAAATTCATGTTCTGATATTACCTGTGTTTGGTTCGATGTAAAATTTGGAAGGTGTCCCCAGATTACCTCCATCAATTGAATATTTTATGTTGTTGAATGGCCAGTCTGCATCTGTAAATACAACTCTCCCAATAAGTGTATCCATCGCACTGTTTTCAGGTACACTGAAGGTAAAAGCTGGCATTTTACTAATTGGATTTAGTTCATTCCTACGAGTCACCCGTAAAATAATTGTAATAGTAGCTGTGGAAAAAGAAGCATTTTTATTTTCTCCTGTAGCTAAAACATGGATCCATGCCATTCAGATTTTACATTTTCCTAATTGAAAAAAATTCTAAAAATGGCATTTCTTAAAATTTTAAGTAGATTTAAAATTCATATTTATGAATTTATGAGCCTATGACCTTCCTTTTATTATTTACTAAAGTAGTTTGTTTTGTTCAAATTAAGAATTTCATATTAAAAACCAAAAAAACTTTGTTTCCAAACTCATATATCTGCATACATGACCTACAGCTATTGTGCTGAGTATGAGTTCTAAGCCTCCTTTCTCTCCTACCTAGTTGCTTTTTCTTTTTTTAACTTCACACTGGCAGCCTAATAAAAAAATAAGGAAAACAATCTCCACATATTAAAAAATATTTTTATTGACTCTGATTTAACTGATTCAAACAACCTGAAATTGATTCAGACACAACATTAAGTGAATTTTTATACACTTTTATATACCAAGTAGGTTTGTGTACATCATAGAGTTGTTCCATCAAATGTGATTTTGTCAATAAAGTAGGAATAAACCACATCCTAAAGTGAATTCTTTATATAATATTCTTCAGTAGATTCTGGTAGACCAGATTCAGCTCTGGTGTCCAGCTTGAGACACTGGTCTTCACTTGGGTGGTTGAATACCATAGGGATATGTTGGGTGCTTTCTATGAGACACTCGCTAATAAGCAGCCCCATTCACATCTCAAAAGCTGATACAAGTGCTATTTCTTTCATGAAACCTGATCCCTCTCTGAGTAACAATGTCCTCCTATCAGACTCTGAACAGTTTTTCTCTGATATAATTAAATTCATCTCTAACTATTTAGGAAAATATGAGGGAAGACAGGATATTTTCAGCAAAGAGATTCAGGAAAGGTTTGATGGAGGATATGGCCCTCGAAAAAAAGACGATTTTAACAGGAGATTTTGGAAAAAAAAAAGAGTGTTCCACATAAGGAGATGGCTTATGAGATGAACAACAAGTTGAGTTCAACAACAGGTGATAATCTGAGCGAGAAGGAGTAATATTAAATCAGTCATGAACTAGATTTCAAAAGATCCTAAACCAATTAATGAATTTCCTTCTTTTATTTTTAGTTCCTGGCCCTGACAAATACTTTATAACACACACAGACCCCTCTCATTTTACTTCCAGGCACTCTCTGGATTCTCTAACTTTTCTGCTTCCTCCCCAACAATTCCTCCCCTGCTTTGCAGCACATTTTATGTGCTATCTTCTTAAATTATAACTTAAGCTCCTTGAGAAGAATGGCTATCATTTTTCCTTGTTCTTTTATGCCTAGCACACAACGTATTGCTTAATAAAAATTTAATCTTTTATTATCTATCTATGCATCTGTCTATGAATGTATTATGTATTATGCATGTATGTACCTTACTATTAGACTCTAGCTATGTGAACTTGGACGAGTCATTTAACCCAATTTGCCTCAGTTTCCTCATCTGTAAAAAAAGCTGGAGAAGGAAATGGCAAACCACTCTAGTATCTCTACTAAGAAAACAAAGTGTTACAAAAAGTCAGACATGACTGAAAATAACTAAACAGCATCTATCTATCTATCTATCTATCTATCTATCTAATCTATCTAATCTATCTATCTATCTATCCATCTATCCATCTATCTACCTACCTACCTACCTATCTATCTATCTATCTATCTATCTATCTATCTATCTATCTATCCATCCATCCATCCATCCATCCATCCATCCATCCATCCATCCATCCATCTATCATATTGTGTGTTAGAGCCATAGGTGTTTGTGTTTCATCCTCACACAGCTTCATGAAGAAAGGCACCTTGTCTAATCTGAATTACATCATCTCCAGGACCTGAAATATTGCTTTGCCCACTGTAGCTGCTTAATCAGTATTTGTTGAATTGAAATGAATTTGCAACAAAGAGGCATCAAGTGAATTGTTTCCCTTAGCTACTTCTGGCCCACGGAGCTGCTTCCTGGAAGGATATTTTAAAACTCTTAGTTCAACTTCTACAAGTTCAAAGTTACTGTTCTATTTGTTGCTCTGTTCTATCTATGTTTTGATAAAGAAAAGCCAGGGGAATTGGCTGAACCCTGAGTCATTGGTTATAAACAATTATCCCTTCCTTTCTCCATGTTGCTTTAAGACTCCCTCTTTCCTCTTTTCTTTTCACAGGGGATATATACATAAATACATATATATGTATATGCATGTATGTATGTATATGCTCATATAGGCATATTTACTTTTCCAGTTGTAGACAACAGATTTCTCTTACTTTCATTTCTTCTCCTTTCTTCATTTCATACTTATATTTTTTCTTTCTTCTTTCTCTTTTTCTCCTCTCTCTTCTTCCCTTCCTTTTTTCTTCCTTCTCTTTTTCTTCCCTTCCTTTTTTCTCTACTCCTTCCTTTCTCCCTTTTCATTTATCTTCTTTCTTTCTTCCTTCCTTTGCTTTTTTCCTCCCTCCTTCCCTTATTTACTAGCTTCCTTCTTTTCTTCCTATCTTTCTATCTTTCTTAGAAACCCTGCCTAAACTCATCTGAAAATTATATTCTCTAGTCTTACACTGAAAGTTAAGAAATTACTTATGGTCTAATTACTTATGGTGAACTATGGTCTCATCAATAAATTGTCAATCAATAAACATGTATTAAGTGCCTACTATATGTCAGACCCTGTGCTAAGTGCTGAGGATTCAAAAAAAAAAAAAAGCAAAAGACAGTCCCTGCCCTTAGGGAGCACACAATAAGCAGATATAGATATATATATATATATATATATATATATATATATATATATATATATATATATATATATATATATATATATATGAATTGAGCTATCTGTATGGTTAATAATAACACAGCTAATATTTATATAGTACTTACTATATGTCAGGAACTGTGCTAAGTACTTTACAATTATTATCTCATTTAGTTCTCGCAACAGTCCTGGTTGGTAGGTGCAATTTCATCCCTATTTTACAGATGAGGAAACTGAGGCAGAGGTACAATGATCTGCCTGAGACTACCCAGCTAATAAATTTCTGAAGTTGTATTTAAACTCAGGTCTTCCAGACTCCAAGTCTGGCACTGTTCTATTCATTAGAAAATAATTAAAAAAAGAACATCACTAGAATTAAGAGTGGTTGGTAGAGGCCTTTTGTAGAAGATGGGGTTTTAGTTGGGACTTAAAGGAAGCCGTAGAAGCCAGGAGGTAGAAACATTCCAAAAATGACACACAGAGAAAATGCCCAGAGACAAGATATGAATGACTTTGTTTGTGAAATAGGAAGGAGGCCAATATTACAGGATCAAATCTATAAATGGTGGTTAAAAGGGTAAGACTGGAAAGGGGATGTTGGATTAAGTTATGGAAGTTATGATTCTGGAGATGATAGGAAATCCCTGGAGTTTGCTGAGAAGAAGAGTGACACAGTTAAACCTGTGCTTTAGGAAAATGCTTTGGTGGCTGGAGGAAGGATGGATTGAAATGGGAAGATACCCATCAGGAGAATATTACAATGGTCTAAGCATAAAGTAATGAGGTTCTGCTCCAGGGTAGTAGCAGTTTCAGAAGAGAGAAGGGGGCTTATTGAAGAGATGTTGCAAAGGTGAAATCGACAGACATTGGCCACAGATTGACTATGGGGGGTAGGAGGTGGAGAGGCAGAGATTGAAAGATAGTAAAGGATTGAGGCTGATACCAAGGTGAACTGGGAGGCTAGTGTTGCCCGCAAAAGTAAGACAGAAGTTCAGTTTTGTGAGAAGATGTAGGGTACAAGATAATGAGCATACTTTTAGTCATGTTGAGTTTATAACTTCTGTTGGAATTCAGCTTGAGAAGTCTGAAATGCAGTTTCCTGATCCAGAATGGAAAACATTACACTATTTCTTATGTTCTCCCTCCACACACTCTTTCCTCCTATAATGCCCCTCTCACCCCACCCAGTCTCCATTTCAGGATTCTTGTATCTCTCACAATAGCTTCCATATCAGATCTTTTAATACCTTAGTTCAATCAGCCCAGATAAATCCTAAAATCACATCAGTGCAAAATCCAAAGTTTATTAAAGCTTTTAGAATATCATTCCTTTTTTTTTCCTGTTTATAATGTCAGTGTTATAGAAATAACTGCACCCTGAAATACCATATTTCTGCAAAATCATTTAACAACTTCCTTGGTTGTATGTGTATATATTCTCCAATGCAGAATCCATCTAATTCAATTGTATTTATTTTCCTGAGAAAGCCCTCCCTCACACCAAGCATTAAGATATACTCAATTTTGGCTTTACCTTTGAATGACTGCAATGCTCTGCTTCAACAAATTGGGAATTATACGCCAGTTCAAGATCCAGATTGCCATTGGAGTGTGTAAATTTCATTTCTAAGGGTTATTGGGTTATATTTACTCAGGGCTTTAATTGGCAGCTATCACATTTAATCTTCTTTGGTATTTATCCTCCTTAACTCAGGACAGTACAGATTTTTCCATTGGGTGTTCGTCTTCCTTGAGCTTAGAATTTAAGGCAAAGGGTTTTGTTTTTTTCTTAAGGCTAAAACACCGTATTATACAATTACACTAAACTCCTAACCTCTACTTGTTGTTCAGTCATTTTCAATCACATCCAACTCTCTGTGACCCCATTTAAGGTTTTTGTTGTTTTGTTTTGTTTTGTTTTTTTTGCAAAGGTACTAGAGTGTTTTGCCATTTTCTTCTCCAGTTCATTTTACAGATGAGGAAACTGAGGCAAACAGGGTGAGGTGACTTGGCCAGGTCACACAGCTAATTAAGTGTCGTGAGGCCAGATTTGAACTCAGGAAGAAGAATCTTCCTAACTCCAGGCCCAGGACTTTAGGTACTGTACCACCTAGCTGCCCCTGACTTATAGTACATTTCATGTTTTCTGTTAATACATTTAAAACAACTGTTAGCTTGTAAATATTTGGTGACTTCTGCCTTATTTTAAAAAAAAGGTGTTCATGAACTTTATCCAATACAAAAATAAACAGCAATGAAACACATGTTAAAAATAATATTTGCAAAGAAAAATATACTACAATCCAATGTCATTTCACCTCTTTAGCTATTATGAATACTTAAACATTCTTGGCCTCTCAATATTTGGTAGTTTTAGTGATTTACAATGCTTTAAATAAGACCCTGCAACACTCCAACTGCAATGCTTCATACAGGAATCAGTCTGGACTATCACTATTTCCCATACAATTTTGAGTGAGGTAAGCAATTGCCATGATGAGGAAGTCAAAAAAAACCTGGAAATCTGGACTAGTTTAATCTTAATCTCATATCATTTGAAGATATACAAAAGAAAAATAAAATACTTTCTTGAAACATGACTATCTCAAAGGAAAGAAAGTACCAAAGGACTAGAATAAGTTAGTTTTACATCCAAAAAAGTGACTAGGAGGACATCTATAATGACATATTTACTTTCTCATTTCAATAAAATTTTATGATAATGATATACCAAATATAATGAGGATAAAAAAAAATAAGAGAAGGAAAGGTTTCACAACAACAGATGATATTGTCACACGTATAGACCTGAAAGCTGGAAAAAATATGATTTCATTTAGTTTATTACCTGTTGGAAGTTAAAAAGCATTTAATTCAGCGAAGTAAAATGCAGCCTAAGTCTCTGTTCCAACTAGGTATTTCCCAAGTAAATCTTATAGATGAAAAAATTGAGATAACTTCAACTATACTTTCATTATTAATATTAAGTGAGCCACAAAAGGAGACATGGTTATCAAAGTATTTGTGATAACATTTCTCTAAAGATGGTGAATTTCTCCAGATGCTCTTATTTACAGATGGCATTATGCTTATTTCATCAAATCTGAGGAAACTATGTTCGACACTCTAAACAAGATAACTACACTTAGGTAGGTATTATTAGGTTTGGCCTAATAACACACACAAACCAAAAAATGTGTCAGTTTAGACTATGAGATACAACTGAATGGAAAGCCCATTGAGTTGACCAATGTCAGTACATATATCTTAAAGAGAAGCTGCAGATGAACAGTGAGTTGAGCTCAGAACTGAACAAGAAGAAAACTGAAACAGATTACATTTGGAAAATTATGCAGCCCTTCCAATTAGGTCAGGGTACCAACTTAAACAAAAACCCATCTTTTAAACACCAATAATCTTCTAATTTTCTATATACCTGCAAGACATGGAACACCATAATCTCCAAAGAATTGGAATGTGAGGTTGCCCAAGAGACAATGAAAAGACATGGAGCATAAATAGGCTGGAGTATATATTTTACTGGCATGCAAACGATGATGGGAAACATTCACTCAGAAGAGAGAGGTGACTAAAAATGGAGGTGTTTCAGATCATATAATAAGAATGAAGAATAAGAAATGAAAAACATGTTGCTATAATGAGAAAAAACAAACAGCATAGACTATGGGAATGTCCTTAGTAATTAGATCAATTCTCTGTGAAGTACTCATGAGATGATGTAAATGAGATTTGCATAGCATGAAAAGGCTTGTCTGATTTAAGCTTTGTACCACTTGAGGAAGTACCATCAGTAAGATACTAGAACCACTGAAATATTTAAATAAAATAAATAAAAAATCACTTACTTGATAATTCTGGAGTGCCTCCATCAGACACTCTTACAAAAAGAGTATATTTAAATTGCATCCCGGCAAAAACAAAATTATCATAATTCAGTTGGTTAGGTCCAATCTGCAGGTAAGAAAAATTATATCTACAATTATTTTCTCTGCTCATTAAAGTGAGCTCTATCTTGCTTGTAAAAACAGTCATTAAACAACTTGAGGAATCAATTTTTTTTAAATAGATGTCTAAAAAAAACCAATGTAATTCAAACTCCCTCAGCTTTAAGGATTTTTGTGAGAAGACTACAGGGTAGATGTGCTGGGAGGGCTAACGTCTCTTTTAGTCCACCTGTATCATATGTCACAGCTGGTAGTGGAAGATTAGGAAAATTGAGAGAAAGGTCTTGAATAGAAATAGTACAACAGGAGAGGAGAGAATTTTTGCAGATCCACATACTATTTCCCTTCTGGAAAAACAATACAGAGAGGCACTAGGACATGATAAGAACATATGATCATTGCCCAGCGTGACAAAGAGCTGACAGGAGAGATTATCACATGGCAGAAAACCAAAAATCAAAAAGAAGACAGTGGTGAGTTAGGAGGAGTAGCAAACTATGACCTTGCTCCTTTCTGGGCTCTTTGGGACTCCTCTACAACTGCTAAATTTTTTTCTAAAAATTGATGATAATCACAATCATTGCCTTTAGTTTCATAATTTCCCATTTTTTAGGGTCAGTGACTTGTTTAAATAAGTGAAGTGAAAGGCATTTTAACTGCATTCAGGTTCTTCTCATCTTATGCCTTAATATGCTGTTAATTTGGAATTATTCATCTATCAATGTTCTGGACAAATTTGAAGAATACATGGAACTCTAGATAGACTTTTGTGAAATAATGTCTAATGAAAAGTGAAAGAACAGAATGGAGTGGACCCCAGCTATGACTATGGGAGGAAATGTGAATGAGAATGAATGGACTGAACACTGATTGGAACTTCGAGCATCACATAAAACTGTTATGATGATTTATGTATCAAAATTGACTGATTTAAATTTAAACTGTCATTAATTAAGTTTCATTCTTAATATTTATGTTCAATGTTATTCTAATATAACATTTCCATTTTTAAAATTCCCTATTTTTTCAGGTAAAATATAAGAGGAATTTCTGGGAAAGAAAGGAAATGAAGAATTTAATGAAATTAAGAAATAATGAAATGCCAAAGAAGAAAGTTTTAGAAACTGAACCTAAATAGAACCATGGAAATTTACAATGCATGTTGATGGTGAGCCTTTCTCTTGGGTTTCTACTTGCTGCTGACCTTGACACTTTACACAATGCCTCTCAATATTTTTCTTTCCCTTTCCTTCTCTTCACACTAATGCTAGTTGACAAAAATGGGAATGTGTAATAACAAAAGGTTAAATTTACTGTTAGTAAGGAATTATTATGAGACTGTATTATTTTATTTTTAATAAGTCAATTAACAAACACCTATGGATCCCCCTAGAAATAGTGAATTGTAGAGTTGAAAATATCTAAGGGACATTAGAAATAATCTATTCACACCCTCTCATTTAAATGTGAAGACTGGAGGCTAGGAAAGTGAAAAGAATTGTTTGTGATCACGCAGCTAGTTAGGAGCAGATCTGGAGCCTGGATCTCCTTAAGTCATGTTCCATACTCATTCTGTTGAACCACACTGCCTCTCTTTCTCAACACATAAAAGGCCCATTCATAGAGATACTGAACTCAGTTCTATTTCACATCTATGGAAGCATTATAAATAATGAAGTCACAATTTAGTCTAATCAATAACCTCTAAAGTAAGTCTTCGGTATAAAAGCTATTATCAGAGATGCAGTAGCTAAGGAGTCTCCAGCATCTGGGGAATTGTTTTGGGAAAATGACCACAGAGAGGCAGCAAAATTAATTCAGATATACCAATATCTTTATAACTCTTCACATTCTCAACCATGCTGAGCTGTAGCTCTATACTATTATCAAATTGAAAGGAAACTGGAAATTTTCACAGTGACTCTGAATTAACTGAATGGTACTAACTATTTAGAATTGATTTCAGAATTTTGTCCGTGGTCACTTTTATGAAAAAGACAGACAAGTGACTTCGGTCACAGAGCTCTGTCATATATCTAGTCTCTTAACACAGCATGATACAGTGGAGAAAGCAGTGAGTTAGAGTCAAAGGATATAGGATTGAATTCTAGATGTTCTGTTTACTATAAGTATAATGTGACTGTGCAAATCACTTCTCTTTATTGGGTTTCAGTTTCTTCATCTGTAAAAGGAGAGGGTTGGACTAAAGGATCTTAAAAAAAAAGACGAAAAGACCCTTTCAGCTCAGAATATACAAGCTGATGATCCTACTCTTAATCCTACCAAAAGATAAAACCCTGTGAGGCAAGTAGTTCAGGTGTCAATTTTACTTTTTATTGATAAGCACATTCCCATTTAATTGCTCTAGTCACAAAGCTTGTGAAGTGAGCTTCCTGATTACAACTCTGATTCATGCTCCACTGTGCCGTGCTGGCTCTCTCAAGCAAAATATCAGAAGAGCGTATGTTTATAGCTACAAGCTTCCCCAGATATCATCCACATTGAGCCTCACATTTTGCGGATATGGAACTGAAACTCAGAGAGATTAAATGCCTACTGTGTACATAATAGTTAATTCTAAAATAAATCTTCAGTTGTAACACTTAATTTTTATAAAATTCAATAGCCTAAGTGAAAAACAATATTTACTGAAATATAATTTTTTATCTAGGTTTTATCCATTTTAATTTATTGAGAGATTTCTTTAGAAAGGGTTGAAGGAGTAGAAATAGAAGAAAATGGAGGAAGGAGAAAACTAGGAGTTAAGGGGAGAGATAAAGATGACCTGAACTTGAATGGTTTCAGTAGGGGTAAAAAGGGCAGGGATGTGCAAGACATTGTGGAAGCAGAATACATAGGCCTTAGCCAATGAATGGAAGAATGAGAGGTGGAGAATGTTCCCAGTAGAATTTAATATACTTAAATGCAATATGTTATCTAAACTGTGATACTTTCTATTTATTATATTATTGAATACTGTAATGTTAATGAGAGGTAAAGATCTTCCTGACCATTAATAGGTCTTGGGTGGAGCCCGTTAAGGGAAGCTAGATTAGGAGATGTTTATTTTTAGGAAGTGCCACATCTTTTATTAACTTCCAATGAGGCCCTGGGAAAGGGTCATGATGCCCTCCAGTTCTGAAAAGTTTATATGTACTTTGAGGTGAGGTTTTGCTTTGGGGCTTGCTTTTTGGAAGAAGGTACATGTGCCAGATGAGACTCTGTGCAGCCATTAAGGAGCCCTCCTGGCTTTGAAAACCCAGATGTTCATGCTTCTCTCTTTAGTAACTATGCATGTATGTAATGGTCAGACAGCTGGATCTATCTACTGATCTGCTATGTGTGTATTGCTTATGGTCAGACAGTTAGAAATCCTGTCTGTTGGTCTTTATTGCTCTACTTGTACATTCTCTACTGATATATGTGATTAAAGAAGATTGTCAACCCCTCAAAAGTTGCTTTCCCTTTAGAAAACAGATCTAAGAACCTGTGCTAGCAGGCCATCTTGGATGTGTCAGGGTTCTTGCTGCAACAAATACAATCCTTTGTTGTTGGTCATACTTTGTTTTTGATGAAGACCAATGATATCACAATATTGAGGATTAGAGCTGTCTTCACTTAAATGAGAACTGGATTTAAGTGAAGCAGAGGTGTACAAAATCATCAGCCTCACTCTTTCTTCTGGAGTCACTGACATCCAGTGCAAGACAAAAGTCAGGATGACTGCCAATGGTCTGGGATGAAATGGATGACCTTGGCATCTCCAATGTCTAAGCAAGCTCTAAGTGCTTCACAGTGCCTCCTTCAGCCACCTTCATGGATGTTGGAACAAACTGTTTTTGTCCACCTATTCTGCAGAGGCAAGTCCTCACAATGCTTAGGGAAGACATCCCCCTAGATCACCAATGAGTTTAAAGCCTTTTGGCTTCCCTCAACCTGTTTTAGCCTGTCTTCTGAGATGGTTTTGCTATACATGCTACAGCTTCTTTGAGTCACAAGTGAGAATTGGGTGACAAAAGGACACCAAAGGTAGATGAATAGTCTTGAAAGGACATGGCAAGGCTTCTTACCAGATGTGCTAGTCCTCCCTGAGCACCCCACATACCTCATATAATAGCATATACCCCATACACAATCCTGTAATAGATATATAAATTAGCTAGTTCTGTTACCCTAAATTCTCAATGCAAAAAATTTGTAGCATTCATTACTGATGATCATTGTAATAACATTTTGTGAATTTTTTTCCAAATAAAAAAAGTAATTCATCAGAATAATTTGTTCTAATTTTGTTCCAGTGATTTAAAAATGCATTCCAGCATTAATACTAGAATATCTGTTAGCAATTTAAGGTTAATTTGGAAACATGAGAACATATTCTGCTATCAGCTATTTAAACTACTGAACTTCATTAAAAATTTTTTAATAATAAAAATACAAGTTCTTTTTAATCTAACAAATCACTGTGCCACTTTTAGAGAGCAACTTTAAAATACTTACTTTTATTTCATTGTTGGTAAGGGTAAATGTTCCATTTGAAAATCTGTCCATGATCAAGTGATAAGTGATGTTATTATTGGGATCTGTTCCATCCTTATCAGAACAAATTAAAGACACTAAACGAGTTTCAAGTGGAATATTTTCAGGAAGCTCAATTCTACATACGGCAAAAAATATAAAGAAATATCTTATTAGCATGATAGCCTACATTTGCTCAAGGGAAAAAATCATATTCATAAATAGTATTTGAAACAATATATTCAAATTTCAAATATTTTGTCTCCTTCCTCCTATACTAAGGAATTTTTCTTTAAAAAAGTCATGTTCTGATGCATCATTATGACATTACGATGACCCTATCCTCTCAAAGGTTGTAACAGCAAAACACACACTCTCTGGTAGGTTCTAGCAAAGTGCAAAAGCTTTGAGTATAGAGCTAAGAACTGACCATATCTGGTAATCAAGAAACAGTATGCTTACTGTGGATAATCTCATCATTAGTTGTTTAATAGTAAATGATGAATTAATTAGCTGGCAAGCAGATTAAAAATAAAAATTGGTGACCCACAATAGTTCAGGATTCATTGGGATTTTTTCTATAAGTAGTCATTGTCTATTTCTATAAATGTATATTTTCACAATTGCCCTCTTTTTTTTTTTTTAAGGAAGAAAAGAGCAATGAAATGCAAGGAAATGATCCTATCTCACACTATCTATATCTGTTTATCTATCTGTCTTTCTATCAGACGTTCAAGGCGTTCTACAATATGATACTTCTTTACTTTTCCATTCTAATTTTTGTTTCACTATTTATCACACCCTACAAACAAACCATACTACTTTCTGCTTCCTAAATGCAAACTACATTCTTAAATATCTATGGCTTCAGTCACTGATATTTCTAGGTAGCATACCCTATTCCTGACCACTCTTTAAAGTCCAATTAAAAATCCAGCTCTTCTAAGATGCTTCCCCTCCCTCATTCCCTGGTTGTGGTCTTTCTCCCAAAGGTCACATAGTACTTGGCTTTGTAACTCTTTGACACATTTATCAGGTAATATTGTGAATCATTACTATGTGTGTTATCTCCACTAAACTAGAAGCTTCAGGAAAAGGGATTGTGCTCTATCTAACTTTATACCTTCCCTATCTTTTAACAGTGCTATGCACACAAAAGGTATGTAATAAATAACAGTTGTATCAGATCCATGCCTTTCTCTATGTTACAGGTAGGTAATGTTAAGCAGAATAGAATGAAATATTAGAGTGACATCCAATTATTCCAAATTAACATGAATTCATTATCCATCATTGAGCTATTTCTTTTGATCCAACAGTGTAGAAGAATAATTACTATCTTTGGAGGCAGAGGGCCTGTGTTTAAATTCTTGTTTTGTTATTTATTGCCTTGCCTATATGACCTTGAGCAAGTTGCTCTCCGTCATCTGATGTAACATCAGTTTCCTCACCAGCAAAAAGAGAGGGTTGAACCAAATGATCATAAAAAAAAATCATTCCACCATAAATCTCATGGGAAGTATCTCAGATCTCATGTTTATACATGCATGCGTACACATGTGTGCATACACATATGTGTGTATGTGTATACATATGTATTATGAGTTTGGGCATAAACTTTGTTGTGCTAAGAATCACTTGGCTAAGATGTGAAGCTGTATTGAATTGAAATAGTAGCACATTTTTAAATTTTATAACTATTTTATCATAATTCTGCCTCCCTACTCCCAAGGCTGAACAATTTCAGGGAATTTAGGGAATTTACTTTGTTGAGATCCATTCCACTTCAGGATTTAATGAAGCTTGGGATTTCATGAACAGCAGGGAGACAAAGTGCTGAGATGTTCTGGTAATATAGGAGGGAGGGAGAGGAAGGATTTTCCATCCATGACTTGAAGTATATGTTGTTTGCTTTTTGTTTTCCTCTCCTGCTCCCCTCACCCTTATTTGATCCTTAAACATTAGGGAAGATTTTAAGTTTTATTCCAACTTACACATAATGATCCTGAGCACAATGTGGTGGGTTATCATTTATATCCTGTAAAATGACAGTTAGTGTTCCAGTGGTAGAATGTACCCGATCATTGTCATAAGCTCTGATTTTTAATATCCAAGAATGTGGAATGGCAGGATCTTCATAATCCAATGTTTGTGAAATTCTGATCACTCCAGAATCTAAAAGAAAGACAAAAACATCAAGAAGTACAAAAAGCTATAAAGGTACTTTATGATTCCATAGACTTTTGGATCCAAGGATTGATACAATAGCTCATTTCAAATTCATGATTTTTTATTTGATAGACATTTTTCTTTAATATAATGATGAAATGTGAAATATAATATTTTAATACATATTTCCTCACTTCTCTTACATGAACTTTCAAAAGCAATCTGGATAAATATTATGATCCAACTCTATTCTGGATATTTTGGAGAAAGTTTTCAAGGATAACACTTTTATTTCCTTTTTCAGACTATCAAAGTCTTAAATGAAAGTTACCTTATGTTTCTTACAAACAAAAAGTTTATATAACTTATGGCTCATTAGGTATTCATAAACAGGACTAGACTGAGATTTATCTTAAAATATGATTCCTTTTTCTAAAACCAGAAATAGTAGAATCCTACAGTTCATGCTTCGTGGGGCTTCAGCAGCCAATGAGGTCAAACAAAGGCTTTCATTTTAAAGAAGAGGAGACTGGCAGAAAGAGTTTAAATGAGATGTCCAAGGGCACACAGGTACTGGGACTCACTGAGGCCCACTGACAAAAATATAGAGTACCCTCTCCACTGTACCGCAAGGCCTTTCTGTATGGTCGTTCTCTTCCCTTTAGCTGTCTTCTAAGCTCAAAAGCTGCCCTGCACCTCTCCGTCTTTGTGTCTCCATCTCTCTTCTATGTTGCTCTCATTTCCTGGCAACTCCTAGCATTTCCTAGATAATTCTAGCAAACCATAGAGCTGCCATTCATTTGAATAAATTGTAAGAACAACATTGTTTGGAAATACTGTTCATATATTTCTTATACTAATACGATTTAATTTACATTTTTATTGAGGAGATGGAAGAGGAGAGGGTAGGAAGAAGGAAGGGAAAAAAGGAAAGAGGCAGGGAGAGAGGGAGAAGGAGAAAGAGAGGGGAGAAAGAAGAGGAGAGGGCAAAGGGGGGGAGAGAGACAGAAACACAGAGACAGAAAGAGTGCCTAAGTCTATCCTTTGTCTTTGGGTCATGCAGTCAAATTATTGTTTCTACTTCTCTCCATGTCAAGGTGAGCCATGGCAGCTTCTAGATTCTTGCTTCTGCCTACATGTATTGATCAGTCAGAGCTCTTTTTACACAGAGTATAATATATGAAAACTCAAGGCAGCTGGCGTGTAGATTCAAGAATAAAAAAGAAGCAGAGATTCTGGGACACTGGTCTTCCACCTCGTAAACTCATGTTAATTGCACATTTTTAGGAGCCTGTTTTCCAAACCCAGTGGAGAGAATCTGACTAGTTTTGTGTGGAATAAGGACCCTTTCATATTGCATTTGAGAGAAACATGAATAAAATAACTATTTGTGGCTTACCATCATTTATGGAAAACCCCTTAAAAGTTCCCACAAATTCATAGTGGACAGAATCTCCTATGTCTCTGTCAGTTGCAGTTAATCTGATCAGTTCTCTTCCAAGCGGTAGATTTTCGTAAATATTTATAGGTGCGTCTGGTAGATATCTACAGGGGGAAAGTTTATCAATTGAAGGAAACAAAAAAAAAAGTTTTCTTTATTGGATAACAGATTTTAAAATTTAACATTTAAATTATTCAGTTAAATTGCATAACCCTTCTCCATTCTCACTCTCATTTAGTCACTTTCCTTCTTTAAAAAAATACAACAGAAAAGCAAAGAGGATCTGCATTCTAATTTTACCTCTGAAAATGACCAGCTGTGCAGGCAAAAGCATGAGTAACTTGATCTGACTTCAGTCATGAATAAAAATGGACAGTATTGTTTACTCATAGAGATACTATGTTTTGAACATTACCTTTAACATTTTAAAGATAATGATAATATGAATCAATGCAATACATTTCTATTTACATTGCTGTATGCTAGTGGGGTTGGGGGTTAGAAATGTTAGGATTTAAATACTTAGTTTCTTCCAAAACTTACGCAAAGACTGGAATCTCATCATTAACATTCTGGATGTTTACTGTGATGGTGCCAGTGCATGACTCCAGAGACATGTTTCCTCTGGTTCTGGCAGCAATCACTATCTGGAAATGCTAAGACAAATAAAAGAAGACAGTACATTTTTACTCCCCCAAATGTGCAAATTAAATTTACTTCACATAGAAAAGAATGTTTAGAAACTTAATTTGAAGATAGTTTGAGACAACACTGTAGTCCAGAACAACTACTTAATTTTTTTTTTTTAGTCCTTTCATGGAGAATGGGAAATCAAGATTTCTCTGGCCTCAGATTCTTGTGGTTTATGCTGCTTCAGAAATGTGATAAAGTATAAAGATTTTGGTGTTTGGCATCTTGTATTTAAAGCAATATGTTAAGGTGCCATTTAGACTTACCCCCTTTTTTAGGAATAAAATGGCAATGACATTTCAGTTTTTAGGGAGAAAAGATCTAAATCATAATAATTCTCTTCCTGTTTGGGAGAAAATTTGAACCACAACAAGATATCTTTAAATTTAGAAAAACAAATGATTGAGTCCATTATGCCAAATACAAAGAAAGAACAGTGTTTTATCAAGACTGATGCAAGTAGGCTTGAAAAGTAAGCTTAATAATTATTGGTACTAGGCTATAATAAACATTTGGGAAATTTAAATTGATGGTGAACTGAATTGATTTAATAACTGAATCTTAATCTCAGATAACAATATTGGAAGAATGAGTATTAGTTTTATATTCTTTCAATAGTCAACATTTATTGAACACCTTCTATACATTCAACAGTCATATATTAAGTGCCTATTGTGTGCCACACTATGCTAGGGAAGATTCAACTTTTACAAAAGCCCAAGGGTCCTTTATGGTGGAACAAGGGAGATAAACCTTATATTGAAACAACAAACTTTTTTTTAAAAAATGCCCTATGATAAATGCACTAAGTTTGGCTTTAGAAGATGGACAAAGAAAAAACTTCAAGACCTCTGCCCTTGTGGAGTCTATAATCATAGTAAAGGACTTGACAATCTAATATATATCAACATTATCCATTTTTGTTGGTTTGCTTAGAATACATAAAGCTAAATCTAGCAATTCAGGAAAGAAAAAACCGGTAAAAATCCTAATATATTAAACATATCTCCACTGAAAACATAGTATGTTTAACCTTTAAAAAATATACTAAAATTACTGATATTTTTGCTAGATATATGGATATTATGATACTGATAAAAGGAGAGCTAAAGAACATTATTATAGATCATATCTACACTGATGATGATATAACTATAAACTATTTAACAATCAAACGTTTGAAAAAATGCATTTATTCATTCAAACAAAACCAAGTGTCAATTACGTGATGATTGATAATTCATGTTATTTGTTAAAATGAAAAATAAGATGAATACTGGTCTAAATAAAGAAAAAAACTACTAAATCTGTTTTTTTTTTTAAATAACGTTGGCTGTTTTCCCCTTGTTTAACTTTTTTTTTTTACTAACCTGTCTGAGAAATAATTCAATAGGCTGTGTATATAGAGACAAACTTTTACAAGGGTTATTTACTCCTTCAAGCCTGTATGAAACTATTCTGTAAGCATGGAATACATCAAACAAATAAGAAAAGACACAATACGATGAGGTATAATTTGGAAAGCTTAACTGAAATCTGATTTGACCAACATACTACTGGTAAATATAAGTTCTAAGCAGTTCAGAGACAGATACAAACTGCCTAGACACTGGATCAGAGAGAGAAAGAAGTCTCCCAGAGCGTGATCAATGGAACACTGGACCCATCTATGTTATATGAAAAGGCGTTCTATGAAAAATATTCATGTTAATCATGTTCTTCTTTTTCAAGATATCAAACATGGTTTTATGTGATAATATATATGATGTGAAACAAGTTTATTGTGCTTAGATTGTCATTAGCTTCCTCCCTCCAGTTAGAACTGTCCCATAACCTGACCCCAAGTCATGCATTTAAAAGTTCCATCAACATTTTTCAAGCCTCAGGAATTTTGTGGTCAAATTAGTTTGAGAAACACTGACCTAAAAGATGATTTACATAGAAATTGGAACTTAAAATTTCACAACTGAGTTAAAAAAATAACTTTCTTAACTATCCTCTCTTACCTCATTCTGATAAGACAAAAATCAACTTTGAAGCATGTGTATTGATTTAAGAACTAACATATCTAAACAAAGTAATTCAATCTAGGGAGCAGTTTACCTCTTGCTTAAAAATATAAGATGCCAAGTTCTGGGCTTTAATTCAGGCCTTTTTTTGAGAGGGGAGTAGATGGGTGAGGAACATAGGCACTTAAGAAACATCTTGGGAGAGAGAGCAGATTGGGAATAGGGGCAATTAGAATGCTCAGTGTTTTGGGGTGGGGGGAAGGGACAAAAGGGGAGAAAATTTGGAACCCAAAATTTTGTTTAAATGAATGTTAAAAGTTAAATAAAAAAAAAAAAAGAAAAAAAAAGAAACATCTTGGGCTCAGCAATGGTGACCATCTTCCCATGGTCCCCAAAGTCCCAAAACCTATTGTGGTAACCATCAGGGTATAGAGGTGCAGATTCTATGAAGAAAATCATAACAAAATCCATTCTTCATCAAACCCTATGGGAAATTTGGGGGAACTGGCACCAAATAATTCTGATAGAATTCTTCATTTTTCTCCTCTTTTGAAACAAACATTTTAACTTAAAAATAATGTAATACATAACATTCAAATGATACCTTAACACTACAGAGACAAGTTATTGCACTTGATTCTCAAACCAAGTTTATGCAATAGTGAAAAAGAAAAGAAAAAGTTGGACTTGGGAAGACCCAAATTTGAATCTGATCTGTGTCACTTATTAACTCTGACACTGGACAAGAAACTCAGCCTCTATGGATTTCAGTTTTCTCATCTATAAAATGAGCGTTTTGGACAAAATACTCTCTTAAAGAAGTTATTTCAGTTCTAAGTCTATGAGCCTATGACTCCCATTTTACAGTTAGAGAAACTGAGGACCAAAGATGTTCTATAATGTACCCTAAGTCACAATCCCAAAACAAGTGGATCTAGGACTTCAATCTGCGTCTTCTAAGTTCCAGTCAAGAGCCTTTCCTCTAAACCATGTGACATACACATGAAGAAGAAGAAGAAGAAGAAGAAGAAGAAGAAGAAGGAGAAGGAGGAGAAGAAGGAGCAGAAGAAGGAGGAGGAGAAAGAGTAGGAGAAGAGAAGAAGAAGGAAAAGAAGAAGAAAAGAAGCTGTTATACAGTAGAACATATTTTTGTAATATATTTATATATACATATAATTATAATTTATAAAAATAAAAACAAAATATATAATTATTTTGTGAAAATAAGGGTATTGGGAAAAGTTCAAAATAATTGATTACCAAATCATCCGACTAAAGAAGCAACAGCATCCCTACTATTTGGATATTTGAAATTAATATCAACCAAGAGGAATGGATAAAGTGAATGATTTATTATGTTTTTCTGATCTTTTATGCTTCATTCTTCCCTCCAAATATTTACTAATTTAAATTTAATCAGGGATTTAAAAACGTAGGCCAGATCTCTATGGTAAATCAAAGCCAAGGGTTGAATCAATTCTCCTGATAATTCAATAAAATAAAATATGTAATTCCATTTAATTACTCTAAATGTTACCTCAGCTCTATTTTTCATGACTATGGAGACAGAAAAATTCCCTAAAATGTTGTTAATGAAATTTACAAAATACACATTCAGAATGTTCTGCTTCCCCAGCAAAATAATAACAATAATAATGTTGCTGGTCTTAAGTGAGTTTTTAAATGAGAGGGAGAAAGAAAAAAATGGAGAGAGAGACAGATAGAGACAGAGAAAAAGATACAGAAACAAAGATACAAAGGCATACAAAGAGACAGACAGAGAGACAGAGAGTGACAGAGAAAGACAAACAGAAGGTAAGCACTCTGACCTTGGATTCAGGAAGATATGATTTCCAGTAGTGACTCTGATACACAATATGTGACCACCAGCCAGCCATGTAACTTCTTGTTACAGTAAATCGCTCTTTAAATCTATAAATTACAGTTAATTACCATTTCTCAACTTATGGAGTGAGTTGCACATGAGGGCTTCTTCAAACTAATGAAATTGCAGATCTGGACTCTGCACACATATACATATATGATACATATGTGCAAATACATATAATACGCATACTGTACATATAAACATATAGATATCTAAATATATACATACACAAATATACATATGTAAGTACATTTTATATATATGCATATATATAGTATGAACCCTGTGAACTTTTACAATGTTTATTCTTATTTTTAATTGAAATATTGCTTTATAATTGTTGGAGAGAAAGCATCCATAAAGAAAATTATGTTGCATTACAGTAGTAGTAGGGAAAAACTGCTGAGAAAAAGCGTTTGAACATTTAAAAAAATGAGTGAATTTTCAGATTCCCTTTTTTTGCCTTCAATTCTCACCTTAAGATTTGTTTCATAGTCCAGATGAGGTTCAACAGTTTTGGAAAGGATGCCATTTTTTGAATCCAAAGCAAAGTAATCAGTGGCATTAACTGTAGAACTTACTATTGAAAACTAGAAAAACAAATGGTTAATATTTCAGCAAAAATCATGTTTTGAGTTCTGACATTGTTGAAAGAATCTTATTTGGCAAGATTTAAACAGAAATTAATTTTGTGAAGACAGATCCCATAAAGCAAAGCAGAGCCTTCATTCAGCTCCAGACTTCAAAAACAATCCATACATTTTTTTCAAACCCTTAGTTGTATGTTTCCCAATATCTCTTCATCTCAGTATTACAGCTTTTTGATAAATATTTACTATTTGTTGAATTATTAATTGGAATCATAATGCTGAATTTTTAACTTCAATAATAAAGTCACTTCCTACTTCCTTACTCAAGTAATCACCACATAGAGGAAAAGCACTGTGTTGTTTGGAAGAAAATACCTAATTTTAGGTCCATGTCAATTGTCTGCATGTCCAAAAGAAACTAAAGCTTTGGACAAACATACTGTTTTTGTAGGCATCAGCATCCTTCCATCCATAGATCCATAGCTGTGACTATGACTAACTATTTTAAAGGTACGGTTGCAAAGTTACTAGTAAGGCCTGCCTGACTAAAGAAAATCAAATGCAATAATTATAATTCTTATAAATAGTAATAATAATGATAATAATAAATTCTATTCTCTAGACCAAAGTAATGTTTAAAATTAGAATTCTCATGTTACAGTTTTTTTTAAGCAAAGCTCTTAATGACATGAATATTGAAATAATTATTTCCAATCTATTTCCCAACTTTCTGAGAGCAAATTGGCTTATGTTGACCTGTCTTTCATTGGGGAGCTAAATTGGTTACTTTACAATAAAATCTAATTAGGGATTATTTAAATAAAGACTGGCCTTCCTCTTTATTTCCCTGTTATCAAAGTTTTGTTGTCTTTTGTTCTTCCTCTGTGTGTTATTTGGGCAGGGAGTGGTGTGGGGAGTCTTGGTGGGTTACTAGATGAGTCTTCCAAAGTAGGCAAGCTAAGGAAATATCTGAATATCTTCACTGCTAAGACAGATTTCATAGGGAGAAGGGGTGTGTGTGTGAGGATAGGATAGCTGGATATTCAAAGCAACGAATGCTTCATTATAATCAATTTGCCATGTGCAAATGCTCTACTTATAGACTCAATTCTCTAGAGAGCTCTACTTTAAGCTTCAGCTTTAACTTCATCACTCAGGGACTTAGAGGAGATAAACTAAAATACTCAAATAGATTCATGATTGCATCATTGTGGGTACTGCCTCCTCCAGGACAGAGTGCAAACTCTCCATTCCTGCTCATTAAATCTGATTCTTGTATGTCCATGTTTTTCTTTAAATCTTCCACAGAGAATCTAGTCAATGCATTTGAAGTTCTTGGGTTCTTTTTCATATTTGATGAATATCAGTGCTACACACGGGCTATTCTTCTATTACCCTTAATTCTCCTCATATGGTCTGTCTACCACCCTTTCCACGTAGATCTGCCTTGAGGATGTTCACTATACTGCAAATGGAAACATGGTCAGGAAAAGTTTGTACCCAGATTCAGGAAACATTTGGGTTTATATGCCTCTTGTGGCATTTACCACCTCTTTGACTATGGTCAATTCATTACTTAATATTTCCAAGTTCATTCTCCCCACCTGTAAAATGGGAATAATAATATGTCACAAGGCTATAGAAAGGATCAATTTAGGCAGTACATATAAATCACTTTATAAATCTTGAAATACTATATAAATGCTCAATATTATTTTTTTACACAGTTGGTCATATGCCATAGAACTCTAGGTACCTCTATTCATCATTCCTTTGCGTCACTTGGATTTTAAATTCTTTGCCCATGATTCATGCCTATAAACTACCTCTAGGTATATATTAGTGTTCAAAAAAAGATGAGCATTTCAAGAAACAGCAAGAAACTTAAAAACATGGAAAACATTTAGTAGTTTCCTTAAAATGATCTGCCTTGATTTGCTCTTTCTATTCAGTTCTGAGCCCAACTCATTTTCCAATTGCAATATTAGTCCAACGACTACATCTTGATCCACTCATTCAAAGGGCTACTCTTTCAACAGAAGATCACAAACTGAGTAATATGCATTTTAACATAATTTGTTTCTTGCAGTGTGGATTACTAAACTTTTCTTAAATAACAGAATTTTATTCAGGAGGATCTGTGGCATTGTAGCACTTGATACAAACAGCACAATGATATCCATTAAGAGGTATATATGGAGAACGTTGTCATTAATAGAGAATATTTCTGTCTTGACTATATGCACTTATAAGTGATTTAAGTGAAGCCATCTTATTTTATCATTTGCTTGATGCTATAATCAAGAAGTTGATACAGTAGAAAGAAATATTTTCCTAGTTGGTATTGTCATAGAATCATTTCTGTTCTTAACAATTGAAGAAGTAATTACTTTGAGAAGAGTTTTTAATTAGTATTTTGTTTTACTATACCAGGTTATTTTGAAAACCAATATTCTGTAGTATCCCTTAGTTCTAATACTCTGGAGATGTAGCTGACTGGTGAATCACCTATAAAACCCTGATTGTTTCCTTCTCATATTTTTATTGGATAAATAATACTGACATCAGTCATTCTTATGAAAATCTGCATTGTGAGAATATAAAATAAAACGATCTGTAGTTACTAATATCTTCTTGAGTGCCAGGGCAGGGGAGAGGAGAAGGGAAGGGGTTAAAGTATTACTATACATTAGATTCTTTTGGAATTTTCCTTTATATGAGATTTTCTTGAAATTTATATTTTTAAATTTTTTATTGATATATTTTTTCAAATTGCCTTCATTCCTGAATATATCCCTTCCCTATCCTACCTGATGAGGTATTCTTCATTAAAACAAATTAGCTAAAATGAAAACAAAGGAAAAGAAGTTCAACAAAACTATGGTATATAAAATGTTCCACAGCTATAGTCCCTGACCTTTACAGAAGCAAGAGTATTGAATTTTTTTTTTCTTCCTCAGGGACAAGTTTGTTCATTATAACTTTATAAAATTTCTTTCCCTTTCTTCCTTCCTTCCTTCCTTCCTTCCTTCCTTCCTTCCTTCCTTCCCTCCCTCCCTCCTTTCTTCCTTCTTTCCTTCCTTCTTTCTTTCTTTCCTTCCTTCTTTCCTTCTTTGTGAGAAGATTTGAGTCATTATCTTCTGTTAGCTTTCTCCATAATCAATTACAAATGAACATACACTCCAAATCCATGTACTTGCTTGTCATAAATCACTACTTGGCAAGGAGATCAAGTATTTGGCTCAGTGGTCTCTAGCATTTTCTCTTCTCATCAGGGTGACAATTGTTTTTCATTGCTTAAACTTAACAAAAATGGTTGTAATATATGTCAACATTTTTTTCTTTTGTTCATATCCTACTCTTCAGGATTAACAGATGATTTAAATAGGCTGATTTAGAGCAGCTATAGCTGCACACAGTGTCTTCTCATCTTAACCCTTCCATTAATTCTGATATTAATTTCAATGTTTCTTTAACCAAATTATTCCTAAGCCAGTCATCACTAATTTTTTGCTTACAAAATACAGTCTTTGTTTTCATTTTTCCTGTGACATTATCCTGTACTTATCATGACTAGTGACCAGATACATCAAGGTATCCCTCACAGACAATATAGTTTCATGTCTTGTAGTCATACAACAAAAATAAGTATATTAGTATTAAAAAGATAGGACTTTTTCATGGAGAAGTTTGGAGTCCTTAAAAGAACTTTGCAATTTCCAAAAGACAAGATCTCTTCCTGTTCATTTATATGTGTATGTATATTACATATATACAGATATCTGTCTAAAATTATTTGTAAATACTAAGAAGAAAGGAATTACGTGTATTTATATGCAGACAGGAAGACAGATATATATAATAAATATCACTCAGAGGGAATTGCAAGGTGAATAACTGATGTGAACAGTCTGTAACACATTGTAAAAATAATTACAAAAGAGCAGTATAATAAAAAAAATATCATCAAAGAAATGTGTAAGAAAAAAAATGAAGGTGGACTAGTCACGTGGTGAAAGTAAGGATCAATAACCAATGGACAGCCCATGGGCTCCACTGGTGTCCTTGCAATTTCAAGATAATAGTAAGAGGTCCTGGCATATTGGGAGAAATCTTTGTAGTGAAATTCTGAAGGAAAATGTACAAGAGTGAGCAAGAACGGGATGGATGGGTCACAATCTGTATAGTTAGAGGGGAAAATATACACTGATTAAATGAGATCAGAGATATCCATCCAAAAACAGCACCTAAGGGTCAACTTCCTGGTGATGATCTAATCCATACTTCACTGAACCACTCCTCAAATAGCAAGTATGAATCCATCAACAGGAATCCAGTGACAAATAATTGCCAATTGATTGCTGCAATAGAAGCTCAGAGTAACAGAAAAAGGCTAGGGACTTGATCTTCAATTCTATGGAGACTTTATATGAAAGAATATGAAATCTGTCATACTATGTCTCAGTGTTACACAACATGATTTATCATGCAATATATAATCTAAGAGATTAGATAACTTTTATTGCTATAATTATAATAAAGACCATTCTTACTTTATAAAATCATGGGAAAATCTCATGTGATTAAATTATTCTCCATTTTATTCCTCCAATCCTTGCTAATCTGTAACTATGTTGTCATCCCTTCTTGATTAATCCTACAGAACATTGAAACCAGAAAGCACGTAAAGATCCAGAATATCCTTTATGTGAATTGTGTGTGTAATAAAGAAAATATGTCTGAAGTGGGATGTATAAAAGGAAATAAAACATGAAAGGATATTCTATCATTTTGTGTAAATGTAATAAAATGGATGAAAATAAATGTAAGCACAATTTTTACATAGTGTTCTCAGTTCACCTATGACAGTTTATTGCCTTGTCAAAATGCATAGTAGTTATTCTATGGAAACATGAAATTTCTAAAACATGAAATGACAAATATAAACTGAAATGATTTCATGCTCATTACTAAAAAAATTTCTAGTCAACATGAAAGTTAGGAAAAAAACAAATCAATAAGAATAATCATTTTAAAAGAGTATGAACTTACTTCTACCTCTTGACCTGGGTCTGGATCTCTTGCAAGAATCATGTATATGAAAGCAGATGCTGGAATGTTTTCAGGAATAATTATAGAGATACCTAAAGCATTACAAAAACCATCATGACTAATAAAGTAGATTACTGCCACTTCTAGTTCTTACTTGAGACTGGTCTTGCTGCTAACATTTATTCCTCCATTTCAGGCTCTTAAATGAGAAACATCACAGCTGTTTTGATGACTCCTTGCTTTCCAGGCTAGCCAACATGTCTCAGTATCCTTATGCCCTTTCTTTTACACACTTCCAGATTTGTCCAAGCGTAGATTGAGGGGGTGTTTAAATGACCAGTCATGCTGAGCAGAATGTGGGTGGCCACTGAGACATGATCCACCCTCAAAACAGCTGCAGAATTTAATTTAATTGTTTGATTCATTCATGTCAAGCTCTTGGATAGCCAACTCTTTCCTCCATATCTCCTCTTCAACCTCCCAGAAGGCATTAGAATACATATGGATGCATACACACACATGTGGTCACACATATGCATGCGCGCACACACACACACACACACACACACACACACACACACACACACGTTCTCTTGCATTACCAGAGCCTCTTCACCTGTCTTAGAAAGCTGCCTGAGAGATACTTGAAAATGTGTTCACTACATGCCAATGTAGAGTGATATGGTGTATTTTATTCAGTGACATTCTACAAATGAATTTTTTTTTTAATGAGAGAATTATTGCTTAAGGTTATGCCAGAAATAAAAGAAATAGAAATCAGAAGACAAATACATTAAACATAAAGAACAAATTCAATTGAATCAAAGGATCACTATCATAGTAGGTAAGCCACCAAGTCTGAATTTCATAATCATGTATTGTGACTTTTGTAAAGAGTTTTTGAATGCATGTTTGGCTTAGTTATTTTACCTGTTTTGACCTTGAAGTGTATGTGATACCATTTTGAAGCAGATATTCCAAGTTAGTGGTCTGAATTTTGTTTGAATTGAGGCATTCAGAATGGTCACATTTGTACATTGAATTTCTATGAATGAAGATGTAAAAATCACCCACCCATGGCTCCTAAAAATAGATGCAGTGGGGAGGAGAGTGCAGAGATATGAGGGTCGAAAAAAGGCAAGAATCTGCCTGAGTTTTCCCCCAAACTCCTCCAAACAATTTAAAGTAATTCTCAAAAACAAATTCTGGAGCCACAAACCCCACAAAAAGGCAGGGTAAAACAATTTTCCAGTCTAAGACAACTAAAAAGGTGGGCAGAAAGGGTACATTGTACCAGGGTGAGAATGGAACACAATCCAGTATACAGATTGCACCCCAGCAAAAGAGCAGTAGACCTTGGAGACAACTGAATCAGTGGTGCAGTAGTGGCTTCTGGATATCTCCGCCCACATGTGATAAGGGGGTGGAGGTTGGGAGGGTACAACTGGTCAGGAGATTAGGGAGGTCTTTTTTGCTGGCACCCAGGGCAGGAATCTGTTACATTGCCCGTACTTAGATCCTAGGTCTGAGTCCCATGGTGATCAGGAGCACTAGCACACAGGAGCTTGAGTCCATAGGGGAGCTGGGACCCCAGTCACAGTTCCAGGATGGAAAAGAGTACTTGTGGTCACTCACACACCAGAGCAGAGGCCAGGAGAACAGTAAACACATCTCACCCTAGATCATGCTACCTTGGAATAACCAAAACCTTACAGGTCCCCAGAAGTATCTGAAAACAGATACATAAAAACCTGAATATTGGGATAGTGCCTCCTCTACCTTGAAGGCAGAGCCCCACTTTCATTGAGTTAAAAGTCAAGAAATAGGCTGAAAAAAATGAGCAAACAGCAGAAAAAGATTCTAACCAAGAATGCTACTGTGGTGACAAGGAAGATCAAAACACAAACTCAGAAAAAGAGAACAAAGTCAAAACTGTTATATTCAAAAGCCACAAAGAAAAATGTGAATTGGTCTCTGGGCATGGAAGAGCTCAGAAAGGATTTTTAGAAATCAATTTGAGAGAGGTAGTGGAAAAATGAGAAGCAGAATGAGAGTGATGCAAGAAAATCATTTTTTAAAAGAGTCAACAATTTAGTGAAGAAGGCACAAAATCACTGAAGAAAATAACACCTGAAAGAACAAAATAAGCCAAATAGTAAAAGACGTACAAAAATCCAATGAAGAAAAGAATGCCTGGAAAAGCAGAGCTGGCCAAATACAAAAAGATACACAAAAATTCACTGAAGAGAACTCCTTAGAAAGCAAAATTGGCCAAATAGAAAAAGAGGTACAAAACAAATCACTGCAGAAAACAATTTCTTAAAAAGTAGAACTGGTCAAATGGAAAAGAAGGTACAAAAGCTCACTGAAGAAAATAATTCCTTAAAAGTGAGGATACTGGTTTCAATCATTCTGTAGAGCAATTTAGAACTACGTCCAAAGAGCAATAAAATTATGTATATCATTTGACAAAGCAATACTGCTGCTAGATCTATCTCAAAGAGACTTTTAAAAAAGGAAAAAGACTTGCATGTATAGATATATTTATAGCAGCTCTTTTCATTTATAACAGCTCATGACAAAGAATTGGAAAATGATGGGATGCTCATCAATTGGGGAGTGACTGAACAAGTTGTATTTGATTGTGATGGAATATTATTGTGCTATAAGAAATGACAAGCAGAATGCTCTCAGAACACTTGTAAAGACTTACATGAACTGATACAAAGTGAAATGAACAAAACTAGGAGAATATTTTATATAGTAACAGCAAATTGTATGAAGATCAACTGTGAATGACTTGGTTATTCTCAGTAATACAGTGATCTAAGACAATTTTGAAGGAATCATATGAAATACCATCCATCTCCAGAGAAAGAACTGATGGAATCTGAATACATGTAGAAATATACTTTTAGTTTCTTCATTTTTCTTAGTTTAGTTTTTGATTGTTTTTTGTTTTGGGGTCTTTTTTTTTCAAAGATGATTAACATGGAAATTTGTTTTTTATGACTGAACATATATAACCTATAGCAAATTGCTTTTCTTCTCAGTGATGGGGAAGAGTGGAGAAGGGAAAGGAGAGATTATGGAACTAAAAAAGTTTTAATAACAAATGTTAAAAATTGTTTTTACATGCAATTCAGAAAAATAAAATAATAAAAAATAGCTCCAGTGTCCCAGTTGAAGTGAGGTACAATGACCTTAGAGAAAGAACCAAAGATACTCTATTAGTCACAATGAATGGGGTGCTCTGTTTCTATTGCTACTATTATTGGCCTGCATTGTAATATAGGATACAGATACTTTCAACAGTCAAATTTGAGGGGCGGAGCCAAGATGGCAGAATGAGAGCAACTACTCACCTAAGCTCTCAGAAAAATTCCTTCAGATACCTCTAAAAATAGAATCTGACCAGATTTTGGAGGAACAGAACCTAATAGGAGAGAGACTGTGGCATATTCACAGCCCAGGACAGATTAGAAGGTCAACAGAAATGACCTGTTCTGCGAGGCTGGAGGAGCACACAGTGCACAGCGCACAGGCTGTACCAGCATGACAGGGCTGAGAAGGAAGCCCTGGACGGTTTGAGGCAGTGGCTGTACTGCAGAATCTAGGGCATATAAGCCCAGGATGGGAGTCCAGTGGAACAAAGCAAGTGAGAGCTGAGAGCTGCAGAGCCCCAGGTATCTGCAGTGGCTGCCCTTGAGACTATCAGCCCACAGATTAAATATCCATAAATCACCTACTTGAACTTCTGGGAACCAAGATGGCAGAGTGATCTCTAAATGCTCTCTCTCTCTCCCCTTGTTGACCTTGAAAGATCCATAAAATATTTCCCCAGAAAAATCCTGGGACAGTGGGATCAGCAGAAGAAGCAAACAGTGTCTTAGCACCTGAAGTCAGAAAAATCACTAAGGAGGATCCCTGTTGCTGTGGTACAGGACCAGAGCTGTCACAGATAGCCCCCCTCAGCAAACCACCTCAGAAAACCAGGAGGAAATCTGTAGCCCTGGGGGGGGTGGACCCTCACAACCACCAACACTAGACCACAGGCATGCCTCAGCACCCAAGATTCACCAACTGCTGAGCTTACCTATGTTCTAGCTAAGCAGAGGAGACCTCCTGTGGCCAGACCACCCCTTCCCCACACTTAACAAGCTAGCTCCAGGGTAAATCTGGGGAAAAACAAAAAGACTTCACCTGGCCTCTGCTTCCTTACACCAGCCAGCTCAGCATCAGGTAAACTGCAGCACTTTAGCTTCTAGCTGAAAGAACCAGAGGCCACAACACACAAAGCCTGAAGTTCCAGGTATAAGAACTGTGGGACAGAGAGCCTCCTGCCCTAGAAACAGAGATCTACTTTAAAAGCCAGGGAAAGGGTGATTATCACCATCATGAGTAAGAAGCAAAGCAGGAAAAAAAAGAACATAGAATCCTTCTATGGGGACAATGACCAAAACATGAATAGCAAAGAGGTCAGCATTGAGACTGTACTCCCATTTGAAACTTCAGAAGAGACTACGAACTGGTCACAAGCACAAAGAGCTCTCTTGGAACAGCTGACGAAGGATTTTGAAAGTCAAATTAGAGAAACAGAAGGAAAACTGGCCAATGATTTTAAAAGCATGAAAAAAGAAATCACCGAAGAGAACAGCTCTTTGAAAAGTAAAATTGGACAAAAGGAAAAGGAAGTACAAAAACTAACTGGAGAAAATAGCTCCTTAAAAGGAATAATTGGACAGATGGAAAAGGAGATAAAAAACTTAACTGAAGAAAACAATTTGATAAAAAACTAGAATTGGGCAAGTAGAAGCTAATGATTCTGAGAGGCATCAAGAATCAGTCAAATAAAATCTAAAGAATGAAAAGATAGAAGAAAATGTAAAATATCTAATTGGAAAAACAACTGACCTGGGAAATACATCCAGGAGAGAAAATCTAAGAATTATTGGCCTACCAGAAAGCCATGATGAAAAAAAGAGCCTGGACAATATCTTTCAAGAAATCACCAAGCAAAATGGCCCAGACATCCTAGATCCAGAGGGTGAAATAGTCATAGAAAGAATCTACCATTCACCTCCCAAAAGGAATCCCAAACTAAAAATACCAAGGAATATTGTTGCCAAATTCCAGAACAGTTAACCTCACATGGGACAAAAAACAGCTTGTTCTTGACTGAATTAGAGCAACACATTTTGCTCCACCCTGGAATTGGAGTGTTTTTTTCCAAGCTCACATGTTTTCCTTTAATGTGGCTTTAGTCCATCCTGGAAATGTAAAAGGAACCCAGTAGTTTAAAAAAACTGAAGAAAGAAGGTGAATTAATTATGTAATATTTGGCACCTTCGTCATTCTCATTCAAGAAGCTAAGACTTTTAATTCATAACTACAAGTGCTGTTCTCAGCTTTTTAACACCACTGTTTCAATATTCATTTTGGTTGTTTCCTTTCAAAAACCTATCTCAGAATGTGAATCTTTGTTTTGAAATTTGAAGACTAACATACCTCCTCCAGTAGAAAATCCAGGATCACAGATAACAGGATCATCTACATTCTCTACAAAAATTGTAAATAAGTAGGAGCCGGTATTATTTCCATTATCTTTGGCCTCAATTTCCAAAGGGTAGGCATTAGGACGATTTGAGTTGTCAAGGGTCAAAGGCTGAAGCAGAGTAATTATGCCTGTTACTAATGAGAAAGAAAAAACAGGTTATGAAACTGGAATGATAGGGTCTCTTTTAACTCACTTGAAGGATATCTCTTTCTTCATGAAGGAAGCAAGAATTCTTCATGCTCTGACTTTTTTACATTGGAGTAGCCATTGCTTAAATTTTTAAAAAATGGAATATTAACAGTTTTATTTTCTACATTTTCTTTCTGGCTTCCATATTTTCATGTTCTCTTTATATTCATTTATTGTCCAGGCAAATATAATATAATAATATAATATAATAATGGTCATTTGAAAGGTCCACTTTCATTTCAGTAAAAGACTCTTAAAAATGGCCAAGACTTCCAGAATATAGGAAAATAATTCCTAATGATAGACTCTTAGGAAATATGAGAGGCAACAAGGGATATATTTTTGGCAGAGAATATTACATAGCGTTCCTCACATCATACCACAGATGATAAATTGTAAAACAAAACAAAACAAAGCAAAAAAACTTCTATGTTTAACTCCAAGGTTAGAAATTAAGCCTGTAAGGTAAGCAGGGGGATGTGTTAGATAGAGTGCCAAATCTGGGGTCAGGAAGACCTAGGTTGGAATTCCACTTCATATATTTAGTACCTATGTCACTCTGGGAAAGTGATGTAGCCTCTCATAATCTCAGGTTTCTCTTCTGTAAGATAGGAAAAATAATAGCACCTGTGTCAAAAGACTGCTGTGACAACAAGATTATATATGTAAAATCATCAGGGCTAACAATATTTGTAATGTAAAAACACTAGAAGTCTTCTCCAAATGTTCTAAGGTACACCAAGAATATTGATCACCTCTATTGTACATCAAAGATATAGTTGTAAAAAACATATAGCTTGAAAGAACATATATGTATTGCATAATAAATTATTTATGAATTCTATATAATTAGCACATTAATATATCACATGTACATTACCAACATTTTACATATCCACCCACCAAGATAAACAACAAATAGATACATTATCTAGACATAAAAGATCACTTCATTAATAAATTTGGAGAGCAAAAAGGAAATTAGCTGTTGGATCAACAGCAATAGAGGAATGAAGGACCAAAGCAGGGGATAGGGAAGACACAGAAGATAAAATAGATAATGATAATTACATAAAATTTTCAAAGTGTTTGTTCAACTAAATTTAACACGACTAAAATTAGAAGGGAAACAGTTAACTGGTAGAAAAGCTAATCTCTGAAGTTTGTTTCTCTGATAAAAGTCTCACTTCTAAAAACCGGATTCAAATTTAAAATACTGAGAGCCACTCTCCAAGGTGTTAAATGGTCAAATAATATGAATAAGCAGTTCTAAAGCTAAAAGAAATCAAATTACTAATATCTAGATAAATCAAAGTAAAACAGTTTTGAGGTTCCATCTTCCAACTCCTAGGCTGGCAAAGGTAACAAAAAGGAAATTTACAAATATTGCAGGGGAACAGTAAAACAATTACATTGATGCACAGCTGGTGGATGTATGAATTGATAAAGCTACTATGAAAAGTGATTTGGATCTATTACCACCTCAAAAAAAACATGCTAACCTCTGAGTATAAGAAAAGCAACAAATAAAATAAAATGAAGTTCTTATTTTCAAAGAATTCAATCTGATGGGAACAACATATAAAAATCAAACAGGATATATGTGTATATATATATATATATACATATATATATAATACATATATATGATACATTGAAGAAAATCAAGAGAGGAAGGCATCAAAATTAAGGGGAAAATAAGAAAGTGTTCACAGAGAGGGTAGAATTTGAACTAGGATTTCATAGAAGCCAGGAGAGCCAGAATAAGGAGAGGGAATTCCAGATATAGGGGACAGTAAAAGAAAATATCCAGAGTCAAGAGATGGAGTATACTGTTTAAGAAACAGTAAGAAAGTCAGTGTCATTGGATCACAGCATCTGTGGAGAGGGACCAATCAGAGGATTTTACATTTAATCCTAGAAGCAACAGGAAGCCACTAAAATTTATTGGATATGGATGTGACATGGTGAGACTTGTACTTTAGCAAGATACATCTGACTGGTGAGTGAAAGATGGACTGGAGTGAGGGGAGACCAACCAGCAGGACATTTTGTAGTAGTCCGGTATGAGGTAGTGAGAACCTGCCCCGGGGTGGTATCAGTGCAGAGGGAGGAAAAGAAACATACTCTAGAGATGTTACAAAGGCAGAATTTACATGACTTGGAAACAAATGAGATGTGTGAGGGAATGAGGAGTTGAGGATGACATCTATGTTCATTCCTTCACGACTGGGAGGATGATGGTGCTCTCAACATAAAAAGGAAAGTTAGGAAGATGAACACCTTAGGGGTAAAATTAATGAGACCCTGGAGGTCACGATAGAAGATAGGGCTGGATAAGTAGATCTGAAAACCATCAATGTAGAGATGAATTGAATGATTTTAATCTAATGACTGATGAGGTTACCAAATGAAATAGTATAGAGGGGAAAGAGAAGAGGTTCAGGCTTGAGGTAAATTTTGGGATTATTGGGTATGACCTGGATGACAGTTCAAGAAAGTAGTCTAAGAAGGTGCTGCAGACAGGTAAAAGAATGACCAGAAAGAAGAGTATTAAGGAAAGGAAGGGGATTCACAGGGTAAAAGGCTTAATAGAGATAAAAGAAAATGAAGATCATTAGGTATATGATTAACAGACCAGTGATAACTTTGGGTTCCAGTTGCATGATACTAATAGCAACAGCATTATAAAAAACCACAATTCTGAAAGATTTGTTTAGTTTTAAAGCTCTTTACAAATTAATTCCAACCTATCGTTCTGGCCTCTGTATTTATTACTTCCTCTTACGCATTCTAAAGTCATTTTAGCCAAAGCGACCTCTCTGTGACTCATAAATGACGCTCTGTCGTCCAACCCCGTTCCTCTACACTAGTTATTCCCAATGACTGGAATGGACACCCACCTCATCTCTGCCTCAGAGAATCCAATCTCTCACTTACTTCAAATGCAGATTAAGCCTGCACTTATACATAAAACCTTCATTAATCCTCTCAATTACTAGTTCCCTAAATACCTGACTAATTGTATTTAACAACCTCAAATTTATTTTGTATTTGTTATATGGTTGTTTAGTTGTTTTTGTTTTCAGTTGTGTCCAACTCTTTGTGACCCCTGTTTTCTTGGTGGTTTGCCATTTCCTTCTCTAGTCCATTTTACAGATGAAGAAACTGAGGCAAATAGGGTTAAGTGACTTGCCCAGGGTCACACAGTTAGAATCTGAAGATGGATTTGAATTGAGGTCTTCCTGACTCCAGGTCTTGTACTCTATCCTCTGTGCCACCTAGATGCACCATTTATTATATATGTATATATTTATTCTGTATAAACATGCACATGTTATCTCTCCTGAAGTAACGAACATGCACTGAGAGCAAGGATCGTTTCTTTCTTTTTTTTGGTCTTTATATTCTCAGTGGCTCACACACAATAATTGCTTAATCAATTCTTGCTGACAGACTGAACCGCAAGACAACACTTTGTATAAATAAAGAATGCTTTAAATAGTTAGAGACCTTAACTCATGGCTGAGCAAAGACAACATAATAAATATGGCAATACTACATAATTTAATTTATGTATTTACTTCCATACCAATGAAATTATTTTAAAAAAAATAAAAATGTTTTGGAGGAACAAGTAGAATACAAAGGACATTAATGAAAAAGGCAGAAATTAAAGGGATCTAGCATTACTGTATCACAAACTTCATCAAAAGATAATAATCATCAAAATTTATTAGTACTACTTAAAAAAATAGAAAGGCTGATAACTAGGACAGACTAGGTAAGTAAGACCTAGAATCAACTGAACATTTTGATTTAGTATTTGATAAAACCAAAGTCAAAAATTACTAGGTATGATACCCTATTTAACAAAAACAGATAGAAAACGCTAAAGCAGCTTGGTAGTTTGTGAGAAATTATATTTAGACTGATACTTTCAACCATACACTACAATAATCTCTAAAATATGTGACCTAAACATAAAAGATCACCTTATTTGAAAAAATTTAGAGGTGAATGGGTGGAGGAAGCTTGTGCAACTACCACTGTGGGGAAAAAACAAAGGATATAAAAGGATAAAAGAGAAAATATATAAACTAAATTAAAAAGCTTTTGCACAAAAGTTTAATGGAGCTATAATAAATAAAGCAATCAAGGAGGGGAGGATGTCTTTACATTAAATATTTCTGATGAAATTCTTATAACTAAGGTAGAAAATGCAGCATGCTATAGTGAAAAGAAAACCTGGGAGTCAAGAAGATCTTTCTAACACATATTACGTGACCCCAGGTAAGTCACAACCTCATTGTGTCACAGAGAACTCTTTTAAGATGATAAATTGCAGAGAATGAATTGATCCATATGGGTAAAGAGAATTCAAATTCATCCCAAGGGCATATGTCCCAAGGAGTTAAAAACAGATCCTAACACTTACACAAAAAAAAAAAAAAAAATTAGCACTTTTCATGGTATCAAATACATATATACAAACTTGAAGAAAAATGGTTGTCATTGATTCTGAAATGGCTGGACAAATTTTGACTCATGCATGTAATGGAATGCTGTTTGCCATAAGAAATGAAAAAAATATGAAGAATTCAGAGTAACTTGGAAAGACTTGTTTGAACTAATGTGGATCATGGTATCCAAAACCAAGAAACAAAATTACATAGTAACTGCATTAATGTAAAGGAAAACGACATTAAAAGACATCACAGTTCTGATCAATGCCGTGACAAATCTTCACTTCAGAAGACTGGCAGTAAAATATGCCTCCCTTCTCTTGGCAGGAAGATGGTGGAGTAAATTTGCACTAATTGGCAGATATGGTCAATATTTGATTTGTTTTGTTTAACTATATTTTTTTGTTGTAAGAGAGGGTTGTATTTTAGGGGGAAGTCACTGAGAAGTGACAATATTAAAATATCAAAATTTATGACAATTATTATAATAAATAAAGTGGATTGGTTATGCTAGAGAAATCCAAGGTCTCCTCTAGTCTTTTTAATATATTTGTTTATCTTATCTTTTTTCTAAACTTGACAAGCAAAACCAAACATGAATATTTTTATATACATAGAAAAAGAAAAGTATTGTATGTGAGGTCACAAATTTATATTTTTGAAGTACGTATTTACCCAGAATAGCACATCAGTTCCCAAGCTTTTTCATTTTTCTTTGTTATGCTCTGAACCATGGTTCTGATCTGTTCTGTCCTTTATTTTTTAATCTTTTTTTTTTGGCTATATTGAAAATTAAGGTTTTTTTCCATCTTATTTAGTCCATCATCTCTCTGTCAAAAGGTGGGTACCATTCTGCATCACTGGTTCTCCAGAATTATTGTTGAACTTTGTACTGATCAGAGCTCTTAACTCTCAGAGTTTGTAATGTTTTTAGTATAGTCTAAACTATCCTCCTGGTTCTCTTCAAGCCATTTTGTACCAGGTCAAATCAGTCTTTTAAGGTATCTCTAAAATATCTTTAATCATTTTTTACAGAAATAGTGTTCTGTTACATTCATATACCATTCACCAATTAATGGACACTACCTTAGTTTTCAGTTCTTTGACAACACAAAAAGAGCTGCTATAAATATTTTGTTACATGTAAGACCTTCACCTTTTTAAAAATATCTCTTTGGAAGTATGGCCCCGTGGACACTATCACTCCCTCTAGGGGTATATATAGTTTAGTAACGTTGAGCTTAGCTCCAGATTGCTTTCCAGAATGCCTGAATTAATCCATAGCTCTACCAACAATGGATCAATGTGCTTGTTTTCCCATTACCCCTCCAGTATCTACAATGTTTCTTTTTTGTCAACTTTGCTAAATTTATGTGTGTGAATTGGAATCTCAGAGATGCTTTAATTTGCATTTCACTAGTTATTTGTTACTTTTTAACGTTTTAAAAAAATACGGTTATAGACAGCTTGGATTTCATCCCTTGAGAATTGCCCGTTTATACGTTTCGACCTCTTCTCATTTAGGATCTTCTGTTCATTTGCTTAAATGTTTAATTGATGTCTCTTTCTTAATTTTTTGGAAGAACTCACCCTCATAAGCCTTCCTATTACCCCCAATTCTTCATCTTCTACCAAAATAATTCCCATGAAACAAGTTAACCCAGTCAGGGAAAATAAATTCATGCACTGGTCATTCCCAAAGACGTATATGTAATTCTGCACCACTGGTACAACAGCTATTAGTTTTCTATAGTCATAGTTGCTTTCATTAAAGTTCTTGCCTCTTTCAAAGTTATTTTTCTTTACAATGCTTTAGTCATTATATAAATTGCTCTTCTTCTTCTGGTCACCTAACAATGCATTAGTTCATAAAAAATTTCCAGGGCATTTCTGAAATTAACCTCTTTTTAGAGTGCAATAATATTCTATGAAATTCATATAGAAGATGAATTCAGTCATTCCTTATGTGGTGAGCATCCTATTAGGTTCTGACGCTTTGCTACAATTATGCTCTTGAATCTTTGTGATATGTTGCTATAATCTCCTTGATAAACTTTCATTTAATTATTTTTGTCGATATTCATGAGAAATATCTATGTTAACTTCTTTCTGTGTTTTGACTATTCCTAGATTTTGATCTCTTCTTGTTGAATTGTTTGGTAATAAAAGAAAGGATTAATGTTATCTATTTTATATCCAGCTTTTGAATGGATTTCATTCAATTCAATTTTAATTGACTAGGATTCCTTCAATAAAATTTCATCTACAAAAAGCAATAAAATGATTGCCATATTAACTGTGTTCGTTCTCTTCATTTATTTTTTCAATATTTTTACTTTCTTCTATTATCTCCTGTTTATCTTGTATGTAGCTTGTTTTGTATATATTTGTTTACATATCATTTACTCCATTAGAGTGTAAATTCCTTGAACACAGGAATTATCTTTCACCTCTATTTGTACTCCCAGCACTTAGCATGTTGCCTGATACATAGTAGGCACTTAATTTATTTAACTGATTATATCCTTTAATATTGTGAGTACTAAGATTGGAAGATCTATAACCAATAATAATGGTGCAAATAAACAAACTTGTCTTACCCATGATTCTTGTAGCTTCTAGCATTTCTGCATTATAGATAATGCTAGCTTGTGCTTTTAGATAGATGCTATTTATCCCATTGATTTTTAATGTATGTAGCAGAAATTGGCATGGCATTTTGTCAAAAGTTTGTTTCTATATTTCTTGATCAAATAATGTAATTTTTATTGTTTTCATTATTAATATTGCCTAGAATGTTTATATTTTCCTTACTGTTGTTCCATCCTAGTATTTTTAATATAAATCCAACCAGGCCACAGTATATGATGATTTTAATATGTTTCTATAGCCTTGTAACTAGTATGATATTCATTATTTTTGTGTTGATATTAAGGATCTGGGTCTATAATTTTCTTCTTTGCTTTGTTTCTCAAAGGTTTAGTTATCAAGTATATGTTTAAATCACAGAAGAATTTTTTAGGATATCATATTTTTAAGCAATTTTTTGTAATATTAGAGTTTTTCTGTGAATGGTTGGTAGAGTTCAGTTGTAGATCTACCTGGAGATTGTGGAGGTGG